>NC_044501.1:22955489-23583614 GCF_902362185.1 Chanos chanos | reverse complement strand
TAGTTTCATATTAGAGAGAGGTTTGAACACTTTATTGTCAGTTTGGAATGAGATGAGTAACAGACATGCACCAGAGCTCTTTGTTTAGTAAAGTGGGGTGAAATCCACAGGAAATAGTTTGTTGTACAGAATGTATATAACCTCATCCACAGTGCTGATGATACACAGAAATTCTAACACTCTCTGCATATCAGCATTCCTCTTTTCAAAACACAGCTCTCACTCCACTGAAAGACTTTAATGAAATGCCAAAAGAAAATGCATGTCAAGGAAAAAAAACAACAAGCAACAAAAACTCCACAGCATCTAACAGAAAACACTGTTTTCATAGAAAAACAGATGCTTGGGACTGTAAATTCACTCTTAGAGAAATAGCTTAACCAATTTTCAAAATTACCAGTATCCTTACCTTGTATGTGGTCCGAATAAATGCTGCTTACTGTATCAAGCTCTTCAAATTTCACAATCAACAGTGAAACGCAGCTAATGTGAAAAAATGTTGACGCAGTTGTGATATGAGGATAGGCTAAGAGAAACTTACTGTGATAAGATGGAGTTTACCTGAGTATGTTAGTTTTAAACAGAATGTAAGTTTAAATACTACAATTGACTTTCACATAGATATGACATTTTTCCTCGGTGCATTTGTCCTCGTTAATGATGCGCTAAATAGTTGGTATTGGCATATCCAGTACTTCTGCAATGTCTCCATTTGATTTGCTCTGATTGTCACATCATTTGAACTGACACTTGAACAACCCCAACAGCAGTGTCCAGATGCAGCGACAAAGCCTAAAATCAGCACTAGATCGCTCTCTTACCTGTGAACTAATGACACAGACACAACTATATCACATTTAAATTTATTCAAATGCTTTTATTCAAAGTGACTTTCAAGTGAGGCAAAATATAATCCAAGCATGTAGCTGGTAAGGAGCTGGCTGTGGTTTGAGTACTGTGGTTCAGCTAAGTGATTCATCATATTCAAGTGCAAGAAAGGTAGATGAAGTAAAAGAGTAAACCACAGGCAAAGACAGGTAGAAACAATGCTAATGAACAGGGCACCACAAAAAAAAAAAAGGAGAAGAAGCAGTCCAATGTGGTGGATGAAGCAGTGCTAATAGCTGGGACGCTATGAACAATAATCAACAAACTCCGCTACTACTGCAATAATAACATAGCGGGTCATTTGTACCATGGTCTAACGTTATAATGTACCATTCAAAATACAGTATCTCAGCAGTAAATGCTGAGTAATACATGTAAGACACATCAACAGATTCAGTTCAAAAAGTACCTGACACGAGGGGAACCATGTTCAAAGTGTTCTATCATGTCTGCTGATGAGGAGATGTGGGTTAATATAATCCAATATTAAGGCAACTAATCACCTCAGTCTTATTGACAGGTTAGCCTCTAACAGGACTTCAGAGAGGCAACCTGAGACTGCAGTTTCAGTGAAAAGTTTCACTGCCATTTCTCTCAGGGCAGTACTGCATTTGATTCAAGATTGTACATCTGTTTTTCTTAAGGGCCCAGTGGCCTCTCTCTCTTTCTCACACACACACACACACATGTGCGCACACACACACACGCTCAAGCACACACATACACACACACACACACGTTCATATAGTCTGCATTGTAGCTGACAATGTAAAGTACATGCTTATGTAAATTTACAGCCAAATTAAACATCTCCTTTCTGTTGTTTTACCTCCAGTGCTTCTCTGGCCGTTTTCACCCACCCAACACCTGGTCAGTGACCCTCACCATTTTCCTTAGCATCACATCATCATGGAAGAATGAGAAAGAGAGAAATAAGGGAGCATGGCAGTCAAGCAGAGAAAAAACATTCAAGAATATATCATAATTTTAAGAGCAGAGTTTGGGATTCACACTAATGAATACAGTATATAAGACAGTGTGAAAGCGTTTCTCAGAATATCTAGACGTTTTTTTCCTCTTATGACTATGGGAAGACTGTCTCAAGTCTTACTTTGTAAAGGTAACAGCTTGACAAAAGCAGTTGTGGTATTACAATTTTGGTTCTTGGGTGGAGTTTAACAGGGGTCAACTATATCTTAAATGGTCCAGTAATCAAATTGGAAAAGAAAAAAAACAAGTGATTAAAGCATTCAGCATAGACTGACAAAACACCACTCTCACGCACAGCACAGGTGTGTCAAAGGTAACTGGGGGGACACTATTCACCTACTGTAGCAAATCGTAGTTGACGTTTTTTCAAGACCAAGTGACGTCACGGTGTGGCCTCCCAGTTTGTTTCTGAAAAATTTAACAAGCCGAGGAAGTTTAAAGAGTCTACCTTAGCGGACATGCAACTCAAGGAGAAAGGACAGCGAGTTAAACAGAAATTTGGGGAGGTATATGGATAGTTTCGGTCTCTTGCTTACTGATATAGTACAGTAGAAAAGAATACAAACAAAAAGGAGGAGGAGGCATGTATAAAATCGACAATTTGAAAAACAGAGGTAGTTTGTACGATTAGGCGAAGTGGGATAGTGACCGGAGCGGACCTCCCTCGCTACCTGACTTGGATTACCATCAGTATGATATCTTCCTTTCTAAGACTTTAACGTTTGGCTGCTGGACAAGTTAATAATACGGTCTTTAACTCAACGCTCGCCATGGGGATGTGTCACAGCCTGAGATCTAGGTTATTAGGATCCCAGTCCGCAATAACCTACAGCGAACGGACATGTGCTAACATGGGGGGAGATTACGAGTCCGGTCAACCAGACACCATAACGGACCAACAGCTGAGAGAGCAGCGGAGGTTGGAAGAGAGAGCCCGGATAAAAGCCGAGAACAAGCGGAGCCGAAACATAGACAAAAGCCTTAAAGCGGAAAAGAGAGAGTACAAGCAAACACACAGGCTGCTACTGTTAGGTAAGACGCCGGCATGCATACTGTCTCCCATGTACTGTCATCATATACGTCTAAGGGTAAACAAACAGTTCTCTCGCTTGACGGGCTGAGGTCCGGGTTGAGCTGCAAGACTGGGCAGCTAACTTTCAGCTAGCCTCCACTGGTTGCTCACTTCTCCAATCTCAGACGGTGACCCATAGCGCAGTCGTCATACTGGGGCTACAGCAGGTGCAGGGGTCGGTATAATAGGGTGTCATTTTCGGACTATGGAATCAGAACTGTGTCTTTTTACTGTTATTTTCATTTAAAGTAGCCCATTGTGATGTTTTCTATTCATAAACACACTACAAAGTACTTTGTAACAAGATTACTTGGCTTTTCACTTGAAAAACAATCGAGATTTTAGAAGGTGACGGTGAACATGCACTTTGCTCTTTGCTATAGCCTAGATCTAGAGTAGATCTACTATGGACAGTTATGTTGAGATCACATTTAATTTTAGTTTTATCTGTCTTGAGAACAACTTTCTTTAAGAAACACACACACACACAGATGGAGTATAAAAGTGAATGCTCCTCCCATAATAACTGTTTCAGAAGCCTAGATTCTTACTGAACTGGTTGTTCATTAAAGGCATTTAGCTTAATGCTCCATATGGATAGAAACTGATTTTTCAAACTGCAGTTGCCACCTTTGTGAAAAATGTGTATTGACATTTTTCACCATGATTGTTTCTTTGCTTGGTGCTTTGATGGTTAAAACTTTTACTCCATATTTTGCTCCAGTTTGATTTAGAAGTATATTGTTAAAAGGTCTAAGAGGCCTGGCCACTTCAAAACAGAGGTAGTTTGATAGGCTAAATCAGTATCACAAGAGGCCTTTTATCTTTTGCCTTTTATAGGAGCTGTCCCTCCTTTTATTAACAAGTTACACAAAGTGATGAGAAGGGACCATAGACACAAATGGAGGAACTGTTGCTCCTCTGTGACCAAAATACCCAAGTCATGCGGGCTGTCTGTGTAAAAACATATAATACTGAAAAAAGCAGGCCTGTGCAGTCTGAATCTGTAAGAAAAAAGTGCTTTGTGAGTGTGTGTGTGTATCTGAGTCCAGATACTGTTGCAGAGGTATTTTTACCTAGCTCAGTATCCCTTCCTTTGTATGTCATTTGATTCATTTAAGAAACATACGGAATGTATGTTGTATTGTTAAGAAACAGTTGGAATTGAACTGTAGCTGTATTTTCTTTAAGCTCACAGACTAGTCAAGTTTTTTTACTGTTAGTTTTCAAATGGAGAGGCATTTGGACTGGAAAGGACTATTGTTTGGAAGTAAGGTTCTAGAACATCACATTTCTAAAGCATTATAGGTTTCCCCGACAGGATGTGCTTTTTGTTTCCTAAAAGCAAGGCGTGTTGCAAAGTACATGCTAGTATAAGCTGCCAAAAGCATTTTGCCAAGGCAGAGGGGGCAGGGACAATTATCTGTAGGATTACCTCTTGCTATAGGTAGATTACCATTCGAGATGAGCTGGTGAAGATATTTTTCTCTTAATGGAAGAAACATGCAGAGCTGAATGGAAATACATAAGATATTTAAGCACATCACAGACACTCCACTAATCGCTAGCTAGCACTACTCATCTCCGTAGTGTGTTGTGAGGTAAAAGTTTTTAAGACCTACTCACCATGCAGTCCCTACGCCATGCTCATGTCTTTCTCTCCATGGCCTTTTCTTCAAAGACAGATGCTTACTGCCCACTGCTCTTTGTGTGTGTTTGTGTTCACCGCTCTCTCCGATGGGTCAAAATGGAGAAGTAAAATTTCCCCGTTATGGGATTAATAAAGGGATTAAATTTAAACAGTTTGTCAGGAACTCTGAGAAGCTGTGCCTGTTACAGTGTAAAATCACAAGTAAAGTCAGCAAGATAATTTTTCTCTGTTTAAGAGAAAGATACTGACAGGACACCAGTCTAGTTCCTCAGATAGATTACAGGTAATTGTCTTTCCATTTTGGATAAGTGAAACATTGGCAGATGAGCATACAGAAAAAAAGCAAAGCAGGATGGAAGGACCGGTTCTATTACTGGTGTATTGCTTTAGGGTCATTCCTGCTGGTGTATGTGAAGTATAAAGTGTTTATCTTTAATGTCTCCTGAATTAGGTCAGCTTTGCTGGATACTAGAGGTGGGAGAAAAAGATCGATATAGTGTAGTATCACGATATTCCCATATAATATCGGCACGATATTATAACAATACAGCGGCGCCAAATATCGATGTTTATTTATTTAATATTTTCCCAATTTTGAAAATTTATTTACTATACTTTGACATACCTACTCTGATAAGCTAACATTTCTTCTGAAGTCCACAAGATGGCGCAAGACCTCATAATTCTCTTGCGTCACAGCGGAAATTGGAAAGGAAGTCAGTGGCTTGGTTTATGCCGGGTTAAGATTACACGATTTCAGCCCGATTTTGACGTCGCAGATAAACGTCCAGCGTCAGGCCTGAGTATGAACATCGGGAACAACGAACGGGCATCTTTACCCCTTGTAGTGTGACATAATCTAAGAACAGCGATGTGGCATCTGGGATGCCCCACGACGAAACACGACATGAAAAGTCTAGCATGTCAGAATTTTTTTGCATTTTCCTGCCTAGTCTTACATCTCCTACACGTTCCATGACCTTGACCAATAGGATGAATGACAGTCGTTCTTCCCAATGACCTACGTATAGCATCCCCGGCTGATTGATGGTCCTGGTCTTAAACCGGTGGTTTATAAAGATTACTTTATTAAGAATTTGATCCTCACATACACACCGTAAGAGCTGAAGGAAGGAAACAAATGAAAATACAGTTCAACATTTATAATAATCACTAAGAAAATACTACAGAAGGCTACCTTACTATATCTCATCGTACAAATAAAGAATGTAAGCTACTGAAGACATTATAAACTGATAAAATCACACACAATGTTCGCTAAATTGTTTAGAACATAAATTCAGATTAAACTACACCGCATTTATTTTTAAATGGGACTTGAAAAGCAGAGAACACTATATTGTTAAAGCGCCTGGAAAAGCAAATTGGCATTCGTGGCCTGGCACTCTCTTGGTTTAAATCTTATCTCTCTGAGAGAAAGCAGTGTGTCCACTATAATAATGTGACCTCTGAATACCGTAAGCTTAACTATGGTGTTCCTCAGGGATCAGTCCTTGGCCCTCTTCTATTCTCTATTTACATGCTCTCTTTGGGTGACATTATTCGTAGTTACAACATTAACTTCCATTGTTATGCTGATGATTTTCTCACCTATCCAGCACAATGACCGCTGAATTGGCTAACCTTGAGGCATGTCTTTGTTCTATTAAGGGTTGGATGTCTTCAAATTTCCTGATGCTTAACGCAGGCAAGACTGAAATGCTGAACATTGGTCCCCCTATGCATAAGCATCTTTTTAGTGATCTTACCCTAAATTTTGACAACTGCATCATCTCTCAAAACTCTTCAGCTAAAAACCTTGGTGTGATTTTTGACTCTAGTCTCTCGCTAGTCACTCACATCAAGAACACAACCAAAAGTGCCTTTTATCACCTCCGTAACATTGCTAAAATTAGGCCCTCTCTAAGTATGGCTGATGCAGAAACCATTATTCACGCATTCGTCACGTCTCGCCTCGATTACTGCAATGTTCTTTACTCTGGCCTGCCTGCCTCTAGTACCAATAGTCTTCAGCTAGTCCAGAATGCTGCTGTTAGAATTCTGACCAGAACGAAGAAGTTTGATCACATTAGCCCTGTCCTGGCTTCCCTTCATTGGCTCCCAATTCATGCAAGAGCAGATTTTAAGGTCCTCTTATCAACATATAAAATTCTACATGGGCTTGCGCCTTCCTACCTGTCTGACTTAATTACACCCTATAACCGACCTTGCACCCTGAGCTCTCAGGATTCTGGATTATTAGTCATTCCAAGAGTTAAAAAGAAGTCCGCTGGCAACCGAGCCTTTTCCTACTGCTCTCCCTTCCTCTGGAATGGTTTACCTACAGAAGTTAGAGAGGCAAACTCTCTCAATACTTTTAAAACAAGACTAAAGACTTATCTATTTTCTCAAACTTATGCGTAATATAATTCTGACAGGAAATCATTCATTTCCAATGGTGGCTGGGCGACAGTGAGCGACAGGGCACGACTACTCGCCTGGCGACAATAATCGCTGCGACTTGGCAACAACAAAAATGTTCTGCAACGTTCAACTTTATGCAAATGAGCAGCGGCAGAGTCAAGCGACGGCCAATCAGAGGGCAGATTATATTCTCTTATATTCTCTCGTTGTGAAATGTTTTCTTAAACTTTAGTTCCTATATTAGCATTTTGGTTCCCAACGTTGTCTCTGCGCATGGATAGCGGCGATTGCGAATGCTACTTTGTGGTTCATGGTGAAACAGTGGTGTTTGAAGCAAGATCACACTACTTGTAGGAAAATAAATTACCTCCAAAACATTTTTTCTGCGGGAATGCACCTGATTTGTTCACGCATATACTGGGCAATATATCAGTAGGCCTGCCTTTCACAAAATAAACATACAGCTCCACATGAATATAGCAAAGGTGACGTAAATATAGCATATAAATAAATATAACATATATATTTATATTTATTAGTATATACTTTTCTTAGGAAAATTGATGCATTGACACCGGCAGCGACAAGAAGAGACAAAGCGACCAGAAGTCATTCATCTCCAGTGGTTGCTGGGTGACACTTAGCGACAAGGCGCGACTAGTCACCTGGCGACAAAATTGCCACAATTTGGCGACAAAAGAAAGTTCTGCAACATTCAACTTCATGCAGAGTTGAGTGACTGCCAATCAGAGGGCAGATGTGTTCCTCTTATATTCTTTTGCTGTGAAACGTTTTCTTAGTTCCTAGATTAGCATTTTGGTTCCCAATGGATAGCAGCGATTGCGAATGCTACTTTGAGGTCCATGGTGAAACTGTAGTGTTTGAAGCAAGATCACACTATTTATAGTAAAATAAATTACCTCCAAAACATATTTTTTTTCTGCAGGAATGCACCTGATTTGTTCACGGATATACGGGGCGATTATTATAAGCTTGCCTTTCACAAAATACAAACATACAACTCCACGATGAATATAGCAAAGATGACGTAAATATAGCATATAAATAAATCGAGCATGTGATATATATTTACAATATTTATTAGTACATACTTTTTTAAGGAAAACTAATGCATCTCTTGTCAATACATTTCTTGCCTGCTTCCTCAAAACTACAGTAGCAACGCCCCCAAGCTGGTGTTAGGCAACTGCAAGCAACAGGGACTCGGAGACTCAGTGATTCGGTGACAAAAACTCACTGCTGGTGTGAGCACAGGGTAATGTGACATAGTGGGCACCGTTAAAGACAAAAATATCGTGCACTCTGATTCCGGCATTACATACACACTTTTTTGTCATTCTGTTTGAAATCATTCCAGATTTCAGGTCAGCTGTTTACATGGGATGAGATCTAATTACGGTCTGGTGTTTATACGTGCTGATGCATTTAATCGGAACAGCTGTGGGACATGCGCACATCATGCATTCATCTTCCTTGAGGGCTTTGTTTGGCGCGCGTTTTACTGTATCAGCTCAAGATGGATATCTATCATCAGTAGTCGCTGTTATTGTGACAGGAGCCGGAGACATGCTATAATAGACGCTTTTGCACCGGAGGAACTTTTCCATAGTTCTTAGAACTGTTGGAGAAAGTTACCCCTTTTTCGCGTGTTCGCACCGCAGGAGCTTAGAACGATCATAGTTCTTAGAAAGCCGTTTTGAGGGGCTTTTTTTTAGCTCCTACTTCAGGGTAGGTACTTTCGCAGCACAATAGGAATCTTGTGATGTAGGTGTACAGCCATTTGTCCAGACGCAGGTACATGAGGATTGCAACCGCCATTTTTAAAGATCCGTGCAAAATATAAAGTCTTAGATCATATTACATTTAGTTTTTGATATTCATGTCTGAAAATGTCTTAAAATGGAATTGTAGGAGGGGAGACATGGGCTGTGTCTGAAATGGCATACTAGCGTACTGCATACTCGCCTAGTACACACTGCGTACTGCACACTACTCCACACGCTAGTATACGGTATGGTATGCAACTTTCGTGTAGTGTACTACACGTTTGCTCTCGGTTGGGCTATCTGTTCTGATAAAATCGAACAACACACGACTACCACAAATATGTATCAAAAGCAGTCCTATAACAAAGCGTATGAAGACTTATTACACCAAAATATGCAACTTATACACTTATATTCGGAACTGCAGCTGCAGTTGAAGTTAGAGCTGGTTCTGTCACTGTCCGCCATGTTTTTAAAATTTTTTGACAGTTGGAAATCACCGCGTTGCTTCATGGGATGCAGTACCCGACGAAGTGAGCTCCGGTTGTATACTGCAAATTTTTTGCCAGAGTAGTACATCATCGGGGTAACTGTTGCGTACTGCAAAATTTTTATTTTTCACGTACTGCATACTACTTACTACTTTTACATCAAGATCAGTATGCGAGTAGTATGTAGTATGCCATTTCGGACACAGCCTTGGTTTTTATGTTTTATTTTACCGGTATTTTATATCCCCCAACAATGACCATTTCTACAACGTCCAATGTATATTTGTACATTGAAGAGGCAGTGTATACTCTGCTTCGGTAGGTGCTTGTGTGTCCGCTTGTGTGGCTGTGATCCGCATTTTAGCCTAAAATAAGACTGTGTTTATCCAGCTTACGATTTGAGGGCTGCGGCGGGGAAAAGGGAAAGAAAAAAAACCACGATGCTGCGAGCAAGCGTCAGGCACAAGCACTGTGCTAGCACCCGAAAAGTACTATGCCCATCGAGTCATTCTGCTACTGCAGTGGTAAATGCATAAATGCAGGGAGACATTTTTTTTTTCATTGGACTGGGTTTATCGCCATACAGTTTTGTTTTCGTTAATGAGAAGGCAGTTTTATGTTATAATGTGCACTCAATATTTCTGTCATTCAAATTCAATAAAACTCATAAACTGTGTATACTGTAGTCTAGTTTGTCGATTTCTTTTGCTGCAGTAATGGTATTTCCTTTTGGAGGTATTTAAAAGGTCTTAAAAGTCATTAAATTTGTACTTAAAAATGTGCAGCGATCCTGGTTAGTCATAAACAACAGCTCTTAGCTGCTATACTGTTGGCCGGCTTACGTCACTTCAGCGTTCCTACTGGCAGTGCGAATGCAAACAGAAAAAAAGGCCTTAGAACGTATGTAGTTCTAGGGGAAGCTCCCCAGGGAGTAGTTCCTATCAAATGAGACCCTAGAACTGTTTGGTCCGAAAGCGCCTATTATTTTACTGTATACTGACAACCTAATGCTGTTTTATTGCCAGGTACATTAAACTGGATTGCGTCTGAAATGTATTTTCGGCTAGCTAGATCTGGTATCTCAAGCTAGTTAAGTGGCTACTCTATTTTGAACTTTGCCAGGTAACTTGATATTGTTACCAAAGACAAACTGGGTTCTAGCGATACGTGTAACATTACTGTGTACCAGTTAAACTATACGATCACGAATTCAATATGTAATATGTTAACTAAATGGACGTCTCGCCCCTTTTCTTTATGCTGGTTACGAGTGTGGAGCCAGAAGTGTGTTATATTATTATACTGTATATTGACAACCTAATGCTGCTTCATTGCCAGTGCTAATAAAACACATGCTTTGAACCCAGTCCATCCTGTCTGCCTGTGATTCCTGTGACAGGCATGTCGGTCAGGAACAAGGGGTCACACACACACATATATATATATATATATATATATATATATATATATATGTCACCACACATTTACAAAGACGGAGGGCATGCACAGAAAGAACACAGCCAGCAGATAATCAGGTTGAATCGTTTACTTGATATGTTTTCTCTTTCGATTGGTTTTTCAAAAGGTTTAAGCTACCCCTCCACAACCAATTGAAACTGGTTTGGGCCTTTTTATCCTGACTGAGGTGTTTATGTTGAGCATTTTTATTCGGTTTGGGCTTTTGTACCGATTATAATCGGAATATTAGGCTCCGTGTAAACACAGCCCGTTGAGAGAGAGAGTTGTGACACTGATTGATCTCACCGCCACGCAATCACGTGGTTCATGTAGCCCTTCGATGGCTCTGTCGGAAATGGCATACTACATACTACTCACATACTGATCTTGACGTAAAAGTAGTAAGTAGTATGCAGTACGTGAAAAATAAAAATTTTGCAGTACGCGACAGTTACCCAGATGATGTACTACTCTGGGCAAATTTGCAGTATACAACCGGAGCTCACTTCGTTAGGTACTGCATCCCATGAAGCAACGTGGTGATTTCCAACTGTCAAAAAATTTTAAAACATGGCGGACAGTGACAGAAGCGGCTTCAACTTCAATTGTAGCTGCAGTTTCGAATATAAATGTATCAGTCGCATATTTTGGTGTAATAAGTCTTCATATGCTTTCTTATAGGGCTACTTTTGATAGATATTTGTGGTAGTCGTGTGTTGTTCGATTTTAACAGAACAGATAGCCCAACCAATAGCAAAAGTGTAGTACACTGCACGAAAGTTCTCATAATTGCGTACCATACTGTATACTAGCGTGTGGAGTAGTGTGCAGTACGCAGTGTATACTAGGCTAGTATGCAGTATGCTAGTATGCCATTCCGGACACAGCCAATAATTCCAAACAAACCCTGTGCTGTCAAGTTCTCTGTAGAGCTCCGGACATCACGTGACTCCTTTGTATCCACTGCCTTATTGGCAGGAAAAGCATGAGCAAAAATGAATGGGCCAGTGTAGATTTCAAGCCGTTAGAGTTCACCACACACTTTAATGATAAGGACATCGAGTGCTATATCGTAGATTAAACATTACTGACCTTTATAATGCCCCCGGGGTGCTTTTCATGGGCATTGAAAAAAACATTGGCAAAAAATTGCTTCGCCGTCACTGAGAGGGTAAGTGCCACTTCATTTTAGTTAACGTTAGCATAAGCAACGGGCAGTGTAATGTAATCAGTGTGGTAAATCGAAGATATAGACTAGTTTAAGACTACATACAAGTTGGCTAATGTAATGTAATCGGTGTGCCAACTTGTATGTAGTGCTAAGCTAATCTGTCTCTACGATTTACCGCCCCAATTAGCTACATTACACTGCCCGTTGCTAACATTACCCTTCCAGTGACTACAAAGCAATTTTTAGCCGGTAGACTCCGAAGCTGAATATTCACCGCGAATCCAAATTTCGTCCTTTCGTACTTCTCCAGGCTTCTGTAGGCTTTTAAGGACTCTCCAGTGTAAGATGAGGGAAAGTTGATCAAGTAATTGTAAATGTCTGGATACTTCAGGTCTGGAACGTTGTCCGCTCCGGCTATTTCAATACTCATGAAAAACACCCTGGGGGCATTATTGTTATAGTATATAGTAGGCTATAATGTATTAGTATGTTGTTGTAGTTACAGTAATGTTTAAAGTTTTGCAATATAGCTTTCAATGTCCTTGGAATTAAAGTGCGCAGTGAACTCGTACAGCTTGAAAGCAATGGTCAGCAATGGTCAGCAGAAGCAACCTTACAATCACAAGAGACTGCAATAACAGAAATAACAAATAACAGAGCTGCAAGGAGGGAAGAGCCAGTTGATATCTTGGATGAAAGAGCAAGAGCAGGCAGGCAAAGAAGACCAAGGCTGTTTCTCAATACGAAGTACGCCAAGTACATACTCCTATTCTTGGGAGTTTGGACTTGCAAGTTCAACTCAGGAGTCTTGACTCCCGATGACGTGGGAGGATGTAGTATGCTCAAACTGCATTTGAAACAGCAGCATTCTTGCTGGCTAGAGGCTCTAGAGCTGGTTAGCTCGGTCCGCTAGTAGATGTCACATCTCCAAGCATTTAGGACTTTCAAGGAGGCATTACCGACACATATTCCAATTCTGAAATATTAATTTCTCGCTGGAAAAATTTTAAACTACATTTGGTGACAGAACAACAGTCATAATACGAAACTTATAGTTATGTGGTAGCTCGCCTGCCACCATTGCCGTTACTTTTGTGAAATTTGGGTGAAATGCATTCTGTGAAACCTGACTCCCCAAGTCCACACAAGTCACCTCCTGATGCATCCTTGATAAAACCCATGAATCGAGAACACATGCAGGTATTTGATCTGTTAGATGTGAACTTTGAAATAGAATAGTACTTCGGCCGTGACGTTTCACAAGTCCATGAGAACGCAAGCACAGAGAAGAACACGTATTGAGAAGCGGCTCAAATCTCCTCCAACACCTACGGCTATGACAACCAAGCCACTACCAAGCACCTTGCTCGTTGCCATGGACGTACTTTGTCTGTCCATCCCTTGCGCGCCTGCAGCTTCATCTTCAAGTTATGGAGAGTCGGGGAGCCTGGTTGCTCCAACAGCCTCATCATCGCTCCAATAACCACAACAAATAGACTATGGCCATGAAATGTATTTCATCCAGTACACGTTTTCGTTTTTCCTCAGTTTGTCTAAAACTTGCGAGCTAACTAGCTAATAACAGGTTTGCCAAATATGGCCACATTAGTTTTAATCAGGCGTACTAACATGGTAGCAGTGCAGTCCACCTCAGCATAGCAAGAGGTTACCGGTGTTGGCTCAGGAATGACAGCAATCATATCCTCGAATGGGTACCAACGGACATCATCTCTAAGGGGCCAGAAAAACCTGTTAGGGCCTACACGGTGCATACATTTCATTTTGCAGTAAGTTTCATCGTGCTCAAGCATCATGCCTGGGTACACGGTTCCCTCATATATCAGGGCACACCATTTCCCCTGGAGATCTTTGTGTTTCCAGATGTTGTCCTCTTGCTCCACACTTGATGTTTCATTTATGATGTTAAAACTTAATTCTTTTGTATTGAAACAGTCACAATTGAAATTGTTTTGTGTTGAGCACAGACAGCTCACATCCCGATATCTTATTACTCCAGGGGAAAGAGTGACCACTTGGTGGAGCCTCATGGTATGTGGCACTGGAGAGATGTTAACTGGCATTTCCTTTAATGCCCTCTCTATAAGTGTCTCATCCACATAAAAAAGCTTCACTGATGTTTGAGATGCTTTTAGGCCCTGGTAGAGTGTAGCAGCATCTGGTATGTCGGTACCTTGGCTGACCATCCTGTCAGCTGTCCTCTTCAAAGATCCTCCAACCCCATCAGGAGCACCTTTTCCATGGCTGGCTTCAAAAAAGTTCCAAGTCCCAGCTTCAAACCCACTTTTTAACAGCTCAGTGCTGAAAAGGTAAAAATTTCCTCGTTGCCTATATTGGGTACGTGGGTCGTCACTAAAGAAGTGCACCATTGAGATGGTGGGATGCTCCTTGTGGACACACTCCAACACTGGCTTGAAGTGTTGCCATATGGCAGGAGGGCCTTTTTGTTTTGATGGAGACACTGTGGAGAAGCTGATGGGATTATCAGTAGTTGCACCTATATACAACACACCAGCGTGCAGTGTAACCTGCTGGTGTGAGGACCCAAAATGTACTGCCTGCACCTCAGAACTACATTTACAATTATAGTTCTCAGAAAAGTCGATATGGATGAGGCACTCCTTTGCAGACATGGTCTGCTTTAGATTTCGGCAGTATGAAAACTGCTGTTTTATATTGTATATGTGTCTCTTGAATTTTTGGAGTAGTGTATGAAACACTTCAGTGAGGCCCTCCATGGTAGTCTCCACGTTTTGTTTTAGTGTAATCTTTGAGCCATTTTGGCTTTGAACTGTAGCCCACTGAATGTATGAAACCTGGCTTGTGGCATCATAGTGGTCAGACAGAGAGTAGTCGCTATCTTTACAGTAGGAGCATTCCCCATACATACAATTCTGATTTGATGTGTTGCAAGCCAGAGACTCAGTAAGGATCTCAAGATTAGACTGCTCAATGACTCGTAGTTGGTGCAGATTCTGGACGATGAAAGACAAGTTCTCATGGAGCTTGCACATACACGTCTCCCTGTCTGTAAGGGATGGTTTGACAACCCAGAAAGGGCACAGGTGGCAAAACAATGAATAAGAGATACTACTGTCTACATATTCTGAGAGAAATTTTCTGTGAAGATTATGTAATGTGTCTGTAAGTAACCTCTTTTGCATCTTTGTTTTATGTTTTGTAATTGTCTGCTTTGTTCCAGTTGTTATTCTGCTAATGTCGTCACGGAGGTAGAAGGACTTGATCCTGGCTTTGAGGGCACAAGCGTATCTGTTTGATTGCTTTCTTTGGTATAGATCAATGTTGTTATTGGATGTGTGACGCCACCTTCTATATGAGAAGCCCAGGGACTTTTCTGCAATTTGCTGTAGACAGTATTTTTTTAATTATTTTTCCTGTGACAACTTTAGCTATGATTTGCCTCTCCTTGTCTCTTGTTGATTGTTGGTATTTTCTTTTAATGTTCTCAACTAATGCAGAGTGAAACAACAGGGTTTTTTTAATACTTGCCGTAGAAGACTGTCTGAGCAACTTCGTAACTTGTGTTCGAGGTGAGGCAGATTCTTCTTTCATGCACTGGACCCTCTTTCTGTATCTTTCTGTGCGTTTTTTTTGTTTTTTCAGTTGTTTCTTTAGTTCATGTATATTCTTGTTTAGTTCATGCAGAATTCTGTGTCTTCTTTTCCTTCCATCTGCTTTTTGCCTGAGAAAAAACAAAATAAAAAAATCCACTCGATTATTGGCTGTAAAATGTGTTAATCATAATTTAAAACTACACTTATCATGCTTACTTTACTGTTATTACAGGTTAATAAACACATTCTGTCTCACTAGCAATTGCCTATGCCACTACCTTCTACTACCTTATGTTGCCTGAGCGTCACCTGCACTACAATTTCAAAATAAATATTACGTCCACATATGACATTAATGAACTAGCCTCTCTCCTGACCTTGATATACAAGAGCCTGAATCTAAAAGAGCTGCCTGCACTGATTTCTGATCTGGGTGGACTATAGGATGTGTTGCGGTATTGAACAAGCTCAGAGCATCTCTCCTGGCCTTGCTTCTTTCATGTGCCTCCCTCCACTTTTTGCATTGCATACGTTGTTCTCTATTAGTTTTCTGTCCTATCAACTTCTTTTTTCCTGTTTGGATGTCTCTCCTCCACTTCTCTCTCTCCTTCCTCAAGTACTCTGCTCTCCTTTCAGGGTCGGCATCTCGCCGGGCACGATAAAGCCTCTGCCTTTCAGCAGCAGACAGTTTTGGAAGCTCAGACTGCAAATATAGTATTTGCTCTGTTATGTAGTACATGTAGAAATTCCTACTGCCATAATTAGAAATTACTACTGCTATATTAGGAGTCTATAAATATTAGCCGAAATGTATTCTTACAGACATTTCCATATTCAACTGCGCTCAACAGGGTTGCATGTAACAGGGTTGCAGACGTAGCCTAAAATCTGCTATTAATCATGAGGGGTTAGCTAGCTTGGAAGTACATGGTGCATGCTAACTATGGATCAACACATCTTTCTGTATATTGAAAAGAAATTATGTAAAATGTAATATTTCTAACGATAATATTGGTAACAGGGTTGCACCATTACGGTTTACGACAGCAGGTTACACAAAAATTTTTGTGAAAATAGAGAAATTGAAGAGAGGGTACTTACATTTGTCTTGCCCATGCTGCAGAAAGGATGTGACAGAGCTACCTCCTGTAATATGATTCACTTGGAATGTTCCATTTGTGAAAAATTGGGGGAAATATGTTTGATAACAGGGTTGCATGAAAACAATAATTTTTAATAAATAAACTTTTTCAAAACAAATAGCATATGTCAATAATAGAGTACATTTAAGGACACATAACTGTGAAACAAGTATTTCAATACTTAAATATTTTATTGGAAATATTGCATGCTGAAGTTCAAAGTCAGTCAGGTGGGACACACCAAAATTGCTGTTTTAATAGGGGGTACAGACAATGTGTGCATTGCTTTTGTTAATTTAAAAAATCATTTCTACCATTATTTTCCAAGTTACAGTACTACTAATGTCACTCTTTACAATGGTATATTTGTTTTTGACATTTTGTTTTAAATTACACTTAAACAAGTGATGGGACATAAATTCCACTCCATTCGTGGAATGACACATACATACTTATTGAGTTTTATTGAGTTTGAATGTCAGAAATATTGAGTGCACATTAGATAACATAACTGCCCTCTCATTAACGAAAATAAAACTGTATGGCGATAGTCAATGGAAAGAAAAGTCCCTGAGCATTTACCACCAAAGTAGCAGTGAATGACTCAATGGGCATAGTACTTTTCGGGTGCTAGCATAGCGCCTGTGCCTGACGCCTGATCGCAGCGTCGTGCTTTTGGTTTTTTCCCTTTTCCCCGCCGCAGCCCTCAAATCGTAAACTGGATAAACACATTCTTCTTCTAAGTTAAAATGCGGATCACAGCCACACACGTGGACACACAAACACCTACCGAAGCGGGTTGTACGCTACCTCTTTAATGTACAAACAAACAGATATAGGACGTTACAGCAATGGTCATTGTTGTGGGATATAAAATACCGGTATAGTAAAACATAAAAACT
This sequence comes from Chanos chanos, assembly GCF_902362185.1. Classification (NCBI taxonomy): domain Eukaryota; kingdom Metazoa; phylum Chordata; class Actinopteri; order Gonorynchiformes; family Chanidae; genus Chanos; species Chanos chanos. Next base: position 23,566,045 of record NC_044501.1, on the reverse strand, counting down.
GAACATGCCTCCCCTTTTACAATTACAGACATTTTAAGAAATTTTTAGACCTGAATATCAAAAACTAAATTTAAGACGTTCTAAGACTTTCTATTTTACACGGATCTTTAAAGATGACGATTGCAATCATCGTATACCTTCACCTGGACCAATCGCTGTACACCTACATCACAAGGTTCCTATTGCGCTGCGAAAGTGCCTACCCTGAAGTAGGAGCTAAAAAAGCCCCTCAAAACGGCGTTCTAAGAACTGTAATCATTCTAAGTTCCTATGGTGCGAACACGCGAAAAAGGGGTAACTTTCTCCAACAGTTCTAATAACTATGGAAAAGTTCCCCTGGTGCAAAAGTGCCTCATGACTCCATACTACATTCTGCAATTTAGTGTTTCTCAACAGTACAGGATATGTCCCTAACAGGTGTAAAACCTTCCATATAGAAGTGAGAGTGAGAATCCACAAAGAATTTGTTTTACATAAATATCACAGTAATAGTTTGAGTTAAGAGACTGAGGAGCTTGGCTTCCGGTCTCAAAAGATGAGGTTTTAGCTATTGCTGGAAAATAGGGAGGGATTCACATTCACGTGAAGATCTTTCTGGCATTTTAGAGTAATAAGTGAGAACTATGAAATCCTGGAGGAGCAAGATCCAGGAACATATAGTGATTAAGCATTCAGGCTTCCAGAGGATGCCTAACGGTGTACTCTAGCCTGCCTGTAAGGACAGACTGTTGCCTTGAAGCAGGATGGTGCTACTCCATTGCTGACACTGTAGACCAGTGGTCACCAACCTTTTTAAGCCCAAGATCCCTGACCTTGGCCTTGATGAAAGGCAAGATGTACCTATTGAAGCGTTGAGAGAAAAAGACAGCCCAGATTGTACTTCCAACTTCAGACCATTTATGTTGGCTAATTGTTTTTAAATTACATGAAATGCTTTGGTCCAACTTTCAAATTGATGCAACTGAGAAAACATTGCACTGCACTGCACTAAAATAACTAGCATATCAAACATGCCATAGCTGTCTTGCTGTGTGAATTTTATATCATACCTTCAATTCTGAGTTTCATTATTTAATTTAATTCCAACACAAAAAATAATGGCATGTGTGGCCTATTTTCCATTTGAGTGAGGAAATGATTCTGTTCATAGTAGACAACAAAGAAAAAAAAATTAACACACTTGCAGTGAGCAGATCATATGAAGTGCCATTGTTAACTGTTATGCTTATCCACTGAAGCTTCATGCAAGTTACTACACTTACTGTTTGCATCTAATGCAGCATCACTTTTCACAATGCCATCCGAAGGCAAAACTGTCGAAGTCATGTTACTCACTCAAGTCAGTGCAATGGCTGTGACTGAATACTGTCTGTGAGTGCTTTATAGTTTCGCTGATAGCTACGGACAGCCAGTCTCGGGCAGTCTGTGAGACGACTGTCAGTCAGATGGCGCCTGTACTTTGCTTTGACTATTTTCATCTGTGAAAACGCCATTTCACAGAGGTAAGTGGATCCAAAGTAGGCACTCACTCTTAGTGCACATGCGGCAAGGAGAGGAAACTTCTCTCTCACCCAAAAGTTGCTGTCCCTTGATCTTGCTCTATTTTGCAAATCAACCATCTCCAACTCACTCACTATCACTCATTATCTAAGTCGCATATCCTAATCAGGGTCGCGGGGGTTGCCGGAGCCTATCCCAGCACTCATAGGGTGAAAGGGCAGACACAGACAGACACATAGCAGGGCAGACACAGACAAACACACTCACATTCATGCCCAGAGCAATTCACCAGTTCACGGGGTATGTCTTTGGACTGTGGGAGGAAACTGGAGCTCCCAGAGGAAACCCACGCAGACATGGAGACAACATGCAAACTCCACACAGAAAGGACCCTGGCCGCCACGCAGAAAGGACCCTTGCCGCCCGACCGGGAATTGAACCGAATACCTTCTTGTTGTGAGGCGACCGCACTACCCACTGCACCACTGCGCTGCCCCATTTCCAACTTCACTTGACAAAACAAATACTTGCTGGAATATTCCTGCTACCTGTTCTATATCAATGGGCAGGAATGGGTTTGAGATGAATGCAGTAACATTTTCCATGACTTAACTCACCAAAATCCAGATTGAACTCTGTTGCCACTCTGTCCAGGTGAGCACAGTGTGAAAAGCATCCTTGTCTTCGATGGCCAGTGACATTTTCTCCAGGTTGGGAAAGTGTGTCAGCCTCTCGTTGTTTAGATGTATGGTCCAAACACTGAACTTGGCCTCGAATGCATTCACTGCGCTTATCATGTGGGGCAGGTGTCGGTCTTTTCCTTTGAACTTGTTGTTGAGCACACTCAGTTTTGCCCTTAGGTCTGTCAGAAACCTCAGGTCCAGCAGCCATGCATCATCTGACAGTTACTCGTGCTCCTCGTTCCTTGTCTACAGAAGAGTCTTTATCTCAGGCAGCAAGTCAACAAATCACTGCAGCGCTTTGCCACGACTCAAACATTGGACACCAGCATAGAGAAGACAGTCTCTGCAGTAATGGCCATTGCTTCCTTGAATAAATTGCCATCTGTAAAAGGCTTCTTGTGTTTAGCCAAAAGGTGACTTACATGAAATGATGCTTCAGGAGTAGCCTCGTTTTGATCAACAGGTTTTGTGAAAAGCGATTGCTGGGCCTTCAACTCCAGTTTCAGCTCGTCAGCTTTCCTAGTACGGATTGCGCTCTTTGGTGGGTGGCTGTCTTTGAATTTCTGGTGATTGGTGTTGTGGTGCTGCTCCTGATTTTCTCTTTTAGACAGTGCTTGTCTTTGGTGGCACAGCATACAGTACATACACACTTGTTTTTCACAAAGGTAAAAAGAAACTCCTCTTCCCATTCTGGATGGAAATTGTACGTTTTCGCCTTCTTTCATGGAGCCTCCGTTATGCTAGCTAAGTGTTGGCTACCTCACAGGCTATCACCAGCGAGTGCCGTATATTGACGTTTGCGATACTCTTCTCTTATCTCATTGGTCATGTTAATGCAGCACCTGCTTCGCTGAAAAAAATACAACAGCTGGATCAAGAGAGAGACAGAGGTGCTTGCAAAACTGAAAATAATCAGGCATAATGTATTTGTGTATTTATTTTTATATTATTTTTGGGAGGTACAGAGAAAGTCTCAAAGATCTACCAGTCAATCACGATCGAGGGTTGATGACCATGGCTGTAGATGAAGACCAGAGTCATGAATCAAAAATGAGCAGCCACAAGAAGCCAGTGGAGCATGAGAAGTGGTGAGGCCCTTGAAAGTTTTGAGATATCGAAGGTCATATGTACCACAGCAAGATCCAAGAGTGAAAATGCATAGTTTAGAAAGCTGGCCAAGAGACTTCTGTAGTTGTGTGGCCTCCAGATGATTAGAGCTTGTGTTAGTCCGTCCCTCCAGGATTTCGCGATGTTGCAATCGCAACAATTAACGCAAATTCAACCAATCCCCGTAAATTCTGCACGCCCTTGCAACTTTGTCCGATCAACGCAACTTTTCTGCAAATTTCATCATAGTTTCCCGCCAATTTCACCAGCCATAGCAGTTCTTCATGCAATAGGTTGAGCCATAAATCAACAAAATCACTTACTTGTTTTATGCTGTGAAGATGTAGACACATGCGACACAAATGCCTTACATTTACCAACAAAAATAACTGCTAAAGACCACGCAAGGCAATTCCCCAATGTTCTGCATGAAAGCAGGGGTAAACTGTTTTGCACTGCGTGCAACGTTGTGGTGGAACGTAAACGAAAGTCAGTGATTGACAAACACTATCCTACCGCAAAACACACCCGGAGAATGGCTGAAATGCAAGGACAACAGACAAGACAAATCACCTTGACAGAGGCTGTTGCATCCAGATCTATTGCAAGTGCTTGAAAGAATCAAGGTGAGTTGGATAAAATATGCATGGTTAGTGATAACGTTAGTGTAGTTTATCACTAAGTGACAGAGACATGTTTTCCTGTTTGTGTGACAAACTGTGTGTCTGTGTGTGCGTGTGTGCATGTGTGTGTGAGTGTGTGATTAAGAAAATAGTTTAGGAACAAAAAAGTCTCAAATAAAATGTTTAAACATGGCGTGGAATACCCCGTGAAATATGGGGAATACCCTGGAATACTGTGGAATACCCCGCAGGTGCACTTCTTCATTTACAAATAAAGCATGTTTTGTTAGATTTTCTTGTAATCCTTTTAATTCTGTTTTTGTAAGCCTTCTTGGTAAGGTTACTTAGAATACTCAGAATAGCATGGTTTTGTTATCAAAAGCAGCCTAACAACATCGCAACATGCATCGCAATTTTCTAGAAAAGCTGCTGTGAAATCAGGCATTTTAGGCCACAACAATCCCAAAAAAGGCCCACGAAATCCTGGAGGGACTGGTTAATAGTTGTGTGATGTCCACTAGGCGAGAGTAAAAATGTACTGTCTTATGTGTCCGCAGGATTGAAACTGACAATCACTGATGTAATGGACCATTGCAGAAATGTGCCACCCAAGTCAATTTTTAATGGCACATCTTGCCCTCCAGTCCCCAGAAAGACAAAGGCCCTGAGGACCAAGACTTGTCTATGCATCTGGTGTGGGTTTGTGATATCAGATGTATTTGATTCTCCTTCAGCAGTTGCAGCTTGATGGTATGACTCAGCAGGACATATTAGAACATTGCTCTTGACATTTTTGTCTGAGGCTGGTTGGAATTGGATTTGTGGCCCCACTCTCTGCCTAATGTGATGTAGCTCAGGTGTCCACTTGCTATTTCCCCTTTCACCTCTTTTATAGTTGACAAATGAGGGGACCAGTTGATGTCCATTGTGAGGCCCTGGAGGAAGAATTACCCAAACAGCAGCTGAACATCCTTGGTTGTCGGGTCTCACCCAAGAAAATGTGTTGAGAACATAGTCACAGAGCACATGTAGACTTTTTCCTAAGTCAGAAATTCCATCTGTTGTTGCCTACATGTAACAATGGGCTCCTGGCTAAATTGCAAGTCCTGTATGAGGTGGAACAGAAGACTTGCTTTTGAGTCATGTAGTCCCAATGCCAGATCCATGTAGGAATACCAAAGTCTAGTACATCAACTCGCTGAAGCAGTAGGTGGAATGACCAAGACCACAGCTTGGTGAGCAGTACTTTCCCACAGTTCATGGGTCTACATTTTTCTGCCAGAAAATGGCCACTTGCCCCGCAAATGGACAGCCTGGGCAGGAGTTCCAGATGAGCAGTTCTGAGAGGAGCTGCCCAAGACAGAGGTGACTGCACTTGATTTGTTCCTTCTGTCCCTTGATTGAATGCATGTGGACTGAATGCCTGTGAAGGGGTTATTTGCAAGTCCCACTGACCAGGAAGTGTGGAGATTTTCCAGCTCAGAATGCCCATTGGACTGTACCAGCTTTTAGTGGGAGGAGCGTCAGTGACATGATCAAAGCTGATCAAAGTTGCAGGCCTGGTGAAACACAAGATGTGTTACTCTAGGCTGTGTGCTCAGAAGTGGGCTCATCTGTCCTCAGATTGCTAAGGTTGATGCATGTTCATTTCACTAGAAACAAATGAGGGGTGAGGGCCATTTTGGGGCCGCTCAGGCTGGTGGCAGGGATTCACCTTAAAGTTCTCCTGGTCAAGTCACTGAGTTCCTGACCACTGACCTAATCAGGAGAATGCTGGGATAAATTCAAACAACAAAAATGTTTTTTGGGAACTTCTAGTGTTTGCAGGGGCTGTTTGCACCAGGAGCCAAGTCCTCTTTATTCACCGAATGTACAAGGTACACAGGAATTTGTCATGGCGGTCAGTGCAAGAGCATAAAACATAAAACAGGTCAGAATATATACAATGTATACACCATAAACAACATACAACACAGACCATATGTACCACACAGTACCTACATGCAGTATATAATCAAACAAATGCCACAGTCAAACTACACTGTTATAGTGGAGCAGGATGCCTCTGGATTTTAATTAGTTTCAGTAGTTTGACAGTAGGGGTATGGCTATGATGAGGAGGCTGACATGGTGGGATGAAGAGGACGGAGGGGGGTGGGGCACACCTGGGAGGAATACAGCCACACTCATACGAGGCATTCATACTCAAGCATATGAGACACACACACACAGAAGATGAGGGGGAAAAGGAAAGCATTAGTAGGGTATCGGGACTTAATAAATAAAATAAAGAATGTAGTGCATAGATGCATTAACGCAGCAAAGCTAATAGCTGTGGAAGGTGCAGGTGGAGCAGGGCCATATAGGGCATGGGACAAAGTTGAGCCACCGACCTAAAGATGAGAGCCACATGAGATACAGACAACAACCACTCACACAGACAGAGGAGAACGGGTTAGTTAAAGAGTGAACAACACGGTCGAGACAGTAGAAAGTAGAGAGGAGAGAAGGTAGAGAGAAACTGTGAGAGACATCTAAACCAGCATAAACTAAACTAAACTTTCATAGGCAGAGACTGAGCCTCCCTGAATGGTCAAATCAAAATTGAATTAGCTATTAGAGAAAAGTTAGAGAAAACAGACAAGTCTTTAGTTTGGTTTTAAAGGTATCAAGAGAGTTTGCCTCCCTAATTTCTGTAGGTAGACCATGTAGTGAGCAGTTTTTAGGGGCCACTATAGGAGGGCTTTCTGTCTAAGTCAGTGACTGACAAGTTCTCAGGAAGAGAGGTGGTTGAGGAGTTCTGGTCTAATAATTATTGCACGGTTATATTGGTTTTGAGCTAGACTGCCACTTCATTTCTTGGTCTATAAATGGGAATACTCCAGTAATTGATTTGGTTATTTTTCATTTTCTTTTTGCAAAAGTCTTTGGTGTGAATATTTTTGATTACATCTCTAGCTCACTGGCTGAGGCAGAAAACACCATTGCACTTAAGTTTTTATCTCCTGTCTCCTCCCCACAGCTTGCTTAGGCCATGAATCCAGTTATCTTTGACGAAATTTTTTTTAGAAGCCAAAAGAAAATTTGATAAAAGATTAAGATAGTTAATTGTTCATGTCACCACAGTACCATCTTACAGTTAAAATAGCAGTCATGTGCTATGCACCATAATACTACTTATGCTGTAAAATTCTGTCTGTTGACATGAGAACATTATACAAACTAGCTTCTAGCTCTGAATCTCTGAAGTAAATTGTACCAATTTAAGTCTGACTTTACACAAATATGAGTATTATTTATATTTACTAAGATATGACCTTCAAACTTGGTTAAAGTTACTAAGTTGCCAAGCATTCAAGTTACCTTGGGTCAGTCAAAGCAATGAACTAAGCATAATGTTTTCCAGTACAATTGAGTTTTATATCTTTGAGCGTACAAGTAACACATGCACTGGAGCAGAAGGTTCGGGAGAAAAACAGATGACCAAGACAGAGACTAAGCCATGATTTTTAATCGCATTTGAATAGACAGGACCCTGGTTGGATCGTCATACAGTAATTAATAATGAAATGGGAGCAAAGTGAACACGAACAGCCCTCCTGCTGCCAACTACTGCACGATGTGTGGACAGGGGGTGGGTCCTGAATAGTCATGATGTGTGGACAGGGGGTGGGTCCTGAATAGTCATGATATGTGGACTGGGGGAGGGGGTCCTGAATAGTCATGATATGTGGACTGGGGGAGGGGGGTCCTGAATAGTCATGATATGTGGACTGGGGGAGGGGGTCCTGAATAGTCATGATATGTGGACAGGGGGTGGGTCCTGAATAGTCATGGTGTGTGGACAGGGGGTGGGTCCTGAATAGTCATGATATGTGGACTGGGGGAGGGGGTCCTGAATAGTCATGATATGTGGACTGGGGGAGGGGGGTCCTGAATAGTCATGATATGTGGACAGGGGGTGGGTCCTGAATAGTCATGGTGTGTGGACAGGGGGTGGGTCCTGAATAGTCATGATATGTGGACTGGGGGAGGGGGTCCTGAATAGTCATGATATGTGGACTGGGGGAGGGGGGTCCTGAATAGTCATGATATGTGGACAGGGGGTGGGTCCTGAATATTCATGATGTCCCTAACAGAAAAACAGGAGAAAAAGAATAATCAACAGAAAAGGCTTCACACCCCTACAACTACCTGGACTGTTCTAACATACACTATGTACAATATATACAACATGTCAATTTCAATCCACAAAAATAGCGATCCTCAACAGCAGGCACGGTCGGGTTGGGAGTAAGGAAAAAGCGGGGGCAGCAGGCATCAGAAACAGTATCTTTTTAAAAACGGCACCATCAGTCTATAGACCAATCCCCAGCCGCCACCTGCAACTCATCACATAAAAAGAAACAGAGAAACATGCGGGGGAAAAACAGACTACACAGGGGAAACAGCACCACCCACAGACAGGGGGAGAAAAACAACAGCACACAAAACAATAACACACACTTATGACCCAGGGTCATAACAATATACTTTAACGAACTTCACATGTGGTTCCAAAAGGAGAAAACTAATCACAGCTGGAGAACTGTATATATCATCCAACATCCCAGGTAGAGAAGTAATTCATGTTTTTCATTGCGTATACAAACACATGGACATATGTGTGAATAGACCTAGTGAATAGAGTGTACACACTGACTGTGGCTGGGTGTGTGAAGAGAGGATGATGAAGAACATCGATTGATGCCAAACCAAATGACTTTGTGCAGTATGATTATCTCAGAGACCCCTGCCCATGATGGACTTTCATACATAACCTCAGATGATACAAAAGCCTGCATTTTAGCAGTAAAATAAAATAGTTTTGTAAGTTGTACATGAGTGAGTTTAGATTGTTTTCACAATTGTGCATATGGCAGTTCTATCCATGTAAGTAGAATTATAGTCTAACCTTTACAATGAATATCACAGTGCATGACAAAGCAATGTGTTACAAAATAAACCAAACCCTGTTTTGCCTGGTAAACTTTAAGATTAGGGCTGAACTCTGTTAAAATGACAGTTTGAACTGCCAGCAGATCTCTGAACAGAACTCTGTGCTCTGTGTATGTATTTACAACTGCCTCAATTCCTAATGAAATATTCTATTGTCTTTCTCTGTGTCTTGTTGTAATGATGTCACACAAAACATCAAATCCCAGAAGTCCTTCAGAAGGACTGTAAAGTAGTCAGCGCTCTCCAAAAGACATAAATATCCTTAATGGAAGAGAATTGGTTTACAAGGAAGGATTCAAATCACAGGGCTTTGACAATTCTGTTTTTATTTGTTAATTTTTAAATTGTTGATAAAAAGAAATATTCTTTGTAAGACAGTTAGCCCTAGACCATATGTATTTAACTTTTACTCATACTAAGTAACCGCTCTTTATTTACCCTTTGCGTAACAAACGACGCATTTTCAATGTACCTTACTAAAAATATTTCTGAAATCCCCTAGAATGGCTGTCATTAACCAAACATAAAATAAGATGTTCTGATGGCATTTTATTTAGGTTAGGTAACACAGAAAACCTGTGGAGCTATGAGACTGTCACAGTGTATGTGTGTTGGCCTGACTCTGGTCAATGTCAACATTTCTAATTCTTGCAGTGCAGTCTTGTTGCTGTTTTGCTGAAACTTGTCCTGTAATTATAAAAATAAAGTCAGTCTCTTCATCTGAGTTTTGTTCTGGTCCCTGACACACAAAGCAAAACATTGTACTGTATGCTTTATTCAGAACCACTCTGTCATTTCCAACAGGCCAAACTACAAAGAGATTACAGACTGTATTAAGATCACTGGATGAGTGAAGGAAAATATAGCTTCATCATTTTTCCTTTTTTTTAACATTTGTAGGTTTAGACAGAGATAGAGTTATCTAGAGTTATGTTTTCTACGTTTATTTTTTGTGTGTTCTGTATATATTAGGTGCTATTTTTGCTGTCGCCTGTTGTGAAAAGTTCTATTTCTTACTGAAAGACTCATAAACTTGCATCCATGTTATGAAAACTTCCCTGTGTTCTTTCTCAGATCAGGGATGCCCAAGTCTCAGCCCACGCAGTTTCTAGGCTGTGTAATTCTTCACGCGTTCTACCATGTTAAACGACTGTGTGTTTAATGTGAAAACATAATGGGTTTAATGAATATCTGTTCACATAAACCCATTCATGGCTCGTCATGGTCCTGAAGGCCAGCTTTTTAGTAGTTGTTTGGGAATGCAGAAATACCTGTTTGTTATCTGTTATCTGATATCTCTCCCTGTAGAGCTAATTTGCAAATTATATGTTCAAACTCAAAATGAATCAGTTGTCAATTGATGGAGGTCAGAGTTTGGGTCTGATTACCTGATGGTACTTTAACAAGAGAAAAATATTCCACTGGACCAGAAAAATGCTCTGCTTTCCTCCCCCCCTTTTTTTTTTTTTTTTTTTTACTTTTTTTAAATTCAGTTCATTTGTATTTAAGTTGCGCATTTTTCATCCTACACATCTGAATTTTCACTAGTATTAGCTGACTCCATGTATCAGGATCCAGGCAGTGTTTTATTTTTGACTGACTGTGACTTAAAGGGTACAGAATGTATAGTAAGGACTAAAGGTGTTTTGTACAGCTTGGCTCTACATTGTCTCTAACCACATGGAAATATGCACAGAGTAGTTTAATATGTTCATTTTAGAACAGTTCTCTGTGAGAGATAAAATAATCTTCTTCAATATTGGGTTATTAGTTAGTTAGGTCTTTATTTGTATTCTCTAACAAAACAAATACAACAAAATAAAAAAAACCCTCAACATGTAATAAATATCCTTATGAGAGTTATTTTACCTGCAGGATAACTGATGCTTGATATCTCTGCTGTGACTGACATTTCAGTAAACATTGAATATGGCTTTATGTGTGTTGTGCATCAGAACAGAATATAGACATATAGACTGATGCACACAAAGATCTAACAACACACTTACACACACACACTTACTTGAGTTGAGGAATTACTAATGCTACAATCTGTATGACCTTTATTTAGTTATTTGTTTTACACAAGTCTCATTTCAACATTTACATTTTAATTTCATTTGTATTTGAATGGCCAGGGACATGCTATGAATTGACAGCTTGATCTGTTTCACCCACGTTCTTCATAGTGGTTAATACAATGTTAAGTAGAGCCCGACCAATAAATTGGCATGCCATATTATTGGCCGATATGAGCTGATTGCAGATAAATCAGTATCGGTGTTTATAATGGCCGATAAATGACTTAAAAAAGAAACGGAGAGATGGAAGATGGTGTCTTGTTTCATACAATATGTACCTGGATTAATTTCAGACAATGACTTGCTACAACTCAAAGTATTTATTTGGCAGTCCGGCGGCAAACATGACTGTCTTACAGGAAGGTGTAGGCTACTTCACACTAGTGATGTGTCGTTCGTGAACAATTCGTTCATTTTGAACTAATCTTTTGTATGACTCAGGAGTAACAAGTCCTCTAAGTGAGTGAATTGTTCTTTTTTTCCCTAGGCCGTGCATGCGCGCCACTCAGGCTCAGTTTCATTCACAAACGGGTCTTTTGGGTCTGTGCCTTCCGTTCACTTGTCATATAACCACTGCGCAGACTCAGTGTAGGAATGAGTGATTCGTTCAAGACTCACAACTAATATGGGCCTTTGGGTCCTGAGTCTCTCGTTCATTATTGACGTGGTTACAGCAGTAACATGACCAATGCTATTATTACTGGTGAGGAGAGCTTGCTAATGTTAGTTGGTCAACCAGAACATTTCCATAGTTAGCTAGCCGTATGTAATGTAGATACTGAATGGATGTTTAATTTGCCTTTCCTTTGGAACACGTTTATACACTATGGGTCCTCAATGACCAGGTGGATTAAAGTGAATAGCTATCATTGAATAAACAGAATGATATTTTTATTGATAAGTGCAGTGCTCTTGTATGGGCAATTGAACATATTGTACATGGTGCTCTTTGGATATTTTTATATATTTTTATTGTTTTCTTTTATCTGTACTTTCTTGTACCTCGTGTTTATTTGATAAACCATGTTCAGAGTGGAAGGCAAAGTAAGAATTTCATTGCACAGGGAAACTTGTTTTAACTGTGCATATGATAATAAATGCTTTGACTTTGACTGTCTCAATTCAAAAGTCAGTCATTGCAACTGAATAACTCAACAGGATATGGTTCAAAAGGTTGCTTAAGAGTTTAACAAAAGTGAACTTGTGTATTATGCTTTACCAGGTGAAGCAAACCATGTTGCTCTTAGTGTTTGAGAACCGTGCCCTTGCTCTTTCTGTCATCACTCAGATGACAGGTACATCGCCACACTAGTTCCAATGGACGAAATGAATGAATGACTTGAAAAAAGATTCGCTCATTTTGCTGAACAAGATTCAAGGATCCGAGTCAGTAAAAAGTTCCAAACTTCCCATCACTACTTCACACGCCCTGAGAATGTGTTGACAAACTCAAACTCTATCTGTGTGTGCAATGGACCAATAACAATCAAGTATAGTTCAGCATCCAATAGGGATATTTGTTACCATGTCATATTTATAATATTGCCGTTAAACAAGTCTTACCAGTATATTCTATGTGAATGTTACAGATGGATCCTTCAACCATGTTATGACGACATGTCAGCCATGCCTGGTTTTGCTGCAGTAACATGAAAGCCAGAACTGTAACATTACAGTAGTTGAGTGGTGTAGGCGCAGTTGACAAACATGACTGTAGGTTTATTTATGAAACAGTGTGGCAGTTCTAGCGAGTAAACAAACTGTACTATCATTTCTCTCGTCACTGCTAAAAATTCTCTAACAACATCACTTACAGCGGCTTATAATGCTGTCCATTGTTAAATTAGGTTACAAACAAAGCTATCTAATCACATATTTATCAGTGGAAGACAGATAACATTAATGAGCGGTTAAACTGAAGCAAATATATCTGCGACTCGCATGTCTGTAGAACACATCTCAGCATGGCTTGGTGGTAGCCAAACAAAGTTATATAGCTTCTCTTTCAAACATGTAGTGTGAAATCCCAAAGTCGCAAGTCCTAGTTGCAGACAGTCATTTAGTATAAGAGGCATTGAACAGCAGCGTTTATTCTAGGTCAGTGTATCAGTTTACTGCATTATTTATCAAAACTTTAATATATTTTGTTGTACTTTTAAAGCACTATTTATGACAATAAAACAAGTTTATTTTAAACTGCATTATGTACTGTTATCTTAGTGAGGACTCTTAAATAACCACACATAACAAAGGTTAGGGAACATCTTTGTTTATGTTATGTGTTTTGGGGGGAAAAAGAAGAATATCAGCCAATATATCATTATTGGATTTTTAAAATCCTCAAATATCTAAATCGGCATCAGACTTAAAAATCATCTATCGGTTGGGCTGTAATGTTAACTATGGAATTAAAAATAAAAACTCTCCAAATATCAGTCCTTGGTGAGGCCTTCTCCTTAGAAGTTCAGAAGTGTAAGTATCTATCTATCTATCTATCTATCTATCTATCTATGTGTGTGTGTGTGTGTGTGTGTGTGTGTGCGTATTTATTTATATGCACATACTCGGGATTTAAACACTACCGTGATGCTAATGAACCACCTGCCCCAGCATGCATTACAGTAACTGTATCATTTTTTTAATAGTCAGGTAATATCAAGTATCAAAAAAAGTGCTATTCCCATGACTGAAATGTCAAAATGTTGGTAATGTGTCTGTTTTAGAGCAGTAGATGGCTGGGAGACAGGGTGAGGGATGGTGACAGGCCATACTCTGTCTATATCTATTTACAGTCATAACAGCAAGATGAGATGATCATCTGACAGTCGGACCCAATGGAGAGGTCAGTTTACAAAACAGACAAGCCAAACACTGATGGAGGCATTTGAGCTGGAACTCTTTTGTTGTTTTTGTTAACAACACATCCAGCAATTCACTGGAAAGGAGCATGTCTCCAGAACATGGCTTACGACAAAGATTCACAGACACTTTGTAACAATTTGGTAGTTGCATTTTACATCCACTTAATGATACATTTTAACAGAGAAGTTGTGTAGCGCATGATGTAAGTGGGAAGGGAAAGTTGGGAAGGTTGAAATATTGTACTCTTCTTAAGTATAAAACATTTCAGTATTTTGTGATCCGTCTTCATAAAGACAGATTTATGGTCTATGGCACAATAGCCGTAGTTTTTGAAGAATTTGAACATGTTTCATAAACACTGCCATTCTTAATGAATCAAAGTGTAATTTGGCGCCAGAGTAGCATTTACTTCACAATGCATGAGGTCTTCAAAGAGGGCGCCTTTTCTCTGTAAAATTGCAACTTGCTGACGTTTTCTGGCAATCATGTGATTAGGCGCTCGTCGTTCCCAGGGTTCAATGAGAGCTGTTTGCCCCACCCATCTCTTCAACGCTATCTATCTCAATGTTCAATTCACTGGGAAAAGGAAAAAAAATACCAAAAAATACTCGTAAAGAAAGGATTTATTCACGTTTGTTCAAGAGCCAACATTGTCCGCCCACGAAGAAATTGCTGTCATCGTGGTATTTGTCCTCTTAAAGTGCTTTATCTTGATGTATCTAATTGCACATGTATCTACCATACGAATTCAAAAGGAATACAAAGCTTAGACTGTCAGTGGATCCTGTCTGCGTTAAACTGGAAACTATCGAAGGATTTTCATATATTTTCTGGAATCGGTGAAATTGTATTCAATGTCGGAACACCCTTGAGAATCATTGTTCGTGTCAGACAAGCGTACAGATGCGAGTAGAAATTCAAATTACAGTAACGGAGAAAAAGACGGTGAAGGGCCTCATTTGATTTGGACAGCCCCAAAAAGCAACCAGCTATCATCGTAGAAGAGAAAGGAAAATACACCTATTAAACGGACCGAAACAGGACATACTTTCTTAATTTGCAACAGTAACGTCTTTTAACAGATTTAAGGGGACAGTTTCAACTACAGATTAATGCGCAGCAGTCCACATGCCGTCATTTTGTTGAAAATATTTATTTTTTAATTTTCTGCCACCCTTCTATCTCTTTCTGCCTGTCTGTACTGGTGGACAGTTTGGACTAGACCAATACGTTTGTTGAGGCTGTTGATGTGTTCACCAGCAGTGGTGTTTAAAATTAATGATTTGGATTATCATCAAGGATTCACGACGACAGATTTGCTAAACTGTGTTTGGATTTCTGTTCGCCAGGAAGACGTGGGGACCCCGTATCGAATTCATTCATATACACAGAGGGCTGAGGAGGATGCACATACCCATATATTGAGAATTTTGTTAATTCACTCAATTTAAAATAAAAAAATAAAAGTCGGCAGTCTTGAGGCAGGCCTTGTGCTCTTAGTAGTATTGCAACCCCTCTCACTCGGTAAAAGCCATACCATAAAATCCACCATTCTGAGAAATTATTAGTTTATATTCCATGTTCCCGTAAAGACCTGTCAACTTCATGCGTTAAAGTTCTGTTTGAAGGACACAACTGACGACATAGATGTCTCAATTCTCAATCAATGTGTTTTTGTTTTGGGCCAATTTAGGAATATAGGTTGGTTTATTTATTTATTTATTACATTACCTCCGATCCCTCGAGCCTTTTATTGGGTTTTTGGGAAGATGGGTTGTTTGGGCAACAGTAAAACTGAAGATCAGCGAAATGAGGAGAAGGCACAGAGAGAAGCCAACAAAAAGATAGAGAAACAGCTTCAGAAAGACAAACAAATATACCGAGCAACTCACCGTCTACTACTCTTAGGTAGGTTGTTCCATGGTAAACTGCTGTATATGTCTTACTTTGTAAACACATGCACTGTATATGCTGATGATACTCAGTAAATTAGCTTGTAGCCTCTTAATTGACCTCAGGATCAATGAAGTCTACGTTCAGTAACGTCCAAGCTGCTATGTATGCTCAAACAGTACCTGTTTGTAGGGTGACGTTTGTATTTCGTAGCCTACATGTTTAGCTGAACCTGGGCATGCTATGTGGCTGTCACCATGCGCACGCCGTGTAGGCCCACAACAGACGTTGGCGAAACATCATATACCCCTTTGTCTGATGCTACTGCATACTATAATATAAATAAAACCTAAAAGGGATGATAAAATGTAACAAATTGGCCTGTGTGCCGTTTGTCCATGCCTTCACAACCGAATTCAGCGTCGAGTGCCAATTACACGGGTCATGCGGTTTCATGGTCATTACATCGCTCGATGTTTAGACCATTAGACCATCAACTATTATTTCTAGGCCTCCATGATCTTTATGTAAGCATACAGCCAACGCACTACATGCCTCTTATAAAGAACGTTTTAATCGCGTGTTTCGTCTCAGAAATTTATCAGCAGTCGGACTGTTTTGCAAGACACCAGCCCAGTTGTGACTGCCACTAGTAGTTGTGTAGTTTTGCCCGGGCCGTTAGATGAGCTGGTTATCACTTATTGCATTTTAATTTAAGATATGCGAAAGTGTCACTATTCGTGTCCACCACATTTATATTTTAATACTTAAGTTGAAACATTTTAGAGATCTGTTCTATAAAGGTGGTGATGATAGATGCAGCGTGGACGGTCCGATGAAGGATGGGTGCGTCTTATATTGATTTAGTTTTGATGGGATGTTTGGCTTTAGTCCAGTTATTTGGTCCAGTTTTCTGTTAGTTTAAAAAAAAATGCATATGTATGTAAGTGAATATTGACTTAAAATTAAATCCACGAACTATGAACCCATTTCTTCTGAGGTAACCCTAATAGTGAGGGACGGCTAACCGGCTAACTTTATTTTTGCGACTTAATGATTTGGCTGTAACCAACATGATTACGACATTGTCACATAATTACCCATATCTGACTTCAATCTGATCATCCACTATCATGCTGAACACGTCACATTGTCCGTGCATGGAGTCTCAATCGGTCTCTGCCACAGTGTAGCCAAGCCGTCATAAATGAAAACGTTTAGTAAACTCAGTTGTTGAAATTGATGTTCAGACCAGTTCAGGCTGTAAATCTGAGCTGGCTGCCCCCATCACTGTGGAACACAGTAGTGCCACCATCGTCCTGTGGACTTACTAATTCAGGATGGCAGGAAAATGGACTCAAATATGTAAAGTCCAGAAGTTGTGTACATTTTGTTTTGAGTGCTCCCTTTATGATTTTAGTTTGCGTTACAGTTTGATATTTATCAAGTTCTGATCACCAGAAGCCCGACTGTGGATGTATGTGTGGTATTGATTTTCATACAGTGGATTTCCATTCACTGACCCAGCCATGACCTCTGTGGCCGTAAACATGACCTCTGCATTCCAGCATTATTGGGGAAGCCTGAATACTCAGCATGTTGGCAGTGCCATACTGACACATTGTCAGTCAAAGAAAGATCCTGGTCTCACACAAATTAGGACTGATTATTGAAAGTTGTCTAATTTTTTCACTCTTTGTTTTTTTCCACAGGAGCTGGAGAATCTGGGAAGAGCACCATAGTGAAACAGATGCGGATTTTGCATGTCAATGGCTTCAATGCAGAGTAAGTATGAGTTTGTGCCCTCTTAGGTGGGCTACCTATGAAGTATGAATGAGTATGAACAATGTTGGTGGTTTTCACAGAATGCCTAAACACTTTGTCTCTCTCTCTTTTTGCTCTCTGTGGCTCTCAGACAAACAGAAGTAACATAATATTGTAGTATGTAGTTGTAGATTATGGTGTTTTATTTCTTTACACTGATGTAAAACCTTCAGTCTCATTTTGTTAATTTTGGTTGATTATATCTGATGGACTAGGTGTTGACTGGGAGACAAAACAAAAGAGCCAAAGTTTACAGTGTGTAGGAATATCTGATATGTCTGTTACTATTTGAGAATAGCTTGAAAATGCCTTTGTTGTAGAAATTGCATGTCTTGTTGAGGTTCAACCATAAAAGAAAATTTGACCAGAAGTATTTTTGTGTAGTTGTATATCTGTTTTTTGACTGCCTGATTTACTTTGTTGAAAAGACCAGAAGACATGATCTTAAAGTTATAATTACCTGACACAGTTTTAAACAGGTGTTTCACCCAGATGCATCATTCTCATGTGATGTGTCATAGGCGTCTATCTCATTTGATAAAAACTTGATTATAGTCTGAATCTACTCAGGATGTCTTTGTGCTCTTTTCCTCCACCACTTTCAAAAATCAGCTGACAACTTTACTATAATGACAAACTTCCCTAAATATGGTCCCCCTTACTTTTTCTTCTGTAATGTTTTTTATTCTCCATGGTATCTGCAGAAATGCTGCTGCCCTGTTTCCTCAGCCTCAGTTTCTAGTGGGTTGTGTTTGGGCTGTGGACAAGCCAATTGTACGTTTACTCTGTCCGTCCTGTGCAGGGACCTGACATGAGATGGAAAATAAAGAGGACTAGATAAGTGACATTTGGAGACGGAAGGGAAAAGTGAAGAAAAGGCAGAAAGAAGGGAGGTGCAGGGAGGTAGTGAGACCTGTGTGTCATAGAGTTTTACAGTAGGGTTGATTCAGGTAGTTTTGACCCCTTCACCAGTCCCCTTCACTCAGCTCTTCTTTTTGTCATGTTTGTAACCTGCCACGCATTTACAGAGAGCAATGGTGAATAATTATTGTCCCAGATGACCATATCTAAAAGTGAAATGTTGTCTGACTCGGTGCTTGTTTGGTATGTCATAATGAAATGTGCTGTGACTTCATTTATTCATTGTGAGAACACCGAAAAAGCATAGAGATTTTTCACAGTCAGTTGAGCAGGTCTGTTGTTTTTGGCTGAGATGTTTGATTGAAACAATTATATTTTTTGTCAGAGATGTTTTTGGTGATTTTTGGTTTAATAATATTTCATATCATAACTGACCCTGTTGCGTAGTATTTGGACAGAACTTCAGGACATGCAGATAATTGCAACAATAAAAGTGAGTACTTGCATAAGTGTGAGATACAACGTATTCTGAACACTGGTGCTTAAACACAGATGTTGGTTTTGAGTTCAGTTAAATTTCCATCCCATTATGCTTGGGATCCGTGTGTAAAAACACTGGGCAGATCACCTCCCCATTACTCTGGCTGTCTGGTTAAAGAACAGGTTCTTAGTGTATGTGAGAGAGGGGTTATTTTTGGCAGGAGCTTTAGTGATGAGGACTGCTCAACCCAGTGATGTTTGTTGAGAAGCTACAGCTATAGTGATGCTGGCATGGAAGTCCAGAAGAGTCATTATCAATTATGGTGAAATGTGGCAAAAATCACATACACCTCAATCTTAATATTTGTGTATGGTCAACCATCTCAGTCAGTTGGCTGTAGTTATCAGCCTATGATGGGAGCAAGCAGTTTTGGTCCGTCAAGGTCTTCGCCAAGTGTGATGCTGTGGTCGAGTTGCTTTGAGTAATTACTGCACCAAATTATTACACCAAAATGCATGTGCTCAGGTGAACAGGGGCAAAAGACTCAGGTAGTCATCTATTTTTTGTGTGAACAAATGGTATGATCAGTTCCATGTTTTGCACAGGAAAAGCAGAGGCTACAGGTCAGTGTGTGTGTTTGTCAGAATTAAGTGGGTGTGTTGTTATGGTGAGGTTTAGACCAGTGATCCTCAACTCCAGTCCTGGGGGCCCATTGTCCTGCACATCTTTGTTTTAACGCAGGACTTACACACCTGATTCCACTGATTGAGCTAATCTAGGGCTTGATTAATCAATTATCTGTGGCAATGAAGAGTTAAGTCAAAGACGTGCTGGACAGTGGGTCCCCAGGAGTGGAGTTAAGAATCACTGGTTTAGACCATTCAGCCCTGGAAAACAGCATCACTGTGGATAAATACAAAGCTGAACCTTTGTCTTGCAGTGAAAACACATTTTAATCCTAATGGATTTGGTGTCTTCCAGGATGACTGTCCCTCTGTGGTCACTTAACTGTATAATGGATCTATTTAACCATCTCATTCACCAGCTCTTGGCCCAGCTGAGTACTCACCGGAGGTTCTGGGGCAGTGTGGTCTGGAACTCCATCGCCATGATCAATATAACAAATGATGCCGATCTTATGCAACCACAGTGTTATATCCTTCCAGTAGTCTGTGTAATCCTGTTTCTTGTAATTCATGTCAAGGCACACTGAAGCTGTGAAGACACTTTATGTTACCATGTTCCCTGTATTTTGTTGGTTTGGTGTGTTAAAAATTTCTGGAAAAAAAATTGTACTTCAATGATATTTGAAATTCTGAACATATTCACTACCATGGTAAATAAGACTGGTCACCGCGATATGCAAGTTATTATACGCTAACATAAAGTTAAGAAATGTTGTCAGATATTGTAGTTATGTATCTATCATCATTGGAAAAACAGTACTGAATACCATAGTCAGTTTGGTTTAAAGACAATAGAAGCAGGATCTTCTCAATGAGTGCCTGGCTAACATCAGGTCGCTTTGAGACATATGGCCAACCGCTGGTCTGATACAGAGAAAGGTTGTGTATTTCTCAGTAGTTATGGGAGGGATTCAGGAATCCGTAACGTGATTTTCAGTGGCACAGCCTCTAGTGATTTCAGACTAGAGACACTGTTGTGTTTTTGCTGTACTGTGGGACTCTTGAAATGCAAAGAATGTATCGATATAGCTTCTTTTAAATAGCACACAATATTTAGGTTGGATATGGATGACCTTTATTCAAAAAAGACATTCTTAATAACAAAATTGACATGTTTAAGCTCATAAAAGTCCAGACATTACAGTAATTTGTCTTTTTTGGCACATGTCTAAACTATTAGGATCTGGGAGGCTGTCATGGCAGTGAGAGAGAGAAAAGAGGACAACTGCAACCCAAACCAGGCTTGGTTAGGAAGAATCTGGTTAAAATAAACACTGCTGGTAATGAGATATAGGTTTACAACATTTGCTGTTTACTTTGTGAATAATTCAGATGATCAATTAAAATAACTAGGCTACTTTATCAAGCTGTAAATTTATTTACAACATTTCTCACAGTGATCGGCATCTTTGGTTGTAGCACTCTAAGCGCTTCCTTTCAACATGGGGGATAAAAAAGCACCAAACCTTTCTCTATAATGTCTGTGGTATAAGGAAACTTTTGAGAGGGATTATAGAACAGTGCTCCACACAGGCTCTTCCTAGATCCTTTGTATCGCTTTGTCTAAACTTCAAATCACTGGTTTTCAGTCCTTAGAAAGAGATGGGCATTGCATAATTGTTGTGATTTTATGAGTGTTGAAGTATTTCTTTGTATTTTGATGTGGTGTTGTGGTCATTGTCATCCACATGTGGTTAGACTCCCATCCTGACAGTGGCAGTCAGGTTTTTTGGCTGTTCCTAGTGAATAATAGTTATTAGAAATCTAATTTATTTAAGATGTGATGCTGTTGACTTCAACAAGGAAAACTGAGCCTCTGGAAGAAAAATAGCACCATTAAATCAAAGTTTTGCCACAGTATTTCAGGGTAAATGTTATGTTCCATTCTGCCTACATGACTTTCTTTTGACAACAACCCCACTGCTGGTTTTAGCTGCTGGAGAGATATATTATCATCTCATTTGACCATAGCTTCCAGTTTAAGTGGAGATGCCATACTGTTACAGGCACTTCAAATTGTTGGATTTTTTGTTTTCCTGGGAACCCCTCACCTGTTTGTTTGAATGTAGCATTGTAGCCGGTTCAGTCCCCGGGAATGGCAGGAAAATGTGTGGGTGAACAGTGCTTTCCCTCCCACAACATCCACGGCTGAAGTGCCCTTGGGTAAGGCGCCTAACACCCAACTGCCCCCCGGGTGCAGGCGTGCTGCCCACTGCTCCTGCTTCTTGTGTGTGTGCTCACTAAAGGTGTGTAAAGGATGGGTTAAATGCAGAGGTTCACTACTCACTGCTCACAGTGTGTGTGTGCAATCACAGAGATTCTAAATTCTAATAAATGTTTAAATACCTAATTTAAAGATAAAAACAATGAAACATGGTTTTGTAATGAAACTGTGATTGTGTAGTGATTGGTTTGGATTTGTAATGAAACTGTGATTGTGTAGTGATTGGTTTGGATTTGTAATGAAACTGTGGTTGTGTAGTGATTGGTTTGGATTTGTAATGAAACTGTGGTTGTGTAGTGATTGGTTTGGTTTTGTAATGAAACTGTGGTTGTGTAGTGATTGGTTTGGATTTGTAATGAAACTGTGATTGTGTAGTGATTGGTTTGGATTTGTAATGAAACTGTGATTGTGTAGTGATTGGTTTGGATTTGTAATGAAACTGTGGTTGTGTAATGATTGGTTTGGATTTGTAATGAAACTGTGGTTGTGTAGTGATTGGTTTGGTTTTGTAATGAAACTGTGGTTGTGTAGTGATTGGTTTGGTTTTGTAATGAAACTGTGGTTGTGTAGTGATTGGTTTGGTTCACAGTATGTGTGTAGTAGACCACAGACTCCCCCCACCCCCCACCTTAGTACTTGTAAGTAAATTAAGTCAAAGAGAATATGTATACTCAGCATAAGAGAACACTCCACACTGTTTGTGTTTTTGATTACTAAAAATAATGTTAATCATAATATGGAGCCAGCTTCTTTTTCTTTGCATTTCTCACTTTGGGAAAAAAAACATGGACCATGCTTATGAAGGGTTGTGCATATGCAGTAACTGAGAAGGCAATTACACCACCTTCAATGACAATACTGACCATTTTAAATCACAGCAGCAACAAAAAAACACATGCCGCCATTACTCAGACCTTGGATAATGTTATATAGGAATATGTGAACCCACACAAGCAAATAAAACCAATCTAACCTCTAGGCTCTCCTAAGCAGGATCTTGTTTTTTGTATATCCAAATAGCCACACATTAGGGCTGCAACAAACAACTGTTTTGAATGCAACATTTAAGAAGAGAATTTCTAAATAGCAGACAGGCTGTTTAACATTGTACAGTTAGGGCACATTTGGAATGTGAACAGGATCGTTGTGAATAATAGGTTATTATTTGCTACACTGTATATTCAACATCATTTATAATTTATTGATCAAGAGAAAATGTATTTCAAAATAGAAAATGTTACAGCTCATAACATGAAGTAACATGGCTTTTAACATTAACATTAGCTATGCCAGCTAGCGAATTAACTTAGTGAGACGAGTCTTCATCATCCAGAGAGCCAACGTGCCACCTCTTTAGATGCTCGAGCATAACTGATGTGCTCCTATACCAGGCAAGATCAGGTTTGCAAATGTTGCAGTTCACGACCTTCTTGGCAGAATTAAGACTGAAATGCTGCCACACTTTTCAGATCTTTGGTTGTGAAGGTGTTGCTATCTCTGTTGTTCACTCCAGTAAAGCAACGTAGCTTAAGTTAAGTGTCTGAGCATTCTGAGTCAGCACGAAAAATACGCGATGATGTCATAAACAAATCGACAATTAAATTCGCTGCCAACTAAGTTGGTCATCGATTTTAGTCAACTACGTTGATTATTTATTGCACCCCTTCCACACATTGAACTGAAAAAGGTCAGAGCAGCTGGTTGTCATTTTTCTTGTGCTAAAAATGCACGTTCGAACAACAGTCCTGTTCAAGTTTAGTTTTCTTATACTGATTTTCTATGAGAAGAAGTGTAAAAATTTATGCTCAGGTTTAATTTTCTTGCAGTCATTATCATGAGCAATTGAAATGCACTGATGTTTAGATTTACAGCATTTCACTTGTTTTCATGGAGAAGAGTCTTAAAAGAACTGTTGCTCAAAGGTGCTGAAGTTTAGTTTTCTTATACTTATTTTCTGAAAGAAGAACCATGAAATAAAAGCTGTTGTGACCTAGTTGTCTTTCATTCTCATATTTGGAAGAGCTGTCTTTTTGTGTTAAATTTCTTTATGTTCAAATTAAAAAGAAAGAAAAACTTCATTTCTGAGTTGGTTTAGTTTTCTTTAAAGTTAAACCACGATAAACCATAAACTGGTAAATTATCACTGAGCGTTTTCCTTGATGTTAACTGTAATCATAAATCGCAGGGATTGACTGTAATTAAACTTAGGAAATATCTGCGGTTTTTCGCACTGTGGTTAGCACCTTTGGTGGACTCCTTTCTTTAGCCCTCATGTGGTCAAACTGCAAATTAAGAGAAGGACACTAGCAAATGGAGCACCATGAAGAGACATGAGTGTAACCCCTCAGCTCTTTTTTCTGCGTGTTGTGATTTGAGATATTGGTATGAAATGAGATGTTCATATGAGGGCACACAGTGCAGATACACTCAAGTCATCTTTTCATGGTGAACACATGGAAACAGGAAGTGGGGTCTGTCACCTTGAACACACTGACTGTGGTAAACATAATAAACACATTAGCTATTGATTAAAATTGGTTAACATCATCAACCAGTTTTCTTCTGGATATCCTTTTTTTTTTTTTTTAACTACAAGGCAGATGATGACAGTTTTGAACTTTGCTTATCTTCTATGCTTTTTAACTACGTGTTCTACATAATAAAGTTCTTAAGATGTAGCACTGTACTGTAGATGAAATGCTTTAGATGTAGTATTGCAGTTGTAGTTCTGCACTGCAGATAAATTACTTTTTGGTTTTTTTGACCCGTGCCAGATTAAAACATCAGCTGGTTTTTGTTATGTCGTCTTTATGAGGTAAGCTGCTGTAGAAAGTTGTGAGGTGCAAAAAAGTATAAAAATAGTCGGGGGGGATCTCCAAAGATCCAGTGCAGTGCAGTTCATATCTCCTGTAATGTCATGTAAATTGGTAAATTAGACTTATGCCTGAGGTAAGGGCAAAATTACCTGTTAAAAACCCTCTGACAAGTCATGTTCAAAGAAAATATTTTTCCTCAGTTAAGAATATATGTGTATGTTGCTTGTTCTCTATGGCATTTTCAGCTTATTTTGATCAAGGGTGCCAATTATTTTGAAAGTGCCTATCTCTGTTATTCTGCAGCTTGCCACAGTGTCGACAATAGAACACTCTGTGTGTAGTATTGGGCAGAGTGGGGATTACTGGTGGTTAGTCATACAGTTGTCTTTTTCTTTTAAACACTTTTCACAAGAAACCAGATTTCGTCAGGTGGAAACAGCTGTGAATGCAGATGTTAGATGTGAATGTTAACCTGTGTCTTTGTGTGCTTCACAGAGAGAAAAAGCAGAAAATTCAGGACATTAAGAATAATATCAAAGAAGCAATAGAGGTAATTTTTTTTTGTTTCGTTGTCAAAGATCTTAATATTGGTAGCTCCATGTTTTAAAAATGCTTTATCAACACCCCCCCCCCCTCCCCCAGACTATCGTTACAGCAATGAGCACCTTGGTTCCACCTGTCCAGTTAGCCTGTCCAGCAAACCGGTTCCGGATTGATTACATCCTCAACTTCAAAAAGGAATCGGAAGGAAATCAGAAGGACTTTGAATTTCCATCAGTAAGTGTTAAATTTGTCCGTCTGTATTCACTTTATTTCAATGTAAGCTTCTAAGCGGAAGAGGGGTGCATATGAAAGATTTTACAGATTTTATGAAATGGTGCAGATATTCTGCTTGGAGAACTCTGTACATTCTTGTTCAAATGGAAGTTCCAAATGCTCAGTGGTTTGGAAGGCTTCAGGTAGCTGCCATGAATTGTGTAACAATGTAAACTCTTTCATGAAAACATAGATGTAACTGGTTTATTCTGTGGTTTCTTCTCTCCTTTGCAACTGATGCTGTGTTTTTTCTTTTGCCCAGACCTGAACTAGTGAGATCATGCAAGTTGTGGTGCTTAATCATTGAAGAAAAAGGGGTTAAACAAATCGCATGTGAATCTGACTTTGTGTGTGTTGTATGTGTGTTCAGGTTCTTGAAATGTAACTTGTGATGAAGAGCACATTTTGTTTCTGAAATCGCAGTATCGGTGCATTGTACAGTTCTTTAGAGTCCTCACAAAAGATTTCACTCAAAATGCTCACAGTCTTTTCTATGTCTGCCTGAGGTGATCTTAAAACAGGACCTGATGAGAACAGGCTCACATGACCGCAGTAACCCCACTGCACTGTTTTACTCAGGGTGTTGGGAGATCGTTTGTGTGCGTTTGGGTGGAACCATGATCCCTTGCTTGTGTGTATTGGTGTGTGTTGTGCTTCAGTAATTAGGGGATAAAATTCTCCTCTAGGGAGGTCACATGGGTAAATTGAGTAAGTGTCTCACCTGTGGGGGTAAGCCAGCGAGGTGTCACCATGTGAGACTCATTAAGGCTGACTGTGGGTAATAGCCTCCCAATACAAGGCCCCTCAGAGGACTTACTGCTGCAACAGGCCATGTGGTTCAGGGGATCTTGACACAGAGCATTTAGATTCCCATGCCACCTGTGCAGGTGTTTCTGACTCTCTCATGGGAGGGACACAGAGCAGATTACTCAAGACCTTAAGTTCATCCAGGCTGATGCTCAGCTGGTTGGCATCTAAGCATTTGAGATAGAGGGGGGGGGGGGGGAGAGAGAGAGAGAGAGAGAGTTGGTTCAAAGTGATGGCTGCCAGGTAATGAAAATGCACTGATTTATAGCTGAGAATGCAGTGCTACTCTGTTCCTCCATTATCTGTCTCCATCCATCTCTCCCTTACGTACTCCTCCTTTCCCTCATGCTCCGCCTAGCGCTTTCACCTCTCTACCAGTCCCCTCTGTCCATCCGAACAGTGTAATCCCCCCATTTAGTCAAGATAAGCTGCCAAGTGATTTAAAGGCAAACTGTCCCATAATATAGCAAAGTTGAACATTTGAATTATGACCTTTTTAGTTAAAGAAGTGCAGATTTTTCCATCAGAGTATAACCTGCAGAGCCAAAATGAGACTTTTCATTTTCAAGATTTTTTTTTCCATTTGTGGTTTATGAACAGAGCCATGCCATCACATTCGGCCTGTGATGTGTAATCAACAGATATGACATGTCTAAGATCTGATTATTTGAGATGCGCACAGCGGCAAGCCTGAGGAGACCTGTATCTCTTTTCCACTAGGACGGTGCTGGTGCCCGTGCCCGTGCCGGTGCGGAGCCAGTGCTGCCTTGGTGCCTTTTGAGAACCGGCCCGCATTTCCACTGGTTTGGGAACCGAACGCTACATAGCGAAAGTTTGGGTAATTTCTGTAGGGAAAAAATAATGTTGGACAGAACGCATCTGCTCGTCTTTATAAATTTACTTTTACGCTAGGCTTCCACACAGCGAAACACCTCACGAATTTTGTCCTATAACTTTTCGCTCTTTGGGCAAAATTCACCTAGCTCAAAAGTTAAAACGAGTATTTAAATGAAGGTCTGCAGTGGTCTATTTACACTAGCCAGAGCCGAGAGAGAGAGTGTGTCTTTTTCTACCACTCTGGGTCCGACTACGTTCATGTAACATGTAAACAACAGCCCGTATTGATGTAGACACAAATTGTTGCGCATACATCTTTTAATCATATCCATATTTTCATGCTACAAATATCCTTTAGCCTACCGCTACTAAGTCAGACATTTTTTGTTACTCCCGCCTCTCTAAAGAACGTCACATACCAAACACATCAAACGCTGAACTGATTGGTTCTCGCGTGGTTTTTAATTTGCATAGCCTCTGACGTCAGCGGATCCAACTTTTGGGACCAGCAACTCTGTGGTGCCGTGCCGGTGCCGGTGCCAGCTTTTCGGCACCGGCACCAGTATTTTGTCAGTGGAAAAGCGCGGCCCCGGTGCTCGATTGGGCACCGGCACCGGCACCGCGGCAGTGGAAAAGGGGTACTGGAGGCACACTGGAGCAGCATGTCTTTGTTTTTCTTGATGGATGAACTAGCACTCAAGACTGTGTAATAACTGAGGGACATTCGTGTTGGATGGTTTTGTTTTTGACTTCATGCTATCCAGCCAACAACAACAAAGCACTCTCCTGTGTAGTAACAGCTATGAGGAGATGCCTTGCCTACATGAGTGCTCACAATCCTAAACCATAGAGGCAGACCAGTAGTTTATTAGCCAGCTGTGGCTAGTGGAGAATGACCATCACAAAACAAATTCTGAGCATCTTTTGAGGTGTTTTTGTTTTGTTGAAACGGTCCAAAAGTAGCACCTGCCACCCACCAAATGCAAGTAAAAATCTATGTTGTCAAATAAAATAAATGAAGTTAGTTGCCATTGGCGGGTCGCTGAAATAGGCCTACCTCACCACAGACTTTCATCACTACCACACATAAGTTGATTGACTACGTTTCGCAATTTTTTAATTGACCCTTACTGTCCACTGCTGCCGTAGCTTGACGCAAGAGACATTAAAATTTAAATCGTAGTAGGCTTTTTTTCATATGCAGCACTGCCAGCACACAATCATAAGAGTAATTTTGAGCATTTTGAGTATATGGAGTTGAGTACACTCGTGTTGTTTGCAGAGTGTGTGTATGAGATGTAGTATCAATCAACATTTTCAAATAAAAGTTGCCTCCTTACAACAGCATCTGAAATTTTCACCATTGTAATTTGTTTTTTTAAAAAGGTCAGTCGATGGGTAATTAGTAATTACATTGTTTTTAATGACATTGTGTCTTTCTATGGCCAGTTGAAAAATATTTTGGCTGGTAATTTTTTTCAGTTTTCCAGCCATTGGCAGATAGACCAAAAAGTTCATTTTGGACCCTGCATTAAAATGTTCACTTTGAGCTGACCATTAAGTACATTATTGTTATTGCATTGAGAAGTATTGTCAGTGAGTTTTGTGTATGAAGGTAACCTGCTTTCGATTTGGGCTAAGAGATAGATTCTGAAAACTGATATGATGTATTGTGACTGATATTCAATGTTTTCATTATTTTTAATTAGCCAACTGTATAAAAATATTGCTGTACAGGGTATCCCATCCCTGCACTCCTCTAATTCCTTATGAAGTGATCTTTGGTACAGTAGCAATAATACTAGATGTTCTTTAGTGAAGTACAATTCCAGTGCCCAATATTGCTCAACAAAAATTATGATAAAAAAACAGTGATCACACACCCAGCCAACAACTTGAATGTCTTGCATTTTGATGTGTGGGGGATATAGTGTGGTTGGATATAGTGTGGGGGAGTCAGATTTGAATATCAATAAGAGAGTTGCCCTGCTCACTTTCAAGCCTCTGCTTTTATGTTACTAATAGGTCTTATAAAAGCCCCATTAATTTTTAATAACTTAATTCAGCACGTGTTCCTAGCCAACTCAAGTTCATGTCATCCGCCCATGAAGTCAGGATTGCTCCATGCATACATTGTGTCCTTGAATTATTGCCCCAGTGAGTGTGCAACAACCCTATGACGTCTTTCTTCAGTTTAATTTACATCACATTCTTCCACAACCAAAACACGTCCTCTTTTTACGATGATGTTCTGACGTTCTCACTGCACTGCACTCGAGGGTTAATTATTCTGCTTATGCCAAAAGTAAAGTTTAATTTATTTTGTAGAATCAACATTGCAAGCATGCGTAAAGGGTGCCGTTAGCTCTGGAGCCATGACTGCCTTGCTCAGTCATAAGACTAGCACACCCTGGTTTTTTTTTATATCTATTTAATTGTTCATATTAACTAACATATTTTTTCTGCTCAACTGTTTCGCTTAATTTTAAGCATTTATAGTTTGATTTTGTTTCGCAGGATGAGTAATTATAGGTAATAAAATATCATGTGTTCTTAAAAATGATGACAGAGATGAGCCTCTGAGTTAATATTATGAAACAGTGGCTGGTTAGATGACAGTCTGAGCTGTTTGGACTTAGTTCTGGTTCTGATCTGATAAGCTAATAAGCTAAGTCTATAAGCGGGTGGTGAAAGTAACTCTGCGTTATGCTAACTTACCATATTTAGTTGTGATATTTAGCATGCATACAGCCAGAGCTCACCAAATAACTTAGATGTGATAATGCAGAATTGGGTGTGGTCAGTATTTCACATTTTAATGTAAAAATTCTTGTGATCAGATAACTGATAACTGAATAAAAGAAATTTGCCGAGAGATTTGTCGCGTGATCTTGTCAAAGCATTTGAGGAGGGATGATCAAATATGTTATATATGGGTGTATGGGACAAATGCAGTTTCTATTAAGACAATAAGGCATGTAGCCTCCTGATGAGAAATTACAGTCTGCAGAAGAAACCACAATGGGTTTCATGTACCGCATATTTGGTCATACTTGTCTTTTTAACCGTTCTGACAAAGTAGCCGAGGTCCTTGTTTGATTCAGAATGAAACTCTGACATGAACTCAGGTGTCCAACAGTGAGAGACTGTTTGAAGGACAGCGCACAAAACACTGATAGTTCCTAGCCTAGTAAATGTACACGACTTTCAAATCTGAAGCTTAGCTAGTTGGAAAATATCTCCCTAAGTGGCATATTTAACAACATAAAGCCTACTCTACTACTGGGCCACACCTCGCAACCTGGCTAGAGTTGGTTGTCAAGGCTGGTCAGTGGTTCTCAACTCTAGTCCTGAGGGCCCACTGTCCTGCACATCTTTGTTTTAACTCTTTGTTATCACAGTTAACTTAGCTAATCAAGGGCTTGATGATTAATTGATCAGTGGAATTAGGTGTGTCAGTCCTGAGCTCAGGGGAGTTAAAACAAAGATGTGCAGGACAGTGGGCCCCCTGGACAGAACCTCTGTGTTCCAAGCTGTCAGTGTGTTTGGAGATTCATGCTGTGGTGCACTTCCTCAGTGATGTAAACTGTGGTTGTGGTCACTGGGGGTCTTGAGTTTCCTGAAATCAGACACCCTCTCCCAGCAGCCCCGGCCAGGGCTGAGAAATTGATGGCTCATGCCCAGCTCCCACCTATTGTCCACAGGTTGCTCTTCTCAATCCAGTGCTTCTTGAACTTCTTTAAGCAACCTTGGTTGTAGTCTTAACGATTTTCTTCTCTCATCCATTTATTCCCCGAAGTGTGTAAACTTTCCATAGGGAATGGCCAGCAAATCCCATGCAGCTTTGCACCTTTGCTTGTGGTGCTTTCACAGTAGGTCAACAAACTTGGCCCTCTTTCTCTTGTTGGCCTCATCCATCCTGTCTTCTCTTGGCTATCTCTAGCACCTCAAGCATGGGCAGCCTTGTTGTTTCTTAAAGCTGTGCTGCCTGCCTTGAGTACAGTCACTAGGGGTGTAACGGTACACAGAAGTAATGGTTTGGTTCACAGCACGGTTTTGACATCACACTTCGGTACGAGTTCGATACAACAAGGATAAAAGCAACAAACCCCCAAATGCATAAGGCTAGGTTTCATTCATTTATTGTGAACAGACAGTAGTGCAAGTTACAGTTTGTTCCAACTAGTGTCGTATAGTCTACGCTGAGGTAGTTTATATAGCCTGTAGTGCATGAAAGGTGCCATAGAATGGAAATCACATTTTTTCTCGCCCTTTTTGAATTCACAGAGATGAATGTGCTATAGAAACATTGTCAAAGTATGAAAACATGCATTCTCCTCCTAAAGCCATACGATCTATGTGAAGAAAACAAGCCTATCTACAGCCAGTTCTGAAGTCAGTGTGTTTGTGACATCACAACCGTACATGGCCGCCTATAGCAGGGTGTAGCCAGTCGTCAGCTATTGACAGCCAGCATTGCCATCTATTATTCATTAAGAGTTGCAATTTACTTCTTACTACAATGTATCGGTAAACAAGGACATAAGGTCCTTGAAAACTTATGTCGTCATATGTTTGCACCACAATCGAATCCCAAATCTTAGAGAGAAGAAGACAAACCAACTAAGAGAGAGTGAAATCAGAGATTCGCGCTTGTGAAATTTGCCTCCACGTTACGTTGATCAATCTTCACACACAGACAACCGCGTATTCTCCGTATGACTATATGCACCGAACCGTGACTGTTCGGGATGAATACACGTACCGTTACACCCCTAACAGTCACTGCTGTGGTATCAAGGCATTTAAACTGTTTACTTGACAATCACCAGAGGAGCAGTACAGGTTTTTGGCTGTGGTTAAGGCTGTTCCTCAGGTCTGATGACTGCAGTTTACTGTCTTGACGCACAGTGGCACCTACTCTTACTGATTCCCCTGCACTTTTTTCTCAGCCACTGCCTTTATGATCTGGTCATGGCGGTGGCCTTCTCCTTGGGGTTTTGTCACATTTGAGGATCTCACGTGTTACTCTTTTTAGTTTAGTTAGGCATGACAGTGAGTTACGGTGCACAGTACAGTAACACAGCATATGCACAGTAGCACAGCATAAACTGTCTGGATCATGAACTTGGTCCCATGCGGCTCCTCCTCCCAAGGTTCAAGGGAACATCCCAGGTTATGGGTGCACACCTTCCATTTCTGTCGATAAAGAGCAATGCCACTCAGGCTGAGCCTTAAGTACCATCTGATCTTTCTCGGAAAGCTCTCGTTGTTAAAAGAACTTCATAGTCCTTGTGAGCCCAGAAGATTTGTGAGAACATGCTATACTAGTATAACCAGGGCTTGAACATCTGGATTTTCCAGTGTTTCCAGCCAAGCTTCCAGTTCTGCTCTTTTGGTCAATGACTTTGTCCTTCAATCCCACTGATGTAGATTTTGCTGGCGTGAAACACATCCCTGCCAAGGTGATGAGTTTCTCCAAGCGCTGAAGGGCTCAGCCGTGTCCTGGCTGTTGGGTAATTGATGGAGGTTCATGTAGGTTGTGCAGGACAAGTGTAGGATGAGTTTCTGTCACACTGTGAACCACATAAAATAACACTGGAGAGTTCAAGTTACCTGGCTGACCTGAGACTAGCTAGCTGCAGCCACTTTTAGCTACACATATGAGGAGTTATCTACTAGGGCTGGGAGAAGAAACCAATACAGTGTGTACTGCTCTATTTTTCAGCACAATATTATATCAATACAGCTGCACCACGTATTTATATTTATTTATTTAAAATTATTTTATAATTTTTAAAACATTTATTTAATATACTTTTATTTTGGTACATATGTCTACTCTGATAACAACTCTTCTGGAATTCACAAGAGTGCGCAAGACCTTGTTCTTCTCTTATGTCACAGTGGAAATTAGAAAGGAAGTTAGTCGCCCAAAATGGCTGAAGAGACTCCTATACAGAATGTGCCGTCTGCTTTTAAGTCAAGAGTGTGGCTTTATTTTGGCTTCCAGAATACAGCGAATAATAAGCTAGACATGCAACTTGCCATTTGCAAACAGTAGCTAATTTTGTTCACAGAATTAAATGGGAAGATTCAAGCGAGATGAATTGAGTCGTGTGTTATTTTCCTCATGACTCTGGGCTCAACAGTGCAAGCGTTTAACGCACGTGTCCAAATAAAGTGTTATAAAATTCAGCCCAAGCAGCCTCTCTTTTTTTCGCAAAAAGGTTGAAAACAACGGTGACGATGATCCGATCACTGCGCTGAACCAATGTTGTCCGTTGAAAAAATCACGTGATCCACTCATCAGTGCAAAGGGCAAAAGCTGCTGGACCAGTGATATTCTGTCTGTCTGAACGGACTAATCAGACTATCAGACTAGAACTATGAACTAATTTATCATAGAGGATGGCGTTTGTTCATACTGTTTATATAGTTTAAAGCAGTTTAAAGTATAAATAGTTACATCATTATTAAATAAATACAGTTTGAAGCAGAAGTAATTGAAAAGCTAGTGTACTTTTTGTATTCAAATAAATTAAATCATTTTGCTTGGAAATGTCTCCTCGTATCCCTTTATTAAAGAAAAACACGCAGTCTGTGTGTGTGTGTGTTTTAAAGAGGCACTAAGCTAAGACTCTATGCACTTTGTTGTACATTGTTTCATCTCAGTTGTCAAACTCTCGGAAACTGACATCATAATGCAGTGAATAAATATGTAATTCCTACTTTTTGCGTTTTTAGGGGTATTTTTTTTCTTCTTCAGTTATGTAGATATCGTGATGTATCGTAGATGATTGTCTTGCAATGTATAGAGTATCGCAGAATTGCTGTATCGTGATAACATCATTATCGTGGGCAACGTCTTGTGATAGTATCGTATTTAGAGTTACTCTGTGATTCCCACCTCTATTATCTACCTTGTTGAACTGTTGCTATCCATTGTCAGTGCTCTTTAGTCAGGATTGTGGAAATGGACAGTGCTGTTGCTGTGTGTAGAGCAGTGGCAGTGTTTTCATTTGGGCTAACTTATTTCTCTACCTAGCTTTAGGATCTAATTTATGTAATTCATATGCACTAAATAAATATCATAGTGTAGACAGTCACTGACTGACAGAGAAATTTACTCTGTTTAATGTGAGGAACATTCCAGAATCTCAAAATTAATAGTCTTCCCCTTTTCCCAAAAAAATCACAGGATTTTTTTGATAGCCAATATGGCCGTTAATATTCCAGAATTCCGGCAATATAGAGTAACTACCGGACATGTTTTATACATACCCATACGATAGCCTACATTTAAAGAGCAATAAAACACAACACAAACGCTATGATCTGACAAATGTATTTTATGAAAAGTAGTCAGCACGAATGAACTCTTTGCAGCTCTTGGCAAACTTTGCGAACTGAACATAGAGGCTTCAACGATAAAACAAAACCAACAGGTTTGCTGTTAATTAAATAAAGACATTAGCCTGCATTAAATGTATGACCCTTTGCATTCCAAGGCCATCAAATTGAATCACTTGAATATAAGCTGAATGAAACAATTAGGTCTAAAGTAAAATGCACTTAAAATAATATACTTGCACCATCACTTTTTTTTTTTTTTTTTTTTTAAACTTGCCGAGGGATGTCTGCTTTGACATTTCGGAGTTGTGCTAATATGCAGAGTCAAGCGAGCCAAAGAACAGTTGTGCTATGGGGTACGCACGGCACGCTATAGGCTTTTGATATCACACAACGCTTAGTCACATGACCAAACACAAGTTTATATTTAAGTTGTCTTGGCAACATATTTTATAGGTCACACAATATCAGGCTATTTAATGTGCTATTATGAATAATCAATGAATAGTTCATTAATGTTAGCTACTGTCGATCAAGAAGATCCCTTTAAATTTGCAACCCTAGTGTTTTTATTAGCCTGATTAATCGTGCAATTGGCCGACTTACAACTGCATGCTTACATGGCCTGAAATCACTGGAAGGCAACCCTTTAGAAAATGAAAAGATTTGGAGGATTTTCTTTAATAAGTACATTTCAGTAAACAAAATCATAGATCACATTCTAACAGCTGACAGAACAGAGCATCTGGCTAATGAAAATTAGACATAAAAAAATGAGATGTTCTATGTATTTGCATAGCTTCACAATGCAAAATGGCTCTGTGCTGATTCTCTTCTCAACTGTCCAGTTATTTTCATAACTAATAACAGGCTAATACTCTACAAGTTTTGCCAATAACTGGAGTGCTTTATTCTGCAGCAAACAGGGTGTGGTGAGCTGTGATGAACTGCCTTGAAGGTCTCTGTCATTCATCTGCCAAAAACGGTTGTGTTTAATGTGTTTAGCAGAAAATGCCTTTGTAATCAAGAAAGTAGATGTATTCAACATCTGTCTGATTGCTGATAAATAACTTTGTTCTGATACTGCTGCTTTTACAAATAGGCCCTGATATCAGCCTGTTTCGTTTCAATGGTTATTAAATTATTTTAAGCAGAAGATGCATTTAAGGACAGAAAGAAGGCACAATGTAAAACCCAAACTAGATCAAACTGACACACACACAACCCGATAATCTAACTTCACATTGAGATTTAGGATTTTCTACTTTCTGCTGCTCCACAGTTTGTTTAGGGCTTGTGAGGGATTCATTTCCCATTAGATCCCACTCATTTTGTAAAACTATTAGTATTTGCTGCTAATTGTTTACCATAACTAGTTATGTCAAAACAAAAGTGTGGATGTATTTCTTGAATGAGCATAAAGTGACAAACATATTAACTCAGTCAAAAGGAGTTGATTAATGCTTGAGAAAATAAAATATTTGGTGACTGCTCTATAATCTTTTTTCCAATAAGCAGAAATTGCAGAGGATTGCTAGTCTTAGGCCTTACAGTTTGCAAGTATGTTAACAGTGAGACACTGGCCCGATGGTATTTTGGTTGGACTTGGTTATCAGTCCACAGTCCACAATGAGGTTCCAGGACTTGGTTGTCAATCCACAGTGAGGTTCCTGAACTTGGTTATCAATTTACAGTGAAGTTCCTGGACTTGGTTATCAATTTACAGTGAAGTTCCTGAACTTGGTTATCAGTTCACAATGAGGTTCATGGACTTGGTTGTTAGTTCACAATGAGGTTCCTGGACTTGGTTGTCAGTTCACAATTAGGTTCCTGCGCTTACCTGCTAAATTGTGCTGAGCATTTCCGGTTTGACGAGATCCACCAGTCGATAAGTCATATAAGAGGTATTTCCTGAAACTTGAACTTGTAGCCAGTGTGTTGATTGTTCACAGTTCAATTCATTAGCTATTTTTTTCTTTGCCTTTTTCCCCATGATACATGTGCTATAGTGTATCATGTTAGTTTACTTACAGCCTAAGTATATAATAGGATGTTTAGCACTAGCCCATCTAGCCAAGGATCAAGTATGATACACTCACTCATTATCTAAGTCGCTTATCTTAATTAGGGTCGCGGGGGGATGCTACAACAGTAACAGTATGTTACAACGAAGATCATTTAAAAAGTGGTACAACATATAGTTATATTGAAAATTATTGCCCTGGGATCTCTTGCACTCATACATTCATGTTGTGAACCACTGCAACAAATTGTTTCATATGTAAATAAATAAATAAATAACATTTGGGAAATGACAGTAATGACAAAAAACATCAAGTGATTTCTTACAGTGTCCCCCTTTTTGGAAAGTTAGCTTGCAAGTGATTTGTTTTATAATCACTCAGCATAAAGAGTTTGTGTTTGAAAAGGATGGTCATTAAAATTATAGCTAAGTTCCGTGAGATGGCATTGCATTCACAATAAGCCGATCCGGACTTGAAATGGCCAGGCCTGTACTCAAGTGTATTTCATGATAGAGGACTATTTTATTGAAAACATCACAGTTAATATGGAGGTTAAAAAATGTCTTAAAAATGGATACTTTTGAGAAGTTGCCTAGGTTATGACTCTAGACTGTGGTGATTAGTTTCTTTTTATCTTAGGAAAGATTAAGCCAAGAAGTAAATGTGGACAGTGTTTGAATCAGTCAGACTACTGGCCCATTTTGACATTTTTGAAAAACACACAAGATGTTATGGGTAATCCTGTGTCTTGGTCAGTCTGTTTTAGACCCAATCATTGAGAGACAAGTGGTTACAGTAAAATCAGTAAGGGTGTATATTGCCACCATTAACATGCTTGTTATTGACACAAAATCCTTGCAGTAAGATGCTAAATAGGGTTTGACACCCTGAAATACAACTGCAGTGATGAAATATGTGCAAGTACAGCTGTAATGAATTTCCTCATTCTCAGAGTGTATTTATTTTTATTGACATTCTCTGAGGATGGACCTGGGGGGTATTCCAGAAAGTGGGTTTAGTGAAAACTCCGAGTTAGTTAACTCAGAGTAAGTAGTAAACCTCCTAATAGAAGAGCCATATGACTTTGTTTTACTAGGAGAATGAAGCCACAGGGTTCTTCTATTAGGAGGTTTACTACTTACTCTGAGTTACCTAACTCTGAGTTTTCGCTAAACCCGCTTTCTGGAATACTCCCCTGGTTACGATAACCATGCCTTACACACAGGGTGTAATCCAGAAAAGTTGTGTCATTTTGTGTTGACATCATTAAAGTAAGAGAAAGATCTTTAAAATTACAATGTGTAAAGAATGAGTAAGATCATTAAAAATGTGACTGTGTAAAGAGTGAGTGAGAACAGTAAAATGGTGTCTCTGTGTAAACAGTGAGTGAGATCAGTAAAACCGTGTGTCTGTGTAAAGAATGAGTGAGATCAGTAAAATCTCTGTGTAATTTGACCATAAATCTTGGTGATGATCTGTCCAGAGATAACATCTGGGCCCCTGTGTTTAGTTGATCTGTGATTTAATTTTCATACTCGGGGAATTTCATTAACTCTTCATTAGTATTATGTCCTCGGAGTTTCTCCTTTAAATCATTGTGTCCCTTAAATTAATGTTTCCCCTCTTTCATCACACTTTGAATGTATAGCTGTTTGTATGTTGGTGACAAGAGAATATTTTTGCACGAGTTTTCACTGACCAGAAAAGTTATTTATTCATCTAGGGAAAAAAATTGGCAATCCAGTTCCAATGCAGATTATTTATCATTTTGCTTCTTCCCTGTTTAGATTGGTACAAATTTACAAACTTTTGGTGACTGTATTTTTTTTTAAGCACATCCTTAGTGCCTTTGTAATTTTTAGTACTTCAACCACTTTTACTCTGGATGGAACTGAAGTAGTGCTCCTCAACAGTCCTGATAAAGTGAATTGTGTTAAATCTTTCAAGCACATGTAATTTTGATTTTTCCGTTATGTTGAAAGATATCTTAGTTCTTATTACTCCAGTGTTTCTCTTTTGCTTTAGCATACTTCATTCACAGACATTTTTCTTCTGAAGTCCGTTCCTTAGTGACTGTCCAGTCATGAACCGGCCCTGTCTGTTCTCCTCCACAGGAGTTTTATGAACACACCAAGACCCTATGGCAGGACGAGGGGGTGAAAGCCTGTTTTGAGAGGTCCAATGAGTACCAGCTGATCGACTGCGCTCAGTAGTGAGTGTAACCCTTTAATGTGTCTGTGATTTCTCTCTCTCTCTCTCTCTCTTCCTTCCTTCCACATGCACACACACTGATAAGGCTACAGAAATCTGTGATCCGTTTTAAATAAATAAACAAACCCAGTGAAACACTAGATGGATGACTTCTTGATGTGTCGCCTGCAGTTTTACAATGGATGTATCTTTAGACACCTATGAAGGATTTTTAGATGTAAGCGTGAGAGAACTTGCCAGTAAGACAGGATTAGTAGTAGTTTTATTGTGTTCAGTGCTTTGGATAGAGGGTGCAGTGGAAAGGAATGCTACAGTTTATTTAAATGAAACTAAAAAGAATTCATTTTGGGCAGATTGAAATCTCTACGTCTCTTGCATGCCTGCATATAAACACACACACACACACACTCACACACACACACACACACACACACACACACAAACTCACACTCACTCATGCCACAATATACTGACTTAAGTCTGTGGGTCATTTTTCCACCATTTCTGTCTATCTCCCTCTGCATTTTGCTGAAACAGGGCAGATTGCCTTCCCCTCCCACTCTTCTGCTACTTCCCCTCAAGCTTCTTTGCTTTTCTTTTTTCTTGGCTGTATTTTTTTCATTTGATCTCTGTCAGGCTGGCCTGTGCAGTGAGGCATGCTGTGGTCACATGAAGGCAGCCGCTCTGTGGAGCCTGACATTGGACTCTCAGTGTTGAACGAGCATGAGAGCAAACTTTCCCTCTGTCTCAAACACTCCTTTTGTGCAAGATGCAGCTGTGGCTCTGTGTTGGGCTAGAACCGTGATCAGATGGGTCAGTCCGAGCCATGACACAGCGCGGTAGTGAGACATAGAGATGCAAATGTATAAGACAGAGAGGGAGATGAGGTGGGAAGAAAGACAGAGAGAGAGAAAGAGAGGGGTTTCCTGCATTGCGGGGTATATCAAGCCTGCCCTCTCCCACACCCACTGGTGCTGTCGTGGATCCAATGCAAGGCTAAGCAGTCCAGACCGGAAGTGCTCCCCCTCCCCCCTCCCAGTGCTTATGTAAACGGAGAGGCAGAGAAAGAGAGGGAGAGAGAAGGAGAGGGAGAGAGCTATTTTTAACTCTGTGCACTCACTGCAGAAGGAGAGAGAGTTAGAAAGAGGGAGAGAGAGGCCGTGAGGGAGGGGGAGACTCAACTTTGGCAAATCGGATGTCTTTCTTTCATTGGAGAGGAGCTGGTTTCACAGGGAAAATATTGTTTCTTGCAAGTGGTTTGAAAGGGGGGGGGGGGCAGCTCCCACTGAGTGAGAATGTGAGTGGAGACAGTGTGCACAGAGACTGTATGCCGTGTGTTCGCACTGTATGGTCTCAAGCACATTGTTATTTACTCTAATGAACACTGTGTAGTGTTGTTTACTCTAATAATGAACACAGTGTGATGCAGTTTACTGTAATAATTAACTCTGGAGTGTTCTTCACTCTAATAATGAACACTCTGTAGTATTGTTTACTCTAATAATGAACACTGTGTAGCGTTGTTTACTCTGATAATGAACAGTCTAGTGTTTACTCTGATCATGAACACTGTAGTGTTAATCGCTATAATAATGAAGACTATGTAGTGCTACTTACTCTGATAATGAACATTGCGTGGTGTTGCTTACTCTAATAATGAATACTGTGTAGTATTATTGTGATAATGAACACTGTGTGGTGTTAATTGCTCTAATAATGAAGACTATGTAGTGTTACTTACTCTGATAATGAACATTGCGTGGTGTTGCTTACTCTAATAATGAACACTGTATTGTTACTCTGATAATGAACACTGTGTGGTGTTACTTACTCTGATAATGAATACTGTGTGGTGTTACTTACTATGATAATTGACACTGTAATGTGCACTAGTAAAATCTACGCTTAGAAACACAAGCAGCAAAACCCATAAAAAATAACAGTGGGAAAAAAATGTATAATTATGTATAATGTATAATTAACTTCAGCATATATATGTAAACAATGAAGGAATTGTGAAGAGGCACCAATATTTCAGCAGACACTGCTGAATGCCTGCAGGCTCTCAGATTAAGTTTCAGTTCATTTGAGAATTAAACCAACAAAACAATCTGAAGTGCCATAAACATAGCAAACACTCATCGGTGCATGTTGTCATAGACGAGTGTATAGTGCCGTCTTCAAATATGCTTCAGCGTTGAAAAGGTTTGTCTAATTCAGCAGTTTGCATAGATGAAGTTTTGTGAAGACTGGCCGAAGTCAGAGCTACGTTCTTTGTGGAGCTGTACTGGGTTTCCATGCCCAGTCAGACCAGACGTCTAGACTGGGAGGACCATGTCCTTCAGCTGATGGTATTACGGTATGAAATTTGTATATAGTAAATTTTGCCTCAGCTCTTTTAGCAGTTTGCTTCTCAAAATTTTTGTTTTGTCTCGCTCATCATGATAATAGGGTTTCACTCATCGTAAGAGGGTTGAGTGTGTGAGTGAACAGCGCTGTGTTCACATTGCCTCATTGGCTTTGTGGAATGTGATGAACTGAACTGGTGGGGGAAGCTTTAATAGAGCCAGAGACACTGTGGATGTACACAGAGCACGGAGCTTTGGCTCGGGCATATCACAAACAACTGTCCCTTGCTCTGTCATTTCCACTCTTCCACACATACTCCCCCGCCCCCTCTCTTTTCCCATCCTTTCCACATTTTCTTTTCCCTCTCACTCATTCTTCCTCCTCCTGTTTGTAGTAGTGTCTCTGCAGTGACAGAAAATAGCTGAGACTGAGTCATCATACAGAGAAGGTGTGTATGTGTGTGCGTGTGTGAGAGAGAGAGACAGATACAAAGACAGACAGAGAGAGAGAATGACAGGGTTAGAAAAAGAAAGTTTCACACAAGACAGACTATGTGTGGCAGTGAAGATCTGTTCCCATGTTATTTGTGTGGACATAATGAGACCCTGTTCAAATGCAGTATTTGTTGATGCTACTGTTGTCTTGCATTGTCTATCTGAAGGTGCATGAACCACTCCAGCATTACTGTACTCTTCTGTGCCCTAGGCCTTTACATCTTACACTGTTCATTCGTACCACTCACAAATCCTCTGCTTCATTCTCTCTCTCTCCTAAACCCACAGAGACACAGCCCCCCCCTTTTTTCCTCTGCCTTGAATAGCCCCTCTCCACCTTTCTCCCTTCTCTTCTCTTCCTATCCATTCTCTTCTCTCTCTCTTTTTCTCTCGCTTTCTTACTGTGGCTTTCTCTCGGTCTGTCTCTCCCTCTCTCTGGCCCCACTCCAGTCACACAAGATTTGGAGCTGATAGTCTATTTATAGCGCCTGTGGTTCTGTCACCATGACAACCAAGCTGGAGGCCAGGGCGCCAGGGAGCTATTTTTGGAACTACTCCGTAATGTCAGACACAGCCTTCTCTCTCTTTTCTTTCCATCTCTCTCCCTCTCTCGCTCTCTCTCTCTTTCTCCCCCTTGCTCGCTCGCTCACTCTCTCCACGGTGTCAGAGCAAAGCCGAGAGTTGTGGAGTGTTGGGCCGAAGGGTGTGTGTTCTTGCGCTCATGCATGTGGTGTGTGTATATTTGATGGTGAAATAGTAAGAGTCCATATATAAATGTTTTATATTATTTAAGTGCTATGCTGCGTGAAATTAGTAGTGGCAGTAACGATTCTGCTAATATTGAGGCTATGTGAAGTGTGTGCAAATTCTATGATTCGGTAAAATTGTCAGGCCGTTCTCTTATGAAGCCATCGCCTATCACAGAATAAATTTACATTTACTCAGCTCTGTCATTGGACCCCCCACCCCCACACCACACAGGGCATCAGTCCCACTGCTTTAAACCTACATCCTGTAAACCTACATCCTTTAAACCTACATCCTTCTGCTACTTCGTATTTTACCCTTCACACATGTCTCTCCTCGGCCCTGGCTCTGTGCTGAACCTAGATATTCCTGTGTGTAATTTTTGTGCCTGTGTGCAGTGTTTGTGCCTATGTGCAGTATTTGTGCCTATGTGCAGTATTTGTGCTGT
This sequence comes from Chanos chanos, assembly GCF_902362185.1. Classification (NCBI taxonomy): domain Eukaryota; kingdom Metazoa; phylum Chordata; class Actinopteri; order Gonorynchiformes; family Chanidae; genus Chanos; species Chanos chanos. The sequence goes on along the minus strand of NC_044501.1, from coordinate 23,523,320 downwards.
GTGTAGTGTTTGTACCTTTTCTCCCTGTCCCAGCCGCTGTGTAATCCAGCTCTGCTACATCTGTTAAACTTCATCACACAAACTCTCCATCAGCTTATTACATCAGTTCTCTAAAAACGAAAGAAAATGCCAGGCATCTCACTGACCACACACAAACACACCACACACACACACACACACACTAGGGATGCACCAATCTTTTTCAGTCCCAATACTGATACCGATACCTGGGCTTTAGGTATTTTCTGCTACCGAGTACTGATCCGATACCAGTGTTTAATTAATAAGCCATATGCCTCACTGTGTGGAAGAGACTGGGATCATTCTTTTATGTGTAAGGCTTGACTTAAACGTTACTTTCGTAAACAAAATATAACAAATAAACACACACACACACACATATATATATATATACACGCACACACATTTATTGTATCGTTATTTATTATTAAAATAATAAATAATTGTGCACCAGCAACTGAATTCGAGAACCTTTTCTGTTATTTTTGTTGTTTTCACACTATCACTGAGAAGTTTCTCGCATCTTTGCAATGCACCCGACAAAGTTAACAGCTTCTTCGAATCGTCCCCTTTATTTGTGTGGTTGAACTCGTCATGTTCTTTGGCATGATGCTTCTGGAGGTGCTCCGCCCTGTCTACATTAACCCGGGTGGATTTGAAAACGCATAATTATTTCTCCATTTAGCCCTTCCATCCACACTAACACAGCGTTTTCCGCCACCGAAAACAATACTTTTCGAAAATGCTCTCCGAGCTGCATAAATTTGAAAAGCCAGGTTTGAGTTGTAATGTGGACAGGGAAGACGGAGAGTTTCAGAAACGAATACGTATGGTTGCGAAAGTTTGTGCTCGGGCAAAATGCAGTCAGTGCTGCTCTGTCAAATTTTGCTGATCTATCTTCAGTTACAGATCATCATACTGTACAATGCACACGCACTGCTCCAATGTAGAAGATGAGCTTTATATCTGCGGTGCATAAGAGACGGGAAAAAAAATGCTATGTCAGTTCAAACCCTACATGGAGCAGTGATTTTTGACGCAACCTGGCCGAACAATTAGTTGGTGGGACAACTTCATAATGGCATAACAAGAAACACTAAGGCGTTTCAGTGCTTTAGTGTGGACATAAAACATTCACCGATCCAGCTATCTGAGTCAGTATCGGACCAATATCTGATATCCATATCAGATTGGTGCATCCCTAACACACACGAACACACACACGAACACACACACACACACACACACACACACAGGGTCTAACTCTCCCTGCAGAGTCTTTGTCCCAACTGATTCACTACAAGACAAAAAATTAACTCTAAAGATATGCAATAATTTATTTTATTAAATTAACTCTAAAGACATGCAATATTTTCACTGCGAGGCGTGCAATATTTTCACTACAAGACTTGAAATATTTTCACTGTGACACATGTAATATTTTCACTACGAGACAAGCAATGTTTTCACTACAAGACATGCAATATTTTCTGAGGTGTGTCTGATAAAAAATTGACTCACGCACACACACACACACAGAGTCTCACACACACACATAAGCTTACTCTGAGAGTAATTCTATTATGCTAAAGGTTGTAAAGCAAAGTGACTGGTTTTATAACAGCTGTCTCTGAGTTTAGAGAAAGTGGTCAGACAATGCTTAAGAGACAGCGCCTTATCACAGACATCTGTCTTTGGCACATGACTTGCACTTTCACTCAGTCCACAACCTACATCATATATATATTTATATAGTGCCCGATCAGAAAAGACAAAAAAAAGTCTAAGTATTTAAAGTTAAATTGTTGTTATGTAGGTTTAAAAAGTTTAAGTGTTATAATGTAGGTTGTAGGAGTGCACATGAATGTGTCTAAAGCAAGTAGACTTTGCTCACTATCATTGTTATATGATATTTTTGACTTCTTTTGGTCCCTTATAATTTTGCTATGGTTATGTGCGTCACTGTATGTCTTTTCTCCATCCTCTTTTGATCTCATTCATATTTTCTGTTCTAAATATGTTTTTTGTATTTGGATGTTTACTGCTGTACTCCTGCATAGCAATGGATAGAAGTTAGAAAGTATAAATAGTAATAATGTTTGGGGTTTTAAAAAGTTCTAAATGTACCTAGAACTTGAAAATAATGTTTTTGATATAAGTGTAATGTTCTGATATAAGTTCTAATGTTTATGATTGTTTGGTTTGTGTGAGTAACATTAGCTTTAGTCGGTTATGCTTTCTCATAAAAGTCACAGCTGAATCAATTCTTTGTGGTCCACATCTCAGCAATCATGTGATTCTTCTCTGTCTCTCCCTGACTCTCTCTAAGATGTGTGCCGTGTTATGGTGTATATGAGAGAGATAAGGCTATTTATTTACTGTTTTTGAATGTTTTCGACTGTTCGTTGACACTGTAAAGTAAATATATCAGACTAATGAACTCTTAATTTACAGACCAATATTCATCTCCACAGACTTTTCTATAATGTTTGTCTATGAGCATATTACCTTTTTAGATGGAAAATGAAACACATCCATAGCCAAAGTGCTGGTTGACCGTGTGAGGCGGGAGCTTTAGCCTGGCTCTGCCTGTCAGAAGGCTGTGACAGGCTATGGCTTCACTTGCTCTCAGCCCATCTGACTGCCACACACCACTGTTAGTGCGACCGTGACTCACACACACACAGCAGGATGAGACCTGTGTTAGTCCCACCGTTACTCAGACACAGACACACACACACAGCCGGACCAGACCTGTGGTGACCTGAGAGCAGTGTGGATGACTGTGTGGCAGGGTGTACAGAGAGAACTCCACTGCCTGTGGGCCTCTCACTGTATGTCTGCATCTCTCACCACAGGAGCACAAATATACCAATCAACTCAGGACGTACCACGTTAAGACTTTAGTTCCATAGTCTTACGGAGAATACTGTCTCGAGTTTTTATAGTCTTTAAAATGCTCCAATCTTTCTCTTGGTATTTGACTTTAGAAAAACATCAGAGAGTAGCTCAGCATGAATTTTAAGCCATTAAAAGGTTGGAAAACTACTGTGTGTGTGTATATATATATATTCAGTTGACAAGACCTAAGAACCATTTTGACAGTCCGTTGATTGAAAGTGCAGATGAGTGATAGCACTCCATGGAGGTTAGGAGGGTGTGAGTATGTTGATGGGAAACACACTTCTCCACTTTATTTCTTTTTTTCATAGATAAACCATGGATAACAGTGTTCCCCCTACATAATGCACACTGCATTTAAACATAGATCTGATTTGCTCACTGACTGCGGTGTAAAATGAATTGTATATGAAGTGATATGACATCCTTTTCACTGCATATCTTGTTTTTTTTCTACAAAGTGGGCTAAATGTTCAGCTGTAAGTCAAAGCCACATGTGAGATGTCACAAGCACCTTTATTAAAACAGACTGTGATCAAAATAAAATGCAAAGACAGGGTTTCCTTCCCTGTTTGAAAATATATAGCTGCAAAACATGTGAATGAAAAATTATATAAAATAAATAGCCTATCTCTGAGAATGCTCCTTGAGTAGTTTTCAGATTAAAATAGAGTATGGACCAGCGCTGTGTTTCCCTCCATGTTGCAGGAGAACTTGTGAGTGAGTGGCGCTTTCATTCTCTCTCGCAAGCAACTTTCATTCACGCGTGCTGACCATTGGACCTGCCACTAGAGGGCTTCAATCCCCCTCGTGGGGTTTAAATTGCTCTTGTGGGCTAATCGGACCTCTCTCGCCTGGTAACTGGATCTCTCTTGCGCAAAAAGGGTTTGTTGGGGATGTCGTCAGAGACTGTAGAAATGTGTGTCGGGTCTGAAGGATGTTGTCAGTGACTGTAGAAGTGTGTGTCGGGTCTGAAGGATGTTGTCAGTGACTGTAGAAGTGTGTGTCGGGTTTGAAGGATGTTGTCAGTGACTGTAGAAGTGTGTATCAGGTCTGGATGATGTTGTCAGTGACTGTAGTAGTGTGTGTCGGGTCTGAAGGATGTTGTCAGTGACTGTAGCAGTGTGTATCAGGTCTGGAGGATGTTGTCAGTAACTGTAGCAGTGTGTATCAGGTCTGGAGGATGTTGTCAGTAACTGTAGCGGTGTGTGTCAGGTTGTCAGTGACTGTATCATGTCTGTCTCTGCATCTAAGCTGCATCCCCTCTGTCACATTTCACTTGTCTGTGTCACATTCCTGCTGTGCTCTGCTCTGGAGAGTGCTGGGTGGGGGGTGAGGGGGTTGTGCATACCTTCACCTCGCTCTGGCTCTCTATTGTGCAGCTCTCAAAAGACTCGGCAGAACCAACCGTGGGTAAGATGCTCCCGCTCGGTTCTGCTGCTGGGCTGAGGCCCAGGACTGGACTGGGATGGTTCAAATGATTTGTCACCATCAGCTGTTTTGGTGCTTTTCCCTTATTAACAACAAAGGGTTTGGGCCTGGAGTTTGGTTATGTTTTGCTGCTCTAGTGAAAAACACATGGTTCATGATGTCAGATTTGTTACACAGTTTTGACATTGTGTGGTGATCTATAATTCTACAGCTGCCATCCACTGTTAGATTATAATTATCTGAGACTCTGAGAGTCTGTCACCGATAGGTGTGTGAGATCTTAATCAGACAGGGAGCAGAGAATTTTGCCACCAGTGTGTTTGTGTTCATTGCTTTGTGAAATATTGCTGACCAAGAGAGGAACAAAAGGACAATTCAGAACAAATTTTCATTTTTCAACGCGGTTTTCGCTGCTCCTGTGTGAGCGAACATGTGGATGCAGCAGAAGAGACGCAGGGCAATGGGGAGTGTGAATCCAAGCTGACAAGGGAGGTGCAATTCAGCTGTGCCCCCTCCCTCTCTGATACCTCCCACCACAGTGGCTTCATTGACTACAGCTCTGTCTGACTGAGCTCAGTGATGGTGACTCAGACGCCTGACTGCTTTGATCTACAGCTCAAATGTACTCCCTCTGCTGGTTAAAAGCAGTATTGCTGTAAAGCTTCACCTTGACAGTATGCCGAACCAAATGAAATCTAGTTTTGTCACCTACATTTGTTTTGATCTTAAGTAGAAAAACACAGCCAGGAACCTACAGACCTAATTTTGCTTATGTTTTGATTATAATCAGTTAATAAACAGGTCTTATCTTGTTTGAGACCAGTCAATAAGGTTTTTTTCGGTTTGTCAATGGAAGTTAAAAATATAATTATTAGTTTTCATACAGCTAAATGTAACAAATGTTACACATCTACACACAAATGTCTCCTGAGAGGTATATGGAGTAGATGCTGTTGTTGAATACAGTTGCATAGGCAGTTCTTGAATATGGTGGTATATAGAGCCCAACCGATAAATCAGCATGCCAATATTATCAGCTGATATGAGATATGAGATAAATTGGTATAGGTGATTAATGACGATTGGTATAGCTGATAAATGACACTTAAAAAGAAAAAGGAGAGATGGGAGATGGTGTCTTGTTTCGTATAATATGTACCTAGGTTAATTCCATACAACAGTTTGCTACAACTCAAAGTATTTATTTGGTGTTCCGGCATGACTGTCTTGCAGGAAGGCGTAGTACACATGCTCTGAGACTGCACTTATAAAATGCGTGTTCTGTGGACTAGGGATGGATGGTATAAACGGTACAGAAAGTACACCGGTATGAATTTGCCCAACAGTATGGCTTTTCACTATACCGTGCTGACCAGTAGAGCCTTCAGCATGCTTCTGTTGCGGCGAATTTCGCTTTACTCTCATTCAGTTTGTAAGGGGTGGAATTCGTTCTGAATGGGTGAAATCGGAGCGAATCCAGTGAAGCAAGCGAAATTGAGATGGCAAATCCCCAACTTTATGGAAATAAAAACCACACGAGAACCAATCAGTTCAGCATATGATGTGTTTGGTATGTGACGTTCTCTAGAGAGGCGGGAGTAACAAAAAAAAAGTCTGACCAAGTTGCCGGAGGCAAAAGGCTACATGTAGCATGAAAACATGTAAAAGATGTATGGGCAACCATTTTTGTCTACATCAACATGGGTTGTTGTTCACATGTTCTATGAACATAGTCGGGGCCAGAGCCATAGGAAAAACTCTCCCAATGGCTCTGGTCGGGGCAAGTAGACCACTTGACCTTCATTTTCTTGCTGTCTTTGCGACCACACCCCCAGAGCAAAAAGTGGTAGGGCGAAATTCGCGAAATGTTTTGCTATGTAGAAGCCTAAACAGTAGTGCTGCTACGATTAGTAGACGTAGTTGATGACGTTGACTCTGAAAATATTTATCAATATTTTAAACCAACACATCCTCATTTTATTGTGATGAGTTTACCTTTTTGATTTAAACACTTCAGTTCACTATAACAAATGTTTTTTTTTTTCAATATCACTTCATAATTGCTGCAAAGGCTGCCAGTAATGACTATTTTTCTATCGATTAATCTATCGACTAATCGAGGCATTTTCCAAAGCCTGCCCTTACGAGAAGAAAAGTCAGTGGTGGACCGACATAACAAATGCCATCACTGTGTACTTGTTCTTAAAATACCTCTGTACTATGTGAAATAATTCCTAGTAATACAGTTAAAAGTACAGTAATAGCCGCTATGCAGTTGCCATACCAGTGCTTTATCCCTTTCAGAAGCATTTATACTGAGATGTTTGTGCTTCATATTATACCATGATATACCATACCACCTAGACCTACTATGGACCAATAACAATCAAGTATAGTTCAGCATCCAAAAGGGATATTTGTTACCATCTCATATTTATAATATTGCCGTTAAACAAGTCTTACCAGTATATTCTATGTGAATGTTACAGATGGATCCTTCAACCATGTTATGACGACATGTCAGCCATGCCTGGTTTTGCTGCAGTAACGTGAAGGCCAGGACTGTAACATTACAGTAGTTGAGTGGTGTAGGCGCGGTTGACAAACTTGACTGTAGGTTTATTTATGAAACAGTGTGGCAGTTCTAGCGAGTAAACAAACAACTGTCCTATCGTTTCTCTCTCGTCACTTCTAAAAATTCTCTAGCAACATCACTTACAGTGGCTTATAACGCTGTCCATCGTTAAATTAGGTTACAAACAAAGCAAGCTAATGCCATGTTTATCAGTGAAAGACCACTAACATTAATGAGCAGTTAAACTATAGCATTTAACTTATTCTGTCTAAATGAAATAACGGTAAATATATCTGCGACTTGCACGTCTGTAGTTGCAGTTGGTGCATTGGAAATTATTGAACCAGAGGAGACATCTCAGCATGGCTTGGTGATAGCCAAACAAAGTTATATAGCTTCTCTTTCAAACGTGTAGTGTGAAATCCCAAAGTCGCAAGTCCTAGTTGCGGACAGTCATGTAGTATAAGATGCATTCAACAGCAGCGTTTACTCTAGGTCAGTGTATCAGTTTGCTGCATTATTTATCAAAACTTTAATATATTTAGTAGTACTTTTGTTCAAAGTACTATTTGACAATAAAACAAGTTTATTTTAAACTGCATTATGTCATGTTATCTCAGTGATAACCACACATAACAAATGCTGGGGAAAGTCTTTGTTATGCGCGCCCCCCCCCCCAAAAAAACCCATCAGCCAATATATCATTATCGGATTTTTAAAATCCCCAAATATCGAAATCGGTATCGGTCTTTAAAATCCTATATCAGTCGGGCTCTAGTTGTATAGGCTATTGTTGAATAGGGTTGTATAGGCTGTTGCTTAATAGGGTTGTACAGGCTGTTGTATAAGCTGTAATGGTGTATTGCTCTGTGTCAGATAGTGATGTGAGGAAGTGGTTATGTGAAGGCATGGCCTCTTTATTTATTTCAGTCAGCCACACCCTTAACCTCACACAATGAGAACATTGTTCCATTTTCTGTCTCAAATTTTGTTTGTAATCAATATTTTATTTCTCTTACAGCTTCTTGGACAAGATTGACATAGTAAAGCAGAGCGACTATACTCCTACTGATCAGGTAAATATGTAAATCTGCATTCCTGATCAGGTAAATATGTAAATCTCCATTCCTTGCTCATTTACACTGAAGAGAATGTAAATTACCTTCAGACCCTGGGAGTGGGAGGGTGTCATATACTATCTAATGTGTTTGTTCAACTACTGCATCCTCTTTCTCTCCCTCTGCCTCTCCCTTTTTTCTCAGGACTTGTTGCGATGCAGAGTACTGACCTCGGGGATTTTCGAGACGAGGTTCCAGGTGGACAAAGTAAACTTTCAGTAAGTTGATGTAGGAATATGGCGTGTGGTGAGACTGGCGGGCGTCTGACCAGTTGGGGATGGTGACTGGAGACAGGATGCTGACTGGGTTGCTGATAGACAGGTGGCAGAAAGGCTTTCGTCTCCTGCTGCTGCTGGAGTCCACTACCATTAGTAACCAAGGAAAAAAAAGAAATCTGATCCATAGCAAAGCATCTTAAAGCCCCTGTTATTGTGGTGATGCTGGACTGAATTGCCCATGACCGGTGAATGAGGAGCTACGTCTAGTTAAGGGTTGATTTACGTGCCCAAACGCTAGGCTTTAAAAAAATAAAACACTCACCAATGTCTAGCACTGATCTCGATGTTTTGTGAGGTCTAGCATTGACCTTGATGTTTTCCTTTTTGTTTAAATTATATTGGTTTAGCACTAACCCTTTTGTTCTCTCTCTCTCTCAACTCCAGTATGTTTGACGTGGGCGGTCAGAGAGATGAGCGTAGGAAGTGGATCCAGTGTTTCAATGGTGAGTGTCAGTGTCAGTCAAACCTGCCAGCCAATCATCACATGCCACCCTTTCTGTCTACAGAAGTGTTTCATCAAGAATTGTATGCTGTAAGTTTTCAATCGTTTGCCCATATTCAGTTTCGGCCAGCAGTACTATCACCTGTCTTACTGAAAAAAGCCTCGTCATTGTTTAAGTTGTTGAACATCTTGGGGTGTGACAAGGGCCTTGAACAGTGCTCTGGGGTGGGTGTTGACTGAGTTAGCATTCTCCAGTCAAACTCTTTTCATTCTCTGTCTGCAGATGTGACCGCCATTATTTTCGTGGTGGCCAGCAGCAGCTATAACATGGTGATCAGGGAAGACAATCAGACAAACCGCCTCCAGGAAGCTCTAAACCTCTTCAAAAACATCTGGAACAACAGGTAACATCAGGCTGACTGCATCATCAGTGTTACTTTACAATCTGGGAGTTGATCAACGTTATCCACACGTCCCTCATAAAATGAAGTTTATCTTTCTGTCTCTCTATCTCTGTCTCCCTCCATCTCTATCTCATGTGTATACCTCTCCAGGTGGCTTCGGACCATTTCAGTCATTCTTTTCCTAAACAAGCAGGACCTGCTGGCAGAGAAGGTCTTAGCAGGAAAGTCAAAAATTGAGGAGTACTTCCCTGAGTTTGCACGCTACACCACACCTGATGATGGTATGCAAGCATACACACTCCTATTTCAAGCCTCTTTGGTGGTACTGATGGTTAATCTACCTTTGATTGAGATTTTGTAACAAACAGAGTGCTGTTCCTAAGAACATGACGTGATTCAGCTGGTTTTTCTGACCTCTGTCTCTTAGCAACACCAGAGCCTGGAGAGGACCCCAGAGTGACCAGGGCGAAATATTTCATCCGAGATGAGTTTCTGGTGAGTAACAGTGCCATGTGTACCACAGTGCCCAGCTTTCTACCATAGCACTAAGTTAACCCAGCAACAGCACACGACAGAAAAATGCATTTAAGCCTCGGTCAACCAGTGTATCAGCACTGACTCAGCAGAGACAGTGTCTGTAAATTAAATATTGTCGTTGTTTTTTGTATGTGTTTTTGTTTTGTTTTTTTTTAACAGAGGATTAGCACGGCGAGCGGAGATGGACGGCACTACTGCTACCCACATTTCACGTGTGCAGTGGACACGGAGAACATCCGTCGAGTCTTTAACGACTGCAGAGACATCATTCAGAGGATGCACCTACGACAGTATGAGCTCTTGTGATGTGAGACGACAGGAGGAAAAGACTACTCCTGCCCACTCCTCCTCCTCAAGGCCTCTTTGCAAACCCCCCATTACTCCACTGACCAGGAAACACACACACGCGCACACACAAACACACACATACATACTCCTCCTCAGGAGGAGTGAACTGTTTTGAATAAAAGAAAAATAAAACCTAGCTAAAGACTCCTTAACGCAGTCATCAACCACAAATACTTTAAAAGATTTAAAAACAAACAAAATTAGAGGGGAAAAAAGCTCATACAAAATGCCAGGACTGATCTCCCCTGCACTTTGACGCTATGCTCAGGACATGCACACAAACACACACACACCACAGACATACAAACTTTCACAGACAATTCATTACCCACCCCTCCATCTATACCTTAACCTTTTAGCTCAGTCTTTTTCTGCTTGTAGACTACATATACACAGACACACACATACACACACACACACACACACACAGACATACTGTTCTGGTCCTCCATCTTTGGTCCTGACGAACACTCAGTGCCTGAGTAAACATGATCTCTCCACTCCTCTGATCACATGTATGTATGTATGTATGTTGAAAGTAAACCCAAGAGGACAAAGGGAGGGAGAGAGAAAGAGAGAGAAAGAGATGCAGCAGACAGATGCATTGAAAAGATTGTAGAAGAAGAATGTAGTCCAATTTCTCGTGGTAAAAAGGTGGATTTTGGGACTGTTTGTGCTGGGGGGACATTTGCGTGTGGAACGGAGTATGACTTGGACACAAGAGCATCACATGAGCTGCTGTTGAGTCGAGTCCCTGCAGAGGAGAGAGCAAAACAATCACTAACACAATGCATAGCTTCATGCAGAGCAGTGAGCTTCATGCAGTGCAAAAAATCCAAGCTATATATATAGATATTTATATATGTGTGTATATAAATATGTATATATATATATAAATATATATATAAATATATATATATAAATATTCTAGATTCCTGTAATGAGAGGACAGCATTTCTGTTGGTTAGTTTGCCCAGTTATGTGTTGATGTGCACTTTGTGTGCAGTCTGCCTTTGTGCATCATTTTATCTCTCCTGTCTTCTCCATATGTCATTCCTCTCTCTCTTCCCTTTGTCATTCTTTTGTCCCTCTTTCTCTCTCCCTTCTACAAAACTGTTATTCTGCACACTGATCCCTGGGGCTTTTAGGAAAACTGAATGAGGAGAGAGAGAGGAGAAAAGAAACTGGTGAACGAGACATTCGTATGGTTACCCTCTCACTTTTCTTTTCAGTCTAGTCCTCTTTCCTTTCTCTTTTCCTCTTCTCCTTTAATTTTCTTTTTCTTTTCCTTTAACTTTCTTTCATCAGACTTTTCGCACAGTACAAGCAAGTCCTGGCTTTCTGTACGTCTGTTATGATTTCACTGCTGGGTTATTACTCTTGTACAGACTGTAAAATGTATTATTTTGTACAACTTTATCAAAAAAATGAACTTGTAGAAGATCTCTGTGCCTTGATCATGACTGTCGGTGTAAAATGAGCTAAGGTGTAAAGCAGTGAGGTTTCATGGCGCTGTACAGCCTGGCCCAGCCTCCCTCCATAAACCACCATCCCAACTCTGTCTGCGCTCCACAGGGAGACAGCGTCATCCCTTCTTGCTCAGCTCTCTCATACTCTCAGCCCATTTTTTCTTGTCTTTTTGTCACTTTTTCTGGTTTATATATAAAAAGGATTTAAAGAAAAAAATTTTAACCTAATGCTGTGTGGTGAAAAACAACATTATACACACACACACTTAGACGTACATTGTACACTCACTCACGTGTCTGCATTAGCTTCTCACAGGTTTTGTTTGTTTCATCACTGTATTTCAGCTTGCAGTATTGGAGGTGGGGTACAGTTGTGTATTGGGATGGGCATAGTTCTTTTTTTTTTGTCTTTCTTTCATTTCTTTTTTTTTCGATTTCTTTTAGCCTGGACTCTTTTAAAGGAGGGCAAAATATCAAATGCAAAAATGTTTTTATGTAAACCAAATTCTTTTGTTAAAAAAAGGGAAAAAAGAAGAAAAAAAAGTGGTTGTGTTTTGGTTCTTCAGAGTTACTGCAGAGTGGACAGAGGCTAAAGAGCTTTCCCAGGATTCCCGTCATTCTTTAAAAAAAAAGAAAGAAAAAGTTGCTTTGATGATATGTGTTTGAGAAGCCAGGACCCCAGCGGTCCCACCCCATTCCCAGACAGCAGCCCTCACTGCTCCTCCTCTGTGTATTCCACAAGCCTCGCTAGCCGCCAAATCACAGAATGGAAACTGGACCCCAGTGTTAGGGTCGGTTTGTTATGTGTGCACAGTATTTTTTTTATTATTATTATAATTATTATTATTATTATTTTATTCCCCAGTTATTTTTTGTTGTTGTAATGTCCCCAGATTGAAGCAAGCAAACAGTTGTCTTGCCACTGTGGGTTTTTTTTGTTGTTGTTGTTGGGGGTTTTGCCTCTGTCCGTTTGCCTCTTTTCGCAAAAATTGGTACACTGATGGTTGGGCAAAGGAGATGTAAACTATGACATGAATTTACTGTTTACTTTTGTTTCCACTTTTTTTTGTCAAACTCGCTGCAGCAATAAGTGAGTGTAATTTTAGTACCAAATTCCACCTGACTCTGTTTTTACATTGAGTGGTAGTGTATATGTTGCTTTTTCCCTGTGTCTGACACTTCCTGTACATTTTGTACAAAGACTCAAAATTACAGCTGTTAAAGCAGAGTGTTACACTGTCTGAGTGACAACTACACACACACACACACACACACACACACACACACACACACACTTCTGTATTCACAGCAAAACCCATGCATATACATAATCCAAATATGTCCAAGGGAATGAAACTGGATGTGGTTAAAGAATCAAGTTGAGTTTATATTAAAGCCATCATGGAAGACGCTGCCTGCATGTTTTAGCTGATGGTTTAAGCTCCCCCCAGTAGTATTAGTTGGAGGTCCAGTAAAACCACAGGCTCCTGAAACTGAAAATGGGGACGTGGAACAGTGTAACGGCAGAGCGCCTCATATCAGCAGGCCTCCGCTCGCCCACAGAAGCAGTCACACTGAAGTGAATGATCATGTCCAACACAATGGGATACAACACCACAGGGCAGTGATTACCATTAGACTCTGTAGTATAGATCCAAAGAGGAAAATCAGTCTTTCACAGTAACGCTGATGAAACATGTTAATATTATTTTATTTTAGCTTTATAGTTGTGCAATATGAAGAATGTTCAAAGACCACCATATTTGTGGCTAGTCCTCATTTGTCTTCACGTGGGTATGATGGCATCACTGCAGATATGAGAATGTCCAGGTAACAGGTTTAATGATCAATTTGCCTGTGGGGTACAGCAGTCTTTTATCCTTAATTCCGATGCACGACAAGGATGTTGGCTTTACTGGATATGCAATTACACATTTAACCTATGTAAGTACATTCAAACTATGTAATAACACAGTTGCTGACCTGTCTCAGAAGTGCTTTTTAGGAGTTATGAAGATCTACAAGGCTCTACATTTTCAATATTTGTTTGAAATATGTTTTGTGTTTTAGAGAGTACTAACTGTGGTCACTTTTGCCCAGTGCAGACCAGGGGAGCGACCGAACAAGGTAAAAATCACTTTGATTACGACTGATTGAAACTGCTGGCGATTCAGAAGGTTACAGTCGTCACCGAGCTGAAAGCTACCTCACTTTTTAGTATTTCGCAGGCAATGGCAGTGGTGACGGAGCGACAACTGAGTTGGATCCTTAGTGACAGAGAATATCTCTTTCGTAGTGTGATTTGCTATCTTTAAAATGGCTAGTTGCTATTATCATTAAATTGTCAAAATTACTTGAGATGAATCGATCGTTTAAAACTATAACTTTCATTCAACTACAAAACTTTACAACATTTTCTGTCATGAATGTGGCTACGGTTACTTTAGGAAATAGCTCCAGCCGTTACCTGCTGGTTCAAGTAAACGGATGCACGTGAAGTGTATTAACCGTGGGAACTGCATCATTGAGACCCAGTTATCCCTTCGTCCTAGTCCGGGACATTCTAAAACGCTTAACGTGAAAAACGCTTAACGTAAGGTCGTGAACAATTTCTTTGGATTTTGGTTTTGATATTTTGACATGTGAAAGCGTTCATGACAAGATATGTGTGAGAGAAATTTGGTGATCATTGATCGCTGTTTAGGAACATTAAGCCACGTTAAGCGTTTTTCACGTTAAGCGTTTTAGGATGTCCCTCCTAGTCCTTGTCAGGTGTTGGTTTATATCGGTCGCGACCAGTTTCAGAGATCAAGCGATTGTCGTCGCACAACTGCCCTTTCTGCACAGAATTTATATCTGCTCCGGCATTTCTGTATCTTAAAGAATAGCTACTTAACCTGAGTTCCAGCAATAACTCACGTTTTCCTCGAAACATCTATCTATATATCCATTCTTAGAAACAGACACTCGGAAATTACATGTAAGTAAATTTTGTTAAGCTCATTATAACATATTATGTATACTCAAATAACTGCTATTTTATCAGCCCATTTAAAACTATAATAGGAATATACACGTAATTTATCCTATACCTTAAAACGCGTCTCTTGCCTAAATTTCCGATCTGTTTGCTTTATCTGTTGTTGACACTGCGCTCATCAGCATCTGGATCTCTTCTTTTGGACCTCTACCTAAACATCACTGATCGGAACTGAGGATTGAAACAGAACAGAAAACTGTTAATGGTCTTCCTGCCCACACGGTGGCACTAGTGAAGACTCTGGGATTTCGGTGACGTACAAGGCATGCGCATTTAGTAATCTTTGTACGTGTTTCGGAATTACACGCCCACCTGTGTAATTCAAATTGCAAATTTATCAAACTCGGCCAGCGACACACTCTAACTCCAATAATGGACGATGATTATTATGGGTCCGTGGGAGAATGGGATGGACATGACGGTAGTATGGTAACTGTTACTGGTTATCACCTTCTTGATGTAGCCACAGAGGGGTGTTACTTTCTAAGATCAGCAGGCCCTTTGTGTACTAATTCGAGCTAAGCGTACCAAACCGATCGAGTCTACAAATTGACATTATTTAAATCTAACGTCAAAAGTCTCTGTCTTGTTGCTAATTCTTTTATAAGACGTTAACCTCTCGCATATCTATTTGCTGAGGCGCGCAGTACTTAGTCGCTGTTCTTGCAGCCGAGCCAGCTAAGCTAATACGATAGGAAGTAGTATGATCATTCTATAGTGAGAAATTCATTTTAGCTTTCTCTTTAAGGCTGTTCAGGTTGTACCCAGTTGGAAAATAATGCAAAAATGAAGAAAAATTTAAATGTAAATTAAAATTAGTTTTTGGCTCGCATCATTCTGCTCATGTTCTGTCAGGAGGACGGTTATGTGGACACGGAGGCTGATATGAAAGTACGGGAGGAATGCCTGCAGAAATTCTCCAGCAGAGATTACATTATGGAGCCTACCGTTTTCAACACATTAAAAACGTGAGATCCCTGCTGGGGGAAAAGTGTATTTGTGTGAGCAAGAGCTGCAAGGGTTTGTGTCAACCAAGGGATTACAAAAGCATATGTTTCCATTATTTTCCTGTCATAAATATCATAAATAGGAGGAGGAGAGGAGCACGTAAATAAAAACTTGATAACAGTTGTTTATTTTTGTCAGGTATTTCCAAGCAGGCGGTTCTCCAGAGCATGTCATCCAGCTCCTGTCGGAAAACTACTCTGCCGTCGCCCAGACAGTTAACCTACTGGCAGAGTGGCTCATACAAATGGGTGAGAGATCAAACATCACTGTCACTATGGCTGATGGTGTTTCAACATACAGAAGACTGTTCAGAAACCTGTATCTGCACCATGTTGTTTCTGTGATGTGCAATGCTTGTTGTTATTTGCCTGATTTAGTCTTTTCTTTTTCCTGCTAACTAGTTAAGAGAACAGAAATATGTTTAGTGCCAGTAACATAGAACTTTATACAATCAGCAATTTTAAGTTCTGAACTGTTCATTACAGTGCAGAATTGTTGAGTCGTCTAGCAAAACAAGTTGTGTAATATGTGTCTTTCAGTGCAGACCTGCCTGCGACTAACCAGCTACAGCATTTTCTAAAGATTTGATATGTGTAGTCTTGGTTTGTCCTGTTTTGACAGAGACTCGTTATACAGCTAAGTCATTCTCTCACTTTGTGAAACGACCTTGTTGTCTATGGTGTCTGTTTCCCCCAGGCGTAGAACCAGCCCAAGTACAGGAGCGTGTAGAGAACCACCTCAAGAGCCTGCTCATCAAACATTTTGACCCACAGAAAGCAGACTCCATCTTTACCGTGGAAGGAGAGGTTAGGAACTTTCTACATATTTTGAGATGAAGACAACACAGGCTTAACTGCTGAGTATAGAAAAATGAACACGGAGCAGTGTGAAATTCTCCAAATAAGCAAAAAAGGCGTGTAGCCTGTTAAACTGTAACATGCATGTGGGCAGGAGGAGTGGAATGATGGTGTACTGTGTGTATGAATGATGGAATGATGGTGTACTGTGTGTAGGAATGATGGAATGATGGTGTACTGTTTGTATGAATGATGGAATGATGAAATGATGGTGTACTGTGTGTATTAATGATGGAATGATGAAATGATGGTGTACTGTGTGTATGAATGATGGAATGATGATGTACTGTTCGTATGAATAATGGAATGATGAAATGATGGTGTACTGTGTGTATGAATGATGGAATGATGGTGTACTGTGTGTATGAATGATGGAATGATGGTGTACTTTGTGTATGAATGATGGAATGATGGTGTACTGTGTGTAGGAATGATGGTGTACTGTGTGTATGAATGATGGAATGATGGTGTACTTTGTGTAGGAATGATGGAATGATGGTGTACTGTGTGTAGGAATGATGGAATGATGGTGTACTGTGTGTAGGAATGATGGTGTACTGTGTGTAGGAATGATGGAATGATGGTGTACTGTGTGTAGGAATGATGGTGTACTGTGTGTAGGAATGATGGAATGATGGTGAACTGTGTGTATGAATGATGGAATGTTGTAGACGCCTGCCTGGCTGGAGCAGATGATCGCTCACAGCACGTGGAGAGACCTGTTCTATAAGCTGGCCGAAGCCCACCCTGACTGCCTGATGCTAAACTTCACTGTCAAGGTAATGACTGCGATGTAAAAAACCTGGAACAATCTGTAGTCACTGCAATGAGAAGGGTTTTAAAAGTAAATGTTTATCTTTGGTATAACAGTTCCGCATCTATGTGAACTTCTGAACTATTTTTTTTAATAAGTAATGGTGTTTGGATTTGGATGAAAGACTTTTATTTTCACATTGATCTTTCTCTGTGTGTATATTTTTGTTTATGTTGCATATCTTTGTTTTTGCTCTCTGGTATTGGCTTTAGCTGATCTCAGATGCTGGCTATCAGGGAGAGATCACCAGTGTTTCCACGGCATGCCAACAACTAGAGGTTTTCTCCAGGGTCCTACGGACCTCCCTTGCTACTCTGCTTGACGGAGGAGAACAAAACCTGGAGAAGAACCTTCCAGAATTTGCTGTGAGTCTCTTAATGCTCATTGACTACAATGCTCAAATATATTTTTTAACATCTTTCCAAGGTAAATACATCAGTAAGTATTGCCTACCGTTGCCGGAGTCAGTCATGGCATGTCTTCTAACTGAACATTATAGAGCTCTGTGTAAATTCTGTGTAATAATCAGTTTTATCCCCAGATATGCTTGTGTACTATGAGGATTATGTTGTAACTACAGCTGACTTTTGGCCCAATCAGAATGATAATGCATTTCTATAAAGCTGCTGGAGTATGTAACTGCTAAGATGTGATTGGCTGGAGTTTCACCGCTGTGTGTTTGTGTTTCTGTGTGTGCCCTGCAGAAGATGGTGTGCCACGGGGAGCACACGTACCTGTTTGCTCAAGCGATGATGTCCATCCTGTCACAGGAGGATCAGGGAGGCTCTGCCATGCGCCGGATTGGTCAAGAGGTGCAGAAATGCGCCCATCAAAGGTTTGTCAACATTTTTGTCAACTAAGACTAATACACAAATATATGGAAATAAGGATAAATGAGAGAGATCAAGCAAAGGCTCTCAGTGATGGCCCCACACTCTGAACGCAATCCCCATTTTTATGGTTAATACATGTTGACTGATCTAAAACAAAACTAAAAACAACTCAATTTTATCTCTTTACATTCATCACTAGCCAGGGATGAGAGATTCTCTGTTTCGGCATGTCTGTAATGATGTTATTTCTCATCAATGGTTGAGTGTCAACAGCCTGCCCAACACAGCATAAACACACACACAGACACTCACTGGCCCACAGACTCTCACTGGCCCACAGACTCTCACTGGCCCACAGACACTCACTGGCCCACAGACACTCACTGGTACATTTATTCTTTCTTCACTAGGGGTCACGATGCAAGCCAGATCACGCTGGCCCTTGGCACAGCAGCAGCGTATCCACGGGCTTGCCAGGCTCTGGGTGCCATGTTGTCTAAAGGGGCACTGAATCCAGCTGACATCACTGTCCTCTACAAGATGTTCAGCAGCATGGATCCACCTCCTGTGGAACTGGTCAGAGTTGCTTTTTTGGTGAAAAGTTCCCCACAAGCATATTTCCACAGTGTACTTTAATGATAGATGAGAATGAGAAATGACACTAAATTATGTTCCACTCCTGAAGAATTATTTCGGCAAGGAACAGAACATCTGTTAGAACAAAACTGTATCCAAACCAAAATCAACATCACTGAGCTTCCAAATACTTAGTGAACCAAACCCAACTACTCTTCACACATCATTGGGCTCCTCTCTGTACTATCTGTTTGGTTCTGTAGTGTCATAGACCCTAACATGGTTGAGCTAACCCTCTCTGTTCCCTCTCAGATTCGTGTCCCTGCCTTCTTAGACCTGTTCATGCAGTCCTTGTTTAAACCTGGTGCAAAGATCAACCAAGACCACAAACACAAATACATTCATATTCTGGCATATGCTGCCAGTGTGGTGGAGACATGGAAAAAGGTGTGTATGTGAAATATAACCAGCAGCACATTACTAATTCTCAGCTTAGCTTCTGTACTTAAGCTAAGACTTGTGGTTGCCTGCCCCCTAGTGGTAGCTTGCCCTAAGTGTGTTCTTCTGAATGTTTTTTTTGTTTTGTTTTTTTAACTACTGCAGTACTGGAATTACTTCATACAGATTTATTGCCGCAAGGACTTGTTATATTAATTGTGTAATTGTGTGGATTTTTTGAAGCACAGGTGAATATTTGTGTTGAATTGGATTTAAGGAAAGCATAGGTGAGCATTTTAGTTTATGTAACATCTGTGACAAGGGGTCACAATTTTGTGTGCCTGCTCAGCTGGTTTTGAATGTGCAGTTAATTTTCACAGTAGTTAGATGCTTCAGAATAAGAATATTTATTTGCTATGGTACTAAAATCTATTGAATGCACAGACAGGTTGTCCTCATGCCAGGTTGGTCACCTTAGTGACTACTATAAGTGTGAAATGTTTTAATAATTGGTTGTTTTTATTATTTTTAGATATGCAGGTCATTTTTGCTTTTTCTGTAACTCTGTCCTGTAATTGCTTTCAGAACAAGCGAGTGAACATCAATAAGGATGAACTCAAGTCCACCTCTAAGGCCATTGAGACCGTGCACTGCCTGTGCTGTAATGAGAATAAAGGAGCCACAGAGCTGATAGCTGAGCTCAGTACACTTTACCAGTGTATTAGGTGAATTCATGCAAACAGATATTCATGCTGAATACATGTGTACACACTGTAAAAAATTCGGAGTGTGTTTGTACGTGTACGTGTAAAGGCTGTAGGTGAGTTCAATTTGTTTTTGTTGCCCTGTGTGTAATGAGATTCCCGGTGGTGGCCATGGGGGTGCTGAAATGGGTCGACTGGACCGTGTCAGAGCCACGGTATTTCCAGCTCCAGACGGATCATACACCTGTCCACTTGGCCCTGCTTGATGAGGTAACAGAACGGCACCACTTCAGCATGCAGTTATGCCTCACACTTGCATCTCCCTGCATCATGTGTGTCCAAAAAATTCAATCTCACCAAAAAGTTTGATACAGTGTCCAGTTTGTAAAAGTTAGGATTCTGAAGCTGTTCTGAAAAATACCAGGCTTGATGAAGGCTAATAAGTCGATTATATAGGAAATCAAAAATAAACTGTTACCAGATTTCTCCCATAGTATGTTGGTTTTCTGGCCCTGGACACATCTTTTGTAGTAGGAAGCTGTTGCAGGAATGAATTCGTGTACGAAATAGCAGAGTATAAAGACAGAATCAGTGTTGACTCAGACAAGTACTGTGAGAGTAATTGACTGGGTTTGTTCTTCCTCAGATCAGCACATGCCATCAGCTCCTGCACCCGCAGGTTCTCCAACTGCTCATTAAACTGTTTGAGACAGAGCACTCACAGCTGGATGTAATGGAGCAGGCAAGTCCATCAACACACTCTCACATAACATATGGGCAAGTGGTATAATTTAAACATGTCTCCAAATATGATATGCATTATTTGCCTTCATTGAAAGAGAGTAGTTACAGTAACATGCTGTGAGTGAGAGTGTAGTTACAGTAACATGCTGTGAGTGAGAGTGTAGTTACTACAGTAACATGCTGTGAGTGAAAGAGTGTAGTTACAGTAACATGCTGTGAGTGAAAGTGTAATCACAGTAACATGCTGTGAATGAGAGTGTAGTTACAGTAACATGCTGTGAGTGAGAGTGTAGTTACTACAGTAACATGCTGTGAGTGAGAGTGTAGTTACTACAGTAACATGCTGTGAGTGAAAGAGTGTAGTTACAGTAACATGCTGTGAGTGAAAGTGTAATCACAGTAACATGCTGTGAATGAGAGTGTAGTTACAGTAACATGCTGTGAGTGAAAGAGTGTAGTTACAGTAACATGCTGTGAGTGGAAGTGTGTAGTTATACATTGTTAGTGCTGATGAAAGATTATAGCTGTGATATACATCGTCAGGGTTGTTGGAAGACCGTAGCTGAATAGAATTCTGACTGTCAGGGAAAGCAGACTGTAGCTAAGCTCTGTGTGTTTGTATGCACAGCTGGAGCTAAAGAAGACTCTACTGGACCGTATGATCCACCTGCTGAGTCGTGGTTGTGTCCTACCTGTGGTCAGCTACATCCGCAAGTGCCTGGAGAAACTCAACACAGACATCTCACTCATCCGCTACTTTGTCACAGAGGTAAGAAGTGCAAACTTGTCTCAGTCACCATTAAATAGTAAAGGGGCAGAGGTGGAAATGGGTTAGGACAAGGCTGTGCTGACCATTTATCTGGTCCCTTCTCTGTTTATTAGACTCTCTGAGTCATTGTTGTCGGCAGGTAGCTGGAGAACTCATTACTGTTAACTCTACCAGGTCAGGTGCTGAGCTTTACACAGTGCTTGTGTAAACTAAACACAGTGGTACACAGTGCCCAGGTAAATTTAACACAGGAGGTCAGAGACTTAGCTGTGATGTAACTGTAACTAATTAATAACGATCATTTCATCAGCATCCATGCTAGCAGAGTCACCCCAGGGCAGGAACCCTAAAGTTTTCTTTGTCTTAAAAATGTCTTTCTAGCCCAGGCTGTGTATACTGCTGTTGTGAGGAGAGGAATGTAAGAGGAACAATGTGAGGCCTGACTGCAGTGAGCTCACTGATGAATCCAACACAGTCTCAAACCAGTTACTGGCTTGTGAATGCTATAACAGATTCTCTTCATCTGTCATGAGGACTTAGATCAAATTACATATGCCAGGTGAAATACTGCAGGAACACAGTTGACTGTTCCTACAAAGGCAAAAGAAGGCATTGTTTGACTGTCTCCAGAGTAAGGTCTGTCCAGACATAGGAAAGACACTGAAATAGGACTCCTGAGATAATTTTTTTTTTCCTCCACCCAGGAGTCTAGGTGTTGTGCTTATGAAAGCGCATCATGTTTTTTCCATTCTGGATGTAGTTAAAGGTTGTCTCTAGTCTGCTCTACAGCTCTGAGAGGACTGGCTCACTAAGCTCCAAATTCACCTTGCTTTTTTTTGAGGTCTTTATGTAATCATTTTGGCAATTGCCCTATTTATTGGTTTGTCTGTCTTAGTGAGCTTAAACCTACAACCTCTCTTCCTTTTTTCTAATACATTTTTGTCTGGTGCATTTTTGGCACGTCTTTATTTTCGATATGGTTTTCCTTTCCACATTAAATGATTCCAACAGCCCAGAATGACACCTCTCACAACCATGCTCCTTATACAACCACATGTGACATTAAATGGCAGCTGTTATGCTGTATTGTGACCTCTGGAAGTGTGACCCCCCCCCCCCCCCCCCCCCCCGGCATATCTCCTCTTGTTTCATTGTGCATTAGCCAATTATTACAGTCCTCGCTTTATTACAGGATGTTTTTATTATGTTATATTTTGGATTTCTGCACCATGCCCAAAATAAGACAACCTTCCCATAAAGTAAGAACTAAGGTATTACTTAGCACCCAAAATGTAATAATTTGTTATTATATTTTGAAGCACCAAAAACAGAGCTTGTATATAAAAATGTGTTATATGTCACGTGTATCTTCATGTGCTATGAAGAGGTGAAGTGAAGTGAAACGAAACATACACTTTGACCAGGGATAACTATCACTGACACATGACTGACCAGGGATAACTATCACTGACACATGACTGACCAGGGATGACTATCACTGACACATGACTGACCAGAGATGACTAATCACTGACCAGAGATGACTAATCACTGACACACGACTGCATCTCTTATTTGTTCCAACCTCATTCACTATGGTTCAGGTTCTGGACGTGATTGCTCCTCCATACACCTCAGACTTTGTGCAGCTCTTCCTGCCCATTCTGGAGAATGATAGTATTGCTGGCACTATCCGCACAGAAGGAGAACACGATCCAGTGGCAGAGTTCATCGGTGAGTCACCACAGTATAGTCCCAGTCATACATGGGGAGTGTAGCTCTGGTCCCATTCTCAATGTCAATGATCCCTGAGAGGAAGATTCCAAACTGGGTTTATTTTGACTCACTGTCAGAGCTCTATTTTTTTAGGGTTTTTTGGTATTAGGCAACCAAGCTGACTTGTTTAACGGGAAATTAAAACGTGATTCAGCTGTTTTCAGTTGTCAGAACCATTGTTTGTTCCTACAATGACCAAATGGAGGTGGTTTAAAAATCATAATCCTGGCAGACCTTAATGTGACCAAAGTTGTTGGCTGTGAAGTGACCTGTGTGCATCAGAATGTCTCCTGTTTAACTAGAGTCTTGTCAACATTCATGCTGTTATATTCTCTCAGAGAGCCACGCCCACACACAGACAGGCCTCATTCAGCCAATCAGTCGTTTACACAAAGTTTCTCTGACCCTTCTGAGTGAGTTTGTTTTGGCCCAGCCCTGACAGCCATGCATGTGCAGCCTGCTGAGGTGAGTTAGTGTTAGTGGTGTCCTAATCTGAAAATGTTTATTTATTTATTTTTTTATCATTTCAGCTCACTGCAAATCCAACTTCATCATGATGAACTGAGAGCCCTGACTGCTCATCATCCACAGGGCCTCCTCTCCATCAGCAACACACAGCCAGTGCTGGGCCACTCCAGTTACAACATACTGGTCTCTGGAAGACCAGCAGAAACATTTCAACTTCAGAGCGCAACACACCTGAAAAATAATCACAGATTAATGTGAAACTCTTCAGTGTTTATCAGGAATGTAATCTGAAGCTGTAGTTCAGACAGGTACACACTGTTTCCAAGTGTGTATTAAGGTTTATAGAATACTACTGGGCTATTGTTTTTGTTACTTATTGTTTTTGTGAATTGAATATTTTTCATTTTATTAAAAGTGGTATGTTGAATATGTCTTTATAGCTATTTAGTAAACAGGTCTGAATTTATTCCCTGACTCCTGTAATGTACAGATCAGGATGAAGTATCAGTAAGAACTAGAACCAAGGTTTGCTCATACAAATGCACACAAACAGAACATGTTCATTGAAATATGACAGTAAGATACATATATGATATCTGATCAAGTCAGGAACAGCTATAACCACAGCCTTTTCCTGTGTGTAATTACATAAGATAACAACACATGGTCACTTTTTTCACATATTTCAGATGTGTTCATTAGAAGTGACTGTCAACACGTTCAAAGCGATAATTTTAAAAATATTAAGATTCATGCTTGCGAGCAACACTAACAGAACAGAATGCTTCACTTTGACGAAGTGTAGAAACCCTGTCCAAATCTAAACTGTGCCAACACAGACATTTACTTAACAAGAAGAAATCTGTGACAGCATTTAAAAGGTTCTTTTTAAAAAGAACAGTGTTCAGATCACACTCTGGGTTATTTGGAGAAGTTTTGTGCAAAACAGACTTTAATTACACTACATCTAAAACTGACCATTCTAAAATTGTAGACTGCAAGAGGTTTTCATACCCACATTGTTTTGTGTAAGTCATGTTGGGGCTAAAGGGAATGCAGCACGAGTGAAAGTGTGATAGAGTTCTGCTTCAGCACTGTTAACAATAACGTTGAGTGAGGTCTACACTAGAACTCAAATGCAACATAATTCAATCGATCAGGAGCCCCATGCATCACGGTAAGGTACTGTACCAGTTCCACGCCCTTCGAGAGATCGGGAGGAAGAGCTGAAGGACTGTAAGCTCCGAGCAGCAGGCTGTGGACTACCCAAAAGCGGCTGATCACCGGAGCGCTTCCAGCAAACTAGCTTATCCGAGGCCGACTTTGAGCGACGCAGGCGCTTGTTCTCGCCTTTTATCGTTGCTGTGTCAGAGGGATTTTGTAACCTGACCCACGGTAGTGGAGGAGTCAGCCGATCGAGCCACACACCGTCTGGCACGAACCCTTATACACAAGGGTGGATTTCTCTACCCTGAGTTGCTGGCATGTACGAAAGTCACAGACTTCTGCTTCCTGTGATGTAGCTCATACGCTTTTAACTCTTTCTGGCAACAGAGCAAGACAACGTGAATTCCCTAACCGGGAATCGAATCCAAACCACTACATTAGTGAGATTAATGCATGATGCCTACTTTCGCTCCTCTTGCCCCGATAGCACAGGGCCTTGCTCAGCAAACACATCCTGCAACGACACAATCTCAACAAATCTTTCAGTCCAAGGTGGTGCTCTGACACCCCCACCCGCAGATAAGGAGTCTTCGTAGTCAGCTTGGTGAGTCCACAATAGGCGCCAGTCTCAGTGTCAGTGATCCCCGAGAGGAAGATTCCAAACTGGGTTTATTTTGACTCGCTCCTTTTACTTTTTTTAAGGTTTTGTCGATATTAGGCAACCAAGCTGAATTGTTTAACAGGAAATTAAATTCAGCTGTTTTCAGTTGACAGAACAATTGTTTGGTCACATTCAAGTCTTCCAGGATTATGATTTTTAAACCACCCCCATTTGGTCATTGTAGGAACAGAGTGGTTAGCTGTGAAGTTACCTGTGTGCATCAGAATGTCTCCTGTTTAACTAGAGTCTCGTCAACATTCATGCTGTTATATTCTCTCAGAGAGCCACAGGCATTTCATCCACACAGGCCTCATTCAGCCAATCAGTTGTTTACACAGAGTTTCTCTGACCTCTGAAACTGTAGTTCAGGGAGGTGCATACTGTTTAAGTGTGTCTTAAGGTTTATAGAATACTATTGGGCCGTTTTTGTTCCTTATTGTTTTATGAATGGAATATTTTTCATTTTAATAAACATGGTGTTGAATGTCTTTATAGCTATTTAGTAAACTTGTCTGAATTTTTTTCCCTGACTCCTTTACTGTACAGATCAAGATAAAGTATCAGGAAAAAGCAGAACCAATGTTTGCTCATAATACAAATGCACATGAACTTGGTTTGTTAAAGTGCATACAATTAGATTTGAACATGTCAGAAACAGCCATAACCATAGCCCCCCCCCCCCCATGTGTAATTACATGAGACTTTACACACTTAGTCCCTTAGGTGTGATCTGTGGAAATGACTGCCAGCACCTTAAAAGCAATTATTAAGCCATCAAGATTCAGGCACACAAGCAACACTTAAAGTACAAAATGCTTCTGTTTGAAGGTTAAAAACCCTGTTCAAACCCAAATGCAGCCAAAACACATTCACACTTTAGTGTGGAGATTTAGTGCAAACTTTAAAAAAAAAGTCCAGAATACAGAGTTATTTAGAGAAATAGAATTTATTCAAGATTGTGCAAAACAGACTTTAATTCCACTAGATAGAAACTGAACAATTCTTAAAAAAAGTCAGACTACAGGAAGTCATCCGATTACTGGCTTTTCATTCCTTTGGCTGATTTATGATGTTTAAACAGATTGATGGTCAAGAAAATCTGTTACGGCTCTAGAGTCCATCCCTGTCAGAGCTACAAGAAACACATCTGTAAACAGACTTGGCCGTAACAACGGGTAATTTAAACACTCGTGCTGCATTCCCTTTAACCCCAACATGACTTACACAAAACAATATGGTTATGAAAGACAAATCTAAAACGGCCAGAGACTGTGGATGTAAACAGAACCTGTCCTGTGACTGGTGAGGTGGACTGTCCAGAGTGTGAAACAGACATGTCTGTGTGGACTACATTACATGTAGCTCTTGGGCAAGATGGGGTCTCCATACATGCAGTCTTCTTCAAGGGCCAGGTTGTACTGACTTCCACTCCCTCCTTTGTAGGCACTAGTAACTATCCTGAGCCAGCCCTTCTCACCCTGCATAAGACAAAAAAAAAAAAAGTTGGTGTTGGAAAACTCAGGCAACTAACTCGAGACAAATCTGAAATGTGCAATTCATTAAGGAAATATGCCCTTTAAAAAGGTACCAGAAGAGATTGATACTTAAACATGTAACCATGTTATTTTATGAAGTTTAAGTAGAGTGAAGAAGTTACACTCCAGCACTGTCACCTAGAACAGGAGCCCCTCTACCATGTTAAAGCACAAGTGTAGAAAGCCATTTGCTATTTGGTCATTCCTGATCAACTTTTCCCTCTACCCAGTCACTCTTCACATAACCTAGCTGAGTCTGAAACTGTTTGGTTTCACGGCACTGCACAGAATCCAGAAATGCCAAGCTTAAGCTCACCCAGGGCTCTCCCCAGGAGTTCCGCACAATCCAGTACTCCACACCGTTCTCATCCACCCCCCAGCCAGCCACGGACACGATGTGGTTGATGCCAGGATCTTCGACATACTCTGAGTACACGCCTCCAGTGTAGGCATCCAGTTTGTCTGTGGCCATTATGCCACAGCTGAAAACACAACCACAAACTTCAAAATTAGTGACCAAGACACCTAGATTAAGCTTCATAAATACAACCTGAAACATCAATTAAATACTGTGCACCATGCAAGTCTGGAGGATAAATTACAACAGCAGTAAAGTTACCTGATGTTAGCCAATGCCCTTTATCAACAGACAACTCTTAAAATATTGAATCATTTTAACCTTTACCAATTTGTAGAGCAGTCCTACATACTGTTTGAGTAAGTCAGCGTTCAGTCCAATGCTATTCAGTTTTAAAAAGGCAAGCGTACCTGATTGGTCCACCAGCGTAGATCTCAGCCTTCATCTTCTCCAGGCCACTTACAGAGCCATAGTCTCCCACCTTCCACATGGTGTAATTCTTAATTACATTACACACGCCAAAGGTAGTACAAGTCCCACACTGGTTGAAGGGCTTGCAATCTGTCACAGTATTTACACAGAATGAACACCCGATTATCAATGGTTACCCCCCACCCCCCAAAAGAGTATTAATGAATGTGTACAGGGAAGAAAAACAATCTGAACAAGAGCAAGTTGAGTAGTAAAAGATTACTCCCTCATAGGCACCAAAAAGAACATCTGAATTTCAGAGGCAGTCTTACACAAAGACACATTAATGTACATTAGACATAGTATAGTTTCCAGCTTGAGCACATTACCCTGTTATTTTACATTAGAAAGGGCCACAGATGCGTGGTCTGGCTTTCTTTATAGCCTGAGTGGAAACACATGATGCTTTGTAAAGCGCAGTGTTTGATGCAGATATACAGTTGATGAATAAACCCCTGGTGACTAACCACCAAGGAGGAAATCTTACTCTACTCTGGCCTGACAGATCAGACAGTCTGAAATGGCTTACTCTGGTCTTTGGCCTGGTAGTTGTTGCAGGTTTCGTCAGGAATACCGTGAGTGTTGGCATACGCCCAGACTCCGCTGTGATCACCACCGTGGCAGCTACCAGCCTCAGCGCAGTCAATAACATGCTGCACAGACAGGTAAGCAGAGGGCCAGGCAGCTTTCCTCTTTATGTTTATTCGATCTGTGAAGTCATGACAAAGCAATATAACTTACTCGTCTTAAACCTTCACCTTCAAATTCTCAAGCCAAGTTTCAACAAGTCTACTCAACCATGAGAAATCCCCCCCCAATTATTTATAATCAGAGAAATACAGATCTGAAACTAGCCAAACTAGACCCACAGGTAGTTAGTTAGTCTACAGAATATGTAGAATAAAAAATTGTCTTGCTTCCCATAAGACAAAAGTGCAGTGGCTTACATAGACATCAACAAAACCGTGAGAGCACAATTTGATAAATGCATTCAGTGAGCACACTGTTTGTCAAGCAGTAATGTAGAAAACAATACAGATGTTACACAAGTCAAATAACTTTTATAACCAAGCCCCTTCAAAGAAGAAAAAAACTGATTTGGCACAGCTCCTAAAGGGAAGCTGTGCTGTGTGCATACCGTTCCAGCAAATTTAAAAGAATTCACTGCCACTATATTGTTGTAATCATCCTTGATCGTTTAATTTTGAATGGGACTGAATGTACATCTCTGGATTACCTGCTAACGCACTGGTGCTGCCATGGGCCCAGCATGAGCCACAGTACTGAGGGATATGCTGATTTCGGGTGGTGCTGACGTAGTTAACGCCGTTAACGTTCCTCCAATCCCAAGCTTTGGGCAGGTCCCCTACATTCAGATACTCATGAGGTCTGGGTGTGTTTCTGAAAGAACAATTCTGCTGTAATAGCAATACTGGAAAGACACGATGACTATTCAGAATTCACAGACCAGCAAACATGGTCAAATAAAAGGTATTCGAAGTGTAAAAAGCAGCAAAAAGTTATCGCAAGCATACTACTCAAAACTGCATGCACAGGCGTCATGTCATTGTGGTTCTCGCCCTCCTCAGACCACAAGGGCACAATTAACCCAAGACAAATGAAGAAAAACTGGCTCTTGATGTGTCCAACTCCATGCTAATGCAAAGTAATCAACCTCAACATGTACCAATTCTCGCCGCACACGAAAACTGACTGTTCAAAGGCGTTGACTACCTTGGCACCACTCTGGACTGTTTTTCCCTTAAAGATTTCAAACGTCGCATTGCCATGACACGAGATGCCTGCAATAAACTGAGTAAAATTTCAGAATAAACAAATTAGGCTACTAGTGGCTGTTAATTCTTCGGCAGGTAGTTTATTTAAAATGGTTATCCATAAAAGGTACGACTTTTACCTGGCGTTTTAACCAAACACTTGCACATGAGGCCGAAACTGCTTGCTTAATTTACAGAATCAGTTGTAATTCAAATCAGTACTAAAGGATCAAGGAACCCACGTTAGAGCTCTGGTTTCCAAACTAAAACAGCACAGCACCGCAACATTGTCAGATTCATTTCGTTTTGTTGCTGTAGATCATATTCGTGCACCCGTCAACGTTCTCATATAGATCAAAACGCTATTGTTGTACGGTGGAACTAACTCCATAAAACAAATGCATTCACTTCTCTCCTTAACTGATATTTCCTGTTCATCTACTGACGAGCATGTTTTGGGTCATTTAGAACCTTATCGAGCGTAAAAACAAACAGGTTTCTCGGTCAGTTTCATGGCAGTTTTGAGACTGGTTGACACAGCTAGCTCTCAGTTCTCTCAATCTTTCAGTAAACTATGAACCGAGAAAAAGCCACACAATGCATCAGTTTATCATCAATGTTGTTACAAAACTCAGCGTGAACAAGTATTAGTCATTCAGGCTACTAAAACGCAACGGAACTTGGAAAGTCCAACGCAGCTCGGGCGCTATCGTAGCAAAAGAACTGTCAAATTAACAATTCTAAATAAGCTAAATAAGGGTAAAAACAAATCCTACGACCCCACTTGAGAAGCCGCAGTCAGCGTTTATGCCAGACCAGTACGACATCAAATCTCTGCTAACTTTTAAAATCAACAATGATGAGAACAACAGTGCATTCGTGCGATGTATACCCGTTTGAAAACGTTTAGAAAAAAAACATGTTCATACTTCACTCCCAGTTGATTTCTTCCCAACATAGGTTTGTAGCATGGCTCATTTCCATTAAAGTAGCGGCCGGCCAAAACACCGGACAATGTCAGCATTAAAAAAAGTACTGTGTTAGCCATGTTGGACGAAAGACAGTCATATGACTATGACTTCGCAGGTGTTAGACGTTCTTTATATGGCCTTGGGAACTTAGTTAAGGCGGAGCTTTCGCAATTTAACATGCTTATTGGCCAATAGTGAGAGGAAAACAGGGACAAGGTCCTACACCACGGCCATTGCCGTTTTTTTTAGTTCAACTACGGTCTAACCGCAGTTTTAAACCAGTACGGCTAGTTCGGTCATCTTTGAACAGTTGAACATACAACTGCGTGTTAAATTAGATGTTGAAGAAAAGAACTAGTTCAGCGAGTCCAATTATCGCATATATATTATATTATTAATACAATTTAATACAAACTATCATTGCATTCGAAAGATTTTCCTTTAAAATACATACAAAATGGAACGTAAAATTCTGTGTCATACCATTATTATAACAGTTATTTGCAGCGTGCTGGTGTACTTTTGCGACTGCCTAAACATGTCAAATAAAATTAATCAATAAACCACTCAAAAGGCCACGGTTTTTTCAGGTCGTTGAAAGAAACTGCACGAAATTGTTTCAGGTAACCAAACTAATGACTGAATTAACCACGTAAGGCTCGCTCAATTAACTGACACATTATAAAATCAGCTGGAAGACATTAACTGGAATTCCGTGAAAGTTCAAAAAATGGCGACGAACAGAAGCCGTACGTGTTCCAATCGATCGGGAAAGTATGTGAAGGACACATACAAGGACACCACAACCTCCAGAGCTGACGCCTTGGCCCTGGTGGAAAACTAAAGGCGCTTTTCCACTGCATGGTACCAGCTCGAGTCGATTCAACTTGACTCGATTCGCTTTTTGGTACTTGGTGCCTCGTTTGTTTTCCACTGCACTAGGTAGCCCCTCGGTGTGGCTGGTGACGCCGCAAGAAACTGTCGTGGCGTCATCATACTACATGACTGTGTGTAACGAGGAATTGCGACTTTGGGATTTCACACATTTGAAAGAAAAGCTAAATAACCTTGTTTGGCTACCAAGCCACATTAGATACTTGTTCAGCTCACGTTTATTTACATATCCTCTCTGGTTTAACAGTTTCCAATACACCGACTGTAACTATAGTTACAGACATGCGAGTCGCAGATATATTACTTCATTTAGGCAGAATAAGTTAAACGCTATAGTTTAAAAGCTCATTAACGTCAGCGGCCTTCCACTGATAAACAAGACTAGCTTTGTGGGTAACCCAATTTAACAATAGACAGCGTGATAAGCTGCTGCAATTGATGTTGCTTGGGACTTTTTTAGAAGTGACGAGGGAGAAACGATAGGGCCATTATTTGTTGACGCTGTGCTCACACGTAACGTTTTTTCCTGATGAGAACCGCTGGTAAAGGCTTTTTTTTTTTCATAATAAAAAAAAAACGCTGTCCCAAAAATCAACACAACTGCATCGGCATTGGCGTGGCAGAGAATTGCTGCCCGAGTCAATGCTTAAGTTTGAATGCAGTAGTCTATTCATTTAACATTTAACCACACTTTCTCTTCATATTACAGGTGGAAGTGGTGGAATGTAATTGAATAAAATTCTATTTTATTTTAGGTGCAATCCCATGGGCACAAAGCGCACTTGGAGCGAAAATGAAATATAAAAACATAGTTCAAACAGGTAAGGCACATTTTGCTTCGGCCTATACGCTCATGATTGTACCTCAATTTGGTTTTAATCATATTTGACATATTAAACAAAGTAAATATAATTTAGTGGTTATTTCAACTTGGAGTAGCTTTAACCCCCAGCAGAATGCTGTTTTAAGACACACACATGTCCTCTCGCCCAATATCCTGCTTAGCATATTGACATTTGAGATGTAAATACTCAGTACTCCAGAGATTTTGCCAAATATAGTAGTTTAAAGTATACTGAAACAGAATGCTCTTCTTTATCACAGGATGATGATGAAGACACGTTGTCTGTTGCCACAGAGAGGGATTCAGAAAGGCCTACAGTGGTTTACATCTCAATATTGCAAATGGTAACTACTGATATTTCTCTCCCAATTTAAGTGTTTTTACATTCTTGTGTGGAATTTTGAGGTTAAAATGCACATTGAAGGGATGACACGTTCTTATCCTTTTTAACAGAGCATGACTGGGCATTACCAGGAGGAGACTCCATCAACCTCCACAGCACAGATTGACACAGTGAGATGTTCAGTAAATGCCAGGTTAATTCTGCATGTAGGACTGTAGAATTTAATGTCATCCTTATGTTTTCTCAGTTACCGATTAAGGAGTTGTATAAAATGCATCTCCTGAAGAAAATGGCTAAAACTGACTGAGAAATGGTGTACTTGCAGTGGCAGATTCGCAAGGCCTATCTTGAAATTGAATTACTGGAACACCAGTAAGAGTTGGGTGCATGGTCACAGGTGAACTGGTAATTGTTGGAACAATCTAAATATAGTAATTGTTGCATTTGCATAAAGAAATAAAGATAGACCAAATAAAATGTGACTGATTTTTCTTTATTTGACTGCTGGGGGTGGTGGTATCTTAATCTGTGAAATGTTTTTGGCAAATTATGTCTCGGACGGCTCCTCCATCCAGGACATCTGCAGGGTGGATGGGACTGTCTTCCTCAGGATCATTCATTTGTGCAGCAGGGTGCTGCTTTCCTCTAATTGTGGCAATATTATGGAGAACAACACATGGCAAAATAGTGTCACACGCCCTCTCTGGGGTTACTCTGACTTTACGCAGACACTGGAGCCGGGCTTTGAGCATGCCTACTGTCATCTCAACCCGGGCTCTAGTCCTGCAGTGGGCCATACTGGAATGTTGTTGGAGACAAAGCTCAGGGTAAGGGCTCAGCAGAGAGGGCTGGCATGGGTACTCTCTGTCACCACGCAGGTGGCCATCAAACTCTCCTGTAATTATACAGTGGATACATTTTAAGGGTGTTAAAAGCGGGAGACAAGGGAATGATATTTGTGCAAATCTGTTGCTCAGGGTACACTAATGATACATTCGTATATCATGCACAGAGCCGGGCCACTTGGCTTCAACATGTGTGATCAAGTGCGCTGCATCACATATAATCTTGACAGTGCAGAGAATGAGAAATATTAATTGCAGTTTATTGTGATGTATAGTCTTCGTTATTGTAAGACAATAGTCAGTGTACCTGCACATTAATGCTGTGGAAAGGCTTCCTATTCACATATTCTACTTCATTAACGGAAGGAGCAGTGATAGGGATCTGTGTGCCATCGATGCAGCCCATGACATTGGGAAACCCTGTAACATAAAAACTAACTACTGATCCCAGTCTGAGGTTGCAGCAGAATGTCATGAACACGATATAATTTAAAATACCATCATTAACTTAAACTGAATGATTCTACATAAGTCACCTGCAATCTTGTGTAATTCCTCTTTGATGGTCCTTAGAGGTTTGTGCCCAGGAGACAGTACAAAAATGTGCAGTAGCCGTTTAAGTGCAAGGGACACTTTTTTACAGCTCTACAAACAGTTGCTTTCCCAATATGAAACTGAAATGAATTATACTGAAGTGTCCAACAACACACAAACTCTTGAGTGATGGGGTCAGGGGGCGTGACGGTAGACATGTCTGTAATGGTTAAGACATCAGTCCATTTTTGTTAATAAGAATGAACGTTTAGTTTGCGATGAATGACGTCCAAAAAACCTTGTGGCCAAACTGAAGAAAGGTATCCCTCTGGAATAGCGCTGCTCTAAAACCTCAACACAGCAGGTGCTGAAAATATTGTGCGATCTGGTTAAGAATAAGTCACATAGTAATCGTAAATCATAATTTTTGCGAATTTTCCTGACGAGTTAATATATTAGTGTAAAATGGATTTAGCTTTAACGGCCAAAGATTGTATACAGACTGACCCTGTGGCATAAGGAGAACCTTATATCCACAGAGATTCCTGGACAATGTAGACGTTTCACAGTCTTTCTAAACCCATCATACGTCTACTTCACACCTTATTTCAGTAAAAAGACACAGCTGTGACAGAATATGTGGTACTAGGTGTTCCTAGATAGGAAGGTCCCACTGAAGTTTAATCAAAACAGATCAATTCCCCATCAAACCAGAAAACTGTTCTCATGAGTTTTATTCTAATAAACAATCAAATGAACAACTCTCTTCACATGGTCCTCGAATGCCATTTATTTATTTACGGATACAATTAAACATTATGAATATTTTTACTTTGACTTAGTGGCATTGTTGGGTAAAACTGTTCCCGTTGGTCTGATCAGTGCAGGGTGAAAGAGGACAGGTTAATGTGAGATCGTTGGCTAGAGGAG
Organism: Chanos chanos; assembly: GCF_902362185.1. Taxonomy (NCBI): domain Eukaryota; kingdom Metazoa; phylum Chordata; class Actinopteri; order Gonorynchiformes; family Chanidae; genus Chanos; species Chanos chanos. The sequence goes on along the minus strand of NC_044501.1, from coordinate 23,488,441 downwards.
ATGTCCGGCATGTTGCTCAGAGTGTTGGAGAAATGGTGAACACTTCAGATGAGCCGCCTCCTCTTGCAGTCTCTGTCCATCTGCTCCCCTGCTGATGGACTAAGAGCAGTGCCCAGTGGCGAAACCATGTTCAGAGTGGGGTCCTCGGAGGCTTGGCCAAACAGTGCCAGGAGCAGAGCCACACCAAAACCTGTAGCACGCTCCCCCTGCATGCGCACGCACACACACACACACACACACACGGGACAAGATCAGAACCCGGGCCTGCTTTTGTCATGCCATCAGACTCTTTTTACAGCCATGCAGTCTGACTACAGATGACGATGACAAAAACCACTCGGCATGGATATGAGCTGCTCTGTGGCGGGGCTTAGTGAGGTCACTTTGCTGCCAGAATTATTACGACGAGAGTATGCCATACCCTAATGGTACGGCGAAAATCCCAATATCCTGCTTGCGAAAGTGCTGTTAAGTGTTACCTGAAAAATCCCTGAGAAGACAAATTAACGCAGCACTAACACCTGCTTTTCACGTTACTTATAATCTGTGTACTCTGAGATCACAACGCTGCTCAGCTGAACTATTCATATGTGAGCCCGCATGGAGATTTGTGTTGCAGCTCTCAAGGTTTCTGTGAAATTAGGGTATATTTGAGGAAACGAAAATGAAAGGTTGACACTCACAGCGTGGACCGGTGACGCTATGTCAACGTGCACCCAGACACCTGGCCAGTCAAAGCCCAGGTGAGAGCCAATGAAGAGGCCAGCACAAGAGCTCTGAGCATTCTCACGATCCTGAAACACACACAACATGTCCACTCACATTCATACAGTTTCTTCTCTGTGAAGGCATGTCCCAGACACATGAAAGAGAGACAGGGACAGAGACAGGGAGAGAGAGAGAGAGAGGGAGAGGCACAGAGAAAGAAGCAGAGAGAGACAAAGGATGACCTGTGACAGATCAGCTCAGCATATCAGACATGTCTGACAGGAACTTGTATTCCTGTACAAAAACAGATTTTCAGTGAGAACTAGACCACCACGCCACCCACACTGTTAATGTCATAACAGATGCAAAAAGACAACATTCCTTCTGTTTCAAAGTATACTTTTCCCCCCCCTAAGTCTTCCCTGTTTTTCCTAAATTTGGAATACAGAAGAAGCCACAATCTACTCCACAGTAGCCACTTCAGTCAGGTAAATTTGGCTCACACACAGTTCCTCCGATACACATGAAACCAGGTGCTACACATTTTCACAGCTGTCACCCGTCACATAGCACTATTCACATGATGATCACTTCAACCACACAGGATTCACTCCCTCATGGAGCTCCAGCCTGAGGGGGCGTGGGGGGGTGGGGGCTCGGTCAGCCTGGCCAACACGTTCACCTGAGGAGATCCACCCCCCGAGAGCATGGTACAGCTCTACCCTGTGTTTTCTCTGCACTGTCTTATGTTTAAAAAAATAAATAAATATAAATGTATATAAAAAAATTTTTTGGCCAGAGCTTGTTTAGACTCAGAGTTTTTAGATGAAAACTCTGGCAGTGAGTACTTACATTTGTCAAGACAAGTTCTGTGAAAAAAAACCCCAAACACATGAGTGGCTACACACCAACAAGATTCTGGACACCTGACCAAAAGTGCTTGAGAAATTAAGAAAGCAAAATTCCAAAACACAACCTTGTATTTTAAAAGAAAATCCATTCAAATCAAACCGGTTTATCATCAGTCTTTTCTCTAAAGCCCATGTGACAGGTCTTGGCAGAATGGAAACAGAGCTGACTGAAAACTTCTCACCGCCACAGAGTTCTTCATGTCTGCCACGGCTGACGTGAACTCGCTGAAGTGAAGCTCGGGGCAGTAGACCAGGGGGTGGGCGAGGTCGCCACTGCTGCGCCCAGCCCGCACACACGCAGCCTCCCACTGCTCGTTATTTGTCATGACTGCAGCATGGTACTTCCCAGTAGAGATGCCCTGCAGGCACACAGATGGCAGAGAAGCATTAAACATCTACAGACCCATTACAGAGAAGCAAAATGTTCTACAGACCCATTACAGAGCGTCTAATGTTTCCACCACTGTGGATAAATGGTAACCCTGACACAGGTTAAGACTGACAACATAGATTCTCAAACTGATAAGATGTTACTGCTGGAGTGTGTTTCTTTTTAGGAGGGCAAGACCGTTCATACTTCAGGAGTGTTTGTGTGTGTGTGCGTGCGTGTGTGTTCTTAAACACCACAATGAATCAACAATGAGGGGAAATATGGCAGTAAGAGGCAAACAGCTAAAATGGTTTTTACTGCAGTATTGGAAACTAGGCTGTCTGATCTCATCATGAACACTGTCAAAATGCTGAATTATTCAAGTTGGGGAAATTCCAGTTTCATATATTGGACGTATCTGTGCACATAGCTGTGCTATGTTTTACAAAGACACCAAAGTCCAGCTGGCTGAGCTGTGAGACAGAGCAAGACTCAGCAGCATGTGATCAGCAGAAGACAAAGTCATAAACGAAGGAATGAAGAGTCATGTGATCAGCAGAAGACACAATTATAAACGAGGGAACAAAGTGTCATGTGACCATGTACCAGTGAATCCACTCAGTTCCTTTTCTCATGTGTGAGGGTCCACAGTACTTAATGGTCATTCAGCTGGACAGAAAGAGTACAAAACTATCAAATACAAGCCCAACTATAAAGAAAGTATGAATCAAGCTTGGGCCAATGGGAAGTTTTGAAGTTGTGTTCAAAGACAGGGTCCTGTGTAAAGTTGTGTCTCATATGGGTATGGATGCTGACTCAGCAGTGAAGATAAAAAGTCTTGGCACACAAATATGGTTTCATAACCTCCTGATGTCTACTTGTGACTAAAAGATTTTATGAATCTTGTGACATTGGTGTGGTTTTCAGGAAACTGAGGAGACTTTGTGTGATTGAACTGCCTGTGCAGAGGCAATGCAAAAAAAAAAAAAACCCCTCAGGTGATATAGGTGATCCCTGTCCAGGTTTACTTTGGACTAAATTAACTACGCCTACAAAATACCATCAGTTCCAAACAATGCAGCTCAGATATATTAGCACTGGCTGTTTTCCCATTTGATCTTATTTTTAAACAAACTGACACTGTCACAAATGCACACGCTATCACACCGAACTAGGCCTGCACAATATGAGGAAAATCTGCAATGTGCAATAACATTGCACAATATTGCGATGACAAAAATGACGGGGCGATAAACAAATTTTGAAGTGTTCATATTAGCTATACAGTTCCCATGTCTTAATGCTCTAATAGGTACACTGCTAATTGACCCCAAACACTGAATAGCCTATGCCCACTCAAAGAAATGAACATCGTATGAAATAATTTGAGTATTAGAGCCACACTGAAGGGGAAAAAAATTCTGAAAAGAGTAATTTTTGTATAATGTGTTATTTTAGATGGGAAATATCAGAAGAGCAGCCTGCCACCTGTGTTAAAATGAGGAACGTGGAGCATCTTGAAGTTATGCTTTAGTATAGGTTTCCCAAATAACAAAATACTTCATCTTTGGCACATCAGTACCACATTATCATAAGTATCAAGACTTTGGAAAGATTGTGCAAGAAACTGATTGTGCAACAGTGCAAGAGACAGACAGCAGTTGCTAGAAGCAGGCTCACGCTGCCATTGACTGTCCTCCTGCCTGTTTTGTCAGTTGTTGGTATATTTTCCTAAAAATTTTTTCCCCCCCTTGAAATTGTGTTTTTATTCTCGTAATATGATTTTTCTCTCGAACAATTGCAACTTCTCCCTTGAAATATGACTTTGTTCTCATTAAATTGCAAATTTATTCTCATAATATGACTCTCAATTATGACTTTATTCAAGTAATATTATGACTTTGTTCACAAAATCTCAGGCCCCCCCACCCCCGTGACCCTAACAGTACGCTTCTACTGCAGCAAATTTTGCTTTGCTCTCATTCAGGTTCAATGATATGAGGTGCCGCTGTGGACAAAAGTCGTGCGAAAAACACAAGAGGGAACAAACCGTTTTTGAGCGAGAGAGATCCAGTTACCTAGCGAGAGAAGTCCACTTAGACAGCGAGAGCAACTGAAACTCTGCCAGGGGGATTGAAGCCCTCTAGTGACAGGTCCAATGGTCAGCACGCACAAATGAAAGTTGCTTGCAAGAGAGAGTGAAAAGTAGCCGGCGAGAGATCCAATGAACAGTGTGCGCTGTCCATTCGATAGTGTGCGCAAATGAAAAGTAGCAGCTATAGCAGCTATCTAGGTTTGATTCTTGAAAATATCGCCCTGTGTCGTTGCCATGACTCAAATGGAAACAAAAGTAGAACACAGATAAATGAAGTACTTACTCCGATATTTACACCAGTTAGTAAGAACAAGTAGTGGAGCCGTAACATATGATTTTGATAGCTCATAGACAGGCGAAGTGGGTCACATGAATGGACCCAGGAAATGGAATATACCATTCATGTTACCACTGGCATTTACAAACCCAACCCAAGGGGTTAGTAACATGCAGCTATACAGCCTTATCAAGGAAAAAAAAATAGCATGAAGTATATACTGGTGTAGTACACAGTATGCAGTTTCAACTACATCCAAAAGCTATTATCATTAGTAACCTGCTTGTGCCCCAAAGGTGAGACTACCATTTTGCTTAACTGGTCCTCTCCATCAACCCATGCTAGTCATTTGGTAAATTATTTTGATTTTATACGATGTCATTGCCCTTTCAGCAAGTGTACAATAAGGATCTACAATACTTGAATAAATCAGTGAAACAAAAACATTTGTAATTTATTAATTAGTACATTATCAGCCTATAATTGTCATCAGCATGGTCATGATCATCATTGTTATATTACCTAGCTATTCATATTAATGAACCTGGTACATCAACAGAGGTTAACTGGCTAGTTAGCTAGCTAACTGGTTTGAAGCTGCCTCGATTGCTGATACTTTTTATTCGTGGACACGCTATCGCAGTCCACGGGACTGAGTGTGCTGTTCACTGGATCTCTCGCAAGCATCTGTCATTTGTGCGTACTATCAAATGGCCAGCACGTGGTCCACAGGATCTGTCTCGCCAACTACTTTCATTCTCTCTTGCAAGCAACTTTCATTTGCATGTGCTGACCATTGGATCTGTCACTAGAGGGCTTCAATCCCCCTGGCAGGGTTTCAGTTACTCCCGTGGGCTAACTGGACCTCTAACTGGGTCTCTCGCACAAAAAGGGTTTGTTCCCCCTCACGTTTTTCGCACGACTTGTCCACAACAGTGCCTCATACAACAGGGGTGAAATTTGCTCCAACTGCCGAAATCGGCGCGAATTCAACAAGGCAAGTGAAACTAAGATGGTGAATTCTCAACTTTATGCAAATGAGAACCACATGAGAACCAATCAGTTCAGCGTATGATGTGTTTGGTTCGTGGCGTTCTCTAGAGAGGCGGGAGTAACAAAGTCTGACCAAGATGGCGGAGTCCAAAGGCTACGTGTAGGATGAAAACATGTATATGACTAAAAAATGTATGGGCAACCATTTGTATCTGCATCAACTCCGGTTGTTGTTTACATGTTTCATGAACTTAGTCGGGGCCAGAGCAGAAGGGGAAAAAAACCTCTCAACGGCTCTGGTCGGGGCAAACAGACCACTGCAGACCTTCATTTAAGCACTAGAACTTTTCAGCAAGGTGACTTGCTTGCTGTTTTCGCGATCATGCCCCCGGAGTGAAATTTTGCAGGGCAAAATTCACGAGGTGTTTCGCTGTGTTTCATCGTAATTTAACATGCTTTTATTGAACAAATTGTTTTGCATGTTTTACACAGTACTTGTGTTTGTAACACACTGTCTCTTATGAAACCAAAAGAATAGCACTTGGAATTATTTTTCACCACAAGGTCTTCGTCAACCACATTTTCCTCGCTCTCCTCTCCCTCAGCCATTGTGCTAGCTAACCTCGCAGTCGCCACCAAATTAACACCAATTAGTCTGAGGGTAGCTGACTTGGATCTTTGAATCTCATTCAGTACAATGAACAAATCTTTTTCAAGTTATTCGTTCATTTTGTTCACTGGAACTAGTGTGGCACTGTAGCCGTCATCTGAGTGATGAAAGAAAGACCCGTTGATTCGGTGCAGTGCTCTCATCCAGACAAATTATCATTCTATGATGGCTTTCACTTTAGCCTACCTAGTCATTGAAGACCCGTTGTGTATGAACTCGTTCCAATGGAAAGCCGAATTGGACGGCCATTCAGTAGCTACACTGCACACAGCTAAGGAAATGTTCTGGTTGACCACCTAACGTTAGATCTCTCTCCTCACCAGCAGTAATAGCATTGGTCATGTTACTCCTGTAACCCCGTAAATGATGACCAAATCAGGCTGTGTTCACATGTAGCGTCTTTTTTTGATGAAAAAAGCTGGCCAGAGCGTTTTTTCAGGTAGCAAAAAAAAAACAAAAAAAACACAAAACACTGGCAGCGCTTGTTCTGAAAAGCAGTTCAGAGTCTTTTGTTGCCATAACATCGTTAGCTAACCTTAGCTAACAGGCTAGTTCTGCTAACGACCAGCAGCAAACAAACACTTTCCAGAAACTCCAAACGGCCGCTTTATGATGAATAATATGATAGTTTCTGAGCACAGTGACCTGTACGACATGACCGTGAAATTCTAAGACAATTTCTCCACCGCTACCTTCTCTATTTTGTGGAAACGACTGGTCTCACTACTCCGCTTGTGATTGATCAGTTGTCAAAAAAGCTCTTGACGTAGGGCGTTTATCTGAGAAGTTAACCCTTTTTTTCCAGCTAACAAAAAAACGCCCTGAGCTGCAGAAAAAAAACGCCAGAGACAGCGTTAAAAAAACGCTCGGGGCGTTTTCGAAAACACGGTCTACTCCATAGGTTTATTATGTAAAACAGACGCTGACAGCTTCAGAAAAGACGCTACGTGTGGACGCAGTCTCAGTCGTTCGTACACTGAGCCTGCGTACCGGCCATGTGACAAGTGGACGAGAGACTCAGGAGCCTGAGTAAATTTATAAAAATCAAGTCGATGCGATCTGTCCGACATTATTTTTCCCCACGGAAATTACCCAAACTTTCGCTACGTAGCGTTCGGTTCCCTAACCTGCGGAAATGCGGGACGGTTCTCAAAAGGCATCAAGGTAGCACTGGCTCCGCACCAGCACCGGCACGGGCACCAGCACCGTCCTGGGGAAAAGAGCTAGAAGTCCACCGCTGTGTCTGAAATCATTCCCTACTCACTATATAGTGTTTGGTACATAGAACACTCACTAGGGGATAAGGGCAGACAGCTCCTGATACATTTCGGACACTATCTGGATGTTACGCTGCTACATAATTATGCGCCGGAAATTTGTATTGTATTATCTCTGTCACATAAACAAAAGCAAGAATATCTGCATCTGATTGGTCTGTAAAGACTTGCCTGCTTTAACGAGACAGGCTGCAATGCATGGTGGTCTTAGTCGATCGATGTTGGGTACATTGTGGGATACTTTGAGTGCACTATATAGGGTATAACAATTCTCACTCCACATTCGGACAGCACTACCAAATGGCAGACTCACTATATAGTGCCCTATATAGTGAGTAGTGAGCGGTTTCGGGCACAGCACATGGTTTGCACCCGGAAGCATGATCCGTTCTGCACAAACTCATACTGACGTTATCGGAAACTCAACTTATCCCTGCACAATTTGTACCACGCGTGTGAGAACATTTTATGGCGGTGAACCTGAACATTTAACGGATGGCAGACAGCGAGTTCCGTTCTGCACATGCGCATAAGTACTTATTCGTAAAACCAATTTATTCCTGCACGATTTGTACCACGCATGTGTAAACATTTCTGTTCAATGAAATGAGTGTGTTTGTCGTCTCTGTATAGACTTTAGACCAATTATATCTCTAAAGTATGTCTGTTGCTATCCTTCTGCTAACAGAAACATAAACAGGACTACAAAGCAAGACACTTAGATAATGCATTACCAGCTTCACAATGTGAGCAGAAGCTAACCATAGCTTTACTAATCGGGGATAACGTGTTCTCACAACAACCACGCAACTAACTTAAACACATCGATTACCTAAGGATTTGGTAGCTGCAGTGTTGAAGAATAATCAGACGTTTTAGCCGTATTTCCATACACTATCAAAGACCAATGTGATCATACACCAACACTGTGCTTAAACGATATGCATTTGACACACAAAGTTATTGCTTATTAGATTAGATTACATTAGCCTCAACTTAATTATGCAGAGTAAAACTACACCGCCACACTTAACCAGCGTCCAGCCAAAAGGGAGTGTGAAGTAGAGTCGATGTCAAAAAAAAAAAAAAAAAAGTCAAAAGCATTTGTCAGATGCACAGTTAAAACGACAAAAAAAACCCCCACACATGCGTAGAACAGGTTGGGCAGTGTCGTAAGAGATTAAATTCTGCGTGTGCACTGACTTTAGCGCATGTGCAGAACAGATCGCGCTTCCGGGTATGGATCGTGGATTTACAGACCCGAAGACCCATAGTTATGAGTCGTGAACAAATCAGTGGTTCCTACACCAAGCCTGCGCAGCGGTTATGTGACCAGTGAATGGAAGACAGACCCGAAAGACCCGTTCTGATTGGTGCGTATGCGTGACATGGGAAAAGAATGAACGAATCACTCAGACAAGTTGTTACTCCCGAGTCAGACAAAAGATTCGTTCAAAATGAATCGTTCATGAACGACACATCACTAGTCAAATGTTCGGATGCCGAATGTGAACGCATGGCGCGTGTACACAAAATCTCTTATTCATCGCGCCTCGGGCAGTCTTTTGCGATGTGGTCATCACACATGTTCATATCGCGATGACAATGAAAATACCATTTATCAATCAGCACTACACCGAACCGACACTGTCACAAATGGATCCACTATCACACTGAACCAACACCGTAACAAATGCACACACTGTCATAAATGCATGCATCGTCAGATGCTGCACTGGTGTGGTAAGCCTGTGTTACTATGGAGTCATACTGAAGTCGAAAGTTGTGTGTTCATACCACAAAAATGATATGAAATAATGACAGAGCCACACAGTGCAAGCAGCTCTCCCTCAAACACACATATTCAAACACAAACATATGCATGCACACTCACACAGACGCACGCATAAACACAAATATACACATGCACACACACAGGCACACAGACAAACCTGGGCCCCTGTGAGTGTGGCCATATCCAGGATAATGTCAGCTGCAAGGTCTTTACTAGCATAGACCACTCCGTCTGACAGGACCAGCCGACCCTCTGCATCAGTGTTGTTGATTTCTACTGTCCTGTGGGAGGGAAAGCAGAGTGTCATGTGACTGAACTCAGGTGTTCGCTCACTATGACAACCCTGTGTTGGCTCTGACACTCATTCTGCTTTAAAGGCAGGCGAGATGAGGTTTTCATAAGCCCGTACCATGTTTATGTTCAACTGTGCAGATGTTAGCTCAGCTCCTGTCCATTCAGAGATTTACTCAGGGTGACCAGGGCTACCTTTCACATACAGCTTTACATGCACCACGGTGTTACTAAAGATTTTATCGACAGAGTTTCACGGCCTGTGTAAGTCTGAGCCTGGCACACAGCATGACCGCTGTACTTTTAACAAAACATGTAATCAGAACTCTGCTGTTTTTTTTGTTTTTTTGAAAAGCTCAGTTGGTGGCATGCCCTGAGGACAGGAAGGAGATGGGAACAGTTCACTCATCTTCCAGCTTTCAACTGAATCTCATTTGTTTACAAAAGTCCCACTCATGCATCCTCAGGTCTCTAAAAACATGTAAACACAGTTGAGCTGTACGTTTGAACACTGAGGTGGAGTCACATTCTGCCAAAGGAAGGCTCTTAGAGCACAGTGGTAAAGACCCATCACTGACTTTCCAGAGTAAAGTGTGTGGATGTCGTCAGGGCGGGTCGCGTTCGGCCCCACAGCGTTCTCCGCCAGACAGAAGACAGCATGGAGGTTATCCTTAAAACCCTAAAACACAAACACATACAGTCCAATCAAAGAAAAACTCATACTCAAACCTCCACATGGTCTTAAAGTAGCTGATAGAACAGACAAAAAATTAATAATCAGTCAGCGGTTACACGGCCAAAATGCGTCCATTTTTCTGCCATGTTAAATTATTTACAGGTTCGTGTGCTACAATGTGGCAGCCAGAGACCAGCTATTTGGCCTCTTTTGAACTCTGCCTGATCTTTTTTGTTGATTTAAAAACCTTAAATGCCGATTGTGTGACAGACTGAAAGACATTAGTACTTACTATCTCTCTTACTGTGCCTGTTTGAGGAGCTGCATGGATTCCTGTGTGTGTGTGTATGTATATGGATCAGTCTCAAGTCATTGTTGCAGCTTATGTTTCTGTTATTTTGTCAAATCAGCTGTAACTTCCACTTGGCAGTAAAACCATCTAAGGAATAGTTTGCTTTAACTACCACTTTTTAAATTTCTCCAGCTCTTCCAGATCTGCCCACAGGTTCATACTAAAGTATGTGTGTGTATATATATATATATGCGTATGTTAGTGCTGGACCGTATACCGGTTCATCCAGTATACAGACTTTAATTTCCCATATGGTAAGAATTTTTCCATATACCTGTAATCGATAAATTATTTCATTTAATTAGTTACTAAATTTTGACGGAGCGTTTGTTTTAACTGGCACAGCTTTTCTAGCCTTTACAGTACTGGTTTAGTGGCCCAGGAAACTCAGACCAGTTGCATGTGTTGTAAATAATCTCACGTGATACTACTCGGTATCAAACCTGTGCATTTTGATAAGCACTGTGACTCAAGTCAATGAGTGACCTACACATACAGGGGGGAGAGACAATGGTTGGAGAAATAAGTGAGTCAGAGAAAAGTAATTTCACATGGCGTGCTCTACAAAGAGAAAACAGACAGTGAAAACTGAGCTTTTAATCAAGACTGGACAGACTCTTGCATGTTCATTCTTCCCACGTGCTGTTCAAAACCAGTATGTCCCATATGTCCCGAGACCGTAGCGATTATTAAAAGCAGCATTGTGAGGCACCACTACGAGACAAAGCACAATTTTTTGAGCAGCTATACCCACTCAAATCCAAACTGAGGGCACAGGAAATAAACAGTCTAAGAGCCCAATGATCGATCCACCAGAATCCTAACACATTCATTCACTGCCCAACAACCTGCTAACGAATGCTCCCTTAAAGTTGCTTGGATTTTGGTTAACATAAAAACATTTACTGACACAGGGGTTATCAAGGAGGCCCTGAGTGCAGTACCTGAAACCTTAATTGAGGGAAAACAAAAATACAGTTAAAAGTACAGTAATAGCCGTCATGCAGTTGCCATACCAATGCTTCTACCGCACCTCTACCGAAATTGTAAGAAAAACAAATATACTGTGATATATACCGTTACTGTCGGTGCTTCAAATCATATCGTGATAAATTTTAGGCCATACTGCCCAGCCCTAGCATACGTGTGTGTCTGTGTGTTTTGGGGGGGGATTCCGCTTTTTCTTCTCCAGTCTGACTGCAGCTCTGACCACTTTGACTCACCAGTTTCACTGCAGCTCTGAACGCTCCCAAAATGGCCGCCGCCCCACCACAGTCCCGTTTCATCCCTGGCATTGTAGTCTGTCGCACACAGGGAAAAGTCACCTTTACATTCCAGAGCATCATTAATGTCTACAGTCTACAGCCTGTGGAAGCTGTATGACTACCACGTTTTTAAGACTGGATCAAAGGAAAAGAACAACTGCACCAACAGCACCTGTAGGCACTGTACAAGCTGCAAAAACATACTTAACACAGGTGAAATACATGACAGACTTAACCAAATTACATTCAAGGTTCAGTGTTCATTTTTTCTTTTTCTTAGTGTGAACATACTTTTCCCTTAATGCTGAGGCCTCCTGTGTCATACACAATGCCCTTGCCCACCCAGGCAATCGTCTGGGTTGCCCCTGAGGGCACGTGGCTGAGAACAGCCAGGGCTGGAGGGTGCTCCGCTGCTTTACCCACACCATAGATACCTGTCAGAGAGAGAACAAGAGATAGAGGGTCAGTCAGGATGTGTGGTTTCCAACATTACAGACAATACAGCAGAAACTGGTGTGACCAGACAGCTACAAAAACACTTTGAGGTGTCCACCCGCAGTAATAGACATGTAGAGGACAAATGCTTTGAAGGTTAAAAATGAACCTGCTGAGATTCAACAGCTTTAGGAAGTGACCCTTGTCTGCATTACAGTGACTGGCCCTGGACACAGCTAAACAAGGAAACACACACACATATACACACACACACACAACCTCCAAAGGCCTTCTGCTTCAGTTCACACACACACACACACACACACTACCTCCAAAGCCCTTCTGCTTAAGTTCCTCTCCACGAATTATGGTTGGAGCAATACCCAAATCATTCCCCACAGCCCGGATTTCCTGCAAGTGACAAACAGATTTATGAGAGACACTGATCCAAGGAGAGGTTTTCAGCTCCAGCCCTGGGTGACCATAAAACAGCATGTTTCAGCTCCACGACATCAGTGTCAGGATGACTGGACTAGAGGACTTAACCCAAAGAACCAAGTTAAGCCGTAGAAAAGTAACAGTAAAGGACAGGTCCAGCCGTCTGAGCTGCGTCACTAACAGTAAAGGACAGGTCCAGCCGTCTGAGCTGCGTCACTAACAGTAAAGGACAGGTCCAGCCGTCTGAGCTGCGTCACTAACAGTAAAGGACAGGTCCAGCCGTCTGAGCTGCGTCACTAACAGTAAAGGACAGGTCCAGCCGTCTGAGCTGCGTCACTAACAGTAAAGGACAGGTCCAGCCGTCTGAGCTGCGTCACTAACAGTAAAGGACAGGACCAGCCGTCTGAGCTGCGTCACTAACAGTAAAGGACAGGTCCAGCCGTCTGAGCTGCGTCACTAACAGTAAAGGACAGGTCCAGCCGTCTGAGCTGCGTCACTAACAGTAAAGGACAGGTCCAGCCGTCTGAGCTGCGTCACTAACAGTAAAGGACAGGTCCAGCCGTCTGAGCTGCGTCACTAACAGTAAAGGACAGGTCCAGCCGTCTGAGCTGCGTCACTAACAGTAAAGGACAGGTCCAGCAGTCTGAGCTGCGTCACTTGGTGTTGGTCGTGATGTGAGACTGATTTAGATAACGTCTGTGGACACTGATCACAGGAGGAATCTCTGGACCACAGATCAGTTTTTCATCCTGCCAGTTCATAAATGACCTGACCACTACCACTGGCCACCCATTCGCTTATAGTGCTAAATGCTTATGTTCAGTAGAAAACAGGTCAATGTCCTTTTCACTGATGTATGTCTGTATGCATGCGTGTGTGTATAAGATTTAATACACTATGATGTATTAAACAAGTTTTAGGTGTGTGACTACAGACTACACTGAAATTCGTCACTAGTCACCTTTTAGAGAGAAGTTTATTTGCTAAGTTGGCAAATAATGATTAAGACTGAGAAAGCCATGTTTATTAAAAAAATGGTCAAAGGAAATTGTGAAATTTTGAGTGGCATGCCAGGACATATACCCTGTAGTGCCAACCCTGCCACTAACACCTAAAGTTGACTAATGCCTGCTCAAGTTCTTTCCATTCTGTCTCCATAGAAGTACTTCCACCAAATGATGAGTTATCAGTCAGGATCATACACAATGCAAACTGACCTCGAGGAAATGATCTGTGTTCATCTCACTGCAAGGCGTGTCCACAATCCGTGCAGCCAGTCTCACACCGTCTGTGGCATGAGTGAGACACTGGAAGGAAACATAAGGCAGTTTTATTAAAGCTGACATGCATGACGGCGTCACAATGACCAGAGGTGATTAAGACGATCTATTTCAAACCAGTACCCCAGAAAGTGGGAGATTTCCTATGAACACTCAGCTACCTCTAACATGCTTAACTCCAGAGGGCCATTGTCTTGCCCCACAACGACAAATTCCACGGTAACCAGCTTCTTCTCAGTCCTGCGTGTGGAGGCCGAGCGGCGTGTGAAGAGTGGAAAAGCCCGGGCAATGGCACACGCTGAGGCAAACACATCAGAGCGCTCACACACCACCTGCAGAGGACCAAAAGAAACAAGAGGACCTTTTTACCCAGGTGCAGTCTTATTAGAACTCACCTTTCCCTACCCTATCAAAAACCCAGTACTTACCAATAATTTGCGGTTGGCAGAAACACAGACAAAGTAACACTGAAGGTGTCTTCTAATTTTCAATTGTAATCTTAATTTCACTCCAAACTCTCTAGAGTAACAGAGCATTTCTATATCTTTCTTGTTTCAAAGTCAAGATGCCGAGCAATAAAGTTCATTATACATTTTTATAACAACTTCAGACTGCTGTCCAAATGTTAACTGAAACACAAACCCTGTGTCACCAGAAAGACAAAGAAATATAATACCTATCAACCTGCAATAAACATACTATGATAGTTCATATTTCCAAGATAATAATTCTCCTTGGCATCTATAATACTGTCTAACAATAACAGATATTAAAAGCATTCTGTAGCATCTGGGGAGGCTCTAGTTTCAGCATGTTTAAACTGGTATTACAAGACAACTTAAAAAAGCAGCAGAAACTCAAAGTTAACACGCATTTTTGAAAAGACTAGTAATTCATTTTGGCATGTGAGAGTTCTATGTTTTAAGAGATGACATAACGATGCAGGTGAATGGAAAAACCATGATTTTTTTTTAAATGTTGGGGTGGTCACAGCAGGCCAGACTGAGATGAAGTGAAACTGACCAGGATGCAGCGGTTGGAGCCGGCAGGGAGGCAGGTGCGAACCAGGCGGGTGAGGAAATGGGCGGAAGAGGGGCTGTTGTGTCTGCTGACGTGGGAAGGCAAGGCTGCCACTGCTGCATGGTTCAGGTACAATGGGCAGTTATCAGTGGGGTTTGGATTCACAACATTCAAGGCCGCTTGCCAGATCTGAAACCACAAAAAAGAGCAGAAAAATCACTTTTCACAGCATTCCAACTGAGCACAGCTTACAAACAGATGCTGTTAACAGTTTCTATTACTATAATTTCCATTTAGTTTATTTTCAAGTGAAAAAAAACTTAAGTATGACCAACTACACAGATGAACAGTACATGGGAAAACAGTACGTGGTTCACTGCAGTGTAGCGTATTCTTTAAACAAGAGCACGGTACATCCTGGTTCCTGTCGCTATAGGCTGGTGGAGAGATCATTTTCATTACATCTAACGCTGTAAGCTATATGCAGCAACTCCAGCAGCCGTGCAACTTTTCAACGTAACTGGATTGGTGACAGCCGCACTGCGCGTGATCAGGCCACCTTCTTACGTAAACACGAACTATGATTCCCTCTTTGACCTCCACCCCACCCCACCCACAGTGATTCCAGTTCGATTTTAGACTATAATGATCAGACATGTTCTTAAACCCTGCTCGTCAGCTTTGGTTTTGCATAAACTCAAAAATGTTTTGAGTTCAGCTGCGCTAGCTACACGAGTTCCGTAACTTGCTTTATGCAACTAAAATGAGGAAATGACTCCGAATAGCAAATCGAACGACAGGTTATGTTCACCGAGAACTGTTCTTTCATCAGCAAACTCTGTGGAATTCATAGTTCACCAGTACTAACTATCATACTATTTAGCTTCTTTAGCGTGTGTTAAATGAATTTGATTCAGTTGGTTGCAACAGCTTAACATTAAACTCAAAACAGCTCAATACCAGACGTTCGGGAGCTATATTGCTTCTTAAAGGAACTAAATACAAAATGCTATACATCCGCTGTAAATCTTTGTTAAACAAAACATGTTCGAAGAAATACGCTGAATTAAATCCGGTAAACTTGCAGGCATTTAGCCATATAGCTTAGCCTGGAAGCATTCCGTATGATTGAACGCGCTTATGCAGGACTCGAGTTTAAATCAGTAACAGTGGTCCCAGCGCAAAATTTGCCCACCTCTTTGCTGACGACCGGCTGAAGTTTCCCTTTGATCTGAGCCCAGTTTATTTGTTGCAGGTTACAGAGCTGGCCAACAATGAGGACTGGGCGATTAAGCGGCTCCGAGTCTCCGGCAGAAGCCTTAAACTCGAGCACAACATTCGCCATCTTTGTGCTAGGTAATTGGCTGTGCTGGGGCGATGTACTTTGACCTCACAGTTGTTAATTTCTATGGTCCATCTCGCGAGCGTTTAAAGACACCGATTGCTTGTTCAGCCTGTAGAGCTGGATTGTTGAGGCCGTAATCCCACGACCTGGGCCGTCCGTTGGCCTGTTTGTAATCAAGTGCTTATTTATTCGACAGATTACCAGTTACAAACATAGTTTTTAATTTCTTAATTATGCCGGTCGAAAGCACGTTCAAAAACTTGTGGCATAATTCCGGACGGCACTGTGCGTTTTTTAAACTCCAACTACTAAACTATGATATTATAACTATACATATGAGCTATTTAAAAAAAACGGAGAAAGAAACGAAACTGGTGAAGCGCCACCATATATTACTGTCTGTAAATGGTTTGTAAAATATAAATACGAATTCCGAGCACGGTTATACTGAAGCGAAACATCCCACCCTGCGAATATGTGTATATCTACACTCCCTGAGCACTTTATTAGGAGCACGTGTACACCTTATTCATGCAATTATCTAATCAGCCAATCGTGTGGTAGCAGTGCAATGCATAAAATCATGAGCTTCAGTTGGGGAAATAATCAGATCCAAACCATCAGAACGGGGGAAATGATCTCAGTGATTTTTGATCGTGGCATGATTGTTTGTGCCAGACGGCCTGGTTTGAGTACCTCTGTAACCGGGTAATTCTTCAACTATGGCCCATTTTGGCCAGGAAAATTTTAGCATTTAGCATCTAACATTTTTTTTCTATTAAAATGCATTGCTATGGTTTATTTCTCCATTCTAACACATCCTGATAGTGGCTATGATGACGATTTTGTTAAATAATACATATTTCACTCTCACACTAAAGAGGGAAACATCATTTCCTGTTATGGAAATGACATTTTGTCTTATTTCTTTCAAAATCTCATATGTTAGCCTGATGTCAGTTTTAGAGTTAGCATTAAATATATACAATATTAAATTAAATTGGTCCAGATGTTTTTACATTCATATGAAATATGAGCTGTTTGGAAATGACACCCAATAAACATACTCTCAATTTACCTTGATTTTTCCTCTTTTCATTACCCGCTATGGAGGTCACTCTTTTCTCCAGCCATGTGTTCCCCTTTTGAGTGGCTGTTGCTATGGTTAACAAGTATACAAATCCTAAAACATGATCCCAGAATTCTATTTTGCACAGTGTGGTGGAAATGACAGTGAACCCAAGGGACATTTTCTTGTATTTTTTTTATGAAAATGTGAAGAAATATTAAAATACATAATATATTTCTTTAAAATAGGCACTGATGTCTAATTTGTGTTTGAACTCAAAATTATTTCAGTATTAAATACAAAATGAAGCAGGGTTGATCACTCTATACAACTGTGGTGAGCATAAAAGCATCTCAGAACACACAACACACTGAACCCTGAGGCAGATGGGCTACAACAGCAGAAGACCACGTCGGGTTCCACTTGTGTCAGCCAACAACAGAACGCTGAAGCAGCAGTGGGCACAGGCTCACCAAAACTGGACACTTGAAGACTGGAGAAACGCAGCCTGGTCTGATGAATCTCAATTTCTGCTCAGGCACACAGATGGTAGGTGCTTTGTGTCTACAGTCCAGGCTGATGGCTGGAATGTTTTCTTGGCACACTTTGGGCCTGTTTATGCCAATCAATCATCACTTGAATTCCACAGCCTATTTGAGTATTGTTGCTGACCATGTGCATCCCTTCATGGCCACAATTTGCCCATCCTTTAATGGCTGCTTCCGGTATGATAATGCACCATGTCACAAAGCAAAAGTCATCTCAAACTGGTTTCATGAACATGACGATGAGTTCAGTGTTCTTCAGTGGCCTTCCCAGTCACCAGATCTGAATCCAGTAGAGCACCTTTGGAATGTGGTAGAATGGGAGATTCGCAGCATGAGTGTGCAGCTGACAAATCTGCAGAAATTACGTGATGCAATCATGTCAACACAGACCAGAATCTCAAAGGAATGTTTCCAACATCTTGTGGAGTCCATGCCATGAAGAATTGATGCTGTTTTGAGAGTGAAGGGAGGCCCTACCCAGTATTAGTCTAGTGTTCCTAATAAAGTGCTCAGTGAGCTGTGTGTATGTAGTTAGTGTGTTTGTGTTAACTGTGAATTCACTTCTCTTTGTCCAAGTAACCATTTAGCATTTTTAACTTGTGACTTACCCACAGATCAGTTTAAAAAAATCTGGACATAACTGTAGCTCTGCCACGGAGTCAGTCCAAAAATTTGTGAAAATGTCTTTTTACCATTTTCTGCTAAAGGAAATAAGGTTAAGGATAACATATAGGCTATTGAGAGAGTGAGTGGAATGGAAGGTTTATTGATCAAAAAGACAAAAGACCCACCCCTCACAGAATGTGTTTTGTCAGTCAGATTAAGAGGATAATTGATTACCATTGGTACATTGTACTTAACGACCCAACGCTGAAGAAAATGTGTCCTCAAATTCCCCAGGGTTAATTTCAGAAAATCACCTGAGGGAAAAATTGGTTCACAGTCATACTGTTCTCCCCAAATCCACCCCGTGGCTACGGAACCAAGCTACGAGACTCTGTCTTCTCAATCATCAGATTCAACAGCACACATATAGTGTGCATGCAGTAGCTTAGTTTAGATCTGACAAACAAAAGGAACATTATCCTTCAACATTAATCAGGCACCAGGAATAACAAAATAGTGATGTCACACTGCATTTTTAGTGTTCAGTAACACAGTTACACAGTAACAATTTGTCCTGTGCATCACCAAACAAAAAAAGAATAAGATTAAAAAAAACCCAAAACAATCCATGGGTCAACCTTAATGGTTTAAGGTTGTGAAAGAATATGAAAAACATCATCAGTAAACGAAGACTCAGCGGAAGTCAAACCTTTGAGGCCAAATGGCCTTCATGAAGACCACTTTGCATGCTGTTTATAAAATCTTTGTGGGAGCATTATGACCTGAACTGCTTACAATGATTACATGTACGATTACACTATGCAAAACAGATTTTTGGACTATTAAAGAAGTTAATGTTTAGATCTGTAAACTGTTTTTATCAACGTGATACTCAGTTTAATATATGTAAACTGTTTTAACAACTGTATTAAATATGATGTAAATATTATACATTGTAATTGACTCAGGTTAACCATTTCCTTAGACAGCCCTCAGTTTCCTGTTTTATTGTTAAAAGCCAAGTAAGTGTAGTAATATTTATGAGGGGGAACATTCTCTGATGGAGATGTCTTTGATGTTGAAACATCTTGTTCATTACATGCACCTGTATGAGATCTGTGTGGTCTGTTGACTGTTCAGTAGACTTGTGGAGTTCTCCCCAAATCTTCATTTTATGCAGTCTAACTTGTGATTGTTCTCAGATTTAGGGGTATGGGAGACAAAATCTGACAATACAATTGAGCTGTCAGATGGTAAGATCCTGGGATGTCCCATTTGTGAGTTAGTTGATAACATGTTTAGTCTCTGTTAATCCCTTCACCTATCACACGTTTATCCATTTCATTAACAGAGTACCAGCTATAGCCCTAGATCTGATAAAAACACCCCAAGTAATTTCTCCACAATACTGATCAATTATACTCTCATTTAAACATTTTGCTCTTTTCAGATTCAGAAGAACCCCAAACTATAACCAAGCTAATCAGGCTGTTTGAGGAAAGACATCTAATATATGTACACATTTATATTTTTCTTTACAACACATTAATTTACTTTCTCTTAACCAGACATTTACACCATTCCCATCACCTCACTGAGACAGTCTAAACATGGCTCTGAAGTAAGGCCACAGACGTTTCTTTATTCATTTACATTATCTAATGCGAAGGCTCTGGGTCATTACTATCTATAAAATTTCCAACTGTAATTATTTAATAATGTATTGTGCTTATTATGCAGATTGAGAGAGCTGTGTTTTGAAGCAAAAGGTCAACATATTTTACAGGAGTCACATCGTGTGTGTCATAATTACCTCAGTTTAGCTTGGTACAGAAGAAATAAAACACACTTCAGAATACTGGATCATATTACTATGTGAGACTATTTTTGTTTTGTTTTGTTTTTCTGGTTTTTAATTTTGTGGCCATCAGGGCAGGGGTAAAACACCAATACACAGCAGAATGCAGGTTGCTGAACCCAAAGTAGGGTTTAGAGTCGTTTTTGGAAAGAGGATTTAAGGTTGAATGCTTCCATCGGACAGGTGTAGGGCTCTGTTCAGCCTCTCAGTGACTGACAGGCTCTGATATCACTGATGACATCATCACCTGCTGGATATTCAGGTGTACTAAAAATTACTGTAGACATTCTCAAATACTCAAAATGCTTGCAATTCTTACAATTAATGAGGGCACAGCTCAAACCTATAATTTTATAATGTTGCTGATGAGGTCATGGGAGGAATATCCATTTAAATCTACATATTTAAATGAAACAAACCTAATGTGATCTAATCACTGCATGTTCATGCTAAAGATATACCCTGCTAACTGGGCAGTGTTTCCACAAAAACATCAGATTGCTTTCCATATGACATATTTATTTTTAAAAACGGTCTCACCTCCATAAGCCTTAGAAAACCCCCACTGATGTACAGTACCATGAAAGACGCACAGGTGTTTTCATTTCCCCTTAACACTGAACGTTATGATGGCAACATCAGTAACAATATGCTGCAATGACAAAAATAAACGGGGTCCATTCCAGGACATAAGGACAACGTTTTAACAATGATTTCAAGTAGTGTGACCCTCCTTTTAAAAGGACACTTGATGTGACTTCAGAGTTATCCCAGATAATTCTGTCTGTGGGGGCGATTCTGGGCAGGAGCTGTCTATGAAAATGCCAGATCTGCTTTGTCAAATATTCATGTTCACTAAAGTTCACTCTGCGATACTGCTGTATGTGGTGCATGAGCTCACCCAGTATCCAGCACACCTACAGACAGAATCAGCAGAGGGAGTTTTCAACTCACATGGCTTACACCGTCTCCTTTACAACAACAGAGGAAATGGTTCACTTACCATACAGTAGTAATATCGATATGACCCAATGACATAGGCTAATTCTTTTGCACTTAAAAAAAAAAAATCAAAACTCCTGTTTGACAATCTTAAAATAATCACCCCCCACTTCAAACATTCTATTCATCATATCTTAACCACCACTGGTAGAGTACAACTATGAAGAAAAAAATATTCTATATACAATCTGATTTTAAAATAAATAAATTAGTAATTTCATATAATACAGGCAGTAGTTATACAGTCACAAGACCAAACACATCAGTCCAAACACAGTCCTTACATGCTGAGAGGTGAACTGGACAGGGCCTGGACAGAGGCAGGAGTGACAAACACAGAGAGCACACTGATTCACCAGTCACACCACTGATCAAACAGTTCAAATGATCAAACAGTTCAAATCAACTCATTCACACCACATGGTCTGAGCAGAGATCAAATCACACACAGACTGTAGATTGAAACAACGAATCAGTTTAGCAGATCTCAGTTCGACACAACCATGCGACAGACAGGCTAGAGCCACACTGAGCACTGAAGCGAGAGGGGAAGAGTCACTATAGCGCTGTGATGGTAAAGCGTTGACCAGTTCAGTAAAAGAATGCTTCTGACAGGTTGAGGAGTCAGAGGAGTCATGAGTGATCGGAGTGGACGTGAGAGCATATCAGCTGATCATGTCTTCCTCTTTTATAAATCCACAGTCCCTCAGTCCCGTCAGGAGACTGTGTGTTTTTGGCTCACACTGACTGACAGAGTAAACCATGCCAGCACACAGAGGACAGGAACTTCAGCAGACTGAAGAAATTCCACACAAGTACTGCCTTTCCCGCACATCAAAAAGCACTGGTTTGTGAGGAAAAACAAGAGGATGTGGAGTTTGACAGATGCAAAGTAGTGTGTGCCCCCCAGATGGACAGTCCATGAAGTATGTGTGGTGTGTGTTTGTTGGAGTCAGAGGAACATGTGTAGGTGTGTCTGAATTGAATGACTGTGCCTGTTACTAAGGCAACCACAAGGGAAAAAACTCTCTCCTCTCCCTCTTTGGGATCATGCACATGTAACAGCTCCACAGACTGTTGAAAACGGAGGCTAGACAGTTCTGCTTTTTTTGTTTGTTTGCTTTTTTGTAGCATTGGATTGTATTTTTTTAAAACACGGATAGCTTTGTTTGAGAGAACAGATCAGGCCCCAACACACTCACTTCTCTACACAAGTAGACAAACACAGAGGTCCAGCAAAAAATGGAATGCTAGCGGAACTTTGTCCCGAACAGGATAATTATTAGAACTACCACTATAACAAACAAGATTAAAATGACCAGCATCTTGCGATTTTTCTTCTGATACTGTTCGGCCTGTAGAGAGAACAAAATGGGTTTTTAATTGCACAATGCCAATTTAGATAGCATGTAGACAAGTCCAGAGGACTAAGATCATGCAGAATATGGTGACATTTTCATATAAAGTGACCCTCAGGGGTCTGTGTGATGTCTGTTTTAAAGACTTACACAGCCCTTACCTTCTGTAGTTGTTTCAGCCCGTCCTCTGTTTTCACACATGCTTGTTCCACATTGAAGTCAATTCTGTCCAAAACTGTGCCCTGTGACAAGCCAACAGGAAAACATGTTATTAGCACAAACTTTATGTTTTTACATTTTGTCACTGTAATGCCATACCTTCACACTTCAAAAACAGCAAAACATGAAGTCTTGATATGCCAGTATCGTAATGTTCATAGGAGGAGTACTTTAGACATTGATGTGATGAGGCTGTATGACTCTATATCCATCCCCACCCTGTTAGTTCATCACTGACATTTTCCCGCAAATGTAACGCAAACAAAAATTCATTTCAATATGGAAATACTTTGATTATATGTCTATGGGGAAGGAACAAAAAAAAACCTGCAGAGTGACTGACCTGTTCCACCACCATTCCAGCCAGGTCTCTGAAGATCTCATTGAGATCAGAGATGGACTGAACAATCTGCCGGATCTCTCTCTCTCGCTCCTCCACCAGCACTGTGTTCTGCTCCACCAGCACCAACTGGTCATCCGTGAAACCCTGTACATCAGAGAAAGAGAGAGCAAAGAAAGAGTAGAGCAATCTTAGAAGTGAGCAGTAAGACATGTTTTTTTCAAGTGTGACATTGTTTTAGATTCAGTGATGAGTGTGTGTACGGTGAGAGAGTTCTGTATTTGATGGTAATCAGTGATCGTCCTGTAGTTGACGTTAATTAGTGATCACTCTGTAGTTGATGTTAATTAGTGATCACTCTGTAGCTGATGTTAATTAGTGATCACTCTGTAGCTGATGTTAATTAGTGATTGTTCTGTAGCTGATGTTAATTAGTAGGGGTGTGCATCTCTCCCCTATAAGACGATCCAATACGCAACTAGATACATGGGCCACAATACGATTCAGGGACAATACATTTTAATACAGAACAATTCGGTGCGATTCGATTCGGTGTGATTCTACGCGATACGATGCAATCTGATACAGTTCTAAACGTTTGTTTAATGCAGACATTCATTTTCCCTTATAAATTAAAATAAGCCAATTTGATAAAAGTGGCATTGCTCACCTTGAAATAGACATATTTCATAAAAGACCAGGGAATCCCAAGTATTTTTGTCACTTTATGGCACGGGAAAAATGGAAGACAAATCATCTCAGAATTACATGTCATTGTGTTCATTACTTTTCCAACAGACACAGACAAAAAAGACTGTGAACAAACATTTTAAGTCCCTGGCAATAAAACGGGCTATTGATGCATTGGTTACCTTAGCCACAACTTGGCACGGTCTAAGTGTTTAATATCCATGTCTTTGTATTGTGTGTTCTTGCTTGTGCTAGCTGCACTAGCATCCACAGATCCCTTGTCACCCACATATGTTTCACCGTGCCGTGTCACCAGGTGAGTGGTAACATGTGTCGTGCTACCACTGTACTTAATCGCTGTTCTACAGACCTTACAAATGGCTAGACAATTGTCCAATTTTCCTTCCTTCTTATAAAATGTCTTCCAAACTTTAGATTTTAGATTCGATGGTTAACTGTAAACCGTGTCAGCACTGTCGGATGTGGTGTTCTTGTTTTTACCTTGCAAGTAAGGCGAACGTTACTCTCGTAAAAAGGTCAACAAGGACGCTGTGCAGATTTATAAGCGAATGAGAGGCGGTCATTATTATTTTGAAAGTAACGTGACTTGTAATGTTAGATCAGTTAGTCCTCTACAGCAGCCAGATACTAAAGTAGAATTAGCAGCATAGCTTCAGTCCACTGATTCTTAACTGTAGAATCGGGCCATCGACCAGTTCATGGTACATTTAGACCAATCCAGGGGTCTGCGAATCGATGTAGTCACATATTTAATGTTAAAACTGGTTTCCAATTCATAACAGTGAATTGTTACACCCCTTGTAATTAGTGAACGTACTGTAGTTGATGGTAATTAGTGAGTGTTCTGTAGTTGCTGTAACTGGTGATTCATACTCACCTTGTCATACAGAGACATGTCTTCATCCTCCTCCATGAGAGGTCCAGAGTCAAAAAAGTGCTTTGATCGCTCCTCACGGTTCTTCATGCCTGCAGCACAGAGCACAGCGTTGGGTGGTAGAAACAACTAAAACAACACACTGGGCCTGGAGAGCCACATAAAGAGTGCACTTTCAGAGCTTCAGTAGTACCTGCTGCCTGGCACATTGACCCGAAAAGTCACCACACGCCGACCCGAAAGGTCACCACAAATTGACCCAAAAGTCACCAAACACTGTCCCCAAAAGTCACCAAACATCAATCCTAAAAGTTACCACACATCAACCCAAAAAGTCACCACACATCAACCTGGAATAAAAGAACCAGCTTTTCAGGGAAAGTCTGTGCTACAGAGAAGACTGTAAACTGCTGTGATTAACATAGAGCTGAGGTGGCTGTGAAAAAAAGCAATCCAGGAAACAAGCATTCCTGTGTTTGGCATGCCAAGGAGAGAAGAGCATCTTCCTCTAGAAAACACTAGGTCCTAAGGAACCATGAGAACACTGTGTTGGTGTTAACGTGAAGTGCTGACTCTTAAAAATGAGGACGGAGAGTCCAATAACTGTTTGTAATTACAACTTTGATGGTCCTGTTGCCTGGTAATGTGTGAACTCCAACAATGACCACACTAGCACATGTCAATGAAGAGTTCTCTGAGGACCCAGGGATCCCAGGTGATGTAGAGAAGAAGTGAAAAAGAGAAACCCCTGTATCATATTCATTGACCATAATCAGGTCTCATTCAGATATTCATAAGGTAGAATGTCTCCAAAATCTGCCCCAGCATGATCAGAGTGTTCTCTGAGGTCAGCACAGATGCCACTGTTCAGAAACACTGACGGTGCAGCACAGTAAAGCTAGGGTGCCCTCACACATTTTGGCATCTTTTCTCCCTCCTCATGAAGCATATGCGGACATGATAAGTGGCAGGTATCTACACTCTCACCTCATCTGGTGGAAAAGGCTGAATTTCTCTCAGCTCAGAGCAAAATCGCCAGCGACAAGGAACAACTCCAATCTCCAATAGGCCACATTTCACTGGTCTGCACTGCCTTCAGACTAAACCATTGTCTTGGAAAAGTCCAGCATAACGTGTGGGTCATTCCGCAACTGGTCTCACACAACTGGTCTCACAGCCTTAGACTGTCTTAACTGATTTGTGTTGTTATAGACAGATTTGTTAAACATTCCTATAACATTATTTTATAAAAAATAACATTTGATTTATAATAGGTTAACTCAATCAATTGTGACAAAAATGGACACTGTGTTATGAAACTTGCCTGCTACCATCAGAACCAACTGCATGCTCGCTCTCTGTACAGTCAGGTTCACTGGATGTAGCTAAAATAAACTTAGGGTTTTTTTTATTTAAGCATCAGTCTGTATAATAGAAGCTTTCCATACAACACCCAAGCACCATGAACATTCTGTCTGCACGATATGCCAAGCCAATTACACAGCAACCGCTGTAAACAACAGATCAAATCTGGTAAAGCCACGTCACATGCGGGCTCTGCTTTGTGTATGGGTCACTGAGCAAACAGCTGAACAAATGAACAACAGCAGGGCTAGTGCTGAGATGGTTATGATTATGTGTGGCCCGTTCTTTCACAAAACAAACAAACATGTTTGGCCCCACCGATAGCTCTTTTCCACTAGGACGGTGCTGGTGCCGGTGCGGAGCCAGTGCTGCCTTGGTGCCTTTTGAGAACCGGCCCGCATTTCCACTGGTTTGGGAACCAAACGCTACATAGCGAAAGTTTGGGTAATTTCCGTGGGGAAAAAATAATGTCGGACGGAACGCATCTGCTTGCTTTTTATAAATTTACTTTTACGCTAGGCTTCCACACAGCGAAACACCTCACGAATTTTGTCCCATAACTTTTCGCTATGGTGGCAAAATTCATGAAAATAGTAAGTCTGTCACCTAGCTCAAAAGTTAAAACGAGTGTTTAAATGAAGGTCTGCAGTGGTTTGCACCAGCCAGAGCCGAGAGAGAGAATGTCTTTTTCTACCACTCTGGGTCCGACTACGTTCATGTAACATGTAAACAACAGCCCGTATTGATGTAGACACAAATTGTTGCTCATACATCTTTTAATCATATACATATTTTCATGCTACAAATATCCTTTAGCCTACCGCTACTTGGTCAGATGTTTTTTGTTACTCCCGCCTCTCTAGAGAACGTCACGTACCAAACACATCAAATGCTGAACTGATTGGTTCTCGCGTGGTTTTTATTTGCTTAGCCTCTGACGTCAGCGGTTCCAACTTCTGGGACCAGCAATTCTGTGGTGCCGTGCCGGTGCCAGCTTTTCTGCTCCGGCACCAGTATTTTGTCAGTGGAAAAGGGGTACGAGAGGGCCTCAGGCAGGGTGTATACTCACGTTTGAGATAACTGGACTGTGTGTGTGTGAAGTTTCAGGTGGGGTGTATACTCACGTTTGAGATAACTGGACTGTGTGTGTGTGTGAAGTTTCAGGTGGGGTGTATACTCACGTTTGAGATAACTGGACTGTGTGTGTGTGTGTGTGTGTGTGAAGTTTCAGGTGGGGTATGTGTGTGTGTGAAGTTTCAGGTGGGGTGTATACTCACGTTTGAGATAACTGGACTGTGTGTGTGTGTGTGAAGTTTCAGGTGGGGTGTATACTCACGTTTGAGATAACTGGAGTATGTGTGTGTGAAGTTTCAGGTGGGGTGTATACTCACGTTTGAGATAACTGGACTGTGTGTGTGTGTGTGAAGTTTCAGGTGGGGTGTATACTCACGTTTGAGATAACTGGGGTATGTGTGTGTGTGAAGTTTCAGGTGGGGTGTATACTCACGTTTGAGATAACTGGACTGTGTGTGTCTGAAGCTGATGGAGAGCTGTTGGAGGTTCTGGGCGAGAGAGGAGACGACGTTCCTCAGCAGCCTGTCCTCCTGCTCAGTGCAGTGGCCAGAGCGCGCCTGCAGCCCCGTCACCGCACGCTGACACCTGTGGAACATCTGAACACCACATAAAAACAGCAATGACTGGCTGCATGTGACAGAGGTCACAACACCACACTGCACAACTGCACAGAAAGTCAGGTACATAATCTGATCATGAGTTTAGTCCAGTCGGCAGACAAAGCACCATAAAAAAAGGAAACCCCAACGGTCCATGGGCTTGCCTCGCACAAGACAGCGAAATTACAGTTTGCTTCATATAAGAGACAGCCACTCACTTGTGTCAACTCTTGGCTAGTAGTGCAATTGACTACTAAATAAATGTAAGTCTGTCAGCATGAAAATGAGACAGCCGACTGTTGTTTGCTCTGCTCTTACAGGGGCTGACTCTCTGCAACTATGTGGTGTGTGCAAAATGCACCCTGTGTGCTTTAACCAAGGGAAAAGAAAAATGAAAGGATGTACCCAAAGCCCCAGGTATCCTGCAGTTCCATGTGAATGAATCAGACTAGAGTGTGGAGGGTAGGCCTGGGGGATGTACCTGTGTGATTTCCTGTGTGGTGATCTCGATGGCATGCTCCTCCTGACTGCTGTCATCCAGCGTGGGCCGGTTCATGTGTTTGTCGTGGAGACTGGCCAGCTCCTTCATCTTCTGCCTGATCCGTGTGATTTCATACTGGATCTGACAGCACAAGAATTGCCTCATCAGCTTGGCACACAGTGAAGAACGTAAAAGGACCATACAGGCAGTCCCTGGGTTATGAACGAGATCGGTTCCATTAGTCCGTCTTTAAGCTGAATTTGTCGGTAAGTCGGAACAGGTACACACACCGCTTTAACAGCAATGTGATCCAACTTCAATTGGGAGAAGGTGTTCTCCTTGCGCGAGCCGACGAACTGCTGAAGCCGTGCAATGTTTTCATGGGCGCCACAAAGTAGTGCATGCGTTCATTGTTAAGAACCATTGCATTTAACTCAAACTTTTTAATATAATAGGCTTTATGGCAGTCCGTTCGTAAATACAAGTTGTCCTTAAGTTGGATGTTCGTAACTCGGGGACTGCCTTTAATTTAACAATTGCCTGCATTTCTGTACCATTTCGATATGGTGAATGAGAGGGATGTTTGAAACAGCACATGATGTCGTCATCTTTTTTTTTTTTTTTAAATCCTCATAACCCCGAAGCTCATGGGCTGCTTGGTGCTCAGAGATCTGAAGTAAAATCGTCCAGTTAATGAGGGAAGTGTTTGGAATCTACTCCTGTGGATAACCTATATAATAATTTTAATAATTCAATGAGACTGTGCGAATAATGAATGGAGAAATAGCCATGCAAATAAAATGGTTCAAAATCCAGTGAGGACAATGTTGTGTATCATTGTGCCTTTGTTGTCAATGAAAGCATTTGGTTGAAACAATCTTACCTCGTCCACGCCCTCCACCCATTTAGGGGAGAGCCTCTTAGTGACGCCGACAGCTGCCTCAGGGTCCAGACTGATGCCAGAGACCAGGGCCATGCGGTCATCTGCCAACTGACCAACACAGACAGACAGAGTCCTCTTAGAGTAGGACAGAACACACCGATTTAATGTGAAGAGATCAAAAGAGTCGCTTTGGATAAAAGCCTCTGTTATATGAACAGATGTAAATGTAAATGAAGAGAATTACATTAGCCTGTAAATACAAATCTTATTATGCCTTTCCTTATGTGTGATTTCACATAAAACACAAGGACTGTTAATGTTACAGTAACGATTTATGAATTTGACCCTCTTCTCTGATCAGTACAGTCTCATAGACAGACAACTGGACAGTACCTCATCAAACTCCTATGTGATTGGGTGAGCCCACCAGAATGGCATCCAATGAGAAGACAGGGGGGAGCCAGAAGGGACAGGAGAGAGAGCAGATGAGCCCCAAACAAGCACCAAAGGTCACAGACCAGAAGCAAACACAACACATTTCATTTGAATGCCTTCAAAAAACAGTCACCCATATGGGCCTGTTTGATGAAAACACAAAGGGTTCAAATTATTCAAAATGCTTGTCGGAATTTTAATCCCAGTTTGGAATGCCCAACAACATGCCATCTTGTGAAATATCCAATCTCTAATTTTTTCACCTTGCAAGCTGCACAGTATTGTCAAGCCAATAAATATGCTCGAGGGAAGGCCTAAATAGTCAGCAAGTATGGCAGAGCCCAGATTTAAATCAGAGGAAGAATTTTTGATACATCTAGAGATTTGAATACAAAAGAGCTTTAGCGAAAAAAAAAAAAAAAAAAAAAAAATTAGCAGAGGATCCCATATTTTAACCCATCATTGCTTCCCAATACTGTAGTTTTTAATCAGAACACGTCACAGACACAGTTTGTGTAGTGCCAACTTAGCTTTATGGTGCAGGCCTATTCCACAGCATGCCATATATGTTCATGCCAAAACATCACAAAAATATACAATGTCCATATAATGTCCCCAAATCACAAGTAGTATTATGACTATTATTACATCCCCGGTCCCAAATCGCAATGTCATACTTTTTCCTCCGCTCCTTTAAATTACAGATCAAATAACAACAAAAAAAGTGCTTTTTAAGCTTAATTTTATGTAAAAAAAAAACAAAACAAACAAACAAACAAACAAAAAAACCTTTATACCTGCAAAATTCTAAAGCAAAAACACATTACATATGAACTGTAGGCCTTGTTAAAGAGCACACAATAAGGATTACAACATCACACCACTTCTGTGTCTGTATCATATAAGAACCAAAAAACTACAGTTCTCTGTGGGAAAACAGTTGGAAGGATAGGTAAAAACACAGGCACACCACAGACAGGTAAAAACACAGGCACACCACAGACAGGTAAAAACACAGGCACACCACAGACAGGTAAAAACACAGGCACACCACAGACAGGTAAAAACACAGGCACATCACAGAGGGTTTTTTTGTAATGAACACACAACAATTTAGTTGTTGCAGTTTTTTTCAGCTGACCCTTTGCTAACTGTTGTATATTTCACTGAGGACACTCATGTCAGCAGACTGATCAGCCATGAACCTTTTCAGAAGCTGTCAAATGCTTTGTGTGCATGCATAAGTTTCAAGCAACACATATACAACCACACAGACAAAGAAGTACTGAGACACAGTGAGAAAAAAAAATCAACTTAAAGCCAGAGAAACAGCTATGATGAGATTAGATGTGTTATTTATCAACACAGCGAAGAAGCTTTACCTGAGTAAACCAAAACCAAAACAACGTAATTTACCAGTTATGTTTCTGAGGATCATGCTGCACTTACAATCTATTAAACCGCTACTACCTCATCCTCAAGGAAACCAGGCTGTCAACTCAAAGTGACAGCATAACGCCCAGCAATGTGTGTGTTTCAGGGGTCATAACTAACACTGGGCCCTCTGAAACAGCGGTTTGCACTAATGCCTGTAGGAAATATTTATCACAGGTATGGCCATAGTTAGCACATGGCTCTGGGAGGGCAATAATCATTCGATGTGGTCTTATTATCACACACACCATTACTAAATTAAATGATACAATCCATATTTTTAAACCAGTAAAAAACTCCACTGTACACTCCACAGACTACAGTCAGCCAGTCAATCCATATCCACTCCTGTGATAAAATGATTACTGAGAACTATGATATGGCCTGTCCAATAACCCAGAGTGATGACAAAACACTCCAGTATAAATGATTTAGCCAATCAACATGAAGAACAGACATTCAGATAACAGACTGGCTAAATACAGACCACTGAGAAGCTCTTACAGTACTCTGACATATGTTTGTCTTTGTCTAGGCTCTAGCACAGCAGCATGCTCAACAAACTGAAAACCACAATGAAATGGATTATGTCTGTGGTTACCAAGACCAAAGAGTTTGTGCTGGGTTTTGAAGGTACAGTGGACTGCACCGGACCCATGACCCCTCAACCTGAACACAATAACACAAGGCTGCAAATTCTTGTGTTTTATTAAGTTCTGCACCGACTGTAAGTTGTGCTGCAGCATGCAGCTTGTTTTGGCTCAGTCTTGGTCATCTCCGGTCCAGCCAGGTGATTCCGTACCAGGAGAGCACATACAAACATGATGATAATATGCTCTGGTCACCTGATTTAAAGCATACACCATATAAGCAGTAGCAATGATAAGTAGAGAGGCTGATTTTTTCTTCCTCCCAAGAATTTGCGGAATCATCATTTTTACATTGCTTACATACTTCTCCAATCTAAAACGCCCTTGATGTAGCTTAACAGTATAAAGAACTTTGACTTCTTTCATTAGTTACAATTTATAATAACGTTAATAGGTGCAAATACAGCAAATATGTGGCCTAAAGAAACAATGCACTCAACTTTCTAACTTACTGCGGGCCTGAGGTGGTTCTACATATACATTGCTATTTTGTGAGCGATAAGCACACTGCAAAAGTCTCCTCACTGCAGCTTGTTAAACTGAGGAGTGCACACAGCATCTGATCTTGTTCATGCAGACAGAATACAGGCAATTCCCATGGGAGAAAAACTTAACAGATTTTGTTACAGCTCCAAAACGAAATACCATACAGCCACTAACCAATTTATTTTCTATTATGAAAATGCGGCCACAATCTGTGCAGTTGGTCATCACCAAAACAGACAGAATCAAAGACTGGAATGCAATCAGGGCTCCAGACATTTTACTGACTGAAATTTTCTCTAGCGGCAAGAGGACGAGTTGACGCATTTGAAATGAGATGAGGTTTATGGCTAACAATTATTAGAATTTGTATTAGATCCCCCGCCAACCAAATCAGACTGCGTGATATCTTAACACAGGTCCCTGCGATACATTGCGTCTTTTAAAACTTTTGACGTCACTTCTGTATTGATATTTTTATTTATTTATGTTGCGTTGACCATAAATTAGGCTTTTCAACCGACATGACTACTAATACATTGTCCCAGGAGAAAACCCAAAAATGAGTGCAGCTATAAAAGCCATCAAGTAAGCAGACGACTTACGGTTGACAGGGAGTGATAACGAAACTAAAACGCTTTTAAGAAGAGCTTGGTCTCGTGCTCCTAACTGAACTAGACGGAAGAGAGGACTCGCGATAATACATACCGGTGGAAGGACCGGTTTGTTTTCTACCGCGGTATCGCGGGACTTCTCAATAGGTGGACTGTAATCGCGCTCCAATGAATGCCTTGGTGATGTACGTGACGAAGGCAGAGTTCACCTTTTAAATTTAAATGTAAGCTGTCTGGAGCTTTGAGAGCAAACGTGGTAACGTAAGTAAGGCAAAGGGCATGCTATTACGACACACTTACTTGCAAACCATACAGCTCAAATCACAATTCATGGAATGTGACAGAGAAGTCACATTCTTGTTTTGCTATCAAACAGTATACTGACGTAAAGACTTGCTGCTGCATGTCGTTCGTATGTTGCCAGATGTTATCATTTCAGTTCGTTTAAAACTGTATACAGGGAAAGTGAGTTAGATTTTGCACACACGCGCCTTAAACCGTAATGTCCCTTAAACAGAAGAGAGATGAAACTACTGAGTTGTAATCGGTGCACAAAAGAAGGCGTCAAACTATTCTTAAGTGGAGAGTCTGGCGGAAGCTTGAGAAATTAGCTTAAAAATTACCTTTACAAAACATGCCTGACTGTGGGCTTTTAAACTGCTAGTAGAACAGTGTCTAAAAGTGTACCTTTAAAACTGTCCCTTCTCACCACCGGAGCCATTTCCGTCTTATCCTTGATGCATATTTTTAAGACTTCACGTTGCACGTGAAATAATCTGAATGACTTGAAAACAAATGGTGGAGTCATCTTCTTTAGTGCACACCGATCACTGATCAATGGCCGTTTTCTCTCCCATGTGTTTTCCATTCAGGAGTTACTAGCGTTTACTGCGCAAATGTGCACAATCAAACAAACTTCGCCTCAGCTCTAATAAACATACACTGGTGCTTTGTCAACCACTTGATTATTATTATCCATATATTATTGATACGTGAGTACAGCTGACATCATCAGCAAATGCAGCCTCCTTGACGCCTTGGGATTTCTTTCCGTCATGCGTCAACACAAACGTCAGGGTGGTTCCACACCAGTGAGCTAGCCACAACTGAGGCTCTCCTAATAGTTCATTCAGCCACGTCGTATGAACTTGACTAAATGCCCGGAAGTCCATTTTGTTAAGTGGTTAACACTACTAATATGAAAATTTAAGGACAACACGACGTAACCAAATGAAGTTTAATCAGCTACTAGTATAGGTTTGCAGTGGCTAGCTAATTAGGTTAGTTAACTAGCCACAAAGAGCAAATCATACCATTGTTTGTTGGTCAGTTAACTGGTGGCGTTAGCTGAAAACAACAAACTACTGGCTTGCTAGCTAATAAATAAATTGCTAGCCAAGCACACACATACACACAGGCGCGTACAGTCAAGACGGTTGAGACGATTAACGTTAGACTCACCGCAGCATTGCTACGTGTACTCAGAGTACGACGGGGCTCATATGTACTCACTTGCTCAGCCAAAATCTGCCGGTTTTGGATTGCATTATTCCGCATTAATAAGAAGGCATCAGTCAGGCGCCTGGTTGCCATGGCTACTTCACCCAAGAGCTATCAAATAACGTCAGGCTGCCTCTAGCTGCGACCACAAGTCTTGTGTCTAACAGTAGTTAGCTAAGCCAGCAGCTTTCTAAAAAGCTAACTAGCTGTCAATTGTGAGCTAGCCCACAGGCTAACACCACCCACAATATCGAAGATTAAGTCGCTCCTTTTGATTGTTGCAGTCAAAGTATGATTGATTCCTGCGTGCCGCCTTGGAGAAAAACATAAATACGACCATAACACGACTAATGCCGTGTGTTTCTCAGTAAATTACGAACATAAACGAGTCATAGTATGGCCCCAAGACGTGTAAACGTAACTGAACGTAGCAGCCCACTTCCTGTCACCAAAGACAATGTAGTGTTGATGAGATCTCACCGTACAGGTACACCAAAGAAAGCCATGCTTCTTAGAGAGCAGAACGTCACACCGGCACAATTTTTAGTTAGGCCTACGTATGTGTCGTTCAGAGGGAGGCGAATATGATTTAATATGATTTATCCCTAAAAATTACCTTGATTTAGGAAAATATCGCATTAGAAATATTGCATAAGCTTTGCTGCAGCCATAATATGAAACAACGTAGCCTACTAGTCAGGCTTGTGGAGTCGGAGGCAAAATTAGGTTACTGGAATCGGAGTCGGTGGTACCATAAATTTCAGAGTCGGAGTCGAAGGTTTTGTGTATTGACTCCACAGCCAACTTTGCTTTATAATAAAGCAATGCTTTGGAGGCGGAGTCGTGGAGTCGGAATCGGAAGCAAATTTGGGTTAGTGGAGTCGGTGATACCATAAATTGAGGAGTCGGAGTCGAAGGTTTTGTGCAGCGGCTCCACAACCCTGGTACCAATGAATCAATTTCTAAATGAACAAAATAATCAAAACTTTTTCTTTTTTGTATTTTTTTTTAATTATTATTAAACAACATTATTTGGCTACATTACGAAAACAAAGGATGCCGTAACATGTTTTGTCCTGGCTTAGTTTGCGCAAGAATTACCCATCTTGTTTTTGGATTGTCTTGACCTTCTCCCAGGCTTCCGGGACATGTACGGTGACTTTGCTGGGCCAAAACAAGGCTGATGAGAGGCAAAACGCAACAAAAGCATCAGATTCTGCATTCAAGTGCCGTTTGTTTTTCACAGGCGCTCTCAATGTATGCATCATCATTTTCAAAATGCGAATCGAAAAGTCATAAGAATTTTAAAAAATGAGAAACAATATCCTCTGTGTTCACCTTATAATACCAAACAGACAAACAAACACAGAGACATAACAATTGTTCATATCAACATTATTGTAGTATTTCCCCATAACTAATCTCACAAACGCAAACTTGACATCCTTTGTAAGAAAACCTGGTCGAAAACTATTAATACTTTCTTTTCGACCACAGAGAGGCAGTGTGGCATTGCTATGGTAAAATGAACACTTCATGGCAGTCTACCATTAACAATGAGTTGCTTTTACATCCTTGTGTCATACTTTTACACAATGTACACAAGTTTGTCTCTCCTCTGAACTTCTTGTTGGTATCACTGGCTGGAGGTATGTGCACACAGACTGAGTTTAAATGCTATTAAATCACTCCTAATTTCAACATTAACTGAAAAAGTAACAATTCTCAGAGTAATGTTTGTATTATTATGAGCAATTGAACAGATATGACACAAGTGTTACAGGGCTATGTAAGCCACTTTCACATCAGCGCCTCTCTCTCTCCCTCCCTGTTAGTCATTTGTCTTTATTATACCAACAGTGTCAAAACTCCATCTGTGAAAACAGTAGACACAGTGGATCAGTCACACTCTCTTCCCAAACCACCATTTATGGTGACAGCTCTCAGGCTGAGACCTGGGCCCCAGTGCATATCTATGTCAGTGCTCTGCAGCATGGGTTCTTTGTCCCGTTTGTTGCTGTGAGTTACCCTGTATTTATGTCTAAATTTACAAACCCATCTTATCGAACAGCTGAATTTACTGCACAGTACAACTACAGGGGAGCTTATAAAGACTGCCCCCTACCAAGTAGCATAAAGCAGTCTAATTTACCGTGACACTGAACTTTGCATTCCAGCTGAGTCTCCTGTGGAAGGCATGTAAGATGTATGTACCGAAGACACAAAACTGACTGGGGGGAGTAGCATGGAAAGATCTAGAAGGAGGGCCAACGGGTTGTGATTAGTATAATCTTAAGAAAAAATGAAAGGGTAGATTACAGAGCAGAGATGAGAGAAGAATCATTCTTCCCACATAGAGAATAACAATAAGGAAGAGAATCCTTTTATACCAAGAAACCAAAAGTTTTCCTCCTCTGAAGGAGATTTAATCTTCCTCCACAGCATTTGGAAGACTTACTTCATTCCTGTTGCTTATCTCACAGATCACAGCCACACAAGCCACAGCCTCATGCACACCTGTCCAATCTAATTTACGCTGAAGGGTCCTCCTCTCTTCAGGCTGTGGGTTAGTATGGCCACTGGAATAGCTAATCTGCTGTTCAGAAACCTACATTCATCTCAGCATCCTTGTCTACTCTCCTCACTTCCCTATTCTAAAGGGAACATGAAGAGCCACCAACTACACAGCAACTCTTAAAGCTTTCTCTGCAGCCTGCACATTTCTGTACAGCCATAGTCCCTCTGGTCATCTGAGTCAAAATTCTATGTATGTCATCTCCCTAATATCTCCAGATCATCCTTTGAATTCCATGCCATAACTGATCCTTCTCCATTGAAACTTCACATTCCCAGTGCTTCATACACCTCCTCACATACCCCTCACAGTCGATAAACATGTGCTGCTACATGCAGTCCCTTTCCCCATCCTCATTCTCCTCTATTCTGATCCTTGCTCTCCCATCAGCTAGGGACTTCTCTTATCTCTCAGTAAACAATAACTACTGCCAGATTTCTGACAATCCCATCTAAATCAAGATCTGTCTACCTACCATGGCCTCTTGGCATCCCTCTCCTCTGATGTCTCTATGGCCAAATCTAAACTTTACGTCACCAAGCTCTGCCTGCAATCCATGGAGGCTATTTTCCACTTCAAACTCTCTCCTTACACAACCAACTCCAGCTCCTCCATCATCTCTCTTCCTGTAAACTTTGCAACTTTCTTTGGAAGGAAAATTGATGACATCTGCTTTGAACATGCGCCTTCCAAGACTAACCATATCAAGCATTCTAAGGTATGCTCTGGTCTTGGTGCATTCAGTTCAGTCTCTTCAAACAGTGTCTTGTAATTTATAACATCTAAAAAACTTGCTATGTCACCATCTCCTCCAGACGATCTGTCCTAACTGTGATCACAGCTACTACCAACTGACTACTCTGGCACACTGTCCCATCTGCCCTCAGGACTGCTAGCAACTCCTGTCCCGAAGAAGCCAGCACCTGATCCAGGCAAACTATAGACTAATAAATCCCCTATCATTCCTGTCCAAGGCATTAGAATGTACAGTCCATTCCAGTCTTGGCGTACTCTACCAGAATAAGAATAATCTTCAAGATCCATTTCAATTTGGCTTCAAAATGGACTTGACCAAGACTGCTCCATGCACAGATTCTGATGTCCACCAATCAGCCCCCTATCTCCACCCTTTCATCAGTCCATATTGTCCTGGATTTATCTGCTGCCTTTTACACTGTGAATTCCAAACTATGCCTTCCACTCTTTACGACATAGGAATCTCAGTCTTGGTCCTGTGTTGACCTTATACCTGACAAATCGTTCCCACCAAGATTCACAGAGAGAATGACTATCAGCTCTTTTCACATTTTCAGCTGGAGCACCACAGGGTTCTCTCCTCAGTGCCCAACTCTTTTTTCTTTACAGTTAGTCTCTAGGCTCTGTCATAAGAGCTCATGGTTTGTAATTATAATGTGATTAATTCTCTCATCTTTTCCCTCCATAAACACTAATATAACTAGGGGTGGACAGTAACGAAGTACATTTACTTGAGTACTGTGCTTAAGTACATTCTTCAAGTATTTGTACTTTACTTGAGTGTTATTTTTTCTGGAAACGTATGACTTTTACTCCACTACATTTGAAAGACAGATATTGTACTTTTCACTCCACTACATTTCTATGCAGGTTCTCATTGCTCGTTACTTTGAAGCATAGCTTAGAAGTCAGCGGATATATTTTCTTTTCTAAAATGTGATAGGCCACATTATGGTCGTCCCAGGAGAAAAAACAATCACAGTAAACTACTTCATTGCTGTCAGTCAAGTTCGTACTGCATTTTTTTTAACAATTGAACTTGGCGGTTTTACTGATGGCTGTTACTACGGCAGATGGTGATTAGGATAAAGGTTCCTCCCCAGAGCACCCACGGTCATATCTTAAGTCCATGTTTCAGATTTTTGAAATCAACTGGTTTTCAGGCTAACTGCTTCCCGCACAGTACTATTAGTAAGGTCATACGAAGGCAGTGGATTCAAGAAGGACCTGGTCCCAATAAGACGGGGAGGAATCAAGCGGTGATGAGGGTCATCCAGCTGTTTCACATTTCAGACAATGCTATGTAATAGAAGTAAAATTAACCTAGCCTACAACATTATGGCGTGTTTATCATTTTAAGGCCAATCTGAGGCCTAGGGCCTATTTAACGTAGGACCTATTTAACTGAAGCTAAACACTGTCTTTTATAGAGGAAGCATTCGATTCAACTGTGTTTCTATAGACTTTGTAGTATATTCCACAAGCATTATATTCTACAGGTTCTACAAGCAAGTCAGTGCATTCAGTAGGTTGTTTCAGAGTCATTAGGCTCTGTAAATGCATTGTGGCAACAATACAAAAGTGTGTTTACATTAAAAAGAAAATGTACTTTTGAATATTTAAGTATTTTTAAAAGCAAGTACTCCAGTAAAAATGTAACTGAACGGCATTTATTTGTATGGGGGTAATATTTGACCAGGAGTATCTATACTTTGACTCAAGTGATGGGGTTGTGTACTTTGTCAACTTCTGAGTATAACCTCTCACATCTCAGCATGTTGTGCTGATGTAAGTATATGGATGTCTGATAAAAAATCTCGAGCTAAACGTGGACAAAAACAATAACTTCTCCTCCATGTCCATGCCAGGTCTCACAGACAACAACACAACATCTCCTTTTGACAGAACCAAGAGCCTTGGAGTGACACTGGACAGTCAAATGTATCTTGCTATAGACACCTTACTGACCACAAGTTCCTGCAGATGCATGCTGTATAACATTCATACAGGTAGGCAGTCCTCTTCTGGGCAACCCTCCAATTTGTGCCATTAGACCCTTGCAACTTGTCCAGAATGCAGCGGCATGCTTGGTCATTGATCTCCCTAAATTTTTCAAGGTCCACTCTGATAATCCTCATGCTCCGCTGGCCTCCCGTTACTTGTATTTTTATTCAAGACCTCAGTCTTTGCCCACAGTGCTAAGAGTGAACCAGCACCGGTTTACATCAAGGCAACAGTCTACACTGGTCTGCCCCAGCAAGATCACTCCACTCTGCCTCATCCTGACACCTGACTGTTCCAAAGTTATGTATACCTGGATCTCAGTCCTCCACGACTCAGTAGTTCTCAGTTCTTTCTCCAAAAATGGTGGAATGATCTCCCCATGCTCAGTCCCTCTGTAGTTTCTACTGATGACCAAAATCTCAACTTTTAAGATTAAGGATGGGGGTTGAGGAGAGATTTGATGGTTGGTATGATTGCGTTTGGACAAATTGTTGTGAAGGGGGCTGAGAACCTGTCTTGATTTTTCTTCATCTTGACTTTTCCCAGTACTGTCCAGTGCTGCAAACTGCTCATTCTGCTTCGCAGTATGCTTGCGATAACTCTGGAGTGCTTGTTATGGGTAAAGTCTACAGTCCAAACAAAGTCTTGAAAGTGGATACTGGTAAACTGAGTGCAGCTGTCAGACAGCATTGCACGAGCAGTTGCATGCGCCGATGAATGGTGTCTCTAGCAATGGTTATGGCAGTGTTGGATGAGAGTTCTGGCAAACAGTCGAATTCAGACCTGTTAGAGCACGGGTCAGCCAGGACTAAACAGTGTTGTCAGTTCTGCTGAGTAAAATCTGTTGTAACACGGGGCCAGGGATGTCCAGGAACAGGCTCTGGTTGTAGCGGTTCCTTGGACTGTGGCAGGTGTGCCATGAAGAGGTGACTTTTTTAACATCATGGTTCAGAGTCTGCCAGAGAGAGAAAGAGAGAAAGAGAGAGATTCAACAGTCTCTTGACACATGTAGCACACGGTATCTCCACACTGATCTACCAGGGTTTACAGTGAACTCAGTGATAAACACCACATCAGACTGAGGGTAGGAGGCCAGTGCACCTCCTCTGTTCTCCTCAGCAAAATAGTCTGTGTGAGAGGATAGCTCTGCTCTGTCTGTTTACCTGTCTGCTCTTAACCATTGTAACGGTTATACTGTGCTGTGCCTTTAAGAGCACATTGCCTATTGTGCAGCTGCGTCTGCGTGTACTGGGGGGATTGCAGGAAATTAGTCTCTCTCTTGTGTGAAACAAGTGAAGTGCAGTGCTAACTGTCTGACTACTACCAAGAAAACCTGTAGCGCGACAGCTTGTATATCCCCGTTTCTGTTTTATTTTCGCTAGTCTTAAGTGCATGTATGTCCAGATTAGTGTGCCGTTGAGACCCGGCATTATATGGGCGACGCTTTATTATTAAACTGACTGCTAAAGCGTTACACCATCTGTGTGTCTGCTGCCACAGTAGAGGGAACATCCTCAGCTCTGCTCACAGTTTACTCATTCTCAACAAGTGCCTGACCCCATACCCCATACCAAATCTTCCAAATGGAGCCTGTTCATCCCACAGGACTTTCTGTCACTTCAGCCTTTGTGTGACCTGTAGGGACTTTAGTTTCATCACCATCTGCTGTCATGTCAGTTCCAGAGTTGGAATATAGTTATTTTGTCTCATGGAAATCAAGGGCCTCTTGAACTAGGCCTGTCTAACTTAGGACGAGTGTAACTATAGCAAAACCAGCATTCACAGGCCTTGGCATGATGCAGCTCATAATTTAGCTCCTCTGGTTACTGAGCTTTCTAGCTAAAGTTGGAATAAATGTTTTAGAAAGTCCCCTTATTCATTGTGTGTGTCATTTCTATTTCTTTGATTGTCATTGGTATACATTATCATATTTCCATGAGATCTTTAGTATTTTTAAATCTAACGCATGTTATTGATGTCATTATATAAACTGTCCATTTAAAATGGACTGGTTTGCAAAATTTTTAATAGTAACACCAAGTGTTTTAGATGGATTAATTCAATGAATGATTCATAAACAATTATAATTAAAAAGAACAGATGTTCTTGTTTGAGGATTAATTTATTATTTGAGACATAGTTTAGAATGAATCCGTTGAATTATCAATAAAGTAAATATATTCCACATGGAAAATTACAATGATGAGTATAAAACCTGTCAGTAAATCACATTGTTTGACCCCAGTGTTGATTCTATGCCAGGTTTAATCTTTACTGTTAATCTTTGCTGTGCAGTTGCATGTGTTTTTGTAATGGTATCACTGTTTCTAACAAGGGTAGCTGCTAACCCCCCGTTAGACTGACACTTACAGCACCTGTGGCTCTGTGTGCGTATGTGTGTGTGTGTGTGTGTGTGTATCCAGACATGGAATGCTGCAGATATGTGCTCTTCAAACATTCTTCCCATTCTTTTCATAAATCACGTTAGCTGACAGTCCAGTAATGACAGCTGGGATCCACTTTATAAACACATACAGAAGCCCAAACTTAAACATCAGGCACACCAACACATAAGCACATCACTGAAGCTTGTGTTTTCTAAAAGTTTATTGGCAACTGCTTCAGGCTTCGAATATTGTTTTGGAAATTTTCTTGGGCCGTTGTTCCCAAGTGGCTGTACATTGGGTTTTCAGTTTGGTTTATTTAACTTTTTAAATGTACATTCATGCATGTGCATCAGTTTTCAAAGGTCATTCATTACATTAGGGGCCAAGCCTGAGTTGTGTCACTTTTGAATCATATTGAAACCTGACCTTTGAACCTGAAAAACTGAGTCATACCTGACAAACTGCTTTAAATGATTTCTCAGACATTTTGTCATGATTATAAATAAATTTAGGGAATAAGTCTAAATCTGAAATTTAACCTACCATGGTGACTTTGATTTTATGTGTGTGCGCGTGCATGTGTGCACGTGCGTGTGTGTGCATGTGTTTGTGTGTGTATGTGTGTGCGTGTGTGTGAGTGTGTGTGTGTGCATGTGTGTGTATGTGTGTATGAGTGCGTGTGTGCGTGCACGTGTGTGTGCGAGTGTGTGTGTGAGTGTGTGCGTGTATGTGGGTGTGTGTGTCCCTGCGTCCAGCTGGCCCTTATTTTATTACTTGGATTAATTTCTATGCCAAAAATGCAAGACCATGAATTTTTGTCTGACTTATTAGCATGTACCAAATAGGCCATCACTCGCTCAGGAATGGCTTGAGTAACACAAAATTTGTTGGAAACCATGAAGTACCATTGATTGTTACTGGATATAAGTTACAATAACACACAATTGTTTTATATGTGCTGGAGTTACTGCAGTTACTATGAATTTAACTTAGATAGTTTCAGTGCTCCATATTGTCTGGTGACACCTGTTTGGGAGCAGAAGAGGCTATAGAGCATGTGAATGTGTAAGGCTTCTGTCAATGGAAGCTATTGTGGGCTTCAAGAGATGACAAAAAGTCATATTTGAAATGTTTGCTTGAGGTTTAATGATATTCTCATATAGAGTAAAGTAAATAGAGCTATATTTCCTCTTACTGTCACAACACATTATCTATGATAAAACATGAATTAGCCTGTATGAATTCCCTCAAATACTTCGGCCTGTGGAAACCTCAGCTCTGACACGCATGGCATGCTCCATCCTGATAGATGGCTAAGGATCAAATGACACATGCCCAAGAACCAATGTGAAATTCCACACGGCTTAGCTACCTGTCCAGCCTATTTTCAGCACACAGGCCCCTGACAGACATGGTTAAACACAACCCTGGTTAGCTAGGTGTCTGAGACATGACGAACCCTGAAGGTCCGGCAGAGTTGAGTTCAAAGGAAACGTGACTGCAAAGGAACTGTAGAATAAGCACTTGAAAAGTGCTTAATGTGGCATATTTTTAGAGAAAGCAAGTTAAAATGTGAAGTAAACTAACAGAGACAAAGAGAGAGAAAGAGTATTTACTGTGTGCGTGCGTGTGTGTGTGTGTGTGTGTGTCTGTCTGTGTGTGTAAGACAGAGAGAGACGGAGAGGGTGTCTGTAGTAGAGAAAGAACGTGAGAATGTGTGAGGGATAGAGAGAGAAGGGCAAGAGGCCAGATTCTTTTGAAAGGTCTTTGTGCAGAACCGTACAGATGAAACTGATAAAAACAATGTGCTAGAGTTTAACGGCAGGAATCAATGTAGGGTGCCAAGTGTAACTTCATGACTTTCATGAAACCAAATGCATTTTTGTACCATAACACTAAGAAACATGTGCATTTGTCTGTGAAAGGTAAAAACATCTATATTTTGTGGACTGAATTGTGGAGCATTTTTTCTAGATAAAAGATAATATAGAAACTCACATGCAGGCTTTTCATTCTGTATATAAGGGAAATTAAATGTTTGTGTAAGTGTTAAGTAAACTGCAACAGGTGCA
This sequence comes from Chanos chanos, assembly GCF_902362185.1. Taxonomy (NCBI): domain Eukaryota; kingdom Metazoa; phylum Chordata; class Actinopteri; order Gonorynchiformes; family Chanidae; genus Chanos; species Chanos chanos. The sequence continues at coordinate 23,444,346 of NC_044501.1, read as the reverse complement.
ATATTTTCACTGTGCAATAATAAGAAGTTGTGTGTCATTGTGACTAACTGTTCAGTCAACCTGTAGGTGGTGCAATGGCATGGTTTGTTGTTCTGCTGTTCAAAGCACACACTCCTATGAGCATATTATGTGTGTGTGTGTATTGATCTGGAAATATAGACTGTAAATATTAGGTAGTATATGAACAAGCAGTTTCATCACCACAATTTCACACAGGTAGACACTATGGTTGATTTGCAGTGCACAGAACCCTCATTGTGCCTAACAAATGCACATTTGTGAGTGCATTGGCGTAAAAAAGATGGGAGTGAGTGAACAGTGGGAACAGTCATGCAGCCAGATGAGTCATGCTTCATCCCCTCCACAGGAAGTGCCTGAGTACACCTGAGTGCACACCATAGTACACCTAAGCACACCTGAGTACACCTGAGTACACACCAAAGTATACCTGAGTTCACACCAAAGGAATCTTAAGACTTCAGTGTTTGGCTCCCATGCTGAAGGGTCTTGGCAAATCCTCTATGATATGGGAAGGTGTTTTCCTGGCACAGTTTAAGTCATCTCAGTACTGTTGAAGGTAAGGCAAACACCAATAAAAACACAAAGTTATTCTGAGTTATTTTTTAACCTTCATCCTGTGGTAAAGCATTTTTTTGCCTGGATGGGAGTGGTCTCTTCCAGAATGATAACACCCCTATACACAGGTCATGAGTGGCTGCCAAATGGTTTTTTGATGAACATAGCTGTCACAGTTATCATATTATACACCGTTTCAATGAGCAAAACAACAATCTTGGCCCAAGAAAGTTCCGGTGTGCAATATCTGAATCGCTGGCAAATCGAAAATCAGCAGTAAAAGTCAAACTATGATGCAATCCTACTTCTGGCGCAGAATAACAGAAGACATGAGCAAAATAAAAGAGGGTACGAGCAAAAAATTAAAGCACAATTTTTCTTGTGGTCAGTACAGTGTGTATGTAAAGGGATATTGCTGAAACTGACATAGACCATATGAAAAGATATACTTTACTTCTCTCCGTTACATCATCAAAAAAGAATATTAGAACATTAAAAAAAAAAAAAAAAGTAACCACAGTGTCAGAGCTTATAACAGTAGCACAAGCAAGTTAGGCAGCTAGGTAACAGAATGACAACCAGTTTTATTAAAACAGCACTGAAATAGTGAAATGTGGACCCTTAAAGAGCCACAAAGGTTAAGAGGTCCCAATGGAAATAGAAACTGTTAAATTTCTCTGGAAGTGCCACTCATGTTAATCATACCTGCCAACTCCTGATGACAGCTCAAGGTGAATTTTGTTATACTATAATCAAATATGAGAAAACTTCAATGAGTACCCTTTCACTCCACTGAAAACAATAGGAGTTATTAAACCAGTAAAAGTTAATGATAATTCTTGATCCTTTTTTGCTAAGGATCAGTGATGTGTTGCTAACTTATGTTCTTACATTGTTAAACTGGTCATTGGCAAAAACAGGTGCTTTATGGCTTAAGGGGGAGGCATGCTGGGATGAGGTGACAGGGGTGGCAGGAAGAGAGATCCTAATGGCTATTCTTTGACCTCAACAAAGCCAGTCAAATCCCAGGTCACAAAAAGGCTAAGAGCAAAATTCTGCCTTTTAATTTGAGAGATGCCGAACCTTAGCCCTGGCTAAGCCCTGGTTGCTAACTTGACACACCATATCTATTTCATATCTCACTTAAATCATGCTCTGATTTAAAACAGTCCAACAGATAATGCTGCAAGACGCAGCCTCAAGCACACATCCAGTACTGGCTTTACCTGTGATAGTCAGGGTCATGATTTCTGGCACACAACCCATTCTGTAACTGTAGAAAAATGTTCATGATCCCTTTGGTATCAGCTGGACTTCTGCAATATCTACACATAAAAATCTGGTTTGATCTTCAACTAAATAACAATAATAGACAGATGTCTTCCTGCAACCGTAAACGGCCGTAGACAAGTCATGATAATATGTGCAGCTTTCAGCATTCACCAACTTTTAACCAGTTAAGACTGCCCTACTCTCACAAATTCACATAGTGTTGCTACCTAAGAGAATTCTTTGGTTATTGCTTATTATTCATAGCATATATCTGTCTATGTCACTTCAGACACACTCACCTGCCACTAACTGGTTAATTAACAGCAAACAAATAACCACAATTCTAAGATAGTCGTACCCTTCCTCCACTCTGTGCAGTGATCTAAAGATTGGATCAGTTCATGCTCTTGCATTACTCATCCATTGTCATGTGCAGCAACAAGTGATGCAACACTGTTGTTGATATTAAATAAAATCTGTAGATGTATCTGAAACATCAAAGAGTGCATTAATACATTTTGCCTGAACTCTTAAAAACATAACTCTCTTTCTCTCTCTCTCTTTTCTTGGTAAAAAGGAACTGGAATGAGAAGAGAACAGAGGGTATAGCATCACCCTGTGTGAAGGCCTCACTCTTCTTCACTGCATATGCTGTGCCAAACACCTGTCCACAGGTATGAGATGAGAACAATTTGCCGCTTTCAAAAGTCAGTCTGCCTCTTTGTTGCAGACTGCCTGTCTGACTCTGCTGTCTGCTGTCAAACCCCTCACTCACTCCACTTTATATTTACCTCCCCCCTCAGCAGGAATCACTCCACTTCTGTCACCACCCGTATCTTAAGGCTAAATTACTGGAACAGAGCAAGGAGGCCCTCAACTCTCCATAGTCTTTATGAAGTCAAACGTCCTCTTGGCATGTAGCAATGTGTTCAGTTATAATTACAGATCATGGAGCTCTCTGTGATTTTCTGTCTGTGATATTTCATGAGGACAAGCTTTAATGAATCACAGAGAAAAGGCAGCACATTATCAACAAATATGGCATTACTTGTCAAACATTCATGTGACAAGTCAAACATCTGGTCTAAGTACTAGGGATGAGTTTGAGTGGTCAGCCAATAATTATGTACAGTCTAAATCATTTTTTAAATCATCAGTGAAAAATTTCTAATTGAAAGGAATATGTTAAAATAGAACCAGATTAGTTCTAAAGTTAGCAAGCAGGTTAAAGTATTAGTGGCTGGTTTCAGGCTTTGTATCATGAACATTTTGTTGTTGTAATGAAAGATAAAGTGCAGTGTTCATTTCGTATCATGGCTACTCTCGGAAGAAGAAAAAGATCGGATTTGTCACACATTTTAGCTATAATACAACTGAAAATAAAACGCACCAAAAACAGTGTGAGTTTTCGGTGGGAAAAATACCTCAGACCTCAAGAGACACACCACCAAAAAATATATGATAATAAAAGTTAGGCTTAGAAACCAACTTAAGCGTGACTTTTTTAGCTAGAAGCAGACCGATAGCAAGCCTAAGAATATCTGTGTGTTTGATGAAATCACTGTTATGATTTAATTAAAAAACAAAAATGCAAATTGACGAAAATGTGAAAAATGCATTTGACTAAAATTTTACTAAAACTTGTCTAGTTTTCGTTTACTAAAACTAGACTAAAACTAATAATGATCAAATGACTAAAATATGACAAAAACTAACAGGCCTATGTATTTTAGTCAAAAGACTAAAACTAAGACTAAAGCAAAATCACCAGCAAAAACTAACACTGATAGAGTGGATTTGAATATTGTTTTCAGATGATCTTGTTTGTAACATTTCTGAATAAAGTGACATCTGAAAATGAAAATGGGAATGTAAATATAGTGAACTACAATGATCCTAATGGAGGAAGTGTGAAATTGCCAAAGACTGACTCCTACAGAAATATGTCAAACACTGACATACATTGTGTGAGTGTTTGATATCTGTGTAGTGAGAGCAGGTAGCATTTTGCTCTGATCTATGAATGTTTTTGAGCTTGCCAGTTATTTGTTTTTTACCAACCACTTCTGTTTGACGTTGAAAAGAATAGACCTGTGCACATACAGTTACACAGTGAAAAAAGAGAGTGACAAGAAAAAAGAGAAATCAGCGATAGAAGATGAAAGATAGCTTTCTGTGGTAACTACAAGAGCATGACTTCAAATAAAACTATGTGCAGACCTGCCACGCTGGTCTACTGTCTAATCAACGACAGGATCAGCACTCCAATCTATCGCTCCATCTTTTCCTCCCTCCCTCATTCTCTGCCTCTCATGTTTACCTCTAATCTCTGTGGTTAAAAACACAAGGCCTCCTACAGGGTCTATGGAATGTCAAACCTCCTGAGACATTCCTGTTTTGTTTTTCACAATATTCAAGCTAGACTAAAAAAAAGGTTATGACAAAACAACATTATGACAGTATGTTGCTAAAGCTTTTCTCATTCTCATATAAAAATTAGATACATAGTCTATATCAAGGGCCATTCAAGAGTTTGTTAAAGATTTGTCTTCTATGTTGTATCAGGCACAGGAAAGATCACAGGCTCTCCTGTAGGTCAGGCTATGTATGATGGTCTTAGTTTTGCTGGATGAGGTGGTTTTAGGAAGTTTTGGAGAACCCCTGATCACCATTAGCTAATTAAAGTTCAGTTTTAACTGGGTCAAAATACTGGTCAGGCATGGACTCCTTTTTCCAAACGCAAGGAAATCGTATCCAAGAATCCAATGCGTAAAAATTATCTGGCAGAATGTAGTTAGTACTTATTTACTGATCAGTCACATAATAAATAATTTATCCATTGTTAGTTCATCAGAAAGTACTTGTTTATGAATGACCTGTAAATGATTAATTTAAAGTATTATGAAGTGTTTTTGATGGTGATATGCCCAATGCCAAAAGCCAGTACTGATTCTGTACTGTTTGTTCACTAAGTGTCAACGTTCTATCCCTCATCTTAATCTGTGAGCTTTTCAGTGCACAGATCAGGCTATGAGAACAAATCCTTTGATTTTATTCAATCAAATTACTTTTGTCCCTCCATCAAAGGTGGTTTCTGCAGCGGTGAATATTGTGGGCTGTCCTAGTTTATTTGAATAATGCAGCCTTTTTACAAGTGCAAGCCACAGAAAGAAAAGTCAGCAGAGTTTCACTCTGTGTGATGGGGCCCACGCGCATTATTTATTTATTTATTTTTATTTTTTTTAAGCCCGCCACCACCCCTCCAACATGGGAGTCACATCATACTTTTCTGTCTTTTTTTTTTTTTTTCTCTCTTGTTTCTTCTTATAAATTTTATTGTGTACAGAGGAGACAGGTGGACAGGCAAACGAACAAACATGCAGACAGACAGGTGACATACTGTAGAATGACAGACAGACTGGTGAACAGGTAGACAAGGAGACAGACAGAAGGACAAAATCAATGAAAGGTAATAAGGGAGTGAGGGGAAAAGAAGAAAAGTAAAAAAAAAAACAAAAAAAAAAACAACTATATGTGGGACAAGACAAAGGACTGACGCTGTGATGGGGGAAGCAACGCCAATAATTGTAATATGGAAACAGTAATAATAATAGTAACAACATTGATGACCATAATACTAATAAGGATAACAACAATACTGACAATAATACCATCATAATACTACTACTACAGTTACTACCACTACTAATAACAATAATAGTGATAGTTTCTTTGAAGTATGCGTTTGTGTGTGTGTGTGTGGTAGGGGGGGGGGGGTGTGGGGGTTAGCTAGCAGGCAAATTCAGTGAATTTATGAAAGGGGCCCAGATTTTTTGAAAGTATAAGTTTTTGTGTTGGAATGAAATTCTTTCCATGGATATGTGGTCTATGAAAAGGTTTAACCATTGTGTGATATTTATTGTGTTTCTTGTTTTCCAGTTTAAGAGGATAGTTTTCTTAGCAATTGCTAGGGCGATGAGTATGGGTTGGGGGTTTTGGATTGGTGGGCTGATCACAGAGGTATCCCCGAGCAGACAGAGGGATGGAGAGAGCGGGATGTTACAGCTCATAAAAAGTGATATTCTGTCAGTAACTTGTTTCCAAAAGTTGTAAGTTGGTGGGCACAACCAGGTAGAGTGGAAATAATTGTCTGGGGTGTTCATTGTGCAGTGTGAGCATATGTCTGAATCTAGGAATCCCATTTTATACATCTTGTGCTGGGTGATATGTGTTCTGTGGATTACTTTATATTGTATTAGTTGAAGATTAGTATTGTTTGTCATTGTGAAAGTGTTTCTACAGATTAGAGTCCAGAAGTCTGCACTGGTAGAGAGTGATAGGTCTTTTTCCCAGTCTTGGATGGGGAGGGATATTGTTTGGTCAGAGGATGATATTAGTTTGTATAATTTTGGAGTTTTCTTAGTATTATTTATTTTTTCCATTTCTTCCACTAGTGGGGTCGGATGTAGGTTGTTGTTAGTTTTATTAATTTTGGATTTTAGAATGGATTTTAATTGTAAGTACTGAAAGTATTGCTCTTCCCCTATGTTATACTTTTGCACCAGGTCGTGGAAAGTGATGAAGGTGTTATTCTGAAAGATGTGTTGAAGCTGTGTGATACCTCTTTGTTTCCAAGTGGTGGAGTGGAGTGGTGATTTGTTGAGTGTAAAGTCAGGGTTGTGCCATATTGGGGTGCCATATTGGGGCCCACACGCATTATAAATGTTTAGCATTTAACAGCAAATACATGTTTATAAAGATTCCCAATGCAAATCAAACAGTTTCTCATACTTTGCTTTGCACTGTCAACCATAAACATGGTCACACACTGGAAATGTACTGTATGTAACAATACAAGCAGAAACAGTTCTCAGCTGATCTATACTGTGACCAGAGTGTTACTTCAGGTTTGGATGTCCAGATTCAAATGTTACATCATGGCAGGCAGAGATTCTTTTGCGTGATTTTCTCAGTGACAGGGTCATTGTGTTTCTCTGTGAGCGGTTGATTCTCCTGGCTGCGGTGTGTATGGTGCAGCTGTACTGTCTCTGGTGAAAGACAATGCTTGTGTTATCTTCCTCCAGGTTTGGTTCCAGAGACATGTGAGCAATCCATTCAACTTGCATGACTGTTAATCTCATCTCTATTTCTGTAAAGTAAGGATTGTGGAATTATAACTTAAAATTGCATGTTAAAATGACAGAAAATCAGCTCCTGATGCTAAAATGTTGGTTGATAAGAGACTAAAATGTTGAAAAATGTTGGTTGATAATTATTACAGAGTTCCACTGCTGGCAACAGCTCACAGACTAAGGAACAGGAAATGTATCTTCGCTTGCCAGCCACGATAACCACATTGTGAATCTTCACTCTAAACTGTCAGCTGGGACAGAGTCTATGGTCAGACAGCACCTGCAGCTGGGAAACTGGATTAAAGAGAGGAAAATCAAAAGAGAGGCCATCTCTCTCTTGTTTCCCTTTGTGTCACTTTTGTGTGACTGGTTACTTTAAATTCAGATTAGTGATTCTCAGTTTGCTATTTGTGATGTATCCCCATACCTTCTCACTGGTCCTGCTGTCAGTCCACTTTGTTTGGCATAAGGGAGAAAATTCTGTCAGGGTTGGCTGTAGACACTGGTATGTTCAGTCAGGGTTGGCTGTAGACACTGGTATGTTCAGTCAGGGTTGGCTGTAGACACTGGTATGTTCAGTCAGGGTTGGCTGTAACTGAAAGAACAGAGAGTATGTTGGGAGGGTTGGTTGTTTGAAACACTGACGTCCGTTTCACTGCTATGCCTCTGGATTCTCAGACCTATACATATCTAAGGCTCTTAAGAGTTTTGCTTTACAGCATCTAATTCTTCCTCTTGTGACTTTATCTGGTTCTTCTTAAGTGCTGGAGATGATCAAAGATAGAGTGCAAATTTCGCAAATTTCTGGTAACTACTAATAGAGCTAAAGTCCTCTGGTTAAAGTGGACCAAAGAATTTATTGCCATTCCAAATCCCCAAATCCAGTTCTTGTCCTTCAGACATATACTGAAAAAAAGCCAATGAGTTTGAAGACAACATCTATCAGAAGGTTGCAGATGATCCACTGTATTATGTACAATTTATGCATGCAGGTTCTCTTGAAGGGCATCTAGCAAAAACCCAAGTCTCTCCAGTCAGGCTTCTCCTTGTCACTGCTGCCTCAGCAAGTTTATGCATTGAAAAGGATAGATGTTTGTCGTGTGCTCACAAAAATGTTCACAGTGCCTGACATTAGTCTGGGGACAAGTGCAGCATTTACCAGTGTCTTAGTCTTAGTTCTTCAAAATAATGTCTTCAAGGATCAGTGCCGCAGATACCCTCTGATTTGGTTTTAATGATCAGACAGCACTGTTGGGTTAACTCAACCACTGTAACCTAGAAGGGACAAACAGGATATTAATTTGGCATTAAATAAATATGCACACAAATATTTGAACAAAAGCATACAGTGAATCTTAAATGTTCAATTTTATCACATTCCTTGATTTTTCCTCAGAACTCGAGTTACACCAGTTTCCCTGACTGCATAGGCTCTCAGGCGCAGACGTGTCCAAACTGAAAGCTGAATGAATGATCAGCCGATGTTTTCCACACAGTATCAGACTCTGACAACTAAAAATGAAATTAAGTCAGAAAACTAACTCAAAAAACACTCAGAAATAAAAATAAACAATTAAATACTAAACACAGAAAATGGTTTACTTTATGAATGTTACGCCATTAAGGATTACATTCTATATCATCTATATTTTTTCAGCCATCTGTTCTTTTATGGTTGATTATTGGAAGGCATTTAAAAGGTTTGTGCCAGGTCTGGATACAAACCAGAGCAACTCTGACATGTTTCTCACAAGACAATCACTCTATATAGATGACACAGTAACCAACCACCTCAGACTGGTCTGATAAAAATGGTCTAAATATCATTCAAAAGACCCTGAAAAAAACTGCAGAAATAAACACAAGTCACAGAGAAAATTCCAAACAAACTGCATCTTTATTACATTAGAATGGAACACAATACTTTAGTTGTCATTATGGAAAGATTTCAGAGATATGGGACACTTGATAACCGTGTCCCGTGGGCTTGGGTGTTGGTTAGTGGGGTGTTAGAGATATGGTATCTGGGGTTTGTCTCCAACTTTACACAGCCTCCTGTTACATATAGGCAAATTGTGTAATATATTCTGAGAGCCAAGATATCCTTATGGAATCATGGCAGGACAGCACTAAATCAGATTAGTACTTTAGTTCTTTCTGCCGTCTCTGAAGCCAGCTGTTTCCTCTTCTGTATATTACAGGCTGGAGGAATTCTCTGGATACCAGTTAGGAAGGAGAGAAATGATTGTCCATTTCACAGGCAAAGGAGTGGGGACAGGCAGAGGAATTTCACTCCTGCTCCCTTCTTCATCTCACTGGCTACATTTCCACAGACGTTGAAGGTTTGGAGCATGTTTTTTTATATATAATGATATGATTCTATCACTTCTGTTGCACTGGGCCTTTAAAGGTACAACACTGCATATTTAAATAAAAAATCTAAATTTATGTCAGTGACACAAGTTTAAAGACTAAATTATCTGAGTCTACAGTCCAGACTTTTAAATATTCGAGGCCCTGCATTTTCTTTTTGTGCTGACTGACAGACTGAGTATTAACTGTCAGCATCGTGTTAAGAACTACACATTGTATTTAAATGAGGTTTAACTGATTAGAATCTTTCAATTTTATTGGAGCTTTAGTCACAAAGGAAAAAGATGAGAGATAGTGAGAACTGGGATAGGAGTTCTTGAAAATGATTGAAATTGTTTTTGACACAGATTGACACTCTTTGGTTTTGTTCAGATAACAGTAACATCCTCTGCGTATCATGGTGCTTCTCCCATGTCTCTCAGAAGGGCAGATCTGGGACTGGGATTTGAAGGAGTGAAGTGACTGAGATCTGGGCCAGACCAGATCAGTTAGAGATAGCTTTGGTACTGAATTTCTGGACAGACCTGATCAGTTAGAGCTGGCTTTGGTACTGAAGTTCTGGCCAGACCTGATTATTAGAGATGGCTTTGGTACTGAATTTCTGTCCAGACCTGATTAGTTAGAGATGGCTTTGGTACTGAATTTCTGGACAGACCTGATTAGTTAGAGATGGCTTTGGTACTGATTTTCTGGACAGACCTGATTAGTTATAGATGGCTTTGGTACTGAATTTCTGGCTAGACCAGATCAGTTAGAGATGGCTTTGGTACTGAATTTCTGGACAGACCTCATCAGTTAGAGCTGGCTTTGGTGCTGAATTTCTGGCCAGACCTGATTAGTTAGAGATGGCTTTGGTACTGAATTTCTGGACAGACCTGATCAGTTAGAGCTGGCTTTGGTATTGAATTTCTGGACAGACCTGATTAGTTAGAGATGGCTTTGGTACTGAATTTCTGTCCAGACCTGATTAGTTAGAGATGGCTTTGGTACTGAATTTCTGGTCAGACCTGATTAGTTAGAGATGGCTTTGGTACTGAATTTCTGGCCAGACCTGATTAGTTAGAGCTCGCTTTGGTACTGAATTTCTGTCCAGACCTGATCAGTTAGAGCTGGCTTTGGTACTGAATTTCTGTTAGCTGTGAAAGTGATAGAATCACTTTCAGGGCTCAGTAGTGAGATGTGACAAAACAGAATGATGTGTTCACTCACTGTTTTTGATTTGTTTTATGAAACTATAGCTGTCACTGATCCAAAATCTGTGGAATTGCAGCTGCTTTGATCACTGGTTGACCAGCATGCATTGCCTTACTGTAGCCAGACAACTTCTTGCTTGTGGAGACACTACAAATAGATATTTGTGGAAAGCTCTGGAAGCCGGTGCATGGAGAACAGAAGTGCTCTGTGTATGTCTTGAAAAGAGAGATAAACAGGAGGTAATGATGTGCCCAAAAAAGGGACTTTTAAGAACTGAAATGAAGTGAAAGAAGACATCACACGTACACCTCCCTGCTACGCTGCAACTTGTTTGGGAATTCCTCACAGTCGAATTATTCAGAAGGCTTTGAGATAAGCATCAGCAGACGGACCACAGAGGGGGAAGGAATACAATGTGAGCTATCAGACAAGGAAAGAAGGAACTCCTCAGCAGGCCTGTCTTCATCCAGCTTTGCATTAAGAGTTGTTTAGATTTATAGGCTGTTTCTGGGTAGGGAGCTGGGTCTGTCTGAGCTAGAATCAGATGTTCAAGCTCCTGATCGTGGGAGTCCTGACTGCAACATTGAAAAACAACTGCATCACAACGGATCGAAGGGGAAAAAGGTGCAAAAAGTTAAAAAGTTAATTGATTTAACATTTCACTACTTGAAATAAAACAATGCAAAGTCTCTGCTACACCAGTATGCGAGAAGCAAACTACATTCAGTTATCAAAATGCAGAAAAGGACTAGTGCCTGAGAGAATAAATTTTGTAAGGATAGATTTTGAAGAACTCGCTCTTTCTCTCCCTGTCTCTGTCTCTTTCTGTATGTGTGTGTGTTTGTGTGTGTGTTTTGTGGCACAGCTGCTAGCTATCTCACTGAGGGAAGTGAATGTGTGATGATTACAGACAGACTCTTATCAGAGGCTGGGGGCATGTTCCTTTGTTCCCTGCCCAAGCCATCTCTGCCACCCACCGCTGTACTCTGTCTCTCTGGGCACTGTCAGATCGGCTCAGTCTCAACCTCACACAGCCTGGACAGCAGCCAAGGGTTAGCCTCCACTCGCCTGGAACTGCTGCAGCGTTTCGTATTTCAATAAAAAGATGAAAAACTTTCCTTTCATATCGTAAAACTGCACAAGGTAACAGCTGCAGGAACCTCAAGTGCAGCCAGAATGCTGCAGTGAACAAAACAGACAGAGATCCAAAAAACTGGTTATTGATATATTCCTTTTTTTTAACACTCTGAATATATGTAATTATGTAGGACAGAAAAGAGCCACGGTTTGCTTTTGCACCATATGATCCATAAAAAAAAACAAAAAAAAGAAGTAGAATTAAGAAATATGCCGGAAACATATGGTAGTGTATAGATCTGAAATCATACATTTTTACCACATGTCCTGACAGAATATGGAACATTAATAACATAGCAATAAATTTTTTACTACAAACAGACTTAAACTGTTGCAGTCCCTTAAAACTGTATTATCAGCAGAACATGCCCCTCACTGTGCATTAAAAGAGAGAAGAATGGCACAATGTCACGGTCTCAGTTCATCTCAATTCAATTAAATTTCAATTCAAATTTACTGTATTTGTATGGTGCTTTTTTAAAAAAAAATTGTCTAAAAGCAGCTTTATAGCGATCAGTGCCTATCTCACTGTCTCACAGTCTCAATTCATCTCACTGTCTCAGTTCATCTCAATGTCTAACAGTCTCAATTCATCTCAGTGTCTCACTGTCTCAGTTCATCTCAGTGTCTCACTGTCTCAGTTCATCTCAGTGTCTCACTGTCTCAGTTCATCTCAGTGTCTCACTGTCTCAGTTCAACTCAGTGTCTCACAGTCTCAATTCATCTCACTGTCTCACAGTCTCAATTCATCTCACTGTCTCACAGTCTCAGTTCATCTCAATGTCTCACAGTCTTAATTCATCTCACTGTCTCACAATCTCAATTCATCTCAGTGTCTCACTGTCTCGGTTCATCTCACTATCTCACTGTCTCAATTCATCTCAGTGTCTCACTGACTCACATCATCCCACTGTCTCACAGTCTCAATTCATCTCACTGTCTCACTGTCTCAGTTCATCTCAATGTCTCACAGTCTCAATTCATCTCAGTGTCTCACAGTCTCAATTCATCTCAGTGTCTCACTGTCTCAGTTCATCTCACTATCTCACTGTCTCAGTTCATCTCACTGTCTCACTGACTCACATCATCCCACTGTCTCACTGTCTCAGTTCATCTCACTGTCTCACTGTCTCAGTTCATCTGTGGGCAATGCTGTTGTCTTCATTCCTGAGGAGGAGAGTGAGGTTGATTCACAGTGCTCCGAGGGCCTGCAGCCCGGCAGTGCGCAGACAAACGCTTATCGCAGAGTTTATCCCAGAAGAGTTATGAGAGGACACAATATGAGCAATAAGTGCTTTTATTTTAACTTGTGAATGTTGTCCTCTTGGATATTTTCTGTTTAAGTATAAATTGTTACTGCTATGATTCTGAACTTGTGTAACTGTGTTTGAGCTTGTAAAATTCAAACATTTTCTGCTACAAACACTTAAGGAAAGCAAACAGTACCACACATGACCGTGGCAGCATAGCTGGTTGTGTAGTGTGGTCATTTCTGTTTTTGTATTCTGTTCCAGTTAAAAACATTTCCATAACATGAGGCTGGTGCCACCACGGCTCTGCAGATACTGCTCTTTGAGGTTCGTTAGAATTTAACCATTTGATTCGGGCATAACATTTTCATTTCATTCCATCTTACCACAACATTTCTTCCCAAAAGGTTTACTGATGGCAGCAGACAGGTTTGCCTACAGCTGCATAAAATTACAATTCAGAGATTTAATAGTAACATGGTTACATTCCTAATGATTTATGTACAGACTGTCATGGGGTGGAAAGGAGACTCAAGCCAGGTCACCATTTCAACCCCAGAAAGGCCACTTTATTCTACAAACACACATGCCAGAGGTGTGTGGGACAACATGACAGGTGCTATGTGCAGGGATGGCCTGGTGAGGAATCCCAGTCATGGGTTGGTCACCAGCTCCAGAAGAGGTGATGTAACCAACTTCAGATCACTCAGCCTGAGAGCCCTACCCTGGGATCCTCTTCAGCTGGCAAGTATATCTCCTCTGGTCCACTCAGCTGACATTGGTCACCTCCTGCAGGAGCTCAGGAACCAGGAGGAGATTTGCACCTTCAGCTGGCCTCTGCACTCTCCCTTTGGCTGGTCCATTCTCTGCCCCACAAGTCTGATTCATTCTCTGCTCCACTCATCTGGTTCACTCGTCTGGTTCACTCATCTGGTTCACTCGTCTGGTTCACTCATCTGGTTCACTCGTCTGGTTCACTCGTCTGGTTCACTCATCTGGTTCACTCGTCTGCTCCACTTGGCTGGTTCACTCGTCTGGTTCACTCATCTGCTCCACTTGGCTGGTTCACTTGGCTGGTTCACTCGCCTGGTACACTCGGCTGGTCCACTCGTCTGGTACACTCGGCTGGTCCACTCGTCTGGTCCACTTGGCTGGTCCGCTTGGCTGGTCCACTCGTCTGGTCCACTTGGCTGGTCCACTTGGCTGGTTCACTTGTCTGGTCCACTTGGCTGGTCCGCTTGGCTGGTCCACTCGTCTGGTCCACTTGGCTGGTCTGCTTGGCTGGTACACTCATCTGGTACACTCGGCTGGTCCACTCGTCTGGTCCACTTGGCTGGTTCACTTGTCTGGTCCACTCGTCTGGTCCACTTGGCTGGTACACTCGGCTGGTCCACTCGTCTGGTCCACTTGGCTGGTCCACTTGGCTGGTCCACTCGGCTGGTCCACTCGTCTGGTCCACTTGGCTGGTCCACTTGGCTGGTACACTCGGCTGGTGGCAGTTGCTTCCGGCGGTGGCTCACCAGGGTCTGTGAAGCAGGGAAGGGATGTTCCCCCAGAGCTTCCTACAGCACTCTCTCTCTCGCTTCCTTTCCCCCAGGCTCCTGCTCTTATCCTGCTGCTAATGGGTTTTCCATAAGCTGTAGGTGCGCTCGTCACCAAACGACCAGCTGTGCCTCCATATAGGTTTTCCACGTTAGGCTTTGTCCCTCATGTGTCCTTGGGGTTGTCAGCTCTGTACTGTGTTGATCGTCTGAAGGAACTGATATCACTGCATTAAGTTTACTGTTTTATCTGTGTATGTTGGCAGTTTGTAATGAAATACAGACACATTAAGTTAACTGTTTTGTCTGTGTATGTTGGCAGTTTGTAATGAAATACAGACACATTAAGTTTACTGTTTTGTCTGTGTATGTTGGCAGTTTGTAATGAAATACACATTAAGTTTACTGTTTTGTCTGTGTATGTTGGCAGTTTGTAATGAAATACAGACACATTAAGTTTACTGTTGTGTTTGTTGGCAGTTTGTAATGAAATACAGACACATTAAGTTTACTGTTTTGTCTGCATATAGACCTGTTTCATCCAAGCACTTTAACTGCATGTTACAAAATATGCAAAATGTGACATTTCTGGAAAGACATTGAAAAGACATTTAGAGAGTGTATCTGGTGGTGTTTTATCTAGGTGTGATGGGATTGGGCAGAAAAAGGAGGGAGAAAAATGCTGAGAGGTAGAGAAATGATACACTATGTTTGTGTATATGTGCGTGTGTGTGTGTGTGTGTGTGTGTGTGTGTGTGTGTGTGTGAGAGAGAGAGAGAGGGAAAGAGAGAGAGAGAGAGAAAGCCACAGACAGATGAGTGTAGAGTTAAACTGGATCCTGTAGGGGGCAGTGTGAATACACTCGATGAGATCTGTCTGGTTTTCCTCTGGAGCAGCAATACCCACAGGTCTGCTCTTAACTTTCCAGTCCTGGTCATCCACATACTCATGTTCCTGTCTTTATATCTGTGTGTGGGAAGATGGGCAACATGAGGTGCCATGCATACTCTGCAGCTCTGAGTTAAATCATTGTTTAAAATGAGAAAAGGAAGAAGAGTATTTGGGTGATCCTTCACTGTATCTGGTGAACACTCCTGTATCCTTGTAGTCCTTAATGCAAGGGCTTTTGAGGTGATGTTAGTGGGAGAATCCTCCTCTTCAGCAGAACAGGAAAGTGAGAACCAGTGAATTGAGATGCGATTTGTGCCACTGTGGACATGGGATTCTGTCCACACTAAACTTCAGTCTGAGAACAACACCACACTGAGTTGTTGTCCTGTCTCCTCTGATGACCCAGTGCACTGGCTTCACCTCTACATGTATGCACGGATGTGTGTGCGTGTGTGTGTGTGTACTTGTTTTTGCTAACTTTGGAGAGCATTTTACTGAAAGTATACTATTCTGTTGGGAATGCATTGTCAAACTGGGATGAACAAACAAACAAATAAAACCTTGAGTGATCGAGTGTGTGTGTGTGTGTGTGTGTTTGTGTGTGTGTGAGTGAGTGATTCAGTGAATGTGTGTGCACGTGGCTTTATGTGAGTGATTGAGTGAGTGTGGGTGTATACAAGTGAGTGTGTGAATATGTGTGTGCGTATGAGTGAGTGAGTGTATGTGTGCATGTGCGAGTATGTTCGTGTGTGTGGGTGTGAGTGAGTGAGCCTGTATACATGTGTGAGGTGATATGTGGGACCAATCTAATCAGAGACGAGAGACACGGCTGAATTTTATCCCTGACTGTGGTCTCTGTGTTTAGCCACTTCACTTTGATATTGCCCTTTTGCACCTTACCCTCACTGTTCCCCACAGGGCTAAGTTTAGGAGATCTGAAGTCCCCTCCTCCACTCTCTCTCTCTCTCTCCCTAACACTCATCTCCTCCTATCCCCTCCCTCTCTCCTTCTTCCTCACGCATTTACCCTCTCCCCCTCTCTCTCCCTCTACATGAGCTGTACTAGAGCACTCAACTAACAGTCACAGCTCAGAGTATATAAACGCAGCGTTCGCTAGATCAGTGAACTCACACAGAAATTAGAGAGAGACAGAGAGACAGAGAGAGGAAAGACAGTAAAAGAAAACACAGAGGGATTTTTTACCCTACAAGCTCAGATGTGGAGTTTGTCAAGCCGGAGTGTGGATGTGTCAGAGCTGTGCTGAGTGTTACAGAGGGAGACGTTTTAAAGGGAATACACTGATACATCCAGCTCCAGTGATGCCCTAAGGAACAGGACATCATTGATGTGGTTGTCTGCACAAAACTGAAAGGAACAGTTCTTTTTTGACCCAGCTGAAATTTTAAACAGTTTTATAATGTCAGGAAGAGGATTCATGACCCAGTTAAGGAGCCTTTGGCTGGTGTGGCTTTGGCAAGGTGAGTGAAAAGATTTCTGTTTCTGCCTTTCAGTCATCCCCTGAGTCAGCCTGGGGCAGCAGGCGTCAGGTTTGAGCAGGTCAGCAGAGTGTCAACAGAGAGAAATCACATGACACTCAAAGCCCTATCACTACCCGCTCAGAACAGGGCTTTTAACCACTACAAAGTGTGCTCACTCCGCATTTCAAATCGAAGTTGCATTTTCACACCGCATTTCAAACCGAAGTCGCATCTTCACTCTGCATTTCAAACCAAAATCGCATCTGTTGAACAGGAGGGTTTTTTTTCTTGATATTGAAGATTAATATTAAATCCATTGAACCACTAAATATACTTTTTTATTTTGTGTATACTTTCTATAACAAGCTTGCTTTGCCGTTAGATTCTTCATGGAAACTGTTGACACGAGTAATGCATAAATGTATCGTAATCTGTTACTTTGTACTAACCAGTTTGGCACCAGCTGTGTGAGATTTCCTCGTCACTCTGCAAAAGCACTAAACTGCATTTATGTAGAGCAGAATCCAAACCAACCCCAGAGGTCTTAGTTCTCATCCCAAACTGGTCTACGGAGGGTTAGATTTGACCCCAAACTGACCCCATCATTGTTAACCTTCATTCCAAATTGTAAGACTGTTTAAGAGAACTCACTGATCGGAGCATTTGGTTGGAAATGGTGTGGGACTAGATTTTGTTGGAATGGTGTGGGACTAGATTTTGTTGGAAATGGTGTGGGATTGCCAGAATGACTGGACGAATCATGCAGAGATATGAACCCTATCAGTAAAGTGAGAAATAAGGTGTTTTTGGATGTGACATGGGAATGAAGTGTGTATGTCCATTATCTTCTGTTTTATTCTAACAGTGAGTGTTTCCAGAGTCTCTATCCAGCCAAGCAGATGCCATCTTTGGACAGGTTCAGCTCTGACTGGAGCTCATTAGAGAGCTCAGACCTGTGAGAGACCTTGAGTTGGATGATGAAACATAATGACGACCAATGGCTTAGGGAAAAGAGTGGTTTAAAGGGAGGACCCTCTGTTTTACACTCTCTGTGTGACTTCGGCAGTGAGATAAAAACAACTTCTAATATTTGTTAGAATATAAAACTTAGTAAGCACGTGTCAGCGTCCCAAGACAACACGCATGGCAATCTTCAGTAAGAGCTATTCCAGTTCACCCAGAGATTCAACAGCTGCCTTTAAGAACATTTAGAGTTGTTTTCTTAGTGTGCCCATATATTTTAATTGCTCTGTTTTTCAGTGAAGGGGGAGCATAGTTTTCAGGCTTTTGAATTGGCCAGAGGGCTTTGAGATAACCATTGTTGAGTGCAGAGGCTTGGTGCTGGAACTAATGTCATTACAAAGACAATGACCCAAACAACTGAGTCACATCATTAGTGACCCCCCAGTGAAGGGAGACTGTTAGACTGTGTCCTGTGGAGAGAGTCTCCACAGGCCACAGAACAGCACTCTGTACCTCAGCATGGACTTCAGCACAAAAAGGACAGGATGGAGATCCAGCATGGATAGGAACTGCCCATGAATTAGTAGAAGTGTGTGTGTGTGTGTGTGCATGCGTGTGTGTGTATGTGTGTGTGCGTGCATTTCTGTATGTTTTTCTGTCTTAAAAAGGACTTACCTTATTGATATTTAAGACATATCACAAGAGTCTCATTCTTATAAACCTTGTATAAAATCAACAAATATCTAATCTGTACAAATTTGAACTGTTGTTTACCAGAAATCTCAATTATCCTTGATGCATAGATGTAATGCAATAAATCAGTCTGTTTGTCAGTCTCTCATTCTCCCTGCATTCGCCTGACTCTCCTCAAACACCCCCAAACTAACATTCATGAGACAGATTTTGGAGTCGGGAAAGGCTTGGGCCACGAGTCCAAAATGTTGTGCAGCCAAAACTATCAACACTCTGTGAACTTAGAGAAAAAGACAAATTTCGTTGAACTGACTATTAAAAAAGTCTTGGAAACAAGATTAGTAGTGACGAATGTGCAAAGGTTGCCAATAGTGTAGCCTTCTGAATGACCGCAGGAGACATCTCTTCACTGCTCTCCCAGTGCATACTGCATGTCACAGTTGAAACTCAAACCCTGAGGGGTCTGGTGTGGAGCTCCAGGTTTCTCTGAGCCTGCTAAAGCCACTCTTTCAGACTCATTCCAGCATCGTTCATTTTTTCTTTTGCCTGCTACTTCAAGCAGTGTCAGAAAGCGTGCCAGACCAGTACCGTGTGATCTCTGGCCGCCTGGCACTGGGATCTGAAAGGTAGCCTTGGAGTAGTTTAGTCGTGCTTGAGTGCCAATGGCTGTGATTCTGCGTCCTATGAAAAGCATGTTTGGTTTGGCAAACTTCTGTTTTTCGTGATGTGTGAGTATCTCCTGTGATCATTTGTTGAGCTTTATGTTGTTCTCAGCTTTGTCTCCCCCAAACACACGAGTGTGATGTGCCTGACTGAGGATCTCATACTATATAATACTTCTAATACTAGTGGTGTGCAGTTTGGGAACGAATTGCTCTTTTTGAACGACGGCCCAGCGAGAAATTAACAAATCACTAACTGAGACGACTCATTACTCCTGAGTCATACAAAAGATTAGTTCAACATGAACAAATCATTCACAAACGACACATCACTAGTTTGAACTTGGACAGCTCGAGTCGGAATGTACGAGTTCGAACTCAGACAGCTCAAGTTCGAAAACCTGAGTTTGAAAGATCGACGGTTCGATGGTTCATGCAGTAGACGAGTCTACCTGAAGACACTCAAAGACTTAACTCATGTTCTGGGTCATATTGTCGATTTAGTGGATACACCATTCCAGTATCCCATAAGGCCTAGCTAGCAGATCTTTAGACACAATGAAGTAGGAGGCCAAAAAACATGCAGGCTCGCTTTGGTGTGAGAAAATAGAAACTTTTGTGTAGCTAATAAATGTGACGTATTGGTTTATGTTACCTGATCAGAAATTTGATATTAGAAATGTTTTTTATATAAAAAGAGTTTTAAGGACATTCATGTAATTATGTTTTTCGAACTGTTCGAAAGAATCGGGTTACTAAAATGAATTGAACTGCCCACCACTGACTAATACCCACAAAGTCTGTCTCTCAAAGTGTTACAGGGCAGACTGTCTCAGATAATGGGTGCCAACTGAAGAAGGGTCTTTGAAATGGAGAGATGGATTTGGTGGGAAGACTTGACTCACAGGTTCGAAAGATTAGCTGAAATCCTGAGGAGGTGTCCAGCTTCATGAATAATGCTCTCAGTCACTGAATTTGCTTTTCTGCTGAGAGGAAGTAGCTTGCACGCTAAACCAGTCCATATACCTCTATGTATGTCTGTATCTGACCGTTTACCCCCGTGGTGGTCACCAAACGTACACACCATTCTACAGGACTGTTCATTTATGTATCACCTTCTCACTTTCCACCTGAGCCAGCTCCCCTCTGTCTTTGTCACTGAGGTGCACTGGACTATGACCTGGTCTGTACAGGGAGTAAGGTGTTACTCTGCCCTTTTGACTCTAAATGCTGTAAGGCTTGTCTGTCAGTGCCAGCCCTGAGAACACTCCTGGCTAAGTGACAGAGAGATTTATGTCTCAAAACTGCAAACTGGGCCTGAGCCTCAGTGTCTGGGCAGCCCAGGAATCCTTTTGACACTTTGGGTGAGGGTCTAAACCTCTGGAGCCAAACTGCATCCTTTTGCTGTCAGCACCATCCTTAAAGTATCAAGTAGGTCTTACTTTTACTGTTGTCATGGTCACCAGTCATTTTTGCACGTGGAGCTAAAGTAATGTTCATTAGAATGTCAGTGTTGCAGGTGTGTCAGTTCCTACATTCCATGAGAAACAGAAACAGTCCCATCAGTGCCCCCGTGTCAGATCTACATGGCCAGTAGATGTCTGGTTTAACCAGTTTGTCTCCTGCCTGGGCTGGACTGCTTGGGCAGGTTGGTTTTTTAAGACTGTGGGCCAGATTTGTTGACATGCAAGACCCTCCCATGAAGGGTGGACCAGATGGGATATGGGTATGTTACTGACTCCTTTTTTTATCAGCTTACATAACTCTGCAATGATGGCTTCCCACAAGTGTAATTGGACATCATTAGTGTAACTTTGAATAACAAAGAGAAGTACAGTTGAGTAATTAAATGTTATTAAATTTAAAAGTGACAGCTGTCTTATAATCCCAATGCATTATCACATGCGTACAGAAAGTGTGGTCATCCCATCACTCTCATCTAATACATGTGCTTTTCACATATGTGTTGCTTTGGGAAAATTATTACTGTTGAAGGAGAAATGTGCAACCATTAACTATGATGTCTAAAACAACTCTCAGTTTCCACAGTTTCCACTGAGTCTGTGTCAGTCTCTCAATCCAAACAGTTCATCATGGTTTCACGTTCACACTCACTTCATATACTGCCCCAGCTTTCTTTTAAACTTAAAACTATCGGAAAAAGAGAGATACCCGTCTGCAAGACCAGACCCTCCTGATTTCTGAAGTCAGTTCACTGGCCTCGCTACTAACCTGTGTATAAACTCCTGCAAAAAAATCTGTGAATTTGCATTTCAGTCTGCAGGAAGAGTCCAGCCTGCCTGTGAACAGGCCAGTGGACAGCAGAAATGAAACCACGGGCTGCAGTATGATGTGAAGGTCTACTTCTGATCTGAGGAGGAATAAAGGAGGGGTGGAGCTGGCTGTAAGCTTCTAGGGGTGGTTGGTCTTTAAAAATAGCATTTCAGGTTACTATGCCAATGCAGTTTGAAACAGCTAAGACACACGCATGCATGCACGCAGGCACGCACACACACACATGCACAAACACACACTCTATGTAGAGTTGCAGAAACCACCAGCTACATAAGGAAGCTCGGCTTTCTCTCCCTTCTGTCCAACTGCACTCCATCAGCCTGGACAAGAAAAGTAAAAAAAAAGACAGAGAGAGAGAGAGAGAGAGAGAGAGAGAGAGAGAGAAACGAAGGGAAGAATCTGAAATCCATCCAAAGTAAATGAGGCATAAACAGCTTTTTCATCGAGGGAGCAGTAATCAAGAGGGAGGTGGGAGGGGGGTAGGCTCAGCACAAAGGCAGTTTAACAGCATGAGGGGAGTGTCCACTGAGGTTTCAGTGATCTTTGTCCCACTGCACCGCAGCAGTGAGTGGAGACATGGCTCAAACCCCGTCCTGACTCTCAGCATGTCTGATATCAGACATGGCCTATACAAAACTGTGACATGGATCATTAATGATCATCTGGGTAACTTTTTGCTACTTTGGGGGCATTAAACCCATAATTTTCACAATAGTGTTGTCTTTGAGATCTCACAATTCGCTCTTTATAACGGGAAACTTTTGCAAACTCATGCTGGGACTAGAAACACCAAGGCCTTCCAGGCCTCATCATTCATGATTGGGAATCCAGTTGTTTTACACCATTTACCCAAAATCCCCAGCAGATAGACTGCGCAGCAGATAGACTGCGAATTTTGGTTGGTCAGAGATGTAACATGAGAGAACTGCCAAAAACTTTGATCACAAAAATAAACAAACAAACACGAGTCTGGCCGGACACGAGTCTTCACTAACACGCTGCCACCTATAAATCACTGCCTGCAGTGTGGGTGCAGATGGCCAGAGATGAAATATTGCAGGCAGTCAGATTACTTTGGCTCCTCAATAGAGAGTCACACTGCAAAGCCAAGAGAGACCACACATGTTCTTCTGAAGAGTATGGCACTCTTCTCCCTTGTCAAACACCTTGGAGTGCAGAACTTCAACACAGTTCCCCAATTCATCTCCAGAGCTTCCACAGGGCGGGTTTTCATACTCTTCTCAATCTACACTGTAAAATCAAATATCTGTTAAATCCTTGATGAAAAATGAATCTCTTCAATAAGAGAATCCTCTTAACGCCAGGGAACATTGAGAGGAAGATTGGGAAACATTGCTAACACTGCTCTGTTGATTGGTTTGTGATCATCTTATGATTCTTTGTCTTTCCTGTGGCCAGAATAGATCAAACTAGACCTCTGTTAAACTTTCGGAAAAAGGAAAACACAAACTAAATATCTGCCTTTTTTCTCTGCTGAGTTACACCTTTCATTGGTGATTTCAGTTAGTATTCTTATAGCTAGAGTTTCCTGCAGCATTGGAAGGAGTGACACATTTACACAGAGTTAAAATAATTTATTTATTCTGGCACAGATGAAACTGAAAATTGGCCTGCATGTTTCCCCAGCATGTACATACACACACACACACACACACAGGCACACACACAGATCCAGCAGGCTCTAACGCGTGTAGGAGCAGCTTCTATGCAGTTTAATTATCCTTACATGGAAGTCAGATCTGTTACAGACCATCCTCATTTCACAACCCTCAAACTGAAAATTTTCAGCTCTGAAATCTCCCTTTCTCACAAACTTTTTCCCCTTCCCATCCTCTCTCAGCAAATGAATATATTTTTTGCTTGTACTTATGTGACCAGGTGGCAGAAGAGCAGTCAAAGAGGTGCTGATTTCTCTGCACAACAATGATACAATGATAAAACAAACTAAGCCAGCAATGTGAAAATTGTGAAACTAAACCTTTAAAAAGTGGAGATTAAATATGTTTATTTCATCATGAACTGTGTTAATGAGGCTTGCCAAGTATCAAAACTTAAGTTTTAGCTCCAACACTTTTATGGAACAAACAACAGACATTGGCACATGAAAAACTCAACAAACAAGTGCCAGACAAAAATGCAAGGCAAGTGAAGGCAGGCTAGGGAGGCACCCCCACCCCTCCATTTTAATAGAACAATTGGAGATATTACATCATACCACTGCTTCAGCAAAAATCGTCAATCCTGATCGTCAGCACCCCCAACACACAAAAAAGTGATAATTCATAAAACATGCCAGAACAAGGGTCATGAAGGTAAGGGTCATTCACAAAACATGCTCCAACTTTACATAAACACACTAGATTCAGCTTAACAGCATCCTTAATGTAAAGAGGTGTTTATAATGAGGAGGGAAAAGCCTGTGAGGTAGCTGAGAGGCAGCAGAATCTGGAAACGCTCTGCATTTTGGCTAACTGGACTCTTCAAACTAAGGATCTTGACAGACCATCAGTCTCTACCATTAATCAGTGTTGGCTAAACCACTCTGAAGAAAGGTTTAAAATATTGTTTTTATTCTCCTGAAACAGAGCTGTGCTGAGGACTTGACTAGCTGCACTGCACTGATCCTACTGCTTATTGACAAGTAGTGATCTTATTGGATAAAACAGAACATAAAAAGAATTAAGGTGGCTTATCCTATCATAGCTGCAAAGTCGTGATACAAAAGTGAGACTGTCTGTGAAAGCTTGATTTCCCTTCTTTATAGATGCATTAGTTAGCTAGACTCAGCTGCATGCTAAAAAACTATTAAACTTCTGCAAACACCTGAAGGATTAGAATTTGAACTTCCTGCAAAACTGCAAATGGCTGCAAATGGAATTCAGTTAGGGCTGCATACCAGTCTCAAGGGATCCAAGTTTTTAAATTTATCCTCTAGGAGGTGTTGTGTTTCAAAATGGCGCATAAATGGTGCCACAGGGCAGAAACTAATGCATTTGTGCTTGAAAGTAGTGTGCACTACTGAAATTTGAAATTTGAAAGTTTCACACACTGCTCCATAGGTGGCGCTGATGTAGGTGGGGGCTTGTGTGTATTGTAAGAAGGGAGTGTCTAGGTGCCATATTAGTTGTAGATACATAACTGTGGGTGATGTGACTGATACATTAAAGTTTGAAATTTGTGGGGTATTGTCCATGCAAAGTGTCCATGCGGTGGGGACACATGTGCTTCATTGTAAATGGGTTAAACTGTAAGCCAATGACCTCATCAGCAGAGGTACTGTTTAGATTAAACAAATGGTTAAGGAAAAGCAGAAACCAGTCATGATAACACTGGCATCAGGTGGTGTCATCAAAAAAAAGCAAAGGTTTCTCTGTGGAGTAGTCTATGTCCAGATGCAAGGTGTCTCTGTGGAGTAGTCTATGTCCAGATGCAAACATATCGATCTAGATACAGTGGTAACCGAGGTATCAGAGTTTTCAGTTAGCGTGTTCACCGCTGATATTTGTTTATTTGTGGCAGCTGCACAAGATCACACATAGAGACATCCTTTTCAGTAAACATGTGAACGCATCTTAGCATTGTTTCAATCAAACAATCAGTTTAGGAGAGCATGTTTTGGTTTTAAAAGAAATAGAGGGAAGTGAACTCATCAAAGTACTGTGTAGTTTATTGGATTTGAGTTCAAGTACATCTGCGTTGTCAAACTTTTCCAGGATCTGAACTGATGGTGGCACTGAAGGGTTGCTGAACTGGGGCACTGTGTGAGACACTGAGACTAAATGAGTCAAACAGTTGTCATAAAAACTGGCCAAGTGGCTGCCACAGACTAATATAACAATAATGATAATAATAATAATAATAATAATAATAATAATAATAATAATAATAATAATAATAACAATAATAATAATAACGTAGAACAGTGATTTTCAAAAAATAGAGCGAAGTGAATTTATCACTGAATGCATTACTCTTCTCCTTTGAGTTGGCTGTTGTTCTTCTAGGTCTCAGAGTACCTACTGGTCCAAGCAGCACTGCTTTCAAAGACTGTTGTCCTGTGTGAAGTTATTAGTAGTAGTACTAGTAGTAGTAGTGGTAGTATTGTTATTGTTGTTGTACAGTCGATATCCCCTGAATCCATAATTATTACGTGAAAAATGTCATCATTTGGAGCCATTTTTATTTCCTTCTCTCCCTTAGGAAAACATTTAAAAAACTGTGTGCATATGCTTACTATGAGTTCCCCACCTCTTGGCCCATAAAACGGCAAATTAAAGTTGCAGCTGTTGGCTGATTCAAGCCAAAACTGACAGACTTCTCTTTCTGCTGTACGAGGCCAGATCTTGGTTCAGATCTATGTACGACTGCACTAGACCACATCACATCTCATCTCGAACCACTTCCACGTCAGACAGGATCCTGTTTTTCAGCTACAAAGGCGCATTACGTGAAAGTGCTCCTCTTAGGATTCTGGTGGGCTACAGAGGAGTTAAGTGTCTAAAGATGTTTTTAGTGAACAGTTTAAAGTAGAGCACACATCGTTTGACATGAAGACTGCCTCACCCACTGGAGAGCTGGTTACCTTGCTCTGACATCTGACAGGAACCAAAACGGTAAAAACATCTCTGAACTTTCTCTGAACCTCCGTCACTGATGGGCACCAGAGACATAGCGTGTTAGGAGATAAAGAAATGGTGTTCTATAGATCATCCAGGAATGTGAGATTACTCTCTCTGTTCAGTGTCAAACTGTGAAATCTCCTGTGAGATGTTGTGTTCTGTCCTGTGATTGTTTTTATTTTTTAATGTGCAGGGATTGCAGTAAAGTCTCAAAAGCAGCTTTGGTGATACTGGAGAGCTGAAGTCATGATGGACTTTGGTGTTACTGGAGAGCTGAAGTCATGATGGACTTTGGTGTTACTGGAGAGCTGAAGTCATAATGGAGTTTGGTATTACTGGAGAGCTGAAGTCATAATGGACTTTGGTGTTACTGGAGAGCTGAAGTCATAATGGACTTTGTGAAAAGGGTCCTGTTTGAATCAGGCTACTTGGTTCATTATGCTCTTTTTCATGGTGTCATGCTGTTTCATACTATCATGAGCTCGGGAGTTTGGCAGTGGAAAGACTGTTCTTTTCTTGCCCTGTTTTCAGCAATGAAAGACTGGTGCCAGAACTACTTGTCCCCATCATCTCTGTGTGCTCCTCCATCATCTCTATCTGTTTATAGGCTTTCAAACACTTCCCCATGTACCTGGATAAATATCCAGCCCCCAAATCCCAGTTTTGTATGTTGTGAAGCTTAAGTGCTACCAGAGGTGGCAACATTCTTCTTTGATCGATGACTTCACTCGGAACAGACCTCTCCATCAGTTTTCTCCATCAGTTTTTCTGTCAGTGTTCTCCGTCAGCACATCTGTCTGATTCCTCATTAGCCCCACACACTGATAAACTAAAGTACACTTTTGAGCATAGGACATGAACTTCCTGTTACTGTAGTCTCCATTGCACATAGTAGGACCCGTTTTCCCAGTTAACCTCCTCCAGTTCAACTCCACTGTTAGAGCCACAGAAGCTCCAGAGCTATTCTTCATGAATTACAGTGGAAATATAGTTACACTGAAATGTGTAATATGTTAAACTGCAGTTAGAATAAACCAGCTGGACAATTATTTAAATTATTTAAATTATTTAAACACTATTTAATTATTATTGTTATTGTTACTGTAGTTGTGATTAATTTTTCTACCAAAAGTCAAAGCTGAGATAAGAGGAGCTATAGCAGTACAGAGTTAGCTGTGACATCGTTGTTTGTTATTTGTTAGAATCCAGGTGATTTCTTGTTTTTCTTCTTGCACCAATGCTTAAATTAAGCAAATTAATATTAAATATTTATATATCAATTGTTATCCCATTGGAAACCCATGGAAACCCATCAGGTCAGTTAAACTGACCACCTTAAATGAAGCTATTACTCAAATCACTTGTTATATATGCTCACTCACTCTCTATAACTCCTAAATGTTTGACTTCATCACGTGTTGACTTTTTTTCCATCATGATTCAGTTGCTGGAGCCTATCCCAGTGTTCACAGGGCAAAAGGCAGGGAAACACCCTGGACAGGTCGCCAGTCCATCGCAGGGCAGACACACAGAC
The DNA here is from genome assembly GCF_902362185.1 of Chanos chanos. Lineage (NCBI taxonomy): Eukaryota > Metazoa > Chordata > Actinopteri > Gonorynchiformes > Chanidae > Chanos > Chanos chanos. Next base: position 23,416,715 of record NC_044501.1, on the reverse strand, counting down.
AAACACACTAGGGGCAGTTTAGTGTCTCCGGTTCACCTAACCTGCTTTTCTTTGGACTGTGTGAGGAAACGGGGAGAACATGCAAACTCCACACAAACCCTGGCCGCCCGGCCAGGAATTGAACCCGAGACCTTCTTGCTGTGAGGCGACAGCGCTACCCACTGCCACCCCCTGTTATATATGCTAGAACTCCTAAATGTTTGACTTCATCATGGTTGACTTTTTTTCATCATGATTCAATTTAGAATAGAATAGAAAGTGAACCAAATTCAATTTAAACAACAGCTGTATTTTTGCTCCATAATCGAATGGTTTTTGACTGAGGAAACTTTAGTGTAACTAATGCTAACACATTTTATAATATACAAGTGTGTCTGAATCCATTTTTTTAATGAAATGGTTCAGCCAAGCCTTGACTGTGCAGAATTATAAACATTAAGGAGTTGTCTCCCTGCACCATGGTGCCCACATTAACGTGAATCTGATTTTTATCTGCTCTCCAGCTGTGTTTGTATCCGGAAGTAAGCTATGGGAGGTACCCACTGCACCCTTCACCCCGCCATCCAGTCAGAGTGCCAGGCTCATGTGGGAACCTCAGTGCCACTCTCAGCTGAGCTTCCTCCGGCACAGGGCCAGGGTCACAGCTGCCATCCCCCCAAACCTGGACGGCACCTGGGTCTCCACCAGGTATGTGATAGGTTTGGATCAAACATTCTCCACAAGTCCTTTTCCTTTAGCAAAAGTACCATCTACATTACACAAGCAAGAGTCCTCTCGTGTTAAGAGTATCGACACTATTTTATACAAATGTGAGAAATGACTTTTTTACAGATGAAGCTGTGTCATGGTTGCTTACACTAACATTTACATTTATTCATTTAGCAGATGCTTTTATCCAAGTGACTTCCAAGGCAGGCAGAATACAAACCAAGGCAGGCAGAATACAAACCAAGGCAGGCAGAATACAAACCAAGAAAATAACCATTAAGGAGCTGATTGTTGCCCTCACTGATTTCAGTGTCAGGTAGGATGCACATGTAAGAAAGTTAAAGGAAAACAAGAGAGTGGACAAGAAGTGGGTCAAAAAGCTCCTGTGGTCTAAAGTATCACAGTTGAGTGCTTGGTGGTACCAGCTGAAGAGAAGAAATCTATATCATAAAAATGTGACAGTGCACACAGCAACAGATTACAGACTGATCCTGGATCAGGCCAAGAGAAACAACATATCACAGATAAAATAGTCATTATAGTTTCTGTTCTGACAAACTGATCTAAGTATTTAGGCCAGTGAAAAGGCTATTCAACTTCGGGGCTTTCTTAAACTGGGGTCAGTGGTCTGCAAACCAAACTGGATAAGGTCACATGGAAAGGAAGCATTTTAGAGTATTGGGACATGGGCAGTTACTTGAATATTTCACTTATATTTGCTTAAAAGAGTGCCTATGATGTGTCACTCACAGTACCTCAGGCATCACCTCCTCACACACACACACACACACACACACACACAGATTGTTTTCATAAAAATGTTGAAGCGTTTGATTCAGCGCTCTTCCTTTGGCCCACAGATGTGAGGTTCGCCCTGGTCCTGAGTTCCTCATGCGTTCCTACACCTTCCTCTCCAGTCCCACACGCCTCTTCAAGGCTCTCCAGCACTACTACGCCGACAGTGGATGCCAGGTGCCCACGTACTCTCTGGTGATCCGGGGAAAGCTACGCCTTCGGCAGGCATCCTGGATTACGCGCGGGGCCACAGAGGCCGAGCATCACCTACACAAGGTGGGCATCGTGGTCCACAGCATGGGGGCAGCGCGTCATCTGTCGACTGACTTACCCTCGTCGTGCCTCGGCCTGCCTGTGCGTTACCTTGTTCCTCACCAGCTTTACGAGCTATTCAATGCAAAGACAGACAGAGACTGCCTGGCTGCACTGGGCTTCTCTATGATGGAGCTTGATCTCCTGAGGGTGGAGACGCAGCACCATCCTGATGGAGGGCAGGTCCAGGAACTTTTTCTGGGTGATGTTCACACAGACTGGAGCCAGAGGACCCATTACAGACCTACAGAATATCAGGAACCTCTGCAAAACTCTATGGTGAGAAAACAGTCTATGTTTTGTCCAGGGTGTAGACCACACACTCATGTATTTATCAAAAAATTATTATGTGTGAGCAGAGCTGTTAACATACATCCACACATACACATGTACAGTCTAACATATATATATATATATATATATATGTGTGTGTGTGTGTGTGTGTGTGTGTGTGTGTGTGTGTGTGTGTGTATGTATACATACATATACACAGAGAGAGAGAAAGTGAGTTCGTCAGTTTTGATACAGATGGGATCCAGAAAAGTCTCTTCACATGTGACATAGCACCACCACCATAAAAAAGATTCAAACACCAGGACGTAGACATTGAGATTGTCAGTGGTGGCTGTACCTTTGCTGTGGTTCACACACGGTGTCACTGCACTGGGCTGATGACACACAACGACTTATGGTTTGTTAGAGTGCCACATGAGTGCATTTGAAGATAGATCGCTGAGTTTGGCGTGCTGTCTGAAAGCCAGATTTTGCTCAGATTTTTTATAGAAGATTTTTTATATTCATCTTTCTTTTTTGGTAAACAATGGATTAGCAAAGTAAGAATTTCATTGTATAATTTCATACAGTGTAACTGCCTGTTTTGCTGTGTATATGACAATAAAACTCTTGAACCTTGAATCTTGAATCATATGAGTTAAGCGTTTTACTGAAATTGGTTGGGAAAGGCACCACATGTGACAATGATATAAACAAATGCTGTTTTAAGGAGTTTGATTGTTTAAAAAGCCTGTGTGTGATTTAGGACCTGGTGTGGAAAGTGTTGTGGAAGAGCATTTTGTAAAATAATAATATAATACAATAATATGATACAGTCCAGCCTGTGTCTGTGTTTGTGTGGTTCTGACACACTGAGGGCAGAGCTGTCACCAGTCATAAAAAGAGTTCAGTGAAAAAGATCTCTAGAGAGCATAGTAACTTGCATGGTTTAATGGGAACAATAGGCAGAAATATTTAAGTAATCCTACATGGATTATTAATTTGGATACAGTAGTAGTACACTGTCTGATAAGTGGATCAAAGAGCACAGATTTAGATACTAATGAAGTAATACACACTGTGCATATACACTGTGCAAGATTTCCCAGTACTGTTACCACATATACCCTAATCACTTACTCTCTCTCTTTTTCACTCTCTCTCTTTCTCTCTCTCTCTTTTTCTGTCTCTCAGTACCATATCCATCCCTGCCCTGTTTGTGCCCGAGTGTACCGTGCCACAGAGCTGCGTCCCCCCTCCCTGCCCCCCTCCCCTGTTCTGCCCCTGGTTCTGGATGGACGCTGGGTGAGCCAGCGGTGTGAGGCCAGACCCGCTGTTCTCTTCCTCACGCGGGAGTTTGTCTTCTCTGAGGAACAGCATGTGTGGGAGGGCATGTACCGGCACTACTCAGACCCTGTCTGTCTTCAGCCCACATTCACCATCCACGCCTCAGGTCACTATGTCCAGAGCGGGCCCTCGTCCAGGCTGCGTGGGGCCACAGAGCTTGTCTTTAAGGTGATGCGTGCCAGCGTGACCGTCCACAACAGGCCGACGGCCCGTCTGCTCAATTCCTCACGGGAACAGAGCTGTGGACAGAGTGGAGGTTGGGAGGTGGGTGTGGAGCAGGATGTGACGTGGACGGGTGGATGTAGCATGTTGGGGATCAGGCTGCCACACAAAGAGTATGAACTGTTTAAGATGGAGCAGGACCATAAGCAGCGCCCCCTGCTGTTCATCGGGGAGAGGCCCACAGACGGTTCTAGTCCAGACAGACCCCAGAAGAGACCCACGTCCTATCAGGCTCCTTTAGTGCAGTGCAGTTTGGAGACTCCACGACTGAGTCAACACAGCGCCCCCTCAGCCCACCCAGCCAGCGGCAGTGCAGGATCACTCCACCCAGTCTGCGCACTGCTACTGCTCTCTGTACTAAACATCATATGTTAGTAGAGCCTGGCCTAAAACAGATCATAGTACCATAACAGGACAGAGACTAGCAAACATTTATAGACACCAGTGCACATATCTGACCATAGAATGGAGAGAAATGTATATATTCCGGTGGGAGCAATGAAACATAGCGCTATATCTAATATCTATAGTTCTGGAAAAAAAAATAAAAAACGCAAAACATGAAATATTATATTTTTACAAGACAGTGGAGTTTTCATAAATATCTAAAACTTTTCCTTTGTGTATTTTATATTTCCTTGCATTTTGTGCCTCCTATGTGAACAGATGTTATATGGAACTCAGTTCAATGAGGGGATGTTTTGTTTTAGATTACAGATTGTGTTTTCTTTTTGTTTCAGATTACCGATTGCATTGTAGAGTTTTTTTCAAAAAATAAAAAAAGGTAAATGCTGTGTGTATAAAACCAGGATAATGAAGAATAGTGTGATACAATAGAGCACTGCCTGTAGACATTCCAGGAACTTTAACAAAACATCACTAAACACAAAATGAAAAACGGACACATCTGGAAAAAAGCTGACAGGGAAAGAAAGAGAGAGAGAGAAAGAGAGAGAGAGAGAGAGAGAGAGAGAGAGAGAGTGTACTGTGAAGAAAGAGAGAGTATATATAGACTAGCTCTCTAACAGAGCATAAAGGAATTGAGGAAAAAACACCTCAAATCCTGACCTCACATAACCTGACTGTCGATACAGACAGGCTGTACCCAACACCACTACAGAAACTGGGCCTTTCAGAAACTGGGCTTTTCAGAAATTGGGATTCCAAAGATGGCTCTGTATGTTTACAAGTTAGCCACTGATTAAAGCAGGACAGACAAATGCATCTCAAGTAACTGTAATAATTTGAACATGGACAGAGTGTATAAACATATTTATTTCTGCTATCCAAGAGCGTTTGATATGACAGAAAATGTCTTGTAATTCCAATTTTCTTACCTATATTTACCCTGTGTTAACAGCCAGGTTTTATGAGGAAACGCTGAAATAAATCATTCAAATCAACATGTTGACAAACAAACAAAAGAGTTGAAGAAATGCTGAAAATGTTTGATATCAAAAACAAGAAACAGACTGCTCACTAGAAATCTGTTTACAAGTATTATTCACATTGTCAGGGAGTTTTTAATAACAGTCTCTATCAGACACCCCTCTGCTGAACAGCTATGCAGAGCATCTGATCATAGCTGGAGATGATGTGTGTGTTACATGTCAGTTTTGTCTCTGTGTGATGTGAATATCTGAGTTATACACACATGCATAGTGAAACCCCACACACATTCTGCTCAGAGACTCCAAGAGTATATTTAATCATTATATTTTTGTCTGGCTTTTCTAAAAATGTATTTTTTTCCCACAGAGAAGAGTTAGGATAGTATGTTACCTGACTTTCACAAGAAAATGATTTAAAATCAAGTACAACAAAACTGTGTGTTCCTCTGCATTCAGCTCTTGACTGGATATAGAGTCATAGACTAGATATAGAGTCACCATGACCAAGGCAAGAACTCTAGAGCTGCAGTTTTTTTTTTTTCTTTTGCCTGGCACCATTTGAAGATAATTCTGTAACAAAACAAACATTCCATGGTCGTATTTATTAGTTATCACAGCAAGAGTTATGATTAGATTTCATTTGATTGATCTGTATTTGTTTTAAGGACTCTGTAGGAATCTGAAAGGCAAGGCTGTGGGGTTTTTTTCTGATGGTAGCTGGCAAAGGAGAAAGAGGAGAGAGTCAGAGTTAAAGAAACAAGTGTGTTACTTTCAAAAGCTGCCATACTCTTTCTCTTACCTCTTATTGAAGTGGAGATAGTCGCTGTCAAATTGAGTGAAGTAAGCTTGCAATATAACCAAAAATAAATAAATAAATAAATAAAATCACAGCATGTATTTAATCATGTGCATACTAACTGAGTTTGTCAATAAGCACAAAGCTCTTCCCCAGAAAATGGATATTTCTTCAATATGTCTACAAGAGCAAACAGATCCCAGTATGTTGAGGATGACGGCTTTGGACCAATAGGACTGATGCTTTTCGGTGTGTTTTTTCACTGTCTGTTTGTTCTTTCAGTGGATACAATACAGTTGTGAATTCTGTGCAGTTGAATCAGAATTGTGAATGTCTTTAATGGCCAGTTATAGAGCATATTAATGAATGCATTTAATAAAAACAGATATGATGTTTATTAGTTGCTTCAGTTTGCATCATAATACTCATTACCATTCCATAATAATCAATGACCACCACAACAATGACATATTGAGTCCTTAAAATGCAGTACAAACTCTTCACTTGACATTCTGTCTCAGTCATTTTTTTTGTTTAATTTAGTATATATTCTCCTGCCTCATCTTTACTTTTGATGCTCCATGTTGGTAAAGAAGAATACAAACAGCTCCTTCTCAGGGAGAAAAGAGTGTTGGAAATTAAATGAAAAGGTGTGGTAGTCCGAGGTCACAATAACGGGAGACAGTTGACAGGGTGAGAGAATCTCAATGATGATGTGCCTGTGAGCAGGAGGTGTAGACTCAGAGCTGTCCCAGTAACACCAGCGGAAAGAACAACTGTTACTGAGGCTTTTCAATGGTGCCTTTGATTCAATTCAACCACGCCTGACCTCAGCCCATAAAATGATAAATGAAAAAGACAGAAAGTAAGAAATAGAGAGATAGACGAGGGAAAATGAGGCTACATGGGACGACAGATTCTGGAAATTAAACAGTGCTTGGAATAAAAATGTGAGTTTTCCTTTCAGGCCTTACAGACACGCTTTCTTCTTCAGTTGTAATTCTCCCTAAAAGCCCAGAGAGGACAACGGAAAAATAGAATCAAACAATGTAGAAAAATTTTCCTTTCAAAAAAAATCCCCAAATATCTAAAGCCCAAATATCTTTGTGTGCTTGTCATGTGACCTCCCAGGTACCGAGGCAGATCAGGTTTGCAGTGTGTAAAAACACATGCTGAAGATAATCAAGGGTAAGGTTCTAAAGGAAAGAATTGGTTTAAAACATTAGACATTAAATAATTAACACATTTTTGGATTTATTTAATGGGCCACAATCGACTGCAAATATTGCTCTGAAGTTATGGCTTACATACACATTGTTACTATGTAAGGTCATATTCAGTGATCATGAAACATGAACCCATGTATGCATATGAAAACCGTTACAATGTGTTGATGTCCTTTGGGCTGAGAAGGTGGCAGACCTGCACATCGTTTAGGTCATACCAAAAGACCACATTGTCTGTTTCCATGTGATTACAGTGAAATGTAACGCAGGTGTAACTGCAAGATGTAACACAGAGATGCAGTTTAAAAGCCTTTAAAAAGCTTTGTCTAACATATGAATGCAAAGGAAAAGTAACTGCAAGGGCTCACTTGCCAAGGCAATCTGTGCTACATCTCAGTGGCCATTTCTGAAAGTTTTACGAATGATGCATGGTTTTCCCTCACTTCAGTCACTTTACAGAGTGATCTGGCATATTGTTAGAAGAGTTTACTTTAGTGTGCAATCCTTTTTCCGTTCTCTTCTTTTAAGATTTCCACTAGCTTCTCCCACTCACTCCCATTTAAGCTTAAAAAAAACTCCCATTACTTTTTTTTTTTTGCATTCAATACATGAGATTCAGCCTCCCAATAAAAAATAACCATCATTCCAGGCTCTGCTGCCCTGGAAAAGGCATAGCTATTGAAAATGATGTTATATAGCTCCCTAAAACATTAGAAAGAGAAGAAAAAAAGATGTTTTAACCACAAAACCACAGAATGAGTTCCTGACTAGAGCGTCAGAGTGGGGGTCTTTTATTGCCTTGCTTTAATGCCCAGCTGGAAAAGTGGGGAAAACTCCCTGAAAACTTCATGCTGAATGAGCTCACTCAGAGAATGCAGCTCAAAGAGGAGAGGGAGACAGCTCTCATTCATTAGAGGGTCTTTCTCACTCTCTGCAAAGACTGCATTAGAAGCTTTGGCCTAAAGAATCTCTAAAGGAGAGTCCAATTAGAAAATGAAGGACATTATGTCGTTTTTAGCTGGAAGCCAAGTTATTCCGGGAAAGACAGTGCAACTTTATTCTGGCAGATTGTTGTGGTCAAGATACAACAGCTTCTGAAGGTTTTCTGTCGCCAGGATTGGGTCACTTACTGTTGGCCAATTACGAGAACACATCTTTCACGTCAATATTTTCTTTCAAACTCTGATGCTACAACGCTGTTTACTTGGCAAGAAAAAAACCCCACACAAAATCACAGCAGATGAAAATGCAGTTGTACAGCAATGCAGGCTTATGCCGGCCAACATGTATCTCCCATAACACAGTTTCACAGAACCAAACATCCCTTTTCTCACATACACGTCAACAAGTCCCAGATGCAATATATGAACAGTGTCCAGCTAAAAAGGTTTATGGAATACTGGAACGGTGTCCAGCAGAGAAGGTCTACGGAATACTGAAACAGTGTCCAGCAGATCCTCTCCTCATCTGTTTGGCCAAACTGGAACAGAAACTCCATTGTGCTGTTCTGCAAGATCAGCATGGTGTCCTTCTACTTCTTTTTGACTCTTTGGATTCTCTGTGAAACAAAGGCCAGTCATGCCCATTCCCTGCTGTTCTGGTCCATCCTCTCTGCCTGGAACAGCCCCTCAGTTACTGCTTATAATCTCCTCCTCCTCTGACTGATGCTTTTGGACAGTGGATACCAGTCTGATAGTCTCTTCCCTGTGGCTGTTGCTTTTGGGCAGTGGATACTAGGATGCAACGACATAGTTCACGGTTTGATTTGATTCACAATGCTATGTTTCTGGTTCGATTCTTCCATGATATTTTTAAGAAAATCAATTGAACTGACATTGGAATGAAAACAACAGATTTATTTTTGATGCATTCATAATGCTGAACTGTTGTCCTTTTGTACCATCAAACCAAAAGTGATGACAGCTTAACCCAGCAGGAATTCTTTGAAAGTTACACAAACATAAATAGTCTTCAAACATAAAATAATATTAAATTGAATGGGTATTACATTAATACGAAATTATGAAAACTGCAACTCAACACACAACACTCAAATTTAGACAACTTTAATAAGCTAAATACTGTCACAAACCCACTCAATATTGGCATGCCCCGTTATTATAATGCAGTTCTGAACAGCCCTGGACGTCCACTCATCTGTTGTCATCGCCACACTCCGCACTTTTCAAAATTTCTGTCACTCTGGTTTTTGCTTCTTTGTACAAGGCTGGTATTACAGAATGACCGAGGTGTGAGCATGACGGGATGTTATATTTGGGGGTTCTAGTAGGGATATACAGAGTTATAAGGGACTGAAGGTATGATGGGGCAGAGCTTCTTGTGGCCTGGTGGGCCAGCACCAGTGTCTTGAACTGGATGCGGGCAGCGCCCGGAAGCCAGTGGAGCGCAGTAAACAGTGGAGTGACATGAGAGTGCTTCGGGAGGTTGAATACCGGGCGTGCAGCAGCGTTCTGCACGAGCTGGAGCGGCCTGATAGCGCAGGTCAGCAAGCCAGCCAGTAGAACGTTGCAGTAGTCCAGGCGGGAGATGGCAAGCGCTTGGACCAGGAGCTGGGTCGCCTGTTGTGTGAGGAATGGGCGGATTCTCCTGATATTGTATAGGGAGAATCTGCAGGATCGAGTGACTGCCGCGATGTGACCGGAGTAGGTCAGCTGGTTGTCAAGGGTTATGCCAAGGTTTTTGGCTGCTGTGGTGGGGAACACCACAGATCCCTCGATGGTGATTGCAGTGTTGATCGTCGGGGAAGAGAGTGGTAAGAGAGACCATGGGCGGAGATAACTTGGTCGAGTGATCTGGTGTAGAGAGAGAAGAGGAGTGGACCAAGTACAGAACCTTGTGGGATTCCTGTGTGGAAAGGGCGGGGGGAGGAGACCGATTCCCTCCAAGAGACCTGGTAGGAATGGTCAGACAGATAGGACTTGAACCATGCGAGTGCAGAACCTGCGAAGCCCAGCCCAGCAAGGGATGAGAGGAGAATCTGGTGGTTGACCGTGTCAAATGCTGCGGAGAGGTCTAGGAGTATGAGGACAGAGCTGAGAGACTTCGCTGGCCAAGTGGAGCTCCTCCGAGACAGCAAGTAGGGCCGTCTCGGTGGAGTGGCCGGCTTTGAATCCAGATTGATTCTGATCCAGGAGATTGTACTGCAGAAGATATGGAGAGAGTTGGTTATATACTGCACGTTCCAGGGTTTGGAGAGAAACGGTAGGAGAGAGACTGGACGGTAGCTACTGACATCAGTTGGGTCTAGAGTGGGCTTCTTGAGCAGCGGCTTGACCCGTGCCCTCTTCAGCGCAGAAGGAACCGTGCCACACTTCTGATTTAAAGGAGGATGGCGTATCCTCAATTTCATTCTCAGCTCCAGCCACACTCATTACTTTTTATGTTGACGCTCCTAGTCTGTTACTGAAACCTCTTCTTTTTGTCTATGACATACACGGAAAATGTGAGGCCTCGATAGGAATGTCGGAAGCATGACGTATGCACTGGTAACACAAATAATGATACACATGACTACCTTCATTTTATTTACTACCGCTGATGAATTTATACTATGCGTACAGTTACATTTTTGCACCGCAATGTATCCTGCTACGATGAATCGTTACACCCCAAGTGGATACCAGTCCGATAGGCCCTGTTTACACCTTGCATTAAGATCCGATTTTGGTGATCCGATCACAAGTGGACAGCTCTAAGTACGTCCGTTTACACCTGGCTTTAGAATCCGTGTTTCGAATGACCACTTGAGATCGGATCTCACTTCCCCGCGCTATATGCAAATAAACAGGTAAATCATTTCCAGCACGTTACTCCTTTCATTGAATTTCACTTTTGCTTTTTTTAATTAGATATAGTGCTTTTAACATGTGAGATGTCAGACAAATATAGTGATCACTGATCGCTGTTTTGGGACATTAATGCACGTTAAGCTGTTTCCTTATAATGGGAGTCAGTGGAGAGGAAAACGCTTAATGTGAGACGACCATACTCCTACGATTTCGCTTGTGATTTTTTGACAGGACAAGGCGTTTCTAACAAGGGATGTCCAAGAGAAATTTGGAGATCATTTATCGCAGTTTTGGATCATTAAGCCACGTTAAGCTTTTTCGCGTTAAACGTTGTTGTTTTTAATCGGCGGGAGGCATCAATGCACCTCCCGCGCCTAGTCTGTCGGAAATTAAAAGAGGAAGAAATCAAAACTATATCCATTTTGCCAGTTGTTGTTCTTGTTAGAGATAATCTCGTTCCTGCAGCTGATGCTTTTGGACACCAGTCTGCTGAGGCTGAGTGGTATGAAAGTGTGGTTTTGATTCTCCAGATGTTGTTAGGGATATTTAAAATTTCTCTGGCTTTATTGATTCTTGCTTCCACATCCTTCAACAGTCTCCCCCTCCAAATACCAACTGATCATCAGGATTGTGGTCTGGACAGAGTTTGATCTTGATGCATGATGTGTGTAACACAGCAGAGTCTGTGAAATCCAGGTCCTCTGGTAGCACTATGAGAGAGCACTATATGTCTGTTTGTTTCATGGTCCAAACAATGCAGAGTATGAGGAAGAACTGTCACAGCAAACAGTCTTATCACACACCCATTAGTCCCTGGTATTTCTCTGATGGACCTGTTGGCATTGCATTCCCTGCTAAATGTGTTGTTTACGATGTTGATGAACGTGAGTGGGATCCATAGGTCTTCAAGGCACATGGGCTGATTTTGGTAGTCAAATCTTTTTCCTATGCTATGAAACTGACAGAGACAGCTAGGTTCTACTCAAACTGATTGTTCAATGATTAGTCTCAGAGCAGCAATTAGGTTCTAAGATCAGGCTGAGTTTCTCTCAGCTGCTCATCCACATACTTCTCTATCCTTTCCAGGTGTGGAGAGCAGAATTATTCCATTATTTCACTCTTACACCATCAGTCAGAAAATTTTCGTCGTTCCCCCATATGTTGTGTAAAAGCTCAGAAATTAGGCTGGAACTGCTGAGGTCAGCTCCATGTGTCTCGGCTGCTCGCCTGTCCCGTCCTTCTGCCTCAGCGTCTCTCTGCTTCATCTCTGCAGTCGCTCCTTTAGAGGGGGATGGGTGCAGTTTACTTCAAGGGTGTTCTCTGCTGCCTGTGGGAGTGGAGGTGTATTTGGGATCTTCTTGAAGTGCTCTGTCCCTCTTTGAGTTTTGCTGTGAGTTTTCTGTCTGCTTTGATTGGGTCCTTTCATGTTGTTTAGCCTTTCTCCTGTTTTAATTTGTGCCAGCTCCCCAGTGTATTGTTTTTTTTTATATCTCTCTTTCTGCTTTTCCTTTCCTCTCTACATGGTTGTTGGCAATTGTTTTGGGATACTGTCTTTTCCATCTGTGTTTTGTATGTGTTCTATGCTTCTTTAAGGTAACTTTGGTTTTCCCCAGAAACCCTAGACATATTGAAGGAGAAAGTTACTTGTTGGTTTTCTTCAGGCCCATTATTTCATAGCATGTGTCTAACCATGTGAATGTTAGGTCATTTGTTTGTCCTCTGGATACGTCTTGGGGTTAATTATGTCTTGCTCTTGTGGAGTCCAGTACCTATTGTGATGTTTGCAGTCGTCTTAAAATATTCTATATTAATGATATTAAAATAATCATTCATGTCACCTAGACAGTGATTCCCCATTACCAGTACAGGGCCACTGCTGCCATTAACAGCTTTGGCATTCATGAGAACTGTGATCTTCTCGTTTTTCCTTTAACTGGGGCATCACAGCTCTCTCGTGTGTCACTAACTGGGGCAGAGCGTATGAAGCCAGCTCCCGTCTTCTCTCGTGTGTCACTGACTGGGGCAGAGCGTATGAAGCCAGCTCCAGTCTTCTCTCATGTCTACATGGTTCTCACATCCCACGCCCCTACACCAATGGATCTTCCCATCGACAAACCGTGTGGATGGGATTTAAGAGGCATCTCTGAGCGTTGTGTGAGAACAGATTCCATGGCTGTTATGATCAACCTGCTGCCCTGAGGCCAACAATCACAAGAGCCTCACACAAAACATACAATGGAAATTCCGTGTGTGATTACGAGAAATTACAATACATTCATTCAACTGGAAAACTTGATTTAACACTAAAAAATGGAGAGAGATTTACAACCTCTCAAGCCAAAATGTTTCTCATACTGAACAAAAAGTCAGATCAGACCAGATGTGTTTGCCTGGACCCAAACAAAATGTTCACGTCTGTATAATCTATCTCTGATTGGACTTCCAGACATATACATCTGCATTCTTTGTAAACTAGACACACTTGCATTCATTTGATTTGGAACAGGATGCAATGTTCAGCTCTATGCTCAGCTAAAAAAAACAAAACAAACAAAACATTGACTGAAGAGGAAATCAAACTAGTCTGCTTTTGTTGGTCTGTGTCATCACTGCTGTATCCAATGTCCTCCAATCACAATATTTGGACAACACCTGATTCTTCTTTGGCCTATAGATTCTAATGTTACACTGTCTGTCTTGTGGCTTCAAATCTCTTTTAAGTATTTACATTCACAACACGAAGACATAAGAAACAACAGTACAACAGGCACAGGATCTGGGGCTTTATTGACTTAAATTGAATAAGATGCTACATAGTCCAACAAGTTTGGATTTTCTTTTCTACATCATAATTAACTACTTGACTAGGAATATTTATATTTTTATCTCACTTTAGATAGACTAACTTATTTACATACAAAATTGCTGTCCAACGGCTTGTGACCTGGTCAGATCCAAGGGCAAGTGATGCTTTTGTGTTTTCCTTCTTTCTTTTTTTTAAAAATATGATCCAGTCAATTGGCTACTCTCCCCAAATCCCCTCCCTCTTCACAGCAGGCAACACCCCATCCCTGCACTGGTACAGTTACGGGAACTTCATGTACACAAGTCTGGCAAGTGTTTGCAATGGAAAGAGATAACATGAGAGAAAAGTTTGGGGTTTTTTTTTTTGAAGAAGAAGAAATGAGAAAAAGACAAACCCAAATCCACCAAAACACAAAATCATATCACTTCACTAGATGGTCCCTTGTAGAAAAGCAAAAAAAAAACAAAAACAAAAACAAAACAAACAAACAACGAACCCCAAGTTTAATATTTTGTTCATGTGTTCACGGTCCATGACTGTGAGCTACATGGTTACATGGGAGGGTGTTTAGGAAACAATTCATTAGGAAACATTCTTTAAATGTTCTGTAGTGCATTAAGTTATGACAGTGCAGTGCAAAAATGGCAATGATCATAAATTAATTAAAAACAAATAAACAAACAAACAATAAATATATACATATACACCCATGTATGTATGTGTGTGTGTGTATATATATATATATACACACACACACACACACACACACACACACACACACACACATATATATACATACATATATATATATATATATGAGAGCAGTGGTATAGGAGTGAAGGGGACAGTCTCTCTCCCTCTGTGTGTGGGTGTGAATAAGGAAGAGTGTGTGTACCACAAGTACCACAGGAGGCAGTTTACAGGCACACATTCACCATGTACAGCAGAAAAATATGACACTGCCATGCCTGAAAACAAAACCAAACCAAACCAAACCAAACCTAGAAACCATCATGGCTGACGCTGATCCTGCACACAGTGAACTCGAGAAAATGAACTGAAATTAAATCAATACATATTGGTTAATGACTCCACCACCCCGCTGGCAGAGTAGTTACATCTGAAAAGGAACAATTTACTAATGCAGATCATATGCTAATTGGTCTCTGTTAAATTACAAATTGAAGTTAAACATGAGACCATTGTAGCGCTCAGGAGCCTCAGCTATGATATCAGTTCCAACACCTATAATCCAAGAGACAAACAAAAGCATAAATCATACTAAAAACTCACGAAGTGCGTGAGGTCAAACAGAGCGACCCCATAGCTTAAGGGAGGAGAGATGGAAGAGCAGAGGAAAATGACTAAAGCTGTTTCATGAGACAGTTTTCTTTTTTTTTTTTCTTCCTCTCCATGAAGCCATGCATCAGTAAGTCTCTGAACTAGATGAATTGATGTTCTAAGATGTGAAAAACAGTTTCTCAGTGTAATGTGCATGTATGTATCTGTGTAGGATTTAAGAATCAACATACTTACTTCTGCAGCTGACTGTTGCAACTGCAGTGTCAAATTTTACAATTACTGAGTGTGTAGTTCACACAGGTAGTGAGTAGTTCACAGCTGGTTATTACACACACAATTATGGAGTGGAGTGGAGAGTTACATACCTATAAAGATACGACTGCACTGCTCTGGACCGAGCAGTTACTGTGTATGTACAGTTTTCTGGGACTCCATAAATTCAATGGGTAAGAGAAAGCAAACGCAGCTGAAAGTGATGTCAGACAATCCAGTCAGAACAAAGCTGTACCTGGGAAAAGTCAGCTGCAGCGACAATAGCCCTGTACGTCAGAAACTGCCCCTCTGTAGAAACCAGGGAATACTCCACCTGCCCTTAAGATCTCCCTCACACCGGCTATGACATGGAACAAGAGCCAGGACCAGAATGAAGCACATTACAAGGCAAGAACTGTGACTGTCTGTTTTTTTCCTCTCAGTATGTTTTGTCAACTCTCGCCATCTTTTCTCCCTTTGCTTTTGTACAATTTAATGATTCAATGAGCCGAGTTATGTAGCATTCCAATCTTGAAAAAAAATCCAAATAGATCACTTTTCTGTTTGTTCATTTGTTTGTTTGTTTGTTTGTTTGTGTATTTTATCCATACGTCATGCTGCAGCTGCTTTTCTGTTAACTTTACAAGACCAGTTTTCCAATTACCACACCTACAACAAAGAACAACACAATCAGAGCCACTGCCCGGGCGCTGAAGCCTTCCTCCTTCACCGTCACACCTGAGGAAGAGGATGAATGCTGCGACGACACTGCTGTGCTCTTCCTCATCCGAAGACCATCGTCTTCCTGTGACAGAGCGAGATGAAGAGATAGAGAGAGAGAGAGAGAGAGAGAGAGAGAGAGAGAGAGAATCAGCATATCATTAAAGCATTTCAGTGTGCACAGGTATCAACATATGTACAAATGCCTTCAGATGTGATGCTTCAAACGCAGTGTCACAAACATACACACACAGTACACATGCGCGCACACACCCTAATCTGTTTGTTTTCTTCCCGTAGTCGCTGTACTTCCATCTGCAGTCTTTTACACTCCTCCATAATCCTCTTCACCTCTCCATCATCCAGACTGGACACTACAGACTTCATGGACAATGTGGATGACTCCGACTTCAGCAGACTGGAGGAGACCATCTTGTTGCTGTCCATGTCGTGCTGCTGGAGGAAAAGGACTGGATTACAGCCTCAGACATCAGACAACTGCAATAAACTTATGATACAAACTTATAATACAAACAAGAACATGAGGGATCCCATCTCATCCTCAGGGTTTCCCTAGGAAGTCAGCACAGGGTAGACAGCTGGTGAGCTCTGACACACACAGACACAGACACATAGACACAGATACACAGACACACACACACACACACACACACACACACACACACACACACACACACAGAGACAGACACACAGGCAGACACACACAGACAGACACACACAGACTACAAACTCAATCATAACAGCAGAAAAGCCATATGAACCAGTGGAGTCCATCATCTCTGGATTTGTTTTTTTCCCCACGCCTTTGTTACATGGCCGAAATTACAGACAGACAGTGTGTGTGAGAGAGACAGAGACTGGAGTAAAATCACTCACCATTTTCTCATTCTCAATTGGCATCTCAAAGACACACCTCAGCTTTGAGTCCATCAGCTCCTCAGGCTTGGCCTCCTTCCACTATGTGAGAGGACGTGACCGAAAGAGGGAGGAAAACGGTGTGGACAGACAGATAAATGGGAAGGATAGAGGTTGACAGAGAGAAACGAGAGATAAGACTCAGCAGCTGTGTCTGTAGAGCAATTTTTCTCTCTCTCTATAGCTGTCATTTAAAAATTCAAGAAACAAAGCATTAATATGAAACACATGAGGTAAGACACAGTATTGGAAACCGATCTGTATTCTGTTTTCTCTCTGCCCCCTCATGTTTCTCAAGCCGTTTGTCATCATTGCCTAACAAAAATACATGCTCTTTCAGGCCATTCATATACCTGAAGACAGCGCCCCCACACCCCAACACACCCCCAACACACATCCACACCCACAAACCTCTCCTTGCACAGCATCATCCATGTGATCAGTGCTACGATCAACACAACCACATTTCACAGCAATAACAGAAATGTACACAATTACAGGTAGTTCTTAAAAGAGATGTCTTAAAGAGAAAGTCTGGATGAGACGGGATGAAACCTGGTGCACTGTAGGGTCTGTGTGAACAGTGACAGAGGACTCACCACGCTCTCCGTGTCAGTCATGTCAGGTGGAGCCACCAAGGACTGTACCATGAATTTGTGTTTGCTCTTCTCATTCGGGTCATAGTCAAAGGGCTGCAGCATCACTGTGAACGCAGAGAGACACTATCACAGAGAGTTATACACATTTTCACTTGAAAAACCTCACTCACAACCACTTAGACACTCACAGAGAAGGTCAATGGCAGGCAGCATTTGTCAGAGAGTCATATGAAAACATTAAGAAACAAACCAAACACATAAGCAGGACATCCCATTTTCTTTATCTAAACTTGTTGTGCTAATGAGCTGCAAGAAGATCTTTTTTACCATTCATCTAGATCATCACTGGGTAATATTCTGAAAATGTACCTGTGCTGACATTACAGATCTCTTATCAACCAGATTTTCCACATGTCACTATTTTCAGTGACAGTACTCTTACTGTGTTCATAAAACCCTCTAAAACAAAGGGATGCTTTTGAGTAACATAGACTAAATTTGTTGAGACAGAGTTGTGGAGACAGATCACACACAGCGGTGAGTATGGGTCTGTGTGAGACTTTCAGACTTCCATCCAGAGCCACAGACAGGCATGAAGACACACTGCTGACAGGCAGAACCACAGACAAACATGAAGACACACTGCTGACAGTCAGAGCCACAGACAGGCATGAAGACACACTGCTGACAGTCAGAACCACAGACAGGCATGAAGACACACTGCTGAAAGTTAGAGCCACAGACAGGCATGAGGAAACACTGCTGACAGTCAGAGCCACAGACAGGCATGAAGACAAACTGCTTACAGTCAGAACCACAGACAGGCATGAAGACACACTGCTGACAGTCAGAGCCACAGACAGGCATGAAGACACACTGCTGACAGTCAGAGCCACAGACAGGCATGAAGACACACTGCTGACAGTCAGACACACTGCTGACGACACACTCACAGAATACATAAGAGCGTCATTACACACTCTATTAACATTCATTCACTGCTCACATAAACAACAGCTGTCACTTCACTGAGAATGAGTAAAGAGTGACATGCATTTTACGCTACGTGGGCTATAAAATATTTCCCATATTTTAATTATGGGAATCCACAGCATTATTGAGAGAACAGCTCATAGTGCAAAACACAAAGCTGTTCCATATATAAGTATTAAAACACAACCTATTCTATTCACCAGTATAACTAGGAGAACAACTCATAGCATAATAAAAAGCTATTCCACACCTCAGTACTACCATAAGAACAGCTCATAGTGTAAAAACACAAAGCTATTCCATTTTGAAGCAGACAAATGCCAAAACATGTCTTGCTATTCAGCATATCTAAGCATTCTAGTTATGGAGCAAATGCACAACATAGTGAACAGCCTAAAGAACACACACTGTGTCTGCTATGAACAGTTAATGCACAGCACAGTGAACAGCCTAAAGAACACACACTGTGTCTGCTATGATCAGTTAATGCACAGCACAGTGAACAGCCTAAAGAACTCACATTGTGTCAGCTACCATCAGTTAATGCACAGCACAGTGAACAGCCTAAAGAACTCACACTGTGTCAGCTATGATCAGTTAATGCACAGCATAGTGAACAGCCTAAAGAACACAAACTGTGTCAGCTATCATCAGTTAACGCACAGCACAGTGAACAGCCTAAAGAACTCACACTGTGTCTGCTATGATCAGTTAATGCACAGCACAGTGAACAGCCTGAAGAACACACACTGTGTCAGCTACCATCAGTTAATGCACAGCACAGTGAACAGCCTAAAGAACACACACTGTGTCAGCCATGATCAGTTAATGCACAGCACAGTGAACAGCCTAAAGAACACACACTGTGTCAGCTACCATCAGTTAATGCACAGCACAGTGAACAGCCTAAAGAACTCACACTGTATCAGCCATGATCAGTTAATGCACAGCATAGTGAACAGCCTAAAGAACACACACTGTGTCAGCTATCATCAGTTAACGCACAGCACAGTGAACAGCCTAAAGAACTCACACTGTGTCTGCTATGATCAGTTAATGCACAGCACAGTGAACAGCCTAAAGAACACACACTGTGTCAGCTACCATCAGTTAATGCACAGCACAGTGAACAGCCTAAAGAACACACACTGTGTCAGCCATGATCAGTTAATGCACAGCACAGTGAACAGCCTAAAGAACACACACTGTGTCAGCCATGATCAGTTAATGCACAGCACAGTGAACAGCCTAAAGAACTCACACTGTATCAGCCATGATCAGGTAATGCACAGCATAGTGAACAGCCTAAAGAACACACACTGTGTCAGCTATCATCAGTTAACGCACAGCACAGTGAACAGCCTAAAGAACTCACACTGTGTCTGCTATGATCAGTTAATGCACAGCACAGTGAACAGCCTAAAGAACACACACTGTGTCAGCTACCATCAGTTAACGCACAGCACAGTGAACAGCCTAAAGAACACACACTGTGTCAGCCATGATCAGTTAATGCACAGCACAGTGAACAGCCTAAAGAACACACACTGTGTCAGCCATGATCAGTTAATGCACAGCACAGTGAACAGCCTAAAGAACACACACTGTGTCAGCTACCATCAGTTAATGCACAGCACAGTGAACAGCCTAAAGAACACACACTGTGTCAGCCATGATCAGTTAATGCACAGCACAGTGAACAGCCTAAAGAACACACACTGTGTCAGCTACCATCAGTTAATGCACAGCACAGTGAACAGCCTAAAGAACACACACTGTGTCAGCTATCATCAGTTAATGCACAACATAGTGAACAGCCTAAAGAACACACACTGTGTCAGCTATGATCAGTTAATGCGCAATATAGTGAATAGCGCAAAGAATACACAATGTGTAAGCTATGTTCAGTTAATGCTACGTGCATCCTTTCTGTCTCATGGAAAAACGAGACTGTACGTTAGAGCTTAACTGTATGAAGCTGCTCATTTGGACAGGTTGTGACTGGATTGGTGCAATGACTGAATCTGTTCTTCGACTGATCAGACCCACAATAACAACGAACAGACCGCTATGAGAGAGAGCTAAGACAGCAGCCTGATTTATTTCCCTAATTTCACTTCACCAAGACAGCTCAGCATTGACCCCCACAGACTCCCTTTGCCTCATATCTTCAAAACTTTGTTTTTCATGGTAACGCTACATTTGGCCTCTAACAGAAACCAGGTGTTAGTTAAGAGGCCATAGTCCTCAGCCCTTGATCATATCCTACCACTGCACTGTTATCTGATGTCATTCCAAAGACCAGAAATGTAATTTATGGCCGTTCCTATGATTTCCATAGATCACTTTCTTATGTCTGGCCTGAGAGAGCTCTGGCTGTGAATGGGATTGAGTGGTGGGTGGGTGAGTGAATGTTTTTTTTCTCTCTCCTCATTTCATTACTTTTTTTTTAAAGCACCTTCAGATTCTAAGCTTATTTTTCATCAGTGCTGAACGTGTGCGTGATTCTGGAGAGCCGCTGCAAAGTTTCATTAAAAACAAATCACCTCTTAATTTCTAAACCAGCAAGCTTTGCTCTTTCATGTGGGTCTCACACAACCTCAGTCGCACGAGGGCGAATGCCAACTCCTACGTGAAGAAAACCTCACTCACATTTTACTGTGTGTCATTACAGCAGTCAAGTGGACTTCAGTTGTCGCAAACGTGAAACAGACGCTTCAGACAGGCGGAGAACATCCAGAGCAGTTAGTCCCAGTTTTCCCATACTGCCATCTACTGGGGTGTCAGCCGTGGAGTTAATCTCACACAACTTTAGGTACTGGCACAGAATCCAACAAATTCTTTTAAGCTTACAGAAATCCAGGGCCAAGCAAAAAGTTTCCAACTTATTTTGATCTATGTAAAGAATAAGGGAATAAGGCCTTGAGCTGTGAAATACTCTTCCTTTTCCCTCAGATTCACAAATCTGTTTCACATGGTGTGAGAGGATCACTGTGGTTGTGGCTAAAAATCATTGGTTTTACCTTTTCCTCCATGTGGACTAAATACTGAAAGTGGAAAAAATCTGACAGCAGAAGGATGTTATTTTGTGTCATATCTAATTAGGTCCCAGAAGACAGCAGCAAGCACCAGACTGAAGTATGGCTCCAAACTCCACACAGTCCTCTACAACCACCGGCACCTCAGTAAACTCAACACTCGACTGAATCTGCCAGGAAACATGTCTGTCTATAATTATCAAATGCAGGGATTAGCCAAAGACAGGATGGCCAACATGTATGAGAGCCGCTGCTTCAAATATCGCTTTAGAGGGCTGGTGGAAAAAAAGATGTAGATTTAGAGAATTCAAGGTTCATGATCCCAATTTCAATCCCACATCACTATTAGGGTGCTGAAAATCCCTAGACATCACCTTGCCAAAGAGCACAATTAAAGTGAAAAGAAAAAAGATCAGAACGACTGTCTTCAGAAACAGAGACTTCAGAAGAGCCTGCACTCAATAGGCCTACCTAGTTAACCTAGCGCTAAAAACAGAGCCCAAAACTGGATGTGTCCCAGAGGCAGTCCCAGGGCAAGGACACAGTTTAGAGTTTTACAATGACTTTTTTTTTAAGAGTTGAAGAGAACGTGCAAACTGTGAAACTGTGCCTAATTTACTGACAGCTCCACTTTATTCATTATAACTTCATTTTTGCCTCTTCTCTTCCATCGACAACTTTGAAAATCTTTTATCTGATCTCCTTTATTTTTCCCTCCTCATCTATGTCTACCCTGAAAAAGTCATCAGATCTCCATATTTGCTATCTCTCTTACATCTACAACCTGAGAAATCTTTGGGTGTAAACAGAGAATGCATATACTGTTTTGTATTACATTGGCAGAGCTGTGGGGCTAAGTGATGTCTGTTTGCTCCTTCTCACTGTGTCTGACTTTAATAATGAGAGGGAAGACTTTTTCCTCAGGAACTGTTTGGACTGGCATCAATCACAAGAGATATCCAATAAGAAAAGACTATTGTATAACACAGGATTTATTAGAGAAGATGATTCACAATGCTGCCTTCTCTCTGACTGTAAAAACCTCTCTTACAACATCCTCCGAATGAGGGAACGCCCAGGCCTTGCCTCCAACGCCAGGGCTGTTTGTAATTAAGGCAAGACAAACACAACGACCCTGACTCTGTGTGTGAGTGTGTGTGTCCACTAACTCTCCACTGAATGACAGTAATCCAGGGTGGGGTTCCCATATACTCGTACAGGCCAAAGAAACTCCTCAATGGTTGGATATGTGTGTGTGTATGTGTGTGTGGCGTGTGTATTCACTGCTATGCTCTTGAGACTGTGAGAACAAAGAGAGTATGGTTTCTGCATGTCTTTGAAACACTTTTTAAAACTATTAGACTGCATTTTCGTAGCTGTGGTAATGTATGGTACATACATGGTACATACATACATAATCCACTGACTAAGTGTAATAACGCAGGTTACATTAATTTCAAGAGCAGAGACCAGCATCTACATTCTGAGCAACAGAAAGTCTCTTTTCATAGGTAAATGTAATTTAGAGACGACTATTAAACAGTAAATTTACTACATGTCACCGTTTGCAGTGATTATTTCTCTGGCATACAGAGCTCACACCACCTTCATAGCTTCAGTTGTTCTGCCTCATGTCCAGAGAGGGGATGGGACTGCTCTGAAAAATGTAAGTTTGGCATCTGTTGATTCTCTCAGCCTGTAAACTAATTCAGACAGAACTGAAACGAAAGCAAAAATGGAACATCTTGCCCACTGGCAAGATGTTCCAAGATCTTCTGATGTACTGCTTTAAAAAAAGGAATGAAATGCCGACACACTGGAGCTTGTCTCCAGAGTCTCATGCTCTGGGGCAAGGAGTCCCATTATGTTATTAGTTTTGTTTGCACGTGAATGACTCACTTTGCCTATTCTTACTCCCGCAGAGCAGGATAAAAATCAAACCTGCTTGTGCAACAGCTGATCAGGCAATAACGCTGGGTACCGTCAAAAACTGGTCTAATGAATTTGCCCACAGTACATTACCTGTACGCTGACCCTTTAACAGACCACTGCTCTGTGCTGTGTTTATTAATCAGACAGTAAAACTAAAAATGTACTGGCTGCACTGAAAGTTTAAAAGCGTAAAAAGAAAATTAAAAGAATAAGGCAAAAGGACTAGCTGTCATGGGAGCTTCTGTGATAACCAGAGTGGATTAGTGTTTGTGTCTGTTAGAATGAGACATTTCAAAAGCAAAATACAACACAAAGACAGTGATTTTAGAGGGTTATTATAATACATATTGAAGTTACTACATTATTCCTTAAAAATTATTTTAAAGACTGTATAATGTAATAAATGCAGATAATATCATACTTTATTACAATGTCTGGGAAATGTATTACAGTTGTATATGTATATCAGTTCAATACTTTTATGACATGTGTTACACCATTATTTGCAACAGTGTATGAGACATATGGAGCAGAGGGTGATTCTGTACATGCCCATTAATGGGTCTATCTGCTGTATCACTGTACACTATGACAAACTTCAGTTACACATATCACCAATACACATCCTTTCTGTCTAGGCTCCTCTACTGACACTGGTTTGATCAAATACGTTTATAATCATCTGATCTGAAAAAGGTTTGGGGGGGGGGGGGGTTGAATTTGAATTCAGACACACACCATCACTGACAACACTGTTACACACACAAACAGTCTCCATGACACTGACAGCAGAGTTTGGCAGGTATGAAGGACCATAAACATAAGTTCAGTGATATGAAACCTATGAAAAGTGCCCTGCCTCTAACATTACTTAACAGTGAGGCTGTTTTCATGCGGACACAAATCTAATGTGACGATAAATGGACAGCTTATTTTGAAGGAGCAGTTTGTCTGAGGAAACTGACAGTTCTGCTCCCTTTCTGTGGAGCAGAAAACCCAGTCTTTTGAGTGAGACCCAGCCACACCCAAAGCCATCATTTTTTTTCATATTTTTTTGCCATATTTACACAGTAGTTTTGTGACACTTGGGAACTGTGATTATAAACAAATTTTATTCTGGTTATGATTGTGGTCTAACTGGTGACCTGGATGACTGGTTAATCGTTAAACACTCACTCCCGTCCAAAGGCGGGAATCCATACCTGACACGTTGATGGAGGTGCCAGCATCGATGACTCCACTGTTTGGACGGACGCAGTAGCGGCGCGGTGCAGTTGTCTTTACTTTGAAGCAAACGTTCCTGTCTGTGGGGTTTGAAAGCTTTAGGGTGGTGGTGACTACATCTGTAAATGGACCTGTAAAGACAGAGCGCTGATTTAGGCCAAATCACTTCCAACGTGCAAATCATTCTGAATCATGTTATCTTTCTGGATGAGACTGTTACTATGGTAAGTGAAGAGCACTTCATGGTGTATATGGGGGTTTTTCTGTGGGCACTATCAGACTGCATTCTGCTGCTCTACCTCTGTGTTATCACATCTAATTCAATTTATCCACTGACTACAGAGCCCTTGGCTTACTGACCTGGCTTTGCTAATGCTAGACATTAGCCAGAATGTGCAGTCTAGTGGATATCCTGTACAGCAACTGAGAAACACCAGCCTAAAAGCCTGCATATAAAATCTAATTACAAGGCACAAAAGTCAGAGTTTGTATGAGAAGATGTGTGTAGAGGGCTTTTTAATGACATATCTGAAACCCTAAAGGACAGATATCAAACTGAAGACACTTAGTGGCATGTCTGAAGAAGTGGTTTGTGCTAAAGCTTTAGCTTCTCAGCTAAATGACTCCACAGACATAGTGCTTTCAGAGGCAAGATCCCAAGCTCAGGACTGAACAAACCAACTCAATGCTCCAGGAAGTATAAGTAGGGTTTGACTCGTCACATTAAGAAGACTAACCAGAATAGAGTGAAAAATCAAACATTAATCCTAGTGTGTAAATATTAGTTTACCATCACTCTGCATTCTGTTAATGCACTTCCCAGACTCAGTTTTACAAGAGCAGGCAAGAAATGCAGCGTATGAGGAAAACCACCTGCTAACAGACAACAAAAAAACCCATAATGTGTGGAGTCCGAGTGTTGACGTATTAAATCACATTTACAGCTTGTTACAGAATCAGTGTATGAAGAGCCATGAAAAATACTGCTCTAAGTCCCTATAAATCTGCACGCAGTCCATGCATGAATCCTCAAACGGGAGGCTTGGATAACACTGTTATAACCGCAGTGCTGTTCACAGACCTTCAGCAGTGTCTAGACATAGCAACCATTAATGTCTAAACAGAGACCAGGGGGTCATTTCCATAGGTCTGGGTCTGATTTATGCTTAACTGGTAAGAAAAACAGAGCTATTATACACCTGACTATTGACCAGGGATAAACTTAATTATTCTCTATGTTCATGAAAGGCGAATTAGCCATGCTAACTAGTGTGTGAAACAGAAACAGCCATCTAAATGGAGATAAGCTAATCAAAGAGACAGAAATAGGAAATCCGAAGGCAGTGTGACATCAGTGTGACAGACTGCAAGAGATACTGACACTGGAATCACAGAAAAACAGGGTGACAGCAACAACATCTGCTTCACAGACCGCTGTGGTTCCTCAGTCTGTCAGTCAGCACAACAGAGGTTTAGACATCAGTTAGACTGTTCCCAACACTCCAGTGATTTAATGCTTTTTTCACATACAGTAATCTTGAAGAGAATCAAACCCTGTGCTGTTTGAAGTGTGCCAAGAGATTAAAAAAAAAAACAGAACTTAGTTTCCACACTGTTCCTCCATTTGAAAATGGAGAATTTTGGTCCACTTTCACTGGTCTAATTCATCTAACATCCTGCACTGGAAGCTGAAGCATCAGGTGTAATTGAGTACCACTAAAGCCGTGAGGACCGAAGTGCTAATGTGTCAGCATTAGCACTTTGCCTTCAAACAGGCGTACACCTGGCTGACTCTATAAAACCAATTAAAACATTAAGTCATTTGGTTATATGAAATCCACTGCCCTCTTCACAGAGAACTCCCACAGTGAAACCTTAATATAAATGGTGAGCAGTACTAGGACAGAACCACAAGTTTCCCTAAGGGCTTTTCTTCCACTCAGATGTATGGAGCAGTCGCTGACCCAATCAGGGCAGAATTAATGAGAAAACATGTTTCTGACTGCAGCACATCTCCCACAACCAGTGCCATTAGCTCTATACTATCAAGAGTGCTACATTCAACAGCAAGGCCACTGAGAGAGCACAAGCATTTGTTTCAGTGCTTAGCTCTCTTTCATCTCACTAACTGTCTCCATTAGTTACACTGTGGTATCTCCACAGCACTGTGGAGATATGATGCACATCTCAGTTCCTTTTCAGTTATCTAACAAAGCACAGGAAACACAAGGGCTTCTGACTAGCAAGAGCATGTGGAGTCAAAGGGCTGGGTTCTATGAACAATGACCATGTACGTCACATATGGCTTAAATTTAGAAAAACATTCAGTTTGTCTTCCTGGACTTATTCAACTATACCACTTCCTAACCACTTTCATCTGAACCTTGGTACCATTAGGAGGAACTTTGGAGATGCTTCCGGTAACAAGTGCACTGGTTAAAGAAGGTCCTGGGAGACTTCTGTGAAGTCAAAACATTGGCGTTGAATTTACACGTGTGAAATGAGTATTTCACACGTGTAAATTTGTGAAAGACTTTCATTTACTAAAGACACAACACACTCCACACCAAAGCAAATGAGCTTCGTTAAATCTATGTGAGAGATACTTTCAACCCTGCACTGCTATGTTTACACAACTGTATTATTGGTAATGTCATAATAAAGCTTGACTGCTTTATCTGCAAGAGATGACAACATGAGTTAATATGATCTCCTCCAGCGTTTTCACCAGAAACCCTTTACGTCATTTCAGTTCACAGATCAAGGCTCTGGCTTTTATTTATTTTCGGCATTTAAGTATGTGGAACAGAGGAGCACACAGCTTTGCATATGGACTCTGGCCAATCAGGGGCAAAGCTGCTCTACACAGTTTTTCATATTTGAACAGCTTAGCTTCATTACTGCAGTTGCTTGGAATGCATCTGAATCACATCACTATGAAGCTGCCTCTAATTTCTCTGTAATCACACAGAATTGCTCCTGTAGTTGTCCTTGCAGAGTGAGAACAGTTGTGAAGTTGTAGAGCGTCTGACTAGCTGAAGAGGTAATATTTTCTAAACATGCTTATTGCGCAATGCAATGGTCATATGTACACAAGAAAACACAGCTTTTGTCTTCACAATGGGAAAAACAAAATGATATGATGAGTGAGCAGAGGAACTAGCCCTTCCCATTGATAGACATGTCTGGAAGCTATTTTGGACCTGTTTCTGAGGGAGGTGTGCCTCTGTAAAGGCGTATGAGTCGTAAAATATCCATGTGCAAAACGAGGGCAGCTCTCATATGGGAAAAACAGCTTTTACTTCTCTGCTCCGAGGGAGAGGAGTGTTTCTGAGCAGAAGGAAAGATAAAGAAGCATTGTGACTTAAATGCAGAAGACCTGCGAGCTCTTCAGAAGCATCCTCTTACTACACACTCCCAGATTCCATTTTATGGCCCATAAGGTCTCGGAGCCCCAGTTTTCCCTGTGTGTTAGCGCCAAGGCATTCACTTACATCCCGAGCTTCACCGGATCTCTCCGGAATAGAACACTCTTCAACTTCCTAAAAACCACTTGGGACACTTTCCAACTGACAAAACGGCACTGGCCAATACACTACATTCCCTTTCAAAACATAGGATGAGTCACCTGATCGTCACAACATCTCAGTAACCTCTTGCCCAATAATCAGATACACAGCTCAGGCACTCAAGCCACTCCCAGTCTACAGGTGGTCCTTTCCTGCCCTTAAACTCCTCTATGAAGTGAACACTGGGACTCAAGCTATTTCTACATAAGAGCTGTTCAACTTGTTCTTGAGTTTTTTTTTTATCTCTCACGGTTTGCATACAGAGGCCAAGCTGATGCATTCACCTTCACTGCTTCCAGGACAGTCCATGGACAAAGACTGCAAAATGACTCATGAAATATGACGATCAGTATAGCTCTTTGGTCTAACTTTGGCTGACTAAAAAACAGACAACATTGTTTCAATATTTTCCAACTTTGAAACCTAAACATTGTGTTGGCACAGTCACTCACAAACGTTTAGGTTTCAACGACAAACATCATGACCCTCTATGAACATTAGCCTTATTATTCTAGTATTTCTGACAGCACAGTGATACAGACTGAGGAAACACTTATAGTTATGTGGTTAGCTAACCTGGTCAGCTAACTATTTTCACACTCCTGTATACAGCAGCTGTTGTTTGCTAGCCATTTGTTTCTGTTTGACTGCAGTCTAATGCCCCCTAGAGGACGACGGCGCACACCCTTTAAAATCCAGAGAGACATATAACTTGCCGTTACATGTGTATATAATCAAATGTATTAATAAACATTTCAACATATTTGAACTGAAAAAGAACTGATCGACTAAAATTCAAATGAATGCCACTGCTGACAGGAGTATTACCTATGTTCAAATTATTGTCACTGATACAACTACATCTAGACACATCTAATAACACCATTCCCGTCCAGAATGAGCCAGACCATCTGTGTTATGGTACGTTTCCACCGCTTCGCTCTCATTCAGGTTGTATGGGGGTGAAATTTGTTCTGGTTAGGCGAAATAGGAGCGAATTTGCAGAGTCACACAAAACTGAGATGGCAAATTCTCAACTTGCAAATGAGATGCAAATGCAAATGAGAACCACGCAGTTCAGCATGTCATATATTTGGTACATGACGTTCTCTAGACAGGCGGGAGTAACAAAAAGTCTGACCAAGATGGTGGAGGCTAAAGGCTACATGTAGCGTGAAAACATGTATATGATTATAAGATGTATGGCAACCATTTGTGTCTAAATCAACATGGGTTGTTGTTTACATGTTACATGACTTTAGTCGGGGCCGGAGTGGTAGGAAAAACTCTTTCAACGGGTCTGGTCGGGGTAAATAGACCACTGTAGACCTCATTTGAGCACTTGAACTTTTGAGCTAAGTGACCAGCTTGCTGTTTTCGCAACCATGCCCCCAGAGCAAAATTTCACAGGGTGAAATTTACAAGGTGGTTCACTGTGTGGAAACTTAGCGTGAACCACATTGACAAACCACAGTCTGAGGAATCAAACTGAACAACTACAATACAGGAGCAATGAGCTGCATGGTTAGAATAGGCTTGCAATCCATCAGCAAGATTAATAATTAATGTTAAAGCTGACCTTCACTCGCACATTCCATTCATGCTGAAATTACCAGTAGCCCCAGGCTACTGAATTGTTGTTTCTGCTCTTCTTATAGATCTACGTTTCAGGTTCAAACCAGCCTTTGGCTGTAAAAGGTTTCTTGTCATGGAGAGCCACTAGCAGAGAAACCATAACCAAAAGGTTACAAAAAGGGCCTAGAATATAAGATCTCCTGAGTGAAAAGTCATTACACTGATAATTGTAAAACATATCCATAATTCTCTCATTATGCATTTCCAGAAATAGACAGTTGATAGGAGCTGTTTGATAAACTAGGGGCAAGTTGGTAATATACTCCAATTACCCATGGAATATATGTTTCCATATTACAGCTGCTATAAAAAGGTATCACATTCACATATCAGGTCAAGAGTAACATCACATCTCCTTCTATTTTTCAAAAAGTGATTGCAAAATGAAAATGGAATGACCAAAGGTACATGGACCAGAAACAAACCAAAATCGAAAACAAAAAACCCCACACATCTGTATGAGAGAGGCAGAGATTGAGTATGAGTAGAGTAGTGGGTGAGAGGAATGCAGAGCTCCATTAAAATGTAATAACAATACCTACCAAAATATGGCACTGATGACTAGTATAGGGTCAGGTATCAGTGTTTGTATCAGGTCTGACTGTCTGTTTGTTTTCACCTGAGGTAGACAGGTGAGACTGTAATCACCTGTAATCATTTTTGCCCTGAGTTCTCTGATTTGTTTTCTCTATAGCCTCTGATTTTATCATAGTAGTGGTTCATCCTGACTGTAAACAAGACAAACTTGGATGGGTTGGTGCAACATCTGGACCGTGTTGAACTGGACTCTAAAGTTCTCCAAACTATTGCATATTTACACAAAATTTCTGTCATCAACAACAAATTAACAAGACTCTGAGTATACATTACAGCACTTTAGAAAATATGCTTTTCTGACTCAGACTCTGACAGAAAAAAAAACTCACACCATCTTCTGGCAGGGAAAAGGCCCCAATTACACAGGGAGACACAACACAGAATTTGCTGTCAAATATTTACTATGGAGGATAGCAGAACAAAGATGCAGCAGAACAGAGGAGCTTCCAAAACCCTCCCCTTCACACATTTGAACACCTGTGTCATCTTCAGTAGCATGTGCTCCTACAATGGACATCTTTTCAAAACTGAAGGAAAACTTCAGTGAGAACCACCATACAACAATCAGAAACATCTCAAGTGATTCTTTTAGGGAGTGGGCACTAACAATGAATCCAACACCTCAGATTCTCTGAAGTCAGAATACCGCTCCAACCAATGAGATCGCAGCTTGCTGCTAGAGCTGAATTTGACAGAAAGAATATTCACAATGTTCCACTTGTCTTTGCAACATGATAATGTCATAACTCAGACATTTGGGTATCACTGATGATAATGAAGTTTCCAACATAGCAGGTCCTTAATGCTTAATTACGATGTGGCAACTCACGATTAAGAGATTTCCCCCATAGAATAGCTATGTGTTGTGTGTGTGCGTGTGTGGAATGAATACTGAAAAGGGTAAATCTAAGTTCTAACACGTCCCCCTGTTTATGTTAAATCTTTGCATATGTGTGAATCTCTTTTTTAAAAGAGAAAATGAAAAAGAATCACTGCAGAAAAAAGCGAAAGGATTGCTCATTAGTAAAATTCGGTGGACTGTGGCATTACCTTCTAAAGTCCGGAAAATGCAGGAATTTTAGAACGATCCCCTAATTCAAAGATTTAAAAAAAAAATCGTCCGTAAAAACGGTAATGGAGTTTTGCTTAGCAAATGACAACTTTTATATGGCCCAGAGGCAGGCGCCACGTTTAGTGATATGTAACCTGAAAATTGTTGGACATTTGAAAAAATGCGTGTCAAATGACAAGAATCATATGGGGAGGGGTTAATAATACTACTATTAGTAATAATAACAACGACAACAACAACAACAATAATAATAATAATTCCAAGATCTTCAAAATGGCTTTTAAACCTATCAAAATGAGTCGTTGTATGAACTGGCCAGGAACTTGCTGTTAGTAAGAAGCTTGCAGGGATACCATGACACTCGAGGCTGGCTTGCCAAAATGTGTTAAATTGTACTGCATTGAATTATTGAATTTACACAGTAAAATATCACGACGGTTACTGGTTCAACTGCAGCACCAAACATGTGATGCAAGGTGACAGAGACACCGGCCCACAGGATTAAAAGCAAACGCTAGCTAGACAGTTTCTAAGTCTAGAAACGGCTATTGCTAAGGTATCTGGTTAAGTAGTGACCGAGCGCTGGGGCAATTCAACTATGCTAGCTAGCGAGCCGCTTCCCACTCTTTCTTTAGCACTGAAGGGCATTCGATGTCATCTGAAGCTTGAAAGCTAAATAAGCTACCCTCGTTTCGTCCCCGTATTATTATGTCAACTGAGGCCTATCGTGAACTACATCCAACTGCTACCCCCTCCCCTTTCAAAACATATCCTCCCCTCCTTCTTCTCGTTCCTTGGTACATTAGGCTCCTGAATCATAAGAAGGCCCTCCCCTCTCGGTCTCTTACCTCGGAATCTCAGCTCGTGCTGTGGCTCAAGGAGCAGAACCTGTTCTTGCCTGGCCATGTCCCAAAGATTAGAAGGCCTTTATATTTATAACGAACGTTCTCCGTGCACGGGCGCTCTTAGAATAATGTGAGCAAGGCTTTAACAGTATCTGAAAATTATAACTGGTAGCTGTTATTCAGATCCCACGGTTACTGCAAATAGCTGGAGTGCTACTCGAGCTACTAGCGGCTGTAGTGATGCAGCAGGAAGGGGTTGAGAGAGAGGCTCGTCGTGACGTCACGACCCCTGCAGTAGCCACTCACCAAAGACTGATGATGCGAGGAGAAATACGGGGCGGGGGGTCTGCTCGCAGGACACCAGAGCCGCGGTCGCCAGACATGCCACCGGAATTACCTGTTATCAAGAATTTCTCTCTGACATGGTATGAAAGCATTATACATGCAAACATATACACACACGGCAACGGCATTCCTAGAAAGCTCAGTTGAATAAAAATTTTATTTTTTTATTAACAAACCCTTAAAAAGTCCATCCACTTTTTATTATATACAGTTTTATGGTGCTATTTTTTTTACAGGGTTGATGTGGTTATAGAAAGTTATAATTAGCATTGAACTTCTTTTGGTATTCCACCGAGTGATTTTCTGTGTTCAATGCTGTTTTGATGAAATCAGAATGACAGACTCAAACTCTGTACGACACGGAGATGTGTATCAGGGAAGTGAATAGGTCATGTTCAGTTGATTGTATACACACTATATCACCACAGTGGAACTATTTCTGTTACATTTTCTCAAGGGTGTGGTTTGCTAGTTAGAGAGATAACATGGCTGTTGTGTAATAATGCAGTTGGAGATAGGTCTACGTATAAATCCTGTAACCTTCTGTAATGATGAGAAATAGACAAATCAGGTTTAACTTATGAAGTTATCCACAGTCTAAATGACAATACATCAGTGTCTCTTCACATACAGCACTTAAGGTAATGGGCTATAACCTCAGCCAAATCTAGCCCGACTGCATTAAGAGGAAAACAAATACACAAATATCAACAGCACTGATCTTGGTTCGGTCTGCTCACTGATGAAGGTTTTTTTCCTTTTCTTTCAGCAGCACCAAGCAGGTGGTGTCAGCCTCTACTCTAATCTCAACAACAGTCCCATACTCAATCACAATTAATTTCTGACTTAACCTGCGTGATTATTTCATGAAATATAGAAAAATCCTGTCAATAAAATCCCTTTAACTGCAATACACTGACTGTGATACACACATTTCTGTTTTCATATGTGGCACACCAAAAATTAAGCCACTGTCTATTTTTCAGTTTTGAAACAAAAAAAAGGAAAAACAAATTATGCATACATGGACCAAAGAAGAATAATTATCGGCATTGAATACAACAATAGATGACCATTCATAAACAAGAAGTTTTTCAATAGCTATTTTTTTAATTATTGAACAGCTCAGTGTTTCCCTTTTGCACATTCAAAAATAAACTGTAAACAAGTGATTTTCAAGCATTTTGTTTACAATCACAAAAAAGAAATATCAAAGCTGAATATGGTCATAATGGTTGGATAGGTTAAATTATTACATTTTGTACATAATGCAATACAATGCAAATAACTGTAAAATATAGCGTTTCATCTACAGTACTAAATATGACTTCATTCACAGACTTAACCTGCAGTATCTATGTACGTGGAGAGAACACATCTGTGATGTGAATGTGGTCAGACTTTCTTAGGGCCAGCCTAAGAGAGCTTCTTTTCTTTCTTTTTTTTCCCCTCTCAACAAAATTCATGCAAGACTGGCAACCTTTAACGTAACATAAATCCAACAACATATTGTGATATTGTTGCTCTCACAATATAATCTGCTAAACAAACACATGTGATGACTGCTGTGTGACACAAACACCGATTCAGCACAGTAAAATGATGACGTGCGACACTCTTGTCTGAGTGCTAGAAAAAAACATGACCTGTTCTACCTGTTTTTAAGACTAAGCAATTTAACAAGAGCAATAATTACGGCCACAAACAATCAGAATCATTGTAGAATCATAGTTATTTTTAAAAGAAAACTTTTGCATATTCAAGCAAAACGTTTATCACGGCAACCGCAAGGCTGTAAATGCATAAATCAAAATGGATAGACAATTCCCAAAGTGTCATTTCAGTACCAGACGTTTTCATATTTCCCTTTTAAACAGTTCATGCTCCTGTTCTCTAATGAGAAATCATTTAAAAATAAAAACAAACAAAACAACAACTGAGGACTGCTAAAAAATGCAAAAGGATATAAACAATAAAACACTGTTGATCTCTCATTGAGATTCATAAAGTTTCGATTACATCTGGTTATGACTCAAAAAAAATATTGCACTGAGTCAGCCATCATGAATTCCTGAAAGAATTTTTTAAATGGTGAACACTCAAATGAAAAATCCATACAATCTCCTCTCCCTCATCTAAACTGGATTGTTTATGACAGAGTCCATTAGGATCAGGTGGATAAAGTACACATTAAATAGTGTATTAAATGTCATACAACATTCATATATCAGTGTGGATGAGACAGGAGACATCCTTTTATTTCAGTATCAATAACCATTGTCTAACCTGGCATGATCCTTGCCTCTGCCCTAAATGACACAGACCAAAAACAGACAGACTGTCACAAAGAGCACACACTGCATGGACTGGTTTAAAGTAAGTGACATGCTGTGTATTACATTTAGACCAGACATTCTGAGGAAATGAGACACAATTAATGTCTTAATGGACTAGCATGGTGCCCATTTACACAGAATCACATGCACTGTCTGACACATGAGGGCACATGATCTGGGTCTGAAACCTCAGGATTACTGTTAACTCAGGACTACGGTCTCAGATTACAATTCTGATGGCATAGCAAATGCCAAAGCTCATATCGCTCATATGAGGGAGAAAGAGCTCAGAGGGTGGAGCAGTCACTGAGGGAACTGAAACTAAAGTTGTTATCTTTAGTGACAGCTAGAGACTAAAGACTGCCAGTAAACGTTACTCTTTCAGGGGAAAGACAGGTGAAAACCAGTCTAAAAAATTATAACCAATCTAAAAGACTATGGGTGGCACAGTAGCACAGTGGGTAGCGCTGTCACCTCACAGCAAGAAGATCTTGTGTTCGATTCCCGGCGGGGGTGGCCACCTCACAGCAAGAAGATCTTGGGTTCGATTCCCGGCGGGGGTGGCTAGGAGTTTGCATGTCCCCCGTGTTTCTGCCGGGAGCTCCAGTTTCTTCCCACAGTCCAAAGACATGTAAATCAGGTGAAGATATTAAATTACCCCTAGGTGTAGTTGTGTGTCTGCCCTGCAATGGACTGGTGACCTGTCCAGGGTGTTTCGCCCAGCTGGGACTGGCTCCAGCACTCCGCAACCCTAATTAAGCTAAGCAGCTTGGAAAATGAATGAATGAATAAAAAAAGACTATAAACTAAACTCTTTGGTTTATTCACTGACTGTGAGATATGCGAAATCAGAACACATTTGATGGTTAGTGAGCCAAACAGGTAAGAATATTTGTAAGAATTTGGAAAAGGGCATTTAGAGAGACTGAAGTGAAGCCAGTTTTGCCAGTACATTTCCAAGGGAACACACCACATGAATCTCTGTTCTCTGAGAAGACATGGCAAACCTGCCACGGATGCTGTCATTTTACACTGCAAGTATGCACCATTGCAAAATTAGATTTCATTTTTTACTAAAGTACCAGAAACAGAACATAGCATCTGCGAGGTGAACCACTGGTGAAAGAAGTAATATTAGTCCGAGGTTTGGGCTGACCAGCATTGTCATTATCTGAACGATAAAAGATGGAGAGTGAAACAGGCTGTGTCCTGTACGATCACTTTCTCCCTTCATTTATTACACTAGCGCACTAGACACAGCGGAACACAGAACTGCACCCGCGCGCACATACACACACACATACACAAACACACACACACACACACACACACACACACACACACACACACACACAGTGAGAACTTCATGTCTGAATAGTGACAAAGAGAGGCCAAATCCTTTAGTCTTTTTCATCTCAGTGAAAACTAAATGGATGTTTTTTTCTTTTTCCTCTGAGGTTAAGGGTTCTCTTAGAAAACTTGTTTTAACTGCTTTTCACTACAGCCACAGAGTGAGGACCTGGATGGAGGTAAAGACAGAATAATAACAGCCCAGTGGACATATCAGACCAATAACTGGAGTAACAAAGTGGACAAATCTGGTGATAAACCAGCCAGTATATTTCTGAAGCGGCATGTCCATTGTGACATGAAAAACTTTTCTGTTACTTTTCTTTTCCAAAACAAAGTTTCAGTTTCAGTCTGTGGTCCTTTCTGAGACATGATGACTTTCCAGATAATTCTTTTCATCCTGAGCCACACACTAAACCAAAGTTGTATGTGCAAGCCAACACTTAGTCTCAAACAGGCTGAAAACATGTTTATGAGACAATTAAAGCATATTTTACATGTCACAAAAGATCGTCTGATCCAGGAGGAATCATAAAAAAAGAAACATCAAGGAAGGGGAGGTGACTTTATGCAAAAATAATGCTAAAGCACAATAATGCTAAAGCAGCTTAAATACGGAGTTTGAGAAGCTCTCAGACACAACTCAGGTTTTAAAGGGGCTTCTGGTAGAGCACTGAAACACTGGAAACATAATATGCTTACAGAATTCCAGCAACTGGTCTGGTCTCCGGGCCAGTAAAGCAGAGATGTGGAAAACATGGGAACAGTTGGAAAAGTTATATCGAACAATCCTTAACTGCCAAACCTGTCAGTGCTCTCACAGCCTGGGCCCATTTTAAGTCCATCTAGAGGAGCAGAGCATTTACCAGCGTGCACACACACTGCAGATAAATGTAACTCTAAGGACCTCAGACCTAAGAAGGTCCAGATTCACTGTCAGAGGGCCAGACTAGGCTCTGGTTTCAATTAGAAACTGACCACTTCTCAGGCTCCTCCCCTGTGGTCTGAAAACCTGTAGACGTACTCAAACAGGACTGTTTTGGCCAATCCTATCTGAAAATTCAGATGACACCTAGTTAATGTGTTTCTGGAAAATTTAAAGCTCAAAGCAAGTATGATTAAAGATGTGATGAAAACAGCCACACCAGTATTATGGTCCTCATCTCAGCAATAAAGTGACATATTTTAACTGTAATTGAACAAAACAAACCATAAAGAAAACATGCTTACGTGCTAAGGCAGCGAGAGAGATCATCAAGCAGTGTGAAAGCTTTCTTAATGTTTGGAGAACAAATATTTAAACAGATCAGTCGCGCTTTTCAGAGTTTTGATTCTGGATTATTTGACAAAGTCAACACGAACGTGGAGTCAGTTTCACCCAGGCAATGTGGCTCTGTTTCCGGCCAGGGCAGAAAGACAGGGCTGTCTTCATCCGACAGAAACATGGACAGAGAAAGTGCAACCAAAACAACAGTAACATAAAAGCTTTAGAGTCCACTGTTTGGCACGCTTCAGACACATTTGGAATCTCCAAATACTACGCCTTTGTGTGGGAAAACATCAAAAATTGAAAAGGGACATGTTGTGGCAGAGAACTCAAACACATGTCAATGTGCTAGTTCCTGGACTGGCAGTGGGATCTCTATAAGGTTAATCTGCATTTATGTTTCGTTTTTATCTTCTTCCTTCAAGATCTATAAAAGTTGTGTGTCAGGGAACAGGGGAAAAAGAGAGAGAGCTGTGACTTTGAAGTCTGGAGGCAGTTGTAACCGCTGCGGACTTGGACGTGATTAGGAACAATGTACAGTTGGGGAAGGAAACTTTCTTTTTTCAGATTTGGAAGAGTTACAGGGTGACAGGATGTGCAAGGCTGCACAACTGAAATACCAATGGGTTTTACCAGGGGCTCTGTCTGGGGAAAAGAAATCCACACTCAAACTGCAGACGCTGAGAGACAAGGCGTTTCTAACACAGTCGTGGTCCCCGCGTCCTCCCACAAGGCAGTTCTACATTACTGCAGCATTATGGGTGATGAGGTGGGCCGTGGAGGGAAGGTAAGAGGATACAGGTTGTGAGAGGAGAAAGATGATGGGGATTAATGTGGCAGGGCTGCGGTGTATCAGCAGCAGGGGCGTTCCCGGGCTGATTCAGACTGCTGTTGACGGAGTTTAAAACCTTTGATACCAGATCCTCCTCCTGAATCTAAAGAGGGAATTCTCTGACCTGCAGAGTAAAAGAAGTGATCAGAGTTAGAATTCACACAAACAAACCTTTCATCCTAAATCTCTAACAGTCTCTAACATCAGGAAACCAACAAACAAAACCTTTCATCCTAAATTTCTAACATCAGGAAACAAACAAGCAAACAAAATCTTTCACCCTAAATCTCTAACAGTCTCTAACGTCAGGAGACAGGAGCAGATCATGTGCTCCTGTCTGTGTGCGCCTGATTGGCATATTTAATGCACATGGACTGTATAACTGCATAACTGTCCTCTTTTTAATGTGGTATTGGCTGTGAAAAGGCAATTTCCTTAATGACAACTTAAAAAAACATAAAAAATATCTGGGCACTGACAAAATGAAGCCTGAATAACCCCAACATAATTACAACCTAAATAAACAACATTTAACAAAAAAACAGACTTCACTATAATGTCTATTCAAATCAAACCTTTTGTGTCAGAGGAAGACAGATGCACTGAAATTATGTGCGCCCACACACCTGTTGTAATTTCTGAGTTAATAAAGCAATTAAAATACTATATGTTTGGCCAGCAGTGTCAGACACAAGTCCCCCAGTAGTTTGGCTGTCATGGACAGATGAAGAAAGCTTCAGTTTGCTGGTGTTTCTCAGTGAATAGTGAGGACTGAGAGACAGAACATTACCTACAGTCAGCTGTGGTCAAAAGCACAAATACCTCGACTGCTGGACTGGCTTAAAATACAGGGTCAGACAGACAAGAAACCGTGAATCAGGTAACTGCAAATAAAAATCAAGGGCATAAGAACGTCATGGAGATGCATACGTGGCCAGGTGTATAAACCCCATACTCCAGCTAAACACAAACACTGGTGTATGGTGTGAAGCACAGAGTCAGTGGTGAACTGGGCAGTGGAGAGGTGAGATGAGTCATCCTTCACCCCGTTTTCTGTGAGCACAGGAGGGTACATGTGGCCAACGCCTCCATCCCTCTAAAAGAGTTCCAGTCACTTGTGGAATTTATGCCAGGGATCACAGAAACTGTTCTGCTACCTTGTCTGATAAAACCCTGTTAAAGCACTATATATTGACATTTCATTTATTTTGGCCAGTATCAGTATTTTGAAGGACAA
Source organism: Chanos chanos (assembly GCF_902362185.1). NCBI lineage: Eukaryota > Metazoa > Chordata > Actinopteri > Gonorynchiformes > Chanidae > Chanos > Chanos chanos. Next base: position 23,376,949 of record NC_044501.1, on the reverse strand, counting down.
CCAAATACAAATTAATAAAAAATAAATCCCTCTACCATTCCCCTCCCTCCCAAAAACAACCTAGCAACTAAACTGGAAGATTATCTAAGAATATAAGGTCCTACACAATTCCTGAAATCCAAATCAGAATCTTAAGCTTATAAACCTCACACAAGCCCTTGATCCACATCAGGACCTGAATCATGACGGTATGTGTAGAACAAACAAGCTTTAACCTCTGGTGTTAACTCAACGTGTTAAGCATTTCCCTGCATTTTGTTTTGCCCTGGTTTGTCGTTTAACTGAAGACCTGGTTTTTCCAGGGACAGGCTACTTACTTATCTCTATAAAGATTTCATTTATGTTAATGGCATTCTTGGCACTCGTTTCCACGAATATGGCATGGATAGAGTCGGCATAGTCCTTGGCATCCTTCTCTGGCACCTCCCTGCACAGAAAAGGCACCAGAAAACAAGAGAGGAGGAAATAATGATCCACAGCAAAAAGGATGGATCAGCATGAAGACAAAGCTGTACAGAGGAGAATATTACAACATTAATCTAATGATACATTACTTTCCCAACATCCTTATGGACTGGTGGACCATTTCTGTACAGTTACATACTTTGTTCAAATGTGCGTTCTGTGAGAAAACATAGTGTCACCCCCCATCCCCCATTAAAATGGTATATCTCTTTCTGCCTGATCTATGTGTGTCTCTGTGTTTGTCACAGCCTGGCACTGAATACTACACTGGTCAGTTCTGTGACAATGGCTCTTCAGTGGTGGACTGGGCTACGATGACAGAGGCTCCACTGAGGCTGTACTGTGAGTGGCCCTCACATCCTCATCACCTCACAGGACACACAGACACTCATCAAACTGCACCCCTACCACATCACATCAAATGGTGTGTGTGTGTGTATGTGTGTGTGGGCTGGGGGGTTGCACAGAGGCTGCTGATAGATCTGTTTTCTGATGAGGAGTGATTGTAAGAGCATGTAATCAAATAAAAAATTCTACCATTAACAGTTTCTCCTCTCATCCACACTCCTGAGCTGCATTACAATGGGATCTTGACGTAAATTAAATATGGATAGTATTGTATGAAAGTCAGCAGACTGTACTAGATTGCATTCTGCTTTGCGCTCTTATTTCAGTGGCTACAGAGATGTTTCCAGTTTTATTTGAAACTTGATGTGGTGAACTGCTGCTCACAGTCAGCGCTGCTGTGTGGCACCGTCACAACCTCTCACGTGTCAGCGTCCTGCTCAGCGCGGTTTTCAAAAGAAAACATTGAGTCTCTGACTAAGGCCTAAGCGCCAAACACAACAACTGACAAACCCGAGACACGTTATGACTCCAGTGGGAACAGTTACGCACTCCTCAATGGAATGATGAATCACATATCATTAAAAAGATATTTTCCCCCCGAACGCAGTTTTCGTTTGTAAGATGGGTCACCTGGCATCGGATAGGTCACACTTGTTGCCAGCAATGGCCACCACTATGTTGGGCGGCCCATGCTGGCGGAGCTCCTTCACCCAGTTCTTCAGAGTCTGGAAAGATTCCTGGAAGAGAAAGAGAGAGAGAGAGATGGATGGGATTGGAGAGTAAAGGTGACCTTATAAAACGTTATAAAACGATTTCTCGGCAATCGCCAGACTGCGTCTCTGGAACGCTCTGTTGGGTCTAAAGCAGGCCTGCAGAAGTCTGGCCTGACGGATGAAAAGTGATTCTCATACTTTGACAGAGTTAACATTTTAACTATGGTCAGAAAGCCAAACCAACATAGCAAGAGAGAGCTGTGCTACAGCGCCTAAATCTATTTCACTCTTAAAACAATGATTTTACTTCACTCTCAAAAAAAAAAAAAAACTGTGCCTGAATGAGAACTACAATTTAAAAAAAATATTATTTTCAAATAATGAACATTTTAAGTGGACTACCCACTAGATCTAAAGAGAGAGAAAAATAAAACGTAAAGCCTTACATGAACAGATATGCTTTCTGCACAGTACAGTGTAGTGAAATGGAGAGCAGTGAGACAGGAGAATTAAAATTTCATTATTAGTGTAACACAATAAGCAAGCTATACACTGATTTCATCCAAAACTCAGATTACACTGTGACTGAAATTCCTAGCTTCCCAATCATATATTACACAAATCTGTTCTTTTTCTATCATAAATGTGTAGTGGCAGCACAGGCCTTGGAAAAGAATGAAGACTGAACGAAATTATGGCGGACAGCAGGAAAAAGTTCCGGTACCTCTTTTGTGATGTCATAGACAATGATGGCGGCCGCAGATCCTCTGTAATACATAGGTGCCAGAGCCCGGAACTGTGGAGTGGAGAACAGAACGCAGCAAACTCCTTTAGGATAGCCTCACTAACACAGCCAGTCTCAGTTCAACCCTCATGCTTATTTTACTTCCTCGCACTGTCAGAACTACTCAAAGACTCCAGCAGTGATGGAGCCCTGATGCTTTTGTGATTTATTTATATTCCAAAGTCATCTAATCATCATGTTACGAAACTCTGTGTGAATCACAGCGCAACCACCTCTAAACTCCACTCCAGAGTTATCTTGTGTATTCAGTTACATGAAAAGGGCAGTGAGGATGGTATGCATGTTTTTACACAGGCTAACCACTTTATATATATGTATGTATGCATGTATGAATGTGTATGTATGTGTGTGTGTGTCAGGAACAGTCAGTGGCCAGAAGATAGTGGTAAAGGAATGTACTAACTGCTCCACATGCAGGGAGATAGGCCCCTCCCTGTGGAACAGTCAACTCTGATGAATTCAAGATATAGAAAAATATGAATCACCAGGGTGGGTAACAAGTTCTGCATGAGCACTAATGTAAAACATTAACGTAAAATACATTCTTCTTGTCAAACATGGCAAGCAGACGCTTTTAGGATTTGGGAACACCTGCAGAACCTAAGTTATCAAAACCCGAACTGGATCAGATCCACTCACAAACAATACCTCAGCCACGACTGCACACCACTGGTTTGAGTTTTGGTGGTTTGAACACATTGCTCTTAACAGGGACGTTGGGGGACATCACACTATTTACTGAATATCTGACTGGAGTTTGATTTTTGAAGTTTCATAATATTTTCAAACTTGGTATGGTCATGTAACACACAACCTGCTGGTCACTCAGGGCATTCCATACACCAGTGCTGTGAAATGAAAACCAAATTTACAATAAATTTTTCAAAAATGTTGAATTACAGAAAGATTGTCTGGCTCATTACACCCATACAGGCTGAAGCAGAATTTTTTTTCCTTGGTTAACTTTTTAAACTGGGGTTGTTGAACAAACTGCTGTCATGTTGTGACAATTTTGCTCTGTAAATGTGAGATCTGTTCACCATATGGGTGAAGAGATACTTTAAAACTGACAAAGATGTGAAGTAGTGAGTGCACCCACACACTCTTGTTAAGGAGGAAGATGACGACTAATAAAACCAACGGACACTGCAACTCAGACTAAATCCCTAAATATTTCAGCTAAACAGGACGTTATTACACAAATTAAGATGAAAACAAAACCATGTAAGCCAAAAGTGACCTGATTTAACAAAACGCTACTTGACATGGTGTATTAAAATGATTACACAATATGGATTTACTTAAACAAATGGTTGTGTCTGATAAATATAACTCCAGAAACAGAACGACCCCCTAAGACAGAATGGTTCAAAGGATGGAGATTCACAACATTACAAACATGCCTCTGCTTTATTTTAACATTTAATATGACACTGGGACAAGCTAAGAGGGAAACCTTACAGAAAACCCAAGTGGCAGACACTAATGGAAAGCTCCATGGGCCTCGTGTTTGGGCCTGGGCTGGCAGACGGCAGGGAAGGCCTGACGGAGCCCTGGACTCCGCACCCACACCCACACATGTGGGAGTCATCAGGACAAAGATGAACGCAATGTGTCAAAAGCAGTTAGGCTTTCCATATTTATGGAAGAGAATATTTTGGTTTCAAAAACCATGAGAAATCTAAAAAATACAGCACAATAAGAAGCAGCTCCGTGGCTTCCCACCCCCTCTAGTTAATGAAGAAAAGTGTTTATGATTCCCTTCTCACTCTGGCCTTTTCTTTTAAAGAGTGAGAAACAGACACCGAGATAGAGCAGGAAAATGGGGGGGGGGGGATATACTCTGGCTTTTACATGTTCATGGCAGATTTTCTTTTTTATATAATATTTCCCATGGCTTAAGTCTTTTTTTTTAATGTCGCATTTAGCAAATGTCCGGTGCAATAAAACTCAAGATGAAACATGCAATGTTCAGTCCTTCTCTCAAAGCTGGATGGGCTTGTTAACGCACTCACATAATAAATGGTTATGCATGGGTGACGGCTTGCACTTACTGGTATAAATTACAACATCTCATAAAATTACTAACATCATAAATGTTGTAATATTAATCTTACTTAAGAATCCAAATTTAAGGTGCAAATTATTTTATGAGTGTACTATAGTTATGAAATGAAAATGTAAGTGTGTGTGTCTACAGTGCGTTTGACTACAGACATCCCATCAGCACTCTCTCTTTGAATCACATATCACAACAAGAGCACAGTTTTTGTGAATGCAGACACAAATGGTCACTCAGGATAAAGGCAAAACTTTCCTATTACTTTCCTACAGAATTAACAATTAGTATTATCAGTTCTAACAGAATTAACAGAGGTTACATGTCATTTTTTATTTGCTAAATCCCTGCCTTTGACCGTTTTGTCCCCATTTTTACATTATTTATTTATTGATTGATTTCACACACACACACAATATAAACAGAAAGGAAGGAAACACAAGAGTGACCTTGTAGAGTTCTAGCATTTTTCATCCTGTTTCAGTGGTTATTGCAGATGTATTAAAAAAAATAAATAGAAAAACCAACCATTCCTCTATGCCTTGATATCTTGCTTGTGTTTTGAGACTACAGCAGAAAGAAAGAAAAGAGAAAGAGAGAGAGAGACAGAGAGAGAGGGGGGGGATCCCAAGAATGCTTTTTTTTTTAGTTTTTAAATGTATTCTTGTGAAGGTCAGGTTAAAGGGACAATGAATTGTGAAATTCACTTGCTGCCTTAAAATATCTGAAGTGGCAAACATCGGTGAGAACTTTCAAGCACTGAGAAAATAATGATAAAAAAGATTTGATAACAATCTGCTCATCGGTGGGCCAGAAGAGAGAAAGACAATAGCACAACAGCAACAGCACTTTGTTTCCCCATCCTCCTCTCCCCAAGTTTGGAAGGTCCCTGTATTTTAAATCCAAACCCTGTGTCCTATCCAGAAGGATGAGGCAGAGTGCATGTATCCCCTGCAACAGAAAAAGTCAGCCAAATGCCTCTAGTACAGCTGTCAATGCCTCTACTCACATGCCAATGCCTCTGCTCAGATGCCAGTGCACAAGTGTCTCCATGGGAACATAGTGCATGCAGAGGACCCCTTGGATCCACCTGTAACAGTATCAATGCCTGACAGAAGCTACACCCCCAGTAAAGAGGTATAGCATAAAGCTGAGCCTCCCAGAATACAGGCAGTGGTGTCTGTCTGCTAGCATAGCTGATCCAGGCATAGTGTCTCTCACATACAGACCTGCTCATTAACCACTGTGCCAGTCTCCAGCCATGTCTTCTGTCATGTTTGCCCCCACCAACACCCCCCCCCCCAACCCCATTTAAACCTGATTTTCTTTCTTTTTTTTCCGAACCAAATCAGTCACCACACTTCAAGTGTGAAAAATGCTATGTCATCCCAGAATGGTCATGTCACCAATCTATTTTGGAGACACTTGGGCTCATGACAGAGCAGGTCACCTGGTGACACTGAGTGTGTTTCGTCTTCAATGCACTGACAGCTGTGTGAGATGACTGCGTGGATATTCTGAAATGACCAGGACACGAGGTTGGACTTACCCTCTCCTGTCCTGCTGTGTCCCAGATCAGAAATTTGTGGAGTTCATTTTGGTACTGCACAGTCTTTGTCATAAAAGATGCTCTGGAAGGCAAAAACACCAGTACAGTCATTTTAATGCTTAGTGTAAAGCCTGCTGCAGTGTTGCTACATGACTCAGAGGGCATCTATAGTGAGTGGCCAGGACCGCAATTCCGCATGGAGTGTAGTGCTACAATGAATCAATCTATAACCTATAAGAGTTCATAAAACATAAAATAAAACTTTAACCAAGTCAGAGTCAAGAGGCTAAATTAGCGTAAATCAGCTAAGAGTTAAATTGAATGACAGACTACATAATTTACAGCAAAGCTATCTTCAGAGGAGGCCAAATGAACATATTTTAACACAGAATAAATAGGAGAAATAGCCTTAAGTACAAAAATCACTGGAGAGCTGCTGGAATTGATCAATTCTGTCTGTTCACATGCAAAAACGAGGTTCTTACCCAATCGTTGGATTAATGTTAGGGTCAAAACTGTCCTCCACAAATCTCCATACAATACTTGACTTCCCCACTCCTGTATCCTAGGAGATATTGGACAAGCTGGGTCACTGTGAACTCCTTCAACCTAATTATAGTTTACTGGCTGAAAAAACTAAACTAAATAGCTTATGCCATGAGTGTGTGGAATCAGTAGTAATGAAAAGAGAAAGAGGAAGTGCAAATCAAAAGAAAAATCCAGGAGCTGTGGCCTTAAAAACTGCATACCCTTGAAATATCATGAAGTTGCTCTTCAATGTCACAAAAGGCATGTTTCAATCACTTTCATTTAACGCGCAGATGAACTAGGAGTTCCATAAAAGAGTGAGTGTTCATGTGGTTTTAAATTGAAACAGGCCTACAAAGCTGTTATTTGGAATTTAAAGTTGTTCGCAATCAATGTAACAGAGTACCGACCTCTTCTGCTGATACCGTCCGAACGAATAACATTGGTAGAAATTCTGTCTAATAAAATTGCATGGCGCGTCTAATGCCAGTTGTTTTTTCCCCAGAGTTCAAGGATGCTGTCAGTGAAAGGCGCTCGGGTACACTATCTAGTAGAATCAACCATAACACGACGGTATCCGTGTACGTGCGTATAGCTCATCGGTGTGCTAAAGACAGGACGGTTGATGAGTAACTCGCCAGGTTACGTTATTTCCCCTGTCAGTAAACATGATCATGGTGGTTATAGCACTCCTCTTATTTAACGTTTCCACGCCTTAGTCTGTGACGGTTTACCTGCCAGCCACTTTTTAAAACATATTTTCTGGTGAGTAGCAAGAGTGTATTTAGCTGCTAGAGAGCGGTAATTGCGGCCCGCTAGTATTGCAGCGGCAATCGTCAATTTGGCAGCTTGAGAGCGAACAGGCAATAACGGGACCTCTTGTTTACACTTGGCTGGTGTTTTGTTATCCCAGTTTATGATAACATTGCCTCCGGATATACTGGTGACGGAGAAATTTAACTGAATAGCACCTTGGTCGCCGGAGAAAATTAATTTAGTCTAGTCATGGGATCAAATGCTTTTAACCCTGGAGTACTTTACGCAGTAGATAAAGCTTATTGTGCAGATGTAAATATGAATATAACGCAAAAGTCTTATTTATTTTCACTCTGTAAAGTGCCCCATTAAACAAGTATCTCCTCCCTCAGTGGGGCAGAACTCTCTGTCTTTAAACAAGGGTCCAAGTGATACGATACCAGTGTTTACATATTTTGGCCATCTAGTTAGTCATAAACAAAGCTCCACTTTAGCTCAACAAACCCACCACTTTAACAACATCATGTGACTGCTTAAATGTAATGTAATAACTTTCATATTTGCACTCGGAGTGACAAATGTTACACCTTTCAATCTTTAACAGAAACGATTTTCAAATACCTGTTTGTTTGAAATTAAAATGCAACTATTCACAGGCAACTAAAAATGAATTAGTTACTGAGCGCAAAAATCTGTGCCAACACACTCCTCAAATGCTGCCGCCAGTTACTTCTAGGCCTATCAGTCAATCGTCACTGAACTTGAGATCGTCCAACAACTTGTGACTTCGAACCTTTATACTTTATGTACGTCTCATCTACCACTTTATCCACTTACTAACGATGACAGTTGCGAAACAAGAAAGTCTGGAGGTATTTGAGGCAATGTGTAAATATGTGCAACCATATAAATTATATATTCCACTGTGATGCAGTGTCATTTATTTAAGAGTGGTGTTGAATGAACATGCCAATTTGATCAGTGCAACTCTGTCAAATGAAATACGTTTTGAATTACTGAAAGTTAAATATCAACTGCAAGAGGCATATTTAAACTTTTGTGGGCCGACCGCCACTGCAAAAATCGATGTTATGGGCTGTACGATACTCTCTTGAGAAAAGCTTTACATATTTAGAGATTGACTGTAGTCAGAATAAACAGCCTATTAGAGTTTAAGCATGTTTTAACGTTTATGTCACAATATTATACCGAAATCAATACACAATAATTATCTTACCCCAAGCAGACAAACTTTCAACTCTCTCAGCGCCATATCGATCTCCAAACTGACACAGAGGTAATCAACATTCCCAAGACTTGCATATAGCTCTCTTCTGCAATTCTTATTTCTACTGACAATTAGCCTTTGAGCTACAGTACACTAATAAGCTACACCAATTTTGAACCGTGGATTGCCTGAATTCATGCAGAAGACATGACATTAAATTCTCAGACTGAATAATAAATTAATACGCAGTTAAATTTGTCCGTTTGACCAGCTGCACATGACGTGATGGTTTAATCAGAACCCGTAACTAGTCAAAGTATTTCGCAGTTTCGACGGCAAGAAATACACAGGCGCCATCTTAAACTATGGCTGGCATGTCACGTGATTTGTAATTGTCTTGTTGTTCCTTAAAAATGTCAGTTTACGTGCCAGTTTTCGCTGGCTTTATGTGTCATTGAGTTATTGTGTATTATAAAGTTAAGTTTACACCCGTGCGTTGTATGTGATATCCGTTAAAATAGTATCAGGAAGTAACTAATCTACTTCAAGGAAGTGGTTTGTAACATAGCCTACGACCAGACTGTCAACGCACCTTATAGCCGGACCGTGTAAATCAAAATGGAAGGTAATGTTAACGTGCTGTGTAACTTAAACCTGTTCACTTAGGGTTTAAGTCTGCATTGTTAAGTCTAGCGTGATGTGAAGACAGGTTATTCTGTGGCAAGATATTGCTGTTGATTTGTTTCTTACTGTAAGGCAAACCATGCTTTTAGCCGGGTTGTTTGTTTGAGGTCTGTAGCTATTGCTGGAGTTAGCATTAGCTCACAAACTGAGGTATCCTTGCTATCTCTGTCAGTTAGCCAAGCTATTGCTAGCTAACCCAGGTTTAGTTAATAAGCCGTGTTGAGAGAGGAAGATGTTCAATCGCTTTTTCAGTTTGGTGATTGATTAATCCAAATATGTGACTATACACACATATGCGTACTCAGAGGTGTTTGGGATTTTCTTTTGTTGTTCACTGTTTCATAAATGGACAATGTAAGCATAATTCGATGTTTTGCTCTGAGGAGATTGTAACCTAAACACAAATGATCTAGATTAGCCAGTTAGCATTTCTATGTCATTAAACTTTAGGATAGCTAGCGTTGACAGTGCAACCGGTCAAAATGCTTCATGTTTATTGGCGTTGTACAAATCCGTTCCAGAACATGGATTATGACATTTAATAGTTGAATATGAATAAAGCAGTAGTCTGATCTGTAGTTTCCTTACAGAGTTGTTGGATGGTTACCTGCGTAATCTTTTCTGTTTGAGGAGGTTGATGTGTCTACCTTTGCCACTTTCCGAGAATGTCTTTCGTGGTCTCTCTCTTAACTTTCCTTTTGCTATTTTTAACCACGTTGAGGAAATGTTGTTTTATTATTATTATTATTGTTGTTATTTAATTGTTACGCCATACTAATACATTGGGGTCATTCTTTATTAGAACTGACATTTCGATCTTCTAAGATTTGATCGTTAACCTCCCTCTTAAGAAGCTAGCAAGAGTAATTGAGATTGACAGACAGTTGAGTCGGTTGTTATAAATCAGTGTTGAACTTTTAGAATTGTATCGTGTTGTGAATCCATTGCTTGATATGCTGAGGCGTTGACGGTGCTTAAATGTGTTTCCGGATATTAGAAATACGTGCTGACAGCTTGTCATTACTAAATGAATGACGGAGTGCTAGTGTGACAGAGGAACAAATCTTGTATAGTGAGTCAGCACAGGACTAACGCTGGAAATATGCATAGAAACCCATCGTATTACATCTATGTTTAGTCTCACACACTAATGAATGGATGAAGTGGAGGAATGGCTCCTTTAAAATGTTCGACTCTCACTCAGCTGCACCAGTTGCCCAAGTGAATGATGTGATTTATTGATATCTAATGATGTCTGTATTTTTGTTATATAACCATTTAAAACGGGACCACTGTTTGTGACTTTGTAAATAGTGTTAATTCACTTCAGCAAGAATGTCTTGTTTTCACAGTTATTTAAAGTATTCCCTTGATCTCTGTCCTCGTAGGCTTGTCTTTATACTTCGAAGACAGTCATGACGATTTGGATGACAGTGAGTATTCATACCGATTACTGATAACACTTCCTTTGGCTTAGTGTAAGAAAAAATCCAGTCAGATCTGAAACAATTTGAGGTATGATGAACATGACTCAAGAAATGATAGAAATTTTTGTTTTTGGAACTTGCCAGGGTTCATATATAGTTATTTTAGGATTCACTCTAACAGACGTAAGGAAGCCTCAAAAGGGTTAGACCAACATCATAAACAGATTAATAATAGGAGATCATTCCCCACAGAGGAGATACTCAGCTCTGGTTAATACATTTCTCTTCGGCACATAAGCATGTTTCACGAAAGAACCATTTAGCGCCTAGGGTATGGTTTACTGTTTCATAATGATGAAATCGAAGTATGCTTCAGCCAAACAGGTGACCCTCTTCAGAATCCAGTCTGTTCAATGAGAGGTTGTCTTTTAGTGCACTCTCAAAACACCTTCTCATCATATTTTTATGCTTGGTTACTGTTCAGAATGCTCTGTGTTTTAGAGTTAACAGGCTCTGACTGACCCCTGGAAACAGGAATATGGTTACACTGATATTGCCTTGGGGGGGGGGGGGGGGGGGGGGGGGCGGAAGACAACTTATCTTTTCAGTCATAAAGTGTCTGCATGCACATGTATGCCTTTTCGATCCTGTTTTCTCTCACATATGCACTGAAACACTGAAGGTGTATCTCCATTTGCAGTTGGATTTGATGACTACGGCTCAGAGTGTGATGGGATTCGAATAACAGCGTTTCTGGATGCAGGACAGGACAACCTTACTCCGCTGGGCCGGCTTGAGAAATATGCCTTCAGTGAGAATGTCTTTAACAGGTACAACAGCCACACTGGATCTAAATTCACAAAAATAAAAAAGAGATTATATAAGAACGAGTCGTATGTCCTCTTACCTTTCTTTCCCAGGCTGCTTTGTATTTGTGCTAGTTGAAACATGCCTCATAGATTTCCCTAAGTGCTGTTTTAGGGAGAAAGATGAAACAAATGAAAGGCATGCTTTTGCTTGAGTTTCGGGCTGTTTTAAATTCAGAGAGAATTATGCGAGGCTGTGAAACACATTGTTAGTAATGACAATGTTTTGATTTTTTGTTTTGTTTTTTCAATCCTGAATGGAGGACAAAATCTTGCCAAATATGCTTTAGTGGTGTCTGCTGCCCATACACAAAGCATAGAAGAGACATGGATTGTATTAACTCCAGAGTGTGATTTTGGTGTAGGCAGATTGTATTAACTCCAGTGCCATTTCAGTGTGGGCAGATTCAGTTAACTCTAGTGTCGTTTCAGTGTAGGCAGACTGTATTAACTCCAGTGTCATTTTTGTTGTTGTTGTTGTGTAGGTAGATTGTATTAACTCCAGTGTTGTTCTTATTGTGTAGGAAGATTGTATTAACTGTGTTGTTGTTTTTGTGTACCAAGTTGCAATGTGTTAACTATCTTGTTACTGGGGGGTATTCCAGAAAGCGGGTTTAGTGAAAACTCAAGAGTTAGTTAACTCAGAGCATGTAGTAAACCTCCTAATAGAGGAGCCCTATGGCTTCATTTTCCTAGCATGGAATACCCCCCCAGTTGTTCTGTAGGCAGATTGTGTTAACTGTGTTGTTGTTGTTGTTGTGTGGGCAGATTGTGTTAACTGTGTTGTTGTTGTGTGGGCAGATTGTGTTAACTGTGTTGTTGTTGTTGTTGTTGTTGTGTGGGCAGATTGTGTTAACTGTGTTGTTGTTGTTTTTGTGGTTGTGTGGGCAGATTGTGTTAACTGTGTTGTTGCTGGTGGTTGTTGCTGTGTAGGCAGATTCTATTAACTGTGTTGTTGTTGTCGTGTAGTCAGATTTTGTCAACTATATTGTTGTTGTCGTGTAGTCAGATTGTGTTAACTGTGTTGTTGCTGTTGTGTAGGCAGATTGTGGCACGGGGGCTTCTAGACGTACTGCGTGAGTTCAGCGACAATGAGAATGACTTCATCAGCGTCATGGAGACCATCGGCAGGATGTCCGAGGATGGAGGTATGTGTCACCACTTTTAGCCTCTGCCTGTTCGTTTGATTGACCATTCACATAACATTGAGAGTACTATGGTTTTGTGTGTGTATGTGTGTGCACGCTCACACACCTGTATTTGTACCCCAGAGCCCACAGTGCGTGCAGAACTAATGGAACAGGTACCAAACATTGCCATGTTCCTACACGAGAGTCGCCCAAATTTTCCTGATGCTTTCTCTGGATACCTGCTGCCTATCGTCGTACGCTATCTCACTGACCCCAATAATCAGGTATGTCTTTGGCATCACTACTGTAGCCTTCATCATCTTGTATTCACACACACTTGTATGCACACATATGTTACATTCATACCACATGCTATAATTCAGCTGTCTATTCAGTGCCTGGATTCGTAAGAAATTTAAAAAGAAAAATTTGAGCTGGGTATTACATATTTAAATTTTCATTTGTGCCGTGTGATCAGGTATATGTTAGCGTAGTGTAATGTATTTAGCAGTGGTATTGACTGAGTAGTTGTTTTTTTCTTTGTTTTTTTTTTCCCCCCACAGGTGCGGAAGACCAGTCAGGCAGCCCTGCTGGTGCTGCTGGAACAGGAGCTGATCTGTAAGACAGACATAGAGGAGAAAGTTTGTCCAGTGCTGGTGGAGCTCACTGAACCCTGCAGTGATGATGACTACAAGATAGAAGCTGTAGCGGTGAGAGACTGCAGGCAAAACACTTGATCTAGGGTAGAGCCCGACCGATATAGGGTTTTTAAGACCGATACCGATTTCGATATCTGAGGATTTTAAAAATCCGATAATGATATGCTGGCCGCTATTATTATTATTTTTCTTTTTCCCCAAAACACATAACACGTACAAAGATTTTCCCTAACATTTGTTATGTGCAGTTATTTAAGAGTCCTTACAAAGATAACATGACGTAATGCAGTTTAAAATAAACTTGTTTTATTGTCATAAATAGCACTTTGAACAAACATACAACGAAATATATTAAAGTTTTGATAAATAATGCAGTAAACTGATATATTGACCTAGAGTAAACGCTGCTGTTGAATGCATCTTATACTACATGACCGTCTGCAACTAGGACTTGCAACTTTGGGATTTCGCACTACACGTTTGAAAGAGAAGCCGTTTGGCTACCACCAAACCATGTTGAGATGTCTCCTCTGGTTTAATTATTTCCAGTGCGCTGACTATAACTACAGACATGCGAGTCGCAGATATATTTAACATTGCTTCATTTAGGCCAAATAAGTTACACGCTATAGTTTAACTGCTCATTAACGATAGCGGTCTTCCACTGATAAGCTGCTGTAAGTGATTTTGCTAGAGAATTTTTAGAAGTGACGAGAGAGAAGCAATAGGACAGTTGTTTGTTTACTCGCTAGAACTGCCACACTGTTTCATAAATAAACCTACAGTCAAGTTTGTCAACCGCGCCTACACCACTCAACAACTGTAATGTTACAGTCCTGGCTTTCACATTACTACAGCAAAACCAGGCATGGCTGACATGTCGTCATAACATGGTTGAAGGATCCATCTGTAATATTCACATAGAATATACTGGTAAGACTTGTTTAACAGCAATATTATAAATATGAGATGGTAACAAATATCCCTATTGGATGCTGAAGTATGCTTCATTGTTATTGGTCCATAGCACCAGCAGATGTTTGTCAGCACAGTCTCAGGGCGTGTGAAGTATGCCTTCCTACAAGACAGTCATGTTTGAGTTGTAGCAAGTTGTTGTCTGGAATTAATCTAGGTACATATTTTACCAAACAAGACACCATCCTCCCTCTCTCAGTTTAATTTTTAATTGCAATTTGTCAGCCATTATAAACGCCGATACTGATTTATCCGCAATTAGCTCATATCGGTCGATAATATCGGCACGCCAATGCATCGGCCGGGCTCTAATCTAGGGCTTTATGGGAATCTTGTGCCGTATTTGAGTTTCTGTGTTCCTGGAAAAAGTCGTCACTGCGATTGCTTGTGAAAGAGGATCATTATTACACTCTGTGACAGCACAAACACATACATCGTTTCTTTTTATTGTCTCTGATGAATATAAAGTTTGTCCCTGGTTTTGATGTTAGTTTGCTGTGGGTGTGTCATGGTGAGTGAGAGTATGGGTGTGTGACAGTCTGCTGTTTATGGCTGCTCATTGAGAGTGAATGGATGTCTGACAGACCATGTGCTTTGCTCCCACGGCTGTAGATCATGTGTAAGTTGGTGAACATGCTGAGCAAAGACACCGTGGAAGACCTGCTCCTGCCTCGCTTCTGTGAACTATGCAGCGACGTTCGACTCTTTCAAGTCCGCAAGGTAACATGAACCCCCCCCCCCCCCCCCCCCCCCCCCACACACACACACACACACACACACACACACACACACACACACTGCCCCCCAAACTTCAGCCACCCTCTCACAATCTACAGTACAATCTGTTCATCCGCAGGATTCAGGACCAGTGTCTGTGGCAGGTCAGAGTGTCTGGTACAAACTAACTACCTAATTGTCTCATTCCCACAACATGCAGCATAACCAAATGAACAAACTCTCCTATTCCTGCAACAGGCAGCATAACTAACTAATTAACAAACTCTCCTATTCTCATGCGCAGCTGTGTTTAGTATGTTTATGGCAGTTATTCACATACTGCATGCCCATTTGTTAAAAGAATGACTCCCTATTTGGAGTTGTGTTTACCCCTACTCTCACAACAAGGTCATTTCACTGAGAGAATAAAGTCATGAGTGTTTTTCTCTGTTTGGAATGTTAATCTCATCTTGTAACTTGTGCAGTGTTAGCTAAGATACTGCAAAGCAGAGCAGGGTATTTTAGCTGCATGAAACTGCTGAAAATTTCATTCCAGTGAACTCAATAAACTGCTCTCCTTGTCTCTGACAACAGGTTTGCGCTGCAAATTTTGGAGAATTCTGCTCAATTGTAGGCCAAGAGGCAACAGAGAAATTGCTGGTGAGAACATATTCATAAATTAATGCAGATATGAATCAATAGAGAGTTCCCTGATTCAGTGACCTAGAAGACAGTGGTATTCACACCAGGCTAAGATTTGTAAGCAGTGTTCATTCTAAGCAATGTGAGCACTTGACATTCACATATTTCACAGTGCTATTTTAGATCATCAGCTTTCCACAAAAAACACTCTAAATCGAAGTTTCCAGGCTGAGTGTAGTTGACTTGAACACTTACAAGAACTCCTGGCAGGCAAAAGTTTTCAGTAAACATGGAACAATTTAAGGAAAAAGTATAAAAAAAAAAAAAGAGATCCCTTTAAGTTGTGCTGACAGGGTAAAGGCAACTGGTGAGGCTAATCCTGCTTATTTTTAGTTTGTGTCAGATTAATGAGCCATTAGTGAACAGGTGAGTAAAATGCTTCTGGTCCATTGTGTTTTTACCCTGTATGCCAGTTAGGGGTTCCATAAATTACATTTAAAAAGTTTGGAATATTGTTTATTCTGGCATAGTTGATCTTTGAGTTTGGGAAGCTTCCAGAATGAGAGTGAAAAGTTAAAGGTTAGTGGGTAGATAAGTGTGTTTGTGCGGTGTGTGTATGGTATGGAAAGTAGTGGTGCTTACTGTTTCCTGTTGATGTGACAGATGCCAAAGTTCTTCGCTCTGTGCTCAGACAGTCTGTGGGGCATTCGCAAAGCTTGTGCAGAGTGCTTCATGATTGTCTCCAACTGTACATCTCCTGAGGTGCGACGTACTAAACTGTCCCCCCTTTTCATCAGCCTCATAAGTGACCAGTCTCGCTGGGTAAGACCAGTCATTCTCACACACTTCTCTGTAGATTCCAAACCAGAAATGCTCTTCCAGTGAAGGATCTGGCCCTGCTTGGCAGCTAGAGGGGAAACATGGGGAAAGTGCTGGTCTCCATTTAAATGCATGTAATGGTTTTGTAGTGTTTGTGAAATGTTTTTTCTTGTTATCTCTCATTTCCCACAGTATTGGCTAATGTATAGTCTGAATTACCTGTGTAGATGTGCTCTGTACTCTTTTAACCTGTTGACAAATTCCATGCTTTCCTTTACATCTCATTCCTCTTTAATGGATCCCAGGTCCGTCAGGCGGCGTTCCAGTCTCTGGGCCGTTTCATCTCCACATTTGCCAATCCCTCCAGCACTGGCCTTCACTTCAGAGAGGACGGCATTTCCAGAGAGGTCTCCCAGTCACTCTCTGAGAGGTAGGTAACACTCTCTGCTATACACACACACACACACACACACACACACTGAGGATGTCATTCCACCGTCTGTGCGCTTCTGATAGATCCAGTCCAATAAAAACAAATTTCCTCGAGATGTTTTCAGATGTCTGGCTTTTCACCTGCATGATTCCCTGAAAAGCTTCTATGTTTGGGTATCCAAGCCGACCCTAAATTTACAGAATTTGTGGATGTTATGAATGGATTCCAGGCACATGTGCAAACCCTTTGTGTAATATATTGTCTCCATAGCAATGAGCTGCAGATGACTCCTGCAAGATGTGAGGCGTCTGATAATGCCAATGAGAAACAGATCCAGCCAGACACCAGCTCAACACCACCCTCAGAATCACAAACGGCACCACCATCATCATCATCATCATCATTATCAACGTCAGCGTCACCATCACCTGTGCCTGCAGCAGACAGGCGTCAGGACTCATCAGGTCCCGTGGCTGTAGTGTCGGCAGGCCCCGTGGTCTCAGCCCAACCCAGCAGTGCTCTGGTCCTGACGGAGAGCTCAGGCTGTGAGAACGTGGCCCAGGGGCCCAGTGAGGCAGAACCAGACTCCTTCACTTCATTTCTGTACTGGAGACCTCCACTGCCTGACATCACCCAGGACCTGCTCCAGCTCCTCCACAGTGACAGTGGCCCCGAGGAACAGGGTGTCCCCAGCTTGGATGTGGAGGGTCCTTCCACCAGCTCACAGATCCAGAAAGTACTGGACTGTCTCCAGCCCCACTTAGATGACCCTGACGTGCAAGGTGCGTATGTGTGTGTGTGTGGTTTTTTTTTTAAATCAGTACATTTTTAATTTATTACGTAAACAGTACTGTATTTACAGTGTGTCTCTTTTTAAATATGCCAGACTGGGCTTTAAATGCTGGGCTTTTTTGCAATAAACAAATATTGTTTTGATGTTTTTAATTTGTATTGAAGTACAGTTTAAGGTAAAGTTGAAGTATATTTGAAGTGTGTTTGGAATATTTAAAGTTTAATTTGAAGTAAAGTATAATTTTGAATGGAGCGTGTGTCTGTATATGCACCTGTGTATTTACAGATGGAAAATGTATGTGCACATGTGTTTAAGTCCTCTTTGTAAGTTTATGTGTGTGTGTGGTGTTGTAGCTCAGGTACAGGTGCTGTCTGCGGCCCTGAAGGCTGCTCAGCTAGAGAGCCAGAGTGAAGACATTGAGCAGGAGGAGATGACGACAGAGACCAGACACTCTGACCTGCCACAGACACTGGTCCTGAATCCTGCGGATGAACAGACGAACCCCGAAACACAGCTCCCAGAATACCAGGGTTCCCCTCCTACCTCACCACTTCTCATGGATCACTCTCAATCCAGTGGTTTGGTGAGAAGCTCTGCTGTCAGTTCATCCTGAAAACAAGCAGTTCAGCACAGTGTGGTCACTCATTAGTCTGTTTCAGTATTTCTGACAGACGCTCTAAAACGCTACAGTAACAATCAGCTCCTCAGTTGTGTCTTAGTGTGTTAAGTCTCAGCTATTTCCTCATACAACAACCTATCTCCACATTTTCACAGCCAAGCAAGCTGGGTTCAGGGACAGGGAATTAGGGACTGTTTGACTCACTGAAAACATAATAGATTTTCTCTCAGGAATCCTGAATATATTGAATGTGCTTTGTGATATTTTTGGAGGAGGTGAGGTGGTTTCCTGCAGTTGTTATCTGTTGGACAATAGAAAGAATTCACAGCCCCGCTTGTTTGTTTGACAGTGGTTGTTGTATCTGTTCTGTTGCCTTGGAAACAAACAGGTCACAAGAGAAAATTTGAACAGTTTTTCAGAAAACAAAGTTAAATGTGTGGTACTGTGTTATTTCGTTTTTTGTTTTTTTTGGTTGGAGGCAGCCTTAATCTTAGATATTGGTCTGAAATGACTTGTCATTCAGCAGAACTTGTGTTATGAGTCCAAGTGTACAGTTTACCAGATCAGTCAGCAGCAACAGCATAATGAAATGAGTGAGAATATGTCTGTTTGATGCTGTGATAGAGGTGGATTATAATGTCTCTGTGCATCTTTGGACAGGACCTGATTGAGAGTGTGGAGGAGGAGAAGGACTGTGAAGATGAGAAACGTAAAGTTCAGGTGAGTTGGTTATATTCCTGACTCTCTCCTCTCTAGCCCCACCCAGTGGTTGACTATATTACTAACATATATACTGATTCTCTCTCTCTCTCTCTCTCTCTCTCTCTCTGAAGCAGGATGTGATTCCCCAACCACTGTTGGATCAGTACCTGTCAATGACAGACCCAGCTCGGGCCCAGACAGTAGACACTGAGATAGCCAAACACTGTGCCTTTAGTCTGCCGGGTGTGGCCCTGACACTCGGCCGACAGAACTGGCACTGCCTGAAAGACACCTACGAAACTCTGGCCACCGATGTGCAGGTCACTTTCGCTCTCCACTCGCTTGATTTTACACAACCACCCCAAACTTGACATTCATCACACCTATACAGAGACAATCAGTTACAGGTTAAAGTACAGCTACAGTAATGTTAGAATAATGTTACAGTACAACTACGGTAATGTTATAGTAGTGTTATGGTAATGTTAAAGTAATGTTACAGTTCTGTCACAGTAAAGTTAAAGTAATGTTACAAGAATTCTACAGTAATGTTAGAATAATGTTATAGTAGTGTTGCGGTAATGTTAGAGTAATGCAGCACTGCTGTTGTCAAAACAGTGGAAAGTGCGTCGCACCCTGGCCTTCTCCATCCATGAGCTGGCAGTGATTCTGGGTGACCAGCTAACAGCGGCAGATCTTGTGCCTATCTTCAATGGTTTCCTCAAAGACCTGGACGAAGTTCGGATAGGTGTCCTCAAACACCTCTATGACTTCCTTAAGGTGAGCGCCTTGAACAAAGTGTCTGTCGTCTGTCACCCTCTCCTCAAACAGTGCATTTAAACCTCTTCTCTAATGACACGGTAGCCTATTGACACTGGGTTAACTCCTCGTTGGTTGTGATTTGTGACCCTGTTTTTGTTTCAGTCTTCAGTCAGTTCCGTAGAAGTCAGTGTGTGATCATTAAAGATACTGAAATGTCTTGTGCAGCTTCTTCATGCAGAGAAGCGGAGGGAATACCTGTACCAGCTTCAGGAGTTCATGGTCACGGACAACAGCAGGAACTGGAGGTTCCGCTATGAACTGGCTGAGTAAGTATCTAGTTGGACCTGTTTGCAGGCATTTTAAAAGCTGTAGTCTGATTATTGTAGCGAAGCTGGCTGGTGTGACAGCCACCCATGCTGAGTTTGTCTGGTTTGCTGTGCTCCAGACAGCTGATCCTGATCATCGAGCTCTACAGTCACAGTGACGTGTACGACTACCTCAGACAGATTGCCCTCAACCTCTGCTCTGACAAGGTGTCAGAAGTCCGGTGGATCTCCTACAAACTGGTGCGTGATATTTTGTTTCACTACATATCCCACAGGTCTTCTATGACCACAGGGTTCAGAAATGTTGTATTCAAGGCAAAGAGGTGACACTGGTTGATTCTGAAGGCATCTTAAATTGATAGTCCATTCACATAAACTGTTTTGATTTCCATTCATCTGCAGTTCTGTAAAGCAATACGGATAGTTTTGTATATAGTGTATACTGTATGTATGTTAGGTTTAGCTTCTGTGTGTGACCAACAGTCTCAGTGTTAACCCAAAAGACACAGAAAAACACTCATGGTGGTTGTGTCCAGTCTGAGCTATGATATTAGCTCACATTTACAATTTACAATTTATCATTTGGCAGACGCTTTTAGCCAAAGCGACTTACAATCAGTGCATCAGTCGGATTCCTAATACCTCATAAGCAGGCATCACAATAAGACTGAGCATCAGTATACCCCTTCGTATTGCGCCCCTGGAATACTTTGACAAACATAGATACAAGACAGGACACATGTCCCTGGGCTGTCTTGAAAAGTGTATTTTGATGTTGTTGTTGATGTTGTTGTTGGTGTGTAGGTGGTGGAGATTTTGCAGAAGCTGTATGCTTGTGGGGCACATGACCTGGGTCTAAACTTCATTAACGAGCTCATTATCCGGTTCTGCCATTGCCCTAAGTGGGTGGGACGTCAGGCCTTTGCATTCATCTGTCAGGCAAGTATTTCAAACCCCTCTCACAGACTGATAATACAGTTTAATTTACCACCGCATTATCAGCACATAATTTCACTTTAGGAAAACAGCTGAAATTTTATTTATTTTGTGTCTTAAGTGTCAAAGTAACGTGTGACTTCTTGTGTGGGATTGTGGGATGAGTGTAGTGTTTTTGTTTTTTTTTCTCAGGCCATTGTTGAGGAAGATAGCATGCCAATGGCCCAGTTTGCCCAGCATCTCCTCCCCAGTTTGTTGAGTCTGTCCTCTGACCCGGTGCCAAACGTCCGCGTCCTGGTCGCCAAGGCGCTCCGCCAGAGCATCGTGGAAAAACGTAAGAGTTCCCAGCTTGGCTTTTACTCTGCATGGAATTTATCTTTCCATTTCCTCGTTACTTATCTTCACATTCGCTTGTAACTCGTGGTCAGTGCTGAGCAAGGTTCATTAATGTGACTTTTTTTTTGTGATCAGCATACTTCAAAGATCCTGGCAGCGCGTACTCGGATGAGTTGGAGGAGGCAATAATGGAGCTGCAGACAGATAAAGATCGAGATGTGCGTTTCTTTGCCAGTCAGGACCCCAACAAAAACGTCATGAACACAGTGGCTCTAATCTGACTGGGCCTGCTCCCCACGACAAGCAGCAGAAAGGACGCTGGTCCCTGAAACACACGTTTTGTTTTTTTTTAACGCTCAAATGGAATCTGCTGACCATCTGTCACACACTTTTAATATGACAGAAAGTCACACTCACACACTGCACAAATGTCAAAACCTTTTTCAAATTTACACACTCACGCATCGTGTGCATACACACACACACATACACTCAGAGGACCATTCAGATGGAGCTTTGTGGCATAGAATCTGGGCTCCACTGAGGCAACTGTATGCAACATTTTTGGGTGAACAAACAAAGACAACCCCCCCCCCCCCCCCCCCCCCCCCCCAACAAGAACAAAAAAATCTTCCTTTCAACTCTACAGGAGTTTAAGACTTTTCTAATCACTCAAGTGATAAGCTGACTCTCCAAAGCTAACATGAACATTGTTGTTTTTCTCTCTCTGTGTTTTCCTTCTCTCATTCATTTCTCAAGTGGAAGACTGCAGACAGGTGTGTTTTTCTGATAAGTGTGATACTAACTCAGGGGGAATTTTTGTCCTCAGAAACCACTACAACTTGGGAACCTTACCGATCATCCCTGTTTTTAACTGTCTTACTCAGTTACTGTTTCTACAGGCCCAATCAGTCGCTCGTGTTGGAACGATTTGTTGTACATTTTTGGAAATTAATGTTGTCTTCTTACATGCGGGTGCATTTTGGAGAGGATGGCCCGTTGCTGCAGATGGGTGGAGATCGTTAATATACCTCTGTGCATTGAGAAACATGGCCAGTGTAATTTGGGAGGGGTTGGCATAGCAATGGCATTATTCTTCTTTTTTTTTTTTTAATCTGTTCACAGTTTTTCTGTGTTTGTGTTGTTGGGTTGTGCTTTTTTGTGTTGTTTGTGAATGCTGGTGGATACAAAGGGCTGATGACCAGAAGAGGGCGCTGTAAGACTTCAAATCCTGGTTACAGTGGATAAGGAAGTACCCTTAATCCTGAAAAGGCAGTTACACCTGTCAATCAGTAATAGTAGAAGATACCAGTCTTAAGCACACCACTCACCCTTTTTTGAGTTGTCTCCTCTAAGCTTGTCCCATTCAGGTTGACTAGAACTAAGTGTTCTTACTGTATGTGCACAGGTGAAGAAATTGGATAGATTTTTGTCCCAGGGTACGGTTGGCATTCTGAGCATTTACCATTGGAATACAATGGCCAGAACATTGTATAGAATTAGCCAGCAGTGGTACATGTGCTCAGAACCAGATACTGTGTATATTGTTGCAAACAAATGGAATAAGTCTGCACATTGAACAGGATTTAGGTTATAGAACTCAATGCCAGTGTTTGGATTTTTTTTTTTTTTGCATTTTCTGTGGATCTAATTGGGAGCAGTCACTTTTTTTCTCTTGTCTGTATTTATCTATGTCCCATTTCTCTGTGGGTTTTACAGCACACCATGTTGACCATGGCCCATAACTTTGATATTCCTCTTTGATACTTGTGGCAGTGTAGTGGGAGATCTTAAACTCTTGGCCCAAGCACTTCACGGTCAACAAACCACCTCATCAGGCTTCGTCTCCAGCTTCTGGTTTTCTAATGTGGTACAGCTGTTATTATATGCGTTTGACGAAAGCGATTTTCCCTTGTCAATTATGTATTATGTATCTTGTTTTTGTTTTTTTAATTACATCCCAACTTTTCAAGTTGCAATGGTTGTAATTTTCAGTGTCTTCTAAAAACGTTTTAAAATGTTTTATGTATTATTTTTAGTATTCTCTCTAATTAAAATGATAATATAAATTGAAGCACATTACGGAGATGTGAATTATGTTGAACACTTGTTCTGTTGTCTGGAGAAGTCATGGAAAATGGTTTTCATGGGAGAATTGCGTCATTTCCAACACCCGAATTTGTGTGAGGTCAGGTGCATGAGTAATTTGTTTCACGCCAGCAACATGTTGGTACATAAAATGTAATAGCAGCGAACAGCCTTGAGGTGATGTATTGAGGAGCGCCCCTTTACGCGGTATGCTAATCGTCGACGTCAAGAGAAAGCGTGCAGCAAACCCATATCTATTGCAATTCGGAAAAAGTTTTGCCGTCTTTCAAACATTTTAGGAAATGTTTTCAAGCAGCGTTTTAAAGTCGATCAGTTATAGAGTCATCATACCACACGGTACACCGTTAATGTACTAATTTTATCATTATATTTGGTTAAAACGTTTACGATACCGTGTTGCCACTAAGAAGAAACTTTTTGACAACAGATATTGCCTGTGTGTAAATGCTAGATTTTTAAATTCCATATGGTTTAATGGATATGTAGCTGAAGTCATGGTATTGTTTTCAACGAGAGTTTACAAGGAGACAAGCCTCAGGACGAAATTCTATCGAAAAATGTTTGTTTTGCTGCACTCCGAGCCAGCAAGCAGCTAGCAAAAGACAGAGATGCAAAAATAATCCCATAAGATCGTATGTCTTCAAAAAAAAAGTTCGAAAGAGCCTTTCTTCTGTAAAAACTAACGACAGATTAAAGGCAAGGATCGAGCGATCTAAACTCACTTGACTGTTGCGAAGAAACCGTAGCTGAAAACAGACTGATTTCCATGGTAACTATACAGCGGTCAGCCCATTCTAAGCAAGCGTGCGAGGTAGTTCTGAATGGAATGATCATTACTCTTTGTAAAACTTGACCGTGCACGTTCAAATCAACATGTCTAAAAGGGTGTCACTTAAACCAACAGCAACACCTTATTCTTCTCTGGGTCTGAAATTCTCTAATCGCAAAAACGAAACGAATGAAGTGACATTTAAACTCATCGTGAGGTTACGCGACACGGCAGAAATGTTTACTTTGACCAAATGCCACAAGAACATGACGATGAAGGAGCTGAAGACAGCACTGGAGCTGGTAGCAGGAATTCCCACGGACTTCCAGAGATTATTTTACTTTGACCAGTGTAGGTGTTTGCCGCAAAATGTTTACTACCGACTTTTGTAATTAATGTTCATAAAAATCAGTGACCCACCCGTTGTATTATGCGTAAACGGCACGACTGTTCTAAAACTATTTGTCGACAGCCTACATTTTATAGACTATGGATGTCTTTACTTATTCTTCTGTCCCTGACTAAGGTGATTTAAGGGAAGACTCCACGGTCAGCTATAATGACATAATTCCCGGATCCACACTCACTTTAGCAATCTGGCCATACAACGGTTGGCCCGAGCTGGTGAGGGCAGCCGCGGACGGCGATGTGACAAAAGTGAGTCTGAAATTCCCACGTAGGTCTACATATCATTTTCTGAAATGACACATAAAAGTAATCACCTACTATTTGTAAATCTGTTAAAAACTTTTGAGTTCAGTCAGGTTATGAGTCCAACCTCACCCATAAGCATTGTGAAATGCCAGTCTAGATGTCATACCCAGCTTTATCCCAGTTCCAACATCTAACAAGTACTATCTATCTAATTCTGTCTTATGTGCCCTCCTCTTCCAGCTAAGGAGGGCTGTTTTTAAGCCAGCTCCGCACCCCTCGTATGAGAAAGGGCCAGCTCCCTGGCGGTCTCATCGACTCTTCTCAGCTCTGTACATCAGTGCCCACCGGGGGCACATTCCTGCTGTTCGCTTCCTCATACACAATGGTACGATGCCCAACATAATACCTCTCTCCTGCAGAATATTACAAACCTTGAGTATAGAGAAATAGACTTATTTCTTTGCTCCCCTTCTTTCTTTGTCTCTCTTTCTCTCTCTGTCTGTTTCTCTTTCTCTCTCTGTACATATATACTCTCTCTCTCTCTCTCTCCATATATATATATATATATATATATATATATATATATATATATATATATATATATATTTATTTATATATAAAATCTTTCTGGGTAGGTGCTAACTCCAAAGGTCAGACCCCTGAGGGCCATGGGCCCCTCCATGCGGCGGCAGCCCTGGACCAGGTCCAGTGCCTGCAGGAGCTGTACTCCAGTGGTGCCCCCCTGAACCTACAAGCCTCCACAAAATGCACTGCCTTGTCAGTGAGTGTGCTCATGGGACATAAGAGGGGAACCCAGCTGCTCTCCATGCTCCACTGGCAGGAGCGGGCGTCTGGGGTCCACCTCAAAGCGCATATAGACTTGTCCGAGCTCTTTGCACACCAGCACTTTGACTCTAGGCTGCCAACGTGGCACAGGGGCACCCAGGCCCAGATGTACATGGCTGAGCTGGGTGGCAGAGGGTGCACAGGCAGACACATGAACACATCAGTCAGGATGCCCAAAAACAAGCAGACCAGCGGAAGCCTCTCAGGACAGGGAGATTTGTGGAGCTCCAAGAATCATGGGCGTTAAATGCTCCCACCAACAAATTTGCTTATGGTCTGTTTTTGCATCCCTGAAAACCATGCTTGGACATGTGGAGAGCTGTCAGCTTGTGCTAGTATCCGTTTCATACTAGAATCACACTGCAAGAAATCAGCGGGAGATATCAGAGGAGGTCTTGTATATTTGTTTATTCACCCAGTGTATTGCTTGTTTGTATGTGTATGGTCTCTGTGAAAATAAATGTCTCATTTTTTCTCTCTCTTAAACTCTGGGTCCCATTTGTCAATAAATCTCAACATTGGTACAAAGCACAAAAACAAGTTTTGATCATTTAAGTGCAGAACAGCATAATTTGCTTAGAAATTCCTGAAAAATCAAGAGCAGTGAATCTTACTGTAAAAGGTGTTAAAACACACACACACACACACAAGAGGTGTGTGGTAGTTTAGATAAGCCCTAATGAAATGACCTAATGGAAAACCTTGTCTGAAATGACATAAAGTGATGTTAAAGGACATTTAAATAAACACATGCATGTCTTCATTGACCTTCACTAAACGTTTCACTGCTCAGATTACATTAGGTCTGAGTTCTGTACCAGTGAGAATCAGTAGATTATCACATGTCAAAACATCTGTCCATACAGGAGCTATGACATGACATGTTGATTTGTGTTGACATATGTGACACAGAAGTGATATCAAACTTGTTGTTAGGCTTCATTAAGGCATTCTGAGGAAGGTAGGTGTGGTTATGTAGGGAATTGCTGGTTCTGACTCTACAACTCCTAAATGTGGACATTCATCTCTGGAGAAATACAGTGAAAAGTGTAGTCATCTAGATGATCTGTTTCATGTTACAGATATGAATTGTGAGGCAGTATTCCGAACAAAACTAGTTTTCACCTTAAAGTGCCATGACAATCCCAAAATATTTCTACTTTTTTCATTGTTGTTCTTCTGAAACCTTGAGAAAATGATCTTATTACCGGCTTCATTTTTTCATTTTAAAATTGATCTCTTTCCTGCTAAAAGCATAGCTTATTTTGTTTAGAACAAATTTATTCATTTTTCGCTGTGATGAAAAAATTGCATTACAGACTGGGCTGTGATACACCCTGCTGATGAAACTTGTACGAGTCAGTTCATGCTTTCAGTGACAAAGCATCTGCTATCACTCCAGTGGGAGTGTCAGTCTTACT
Organism: Chanos chanos; assembly: GCF_902362185.1. NCBI lineage: Eukaryota > Metazoa > Chordata > Actinopteri > Gonorynchiformes > Chanidae > Chanos > Chanos chanos. The sequence continues at coordinate 23,349,873 of NC_044501.1, read as the reverse complement.
CCATAACTAGAAAGACATGTTTGGTGGAGAAAAGGGGAGGGGAGAGCATTTAAAAACCCCTGAGCTCCTGACAAACCCACAAGGTTTTCAGCCAGTGATTACTCACAACCATGTTTAGCACCACGACTGAAAGACACGAGCCACGGATACCATCCTATGCTGACATCAGTAAGTCATCTATAACTTAAAGATTTTGTCTGAAACAGCTGTCTTTTTGCAGGGAAGGGGCTATAAGATTTTTATTCTATTTTTGGCTATTGGGAACAGATACTTTTTGTTATAATAATAATAATAATAACAATAATAATACAAGTTTATTTTGAGCCCAGTATCACTATTTATAGTCTCAAAGGGCTTTACAGGTCCCTAAGCAAAGTCAAATCAAAATTATATTATCCATAAATTAGAGAAAATAGATAAGCCTTTAGTTTGGTTTTAAAGTTATGAAGAGGTTTGAAGTTATGAAGTTTGCCTCCCTAATTTCTGTAGTTAGACTATTCCAGAGGAAGGGAGGGCCTAAGCCTCCCACACACAGAACAGTGTCCTCAGGTTCCTCCAACAGCCTTAATGTTATCATGAGGGAGAGCCTGAAAAACTTCAACTTTTTATTCAAAATGCTTTCTTTGGGATTCTGAGAGATGTTAAGAAAATTTATGGCTTTTTTCTCTTGTCCTTGTCTTCACCCTGAATCTCTCTTCTTTAACAGACCTTACCATGGTCCAGCTCCACTGTGTAAAGAATAACACAGCACATCACACCAATGACATAGCAGTGGACCGTCTGATTGTCAGGCGTGGACAGCCCTTCCACCTGACCTTCCACATGGGGAGACCCTTTGTCTCAGGACATGACTTTCTGGAGCTCACGGTGGAAACAGGTATGAGTCACTGCAGAGTTACAGAGCTAATGCAGTGCTCTGTGATGTGTGACATCAAAAAAGAAGAAGAAAATGCACTAACCAAATAATGTCTGATACTGTGACTCATTTAATATGTTCTAAAGACCAAACCTCTCCTCCTTCTTTATCCACTCACACTGAAATCAATGCTCACTTAAGCCTCCCACACACAGGGCAGCGTCCTCAGGTTCCTCCAACAGCCTTAATGTTATATGTGTTAGATTGCCCTCTTAATAAGTACCAATTCGCCTTTTACATATATTTTATATAAGAGTGAGACTGGGGCTCTGTCCTCCCACATGCTGCTGCGTGTGTGATCAGTCAGAGCAAGTGCAACCTGACACTGACATGGGTGAAACTTCGGCTGAGGCATGTGTAGGAGTGGTGCATAGTTGGTGAATATGATAATCTTTATTTCTTCATCAAATAAAAACACACCTCTTTCAACAGATGTGAGACAGTTGTAGACCTTGAAGAAAGCTAGGTTTTTTTTCATTGGAAGATCTGTGCATTGAAGATGGGCAGGGGAACATACTTGTACTTCTGCCGATCACAGTCCTAGAGAGTCAAAGCCCTGCTGCTCTTTGTTTTCACCTCTTAATTAGACACCGTTCTACAGAATAGGCTGCCATGTACACCCTCCAGCCAATCAGAGACCACATGTATATGGCTGCCAAGGAAAACAGGACTTTGGCCCTCCAAGACTGTATTTGGACACTCCTGCTCTAAGAAGACAGCCAAAAAAACCTGAGGGATAACACAGTTTTGTTTTTCTTACTTAAGTAAGATCTAGTCCTCCAAGTAATACATCTAGTCCATTAAAAACTGTAAGACAGTTTGTTATAGTACAGCTTTGCTGACTGCGCTGAACTTAGCAGTCTGACCTGAGTGGGTCTGAACTCAGTGATAACTACCAGGAAATACTCAGACCCATACACACAGAATGATACCTTCACAGTGAAAACTGTAAATTGGGTTTTAGTTTAATTACTTACTGTTTGGTGTCATCAAAACTTAACAATAATTTTCTTTCCAGTTTACCTGTCAATGTTGTGAATTCATGTGGGGCTAAATGCATGTGAATTATTATCTTCCATCTCTGTCAGTATAATTATGACTATGTGTATATGCTTATTTATGTCACATGTGACGGTATGTGACTATACGTGACTATATGTTTAAATCTCACAGGGCCCGACCCCTCAGAGGCTTTGGGCACTAAGACAGTGTTTAGGTGTGAGAAACACAGTGGAGTGAGGGATAAGAAGTCCTGGAGAATGGAGGTCTCCGAGACAGATGCCACCACAGTCACCATGTCCATTGTCTGCTCTGCTGACGCCAGCATCGGCCTGTATACCCTGTCTGTGAAGACAGTCTCTCTTGAGAGTGAGACAGCACGCCTGGGCAACCTGCTGGTGCTCTTCAACCCCTGGTGTGAAGGTGATGCACTTTGTCATCTTCATCTCCTAAATGGTGACTCCTGAACTGATAGTCACATGTATTTAGTCCTGAGGGCCCACAAATTGTTTAGTGACCGCTGACACTCTAACAACTGCTTTTTTTTTTTTCCTTTAGCATTGAACTGAAAACAAGTAATCCTACTGAAGTTATATTTGTTAGCCAATTGTCTGTCTCTTGCTGTGACAATGCGTGCAGAGGACTGGGTGTTTTTACCAGACGAGGAGGAGCGGCAGGAGTATGTGATGAGAGAGCAGGGCATTCTCTACAAAGGAACAGGAAATTACATCACTCCAATGGCCTGGGACTTTGGGCAGGTAGCCTTCTATACAGACCCAATCAATCCTAGACATGTCACAAATATAGAGGACCTATTACTTTATATTACTTATGTTCACAAACAAACAAATAAGAAAGTGGGACTTTTTATTGTACTGTTATTAGTTGTACTGCTCACCAGCACTGGCTGAGTCCTATTCAGAACTCCTATTCTACAATGTTAAAAATAAAAGAAAATAGGCTAACACAAACCAAAATATTTTGTATCCACGACTGTAACACAAAATATATTATGTGTTAACACTCGATTAATCTGTATCCTAAATTTGAAAAGTGATTGATTTAAATGTGGATATATGATGTTTTTTGCTCCAGTTTGAAGATGACGTTATAGACATTTGCCTTACACTCCTGGACATGAACCCAAAGTGCTTAAAAAACGCGAGCGAAGACTTCTCCGCACGCTGCAACCCCATCTACGTCAGCCGGGTGGTCAGCGCTATGGTGGGTATTAGCGTTCTCCTCCCGGCAAGTGACTCACATAACAATGTCCAGATTAAAGTAACCATCCATTCAGTCAGATATCGTGTAAAGTAATAATTTCTGATGGTATTGGTAACTGTTGAAAAAGTGACCGAAAGTTTTCCGTTGTCAGTCAAGATAAGTATGATGGCATGCCGCAACACTTGTGTAATTCCTCTTTTATCCGTCGTCTAGATTAATTCTAACGATGACCATGGCGTGCTGATGGGGCGATGGTCTGAGCCGTATTTTGGCGGTGTGAGTCCCGCACATTGGAACGGCAGTGTGCAGATCCTGAGAAAGTGGATGAAATATGACTGTCACCCGGTCAAATACGGCCAGTGCTGGGTGTTTGCCGCTGTAATGTGCACGGGTTTGTGTTCCTGGTGCTCATAGCCTCGCCACTCTCAACTTCCGCATTTAGTTAGACCATAAGAGAATGAACCTGTTTACAATGGCAATCTTCCCCTAAACAGACACATTAAATTACAGCATTATTATAACATACTCTGCACTTTTTTCATAGAAAGGTTCTATAGTATGTTAGCGAAGAATTTTTTTCCTACCCAGTCTGAATGTACTTTCTGTAAGTGGCTCTTGACATTTGTCAAGCGAAGAAAGTTGTAAATGCAAGTCATTGCATTTTGTTTTGTTATGGCACTCACTGTTAGGGAACAGACAAATTAGTACATACAGATTAACTGAGGACATAACAAAGTAAAGCTGTTCAGTCAGAAGGACATTCTCTCAAATGACTCTTCTTATCCTTGTAGTTCTGAGGTGTTTGGGAATCCCCTGCCGTGTGGTCTCAAACTACGAGTCAGCCCACGACACAGACAAAAGTCTCACTGTCGACGAGTACTTCTCTGACTATGGCGTCAGACCAAAGCAGACTCAGGATAGTGTATGGTGAGTGTCACGAGTGTCACAAGTGTCACTTTGTCATTTGGAACAGTATACAGTCATTTGGCTAATTTACCAAAATTGTAAATTTCACCAGAGACTGATCCATTTACTTTTGAAGAGTACTGGTCCATCATGAACAGTTATATTTAAATTTCTTATTCATCCCTGTGGTCTCAGAAAGGTGAACCCAGAAAGGATTCTTAAAAATATTAGATGACAGTGACATCTTAAGTTCTGTGACAATGTGACTTCTACAGGGCCTTGGGCTCTCCTGAAAATACAGCTATAGAGCAGCTTGTCTTTAAAGTGTAATTCAGTGGTAAATGATGTATTAGATTTCTTATGAGAAAAGGGCTCTGTCAGGTTATGTAATGCAATGACAGTGTCACATATTGCTGAGTTGCTCTCTGTATTTTATGGCTCATTGGCTTAATTAAGCCCCATAGCAAAACAAGGAATCAACCCGCCCCCCATCCTTCATGCAGTTATGACATTCTGTTTGTATGAGTTACGTCAAAAGACAGAAGAGTGTGAACCAAGTTTTTTTTTTCCTCACAAAGGAACTACCATGTCTGGGTGGAAGCATGGATGAAACGTCCAGACCTCTCTAGCACTTCCATTTATGATGGCTGGCAGGTCCTTGACCCAACTCCGCAGGAAAAGAGCTCAGGTATTGCTTTCTTCACTACTTACCTCAAACCTCCACACACAGCAAACATAGTGGTACAGTAGTTATTTTGTTTGAGTGCTTTTTGTGATACAGTGGCTGATAAAGTACTGTAAACGCTCCATGGAAAAAAACATGAACAAAGAGATTGAAGTAACTGAATTGCAAATTCTAAGGGAGGTACAGTGGTGAATTACATTAAGCTGAATTGTAGTGCCCATTACGTGTAAACTACAAAACACATCTGACAATGGCATTTCTGTTAGATGGCAGTCTGTGTGACAGTTTGCTGATGATCAGATCCTTCAGGAGAGAAACAGTTTTTCTCTGTCAGGCTGGTTAGTTTTAAATGAGCTGACTGTTTGAGGGACTATGAGACACAGCTGTATCTTCGAATCAGAACCAAGCCGGGGCCAAAGGTCTCTGTGAGCAGGGAGCTGTCCAGGGTCCTTGGTCTCTGACGGCTTTCTGCCAACTCAGCTCAGTTTGTGGTCTTGGCAGATGTTCTCCCTGCCAGTGGTGAAAGACTTCAGGTCCTGGGTCTGTTCTTACATTCTTATGTTTTTCTATTTCCCAGGGGTGTATTGCTGTGGTCCAGCTCCAGTGAAAGCTGTTCTGGAAGGCCACACTGATGTTAAGTATGATGTACCGTTTGTGTATGCGGAGGTGAACGCAGACCGTATCACCTGGCTGGTGATGGCCAATGGTTCAAAGAAATGCATCCTCTCTGACACCACCTCGGTCGGTCAGAACATTAGCACCAAAGCTGTCGGCAAGGACGCAAGAGTGGACATTACGGCCAACTACAAACAGAATGAAGGTGGGTTTGATGGTTCAGCTCTTTATAATAGCAATTATAATGTTGAGATGAGCCAAAACCCACAGGATGAGAGGCTGGGTCTGGTATGTATTTAAAGCATCTGATTAATCAGGGCTGTGCCTGTATTCTGATATGTCCATTTTCCCATTTCTTTTTACCAAAAATAAACAGAGGAAATAAAGAAGTGGCATTTTTTGGTTAAGCTAAAGCGACATATACGTCCATATATTTCATCCTTAATTATACCAACCCATCTCAGACTTTTTTTTCCGGTGAATTTCTAATATGCAGGTTCAGGGAAGGAGAGAGAGATTTACAAAGAGGCTGTGAAGAGAAACCTGAACAATAACAAAGATTCAGACTCCACCCTGAAGCCCCCTAACATGTCGATGAAAATCGAGGAGGTCGGTAAACCAATAAGTGGAATGGACATTGCCCTTACTGTGACTCTGCACAGTGACCATCCCACTGCTCAGAACCTGTCTGTCCACATCAACGCCCAGGCCATGAGGTACACTGGCATCCCTGCCGCTGACATCTGCTCTCTCTTCAAAGAGATCCAGCTTCAGCCCAATGAAGGTAATGCACTGGTCAGTAGATACTACTGAAACACAGATCTATTCCCAAACGTTGTCTACAAAATGAGTTTTCTTCCACTGGGGAACAGTGTGTCACTCGCCTGGTCATGCTGAACCCAACAAACAACAAGTTCTTTGACAATATTGCTCACTGAAGAGTTGTCTACCCGCGTGTGTTTGGTGATACATCTGGAAAAATTCCCTATAGATTTCTGCATAGTGGTTTTGGAGAACAGAATCTGTCGACTTTGTCAGGTTCCTGGTTAGGCTGTGTAGTCACAGAGATGTGGTCCATCTGTGGGATTCACTGCCCCCTCCACCTGTGCCACACTCACCCAGTGTGACCAGCAGCCTCAGGGAACTCTCAGACAGCCGTGGCCATTAAAGCTTCCTTTCCTGGGATATTATATTGTTTGACTGGGGCGGTGAACATGGGGGAGTGGTCGAAGCTGTAGAGACTGGCCTCCAATGGTGGGACTTATCACTCACTGCAGTGACTCCAGTCATCTGAATCAGTTCACTGGAAAGATTCATTCACCAATTCATTCAACGACTCGTTCAGTACTGAAATTCATTTACTAATTCATTCAATGGCTCGTTCAGAAATGAAGTCTGAATGACTGAATGTGTTTTGTTTAGTTTATACCTGTACAGAGATTAAATGAGAGAATTTATATTCTTTATGATGGACATGTCATGTTAATTTATGTTTTTCTGCCTGTCTAACAGATCAGAGTATCCCAATCACCATTCCCTACTCCAGTTATGGTCCAAAGATGCTGACAAACAACAGCATCAAAGTGACTGTCATTGCCACAGACAAAGAGGACCCTAAAGAGACATTCCTTGCCCAGAAGGACATTGTGCCACAGAGCCCCACACTCAAAATAACTGTGCGTTTGTCAAATATCAAAGCTCCACAAGTCTCTTATGAATCCTCATTCATTCACAGTGATGTTGACATTATACTGATAACTGTTGGTGTTGCTAGTGTTGGACCTGAGTGTCTTGGGCATGGTTCTGATGGTTCTGGAAGCTGAAGTAAACCCTAGCTCACAGTGGCAGAACATTAATAGCATGGTATTACACAGGGTCTGAATCAGTGCAGCTTTAAGATGATTTTAAAATCATTCAGCAGTGAGGCCAACGGACAGTCTGTTTTAATTGAATTGTACTGATCATATGCTGTTGCTTTATTTGTATAATGGTTTTGCTGAGCGATAAAGCATTTAAATCTCTGTGTGTGTGTTCCCTGTATCCCAGACCAGTGGGATCCCTATGCAGTACAGTCAGATGAGTGTGGAGGTGGCTTTGGAGAACCCCTTACCTGTGGCCCTGAAGGACTGCACCCTGTCTGTCACCGGCAGCGGCCTTCTCCGACACACTCGAGAGTTCCGGTTAGAATTTCTTTTTTCTTTGTCAGTGGGCGTAAGAAAAGTGTGGATCGCTGTGGATAGTTAGCTATGCAGAAAAAAGCACTGAAGTGCCAGAGAATGTTATTATTCCAAATAGTTCTCATGGTCTCACGGGCAGTTTCTGGATTTTTTTTTATTGGTGGGGTGGGAGCCTAGGTGGGACCCTTACTAAAAACACTGTTCAGATTGATCCTGATCTGTTCATTTCAACAAGGCCATGGCTCCCAGTTAGTGTGACAAAAACAGCTTTAGCTCAGCTCGTTGGTTAGTTAGGTACTTAGCTAGTTAGCCATGAAAACTCTGACCTCCGACCTGCTGTCTATTCTTTGTTTATTCTGGAGAAAATAAACACACTTGTTTACTATGACAGAATAGTCCCACTTGGCAATATATTTTATATTTTGTGTTTATATTTTGTTGTACAGGTTCCCTGAGGTGGGAGCAGGCCAGACGACAAGGACAGTGATCAGCTTTTGGCCTTACAGACCAGGCCCTAAGACACTGGTGGCTAACTTTGACTGCCAAACATTCAGAGACATCAAAGCAAGCTGCAACGTGGACATCAGAGCTTCCATCAGCTACTGCGGGATTTTGTATTAGATTGCACTGAAGTAATGGAAGACATTACACTGACTGAAATACACACACACACATACTGAAACAGGTATTATTTTGGTGCTGTAACTCCTCTGTACAAGGGTGATCTTATAATAAAAGTATTGTAATCTCAGAAAAAAATGTTTTTTTCTCAGTTTAACACTTTACACACAATGTTTTTTATGCTTTGTTTTATGCCTCAAAAAAATCTGTGAAATGTCTAAATGATTATATAACTAAATTGAAGTATTAATCATCTTTGTTTCTGACTGTATTACATGGTTTACCTTCGTTTTACACAAACATAGGGGAATTGAAGGTATGCTGTGTGGGAAAACTGATTTCTGCTTCACTTCAAATAAATTATCTCACTAAGTTCACTCAATCTGTGATGATTTAGTTGAAATGTTAAATATGAAGTCGCAATGAAAACTGATTTTTTTTTTTTATCTGTTTTGGCCTCTGGTAAAATAAACACTGATTGTTTCTGTGTGTATTTAGTTGAACTTGAATTAATCTTAGATGATATCTTAGATAAAATGCCACAGAACTGTACACAGACACTCCAGAAAATATTCTGACCATGAAGAATGCATAAAGAATGTATAAAGAATGTGTGATATGTGGTTTCTGAGATGTTTTGGCTAGTCTACTTGGTTTACCCCAGACTGGAGCAAAACCAGACTTAAATCTTGTTGAAGGCAGAACAGCACACTGGGAAAACTGCTGTGAACACCACTCTGGACTTGACCACCAGCAAACAGGTCAGAATTCACCCTGTTTGTCCCTCAGCACCATGATATGTCCACTTCCATCATGTCAATTCACCAGGGAGTAGTCACTGAAACAAAATAGCCTCACACATTTATGCTCCCTCTGGACATTTTAAAGCCACGCATTCTGATCTCAGTTTGCGCACCCCTCTGTTTGCCTCACAGATGGTTTGGACACTGTAACGATAAACTGCAGACTGCACAGATTAACCAGATTAACTCAGACAGTTTTGTGTGTCTCAGATCTCAGATTCTGACCTGTGGATTTGGGCCTGGGTCTGATCTACCTCTGTGACACTGCACACTCCCATGGGAAATACAGAGAATACGGAAATACAAAGAGATGCTGTCACTTCCCAGCTGCATGTATTCTAATTACACTAGTGTCCACAGAGACTCTACTTCTTCTATTGGTGCAGAACTCACTCACTCACTCACTAACTCGTTATCTAAGCCGCTTAAACTTATTAAGGTCGTGGGGGGTGCTGGAGCCTATTCCAGCGCTCACAGAGCAAAAGGTGTGGAAACACCCTGGACAGGTCGCCAGTCCATCACAGGGCAGACACACAGACAAACACACACACACACATTCACATCTAGGGGCATTTTAGTGTCTCCAGTTTGCCTAACCCGCATGTCTTTGGACTGTGGGAGGAGACCGGAGCTCCCGGAGGAAACCCTGACAAACACGGGGAGAGCATACAAACTCCACACAGAAAGGACCCTGGCCACACGGCTGGGAATCAAACCCGAGGCGACTGTGAGGTGACAGCCCTACCCCCGGTGCAGAACAGAAAATTAATTATTATGTAATAAGATTAAACAGCACAATGTGTTTGTGTTTGAGGTGTCAAAAGAGCCTTACCCTTCAGTTCACTCCATGAAAAAAGTCAGATTTTGACATTCAAATGTTCAATGATGTGAAAGTTGTCCGTGTTTCAGTTAACACAGGGATCTTAATTATGAATTTATGAACAGAAAATGGAGGCAGGTGTGGGCTCAAATATTTATTTATTTAAGTACATATCCTCACAAAAAGCCTTTTGTATGAGAAAATGTATCTTTCCCTCTACTGAAAGAAAGTTCATTTTTCTCTGTCTTGTACTCTTTTCACTCACACCCTTCACACTGACACTCAGAGAGGGATGTTGACTGACTGTTATATGAATGGTATGACGTGCGTGAATGGTTTTAGTGTGTATGATGGCAGTAAGAAAAATAAAAAGCACATCAAGACACTGGAAATGAGAAAAAAGTTAAAACTGCAGAGAAAAACGTCAAACCAGTCATTGTGACAAAAAACAAAACGCTGTGTTACAGATTTTATATTAGTATTCCCATAGTTTTATGAGGCCTGCATTTTTGAAAATTACATGTTTGCAATTTCGCAAATGTTTGGCTTGCAGTAACTCACTTTGTACTGTCAGTCAGGGAGCTGTCAAGGAGGGTGTGAGAAGCTTGAGAGGAATGGCAGAATGCGCGCACACACACACACACACACACACACACAATTACACAACACCTCTGTGAGGTCACTGCAGTTCACTTCACAGTGGAGGTTCTTGTCTTTCTCATGAGGGGCTCTAAATCAGAGATTTGATCTTTTCCAGGTTGTGATCGAGAGCACCCTCTAGAAACTGTACCCAGTTCAGGTCTGCTTCCAAGCACACATGACAACCCCTGAAAACAATACAGACAAAAAAACTCATACTGGTCCCCTCCAGGCATCTACACACACACACACACACATATATATACACACATATACACACACAAGCACACACGCACACACACAACGCAACAGAACCTTCTGGATCTTCAAGAGCACTGATTAGTCATAACTGCTGCCGCCACAGGGGCTTGTATGGGCAGATAGTTCCTCGACAGTTAATATTCACTCTTTCAGCGGGAACGTAACACTCCCTTCTTGACAGGCAGAGCATAAAAACAGGGAGTCACTCTCACCTGATGACTCCCAGGATCCTTTTCATCTCCAACGTAAGCCTACACGCCTAGGATGACAACAGAAAAAAAAATCACTGAGTGGTTTCCAGGTTCAGACATGCTCGATGAGGACTTAGCAGAAAAAAACACTGCATAAAGACTAAAAAAAAATCTGTGGTCTAAAATAATAATAATTTGTCTCACTTCTGTAAAGTCATATATCGAGAGAAGTCCTGTGATTCATTCAAGAGCTCGAAACCCTTGCTGAAGTTTGTTATGTTTCTATTTACATTTGATTAACTCGCTTTAACTGTGTGTAAATGTATATAACACATCTGTCAGGGGCGGCTAGTACCCCAACTACAATGACAGCAATTGACTTAACATTTCATTAAACATCAATTCACTTTTCAAAGAAAAAGAGATTAACATGTTAAATTTTTATTATAGTGGTATTTTAAAATTGACATTATTAATGCCACTTTACAGAAGACATGATCTAAATCCACATACGACAATCCAATTTGGCAGTTACTGATTGAACTATTCACTTCCTTGACTAAGTTACCCACCTTGGTAAATATGACCAAAGAACTGTATAACGTGAAAAAAATACAACTACAATTTTCAGCCCACAGATGCTTTGATTAAAAGGTATAATTTTTGTTTCTCTAGAAAAACACGTTCATGTTATGATTTGTAAAATTCGCTGGCATGCTACTTCTGGCAGCTCATTTCAGTCTTTCATGGCTTGACAGGTTAACACACATTTAGCAGCTTGATCTTCACAGTGACCCAATGTAGGAGGGAAGAGAGCTTTAAGAAGTCATATCTTTTTCACCACACTGAAATCAATGGCCACAACTAAACATTTCTAAGTAAACTAAAGATAGCTCTCTCAGATCGTCGACGAGAGAGTTTAGAAACACACAATATTCATACTCAGCTTTGGAATTATTCGTGTTGGTCTTTGAAAGCTATAAAACACTGTGGGGGGGTCTAAACACATAAAAAGTTTCATGTCTACAGCAATTGGATTCCTGGTGTTAGAATTCAGAAGGCTTACATTCTGCTCCACTGTACTGTAGTCTACAGGTGGGTAGAGTGTGAGAGCCAGATCATCAACACTGCAGAAGGACACAAACACAATTACTTTAAATCAGCCCATTGTTTCACATTAACAATCATTTGTCCATAGCTATCAAAACTCCTGGTTAAAATAATCATACCATTTACTGCCAACTTACCTGAACCCAAACAGCGTGAAAAATCTTTGGTGAATGTTACAGCTGGATGCTCTCAGACAATGTTAGGAATTACATCTTAGTGTGAAGGTAATAACAGACTCAAATGAACTGTGCTTTTGACTTTCACTCAGTGAATCTGTAGAATAATACTGGCTCCAATCCAGAGACTTACATATCCACATATTAATCCATACATCAACCGCTGGGTGAGCACAGAACTGCAAATAAACCTCTCTATTTAAAATAACTGTATCATTTATTTTTTGTACTGCCTATAGATGTTGTCTGAGGTCATGTCTGCTTGTGACACACACACACACACACGTACACGTACACGTACACGTGCAAAGAAAGGAGAAAGGAGAAAGTTCCGTGATGTTCATGATATGACACCTGAAGCTTGTAGATAGCAGAGGTGTGGCAGAGATACAATAATGATAAAAATGTCACTATTGGTGTCAGCCAAGGTGTGAGGAGGGTGTGACTCTGTTCATGGGCAGTTCATCAGACATTGATCAGATTCCTGGGTTATCAACACCACATTATCAGGCTTATCATTACACTCAACATATCAAATCAAAAGCCACGAGCTACCCTGCATTGGCCTTGAACTGGGTCACTGGCACACAACAACACACAAGATAGCACGCGCACAGGCTGATGAGGAGGGGGGGAGGCAGAGTGAAAAAGCTTGTATCTAATTAACATTACTGACTAACAAACATTTTGTGGCCTGTAGCTTGTGATGCCATGGCCCAGAACAGAGAAAAATGACTGACACAGAGGAGAGAGCATTTATGCCTCCTGTCAGAATGGTTTGGAATTACATCTGACTGGGAATGGTTAGGAATTATGTCTGACTAGGAATGGTTTGAAGTATGCGTATTCCAGTTATGAAAAACTTCAGAGCTTAAAAGAAGAATAAATCAATACTATATCTTCATGGCAAACCATTTTTCCAAAATTCAACATGAAAATATTTAAGGTTTGATCTCAAGGCTTTATATCCTACATCATAACAAAACAAAAAACAAAAAACAACAGTGTGTCATGGTTAAAAAAAGTTGTTGAAGTGTCCAGTTTTTAACCAGACTTCGCTCGTATACTCTCTCTCATGTGTCGGGTCCAGTCTGCCGGGTTCACAGAAATACCACTCGTCTGTGAACCACTGCACAGGCGCGACTGCGCAGACAACACAACGCAGATGACACCACACCGGAAACACCACTCATGTCTATGCAAGTCATGCTGGACATGTGGAGTACGGTAATTCACCATTGCAGAGTACTGGAGTATGCTGCACTAATAAAGATGAGTTTCAGGCTACCTTAAAAAAGAACTGAGACAAAGTACATTTTTCATGAAAACTGAAAAGTCTACAATCCATTAGATTTTTACAAAGACTTCACATTCAATGTGAAAATTACGATCACCTAGCCCACAGAATAAGGCCAAAGTCAGAAGAGAAGTTTGATTGGTTTGCGACAGCCAAGTGACTTCAAACTTACATTTTTTGTACAGAATGTCTAAACATCTGTAAATCTTAAGCTAAAAAAGGAAACCTGCGTAAGTGCTATGAGCATGAATTAAAGTTCATTAGGATTCAAAAATTGGTGGTACTGCTAGAGAGACAGCTATACTGACAACAGAATCTGTCAGTGGAATGAAACAGTTTGCCATGCAGAGGAAGAGGAAGAAGAGGAAGAAGAAAGGGAAAAACTGGCGGGCTTGGTCTCTCAATGATAAACATGTAAACAGAGAACACACAAAAGGCATGGGACTGAAATATGAGAGAGGCAAACATTTGTAAAAATTTACTGATAAACTTCTCTGACCTTGGGCTTATTTCGTGTGCAGCATCAGCAAGGTCATCCAGCTGAGCAATGTTTTCCTCTGTGTCTAAATTCCCATTGGTCCGCACGGCTGCCGAGAGTTTCCTTAGACAGGCAGCGGATGCTTTCATCAGGCCACGGCAGTAACCAATGAGCTGCCGGTCTAACTCAGACCAGTGCGTGTCCTGGTTTCCACGGGCGTCCAAGTCCTCCACATCCAGGATATCGCCAAACGGATCCTGGCTCTCGGCAAGAGCCTGCAAGACACAGAGGTCGGTACATCAAAACTTACTTATCAGAGCCTATAGATCACAGCCTGTGGAAACAGTGGTGCAATACACACTTATTTTTTTCTCTGTCAAGTGCTAAGTGTGGTACTTGTGAATGATGATGTTGTACGTGTTTGTCAGTCTGTCTCACCTGCTCAAGTCTACAAATCTATTAAAAATAATAAGTCTATTCATTCTCTTAATCACTGCTAAGGTTAAACAACACACCAATGCTAACAAGAAATTAAATAACATTTAACAAATGTATTATAAACACGTATGGCCCATGCTGTTATACCACAGGGAAACAGCCATCACCAACACCACAGCATCTCACACAACCGATACAGGGCGACAGTCTTCAATCAGACTCACCCTTTAGCCTCTCTTTTCTCTCACACACCGTCAGTTATTACACATCAACATCCAGAGGCCATGAACAGAAAACAAGCACAGACAATCACAAAAGAAGCACAAAATTTTGTCTCCAGATAAGGGCTAAAGTGAAGGAAGGACTGGATGGATGTGAAGCGTGCTGAGGGCAGGTGCTTCCATGAGGTGCAGATACGTAACTAAGTTCCCACTGTGTGTAAAACGATGAGGAGAACCTATGACCTGTTACATTTACCATGCAGCTAAAGGAGGGAGACCTCACTCACTTAACCAGAAGGCGAAACATTTCTAAACAGACAGGAGTCACCTAGGCTGACAGTGCCTCCACCCAGAGGGCATGGCTGATTTAAAGAGTATGAAAAGAATGTCAGTCAAATGCCAGTAACTACATCTCAACCCAACTGTTCACCTGTGGGAAAATCTGAGGACAGCAATTTTCTCCACCATCAGTAACGGTATGACATGACGGTATGGAGGAGAGCTCCTGACTCTTGTGTTAGTACAGTGTGAGACACTGAAGCTGTTTCTGGATGCTTGTGTTGGACCAGTGTCCTATCAACTGCCTTTATGTTGTTGCTCCCTTTATTTTGGCAGTTATCTGTACATACATATTATGTAAATTCACCTGTTCAATCTCCTCTATGGCATCCTTCACCATTCCAGAGCAGGAAGCCAACACTCCCAGCACCGCAGCCTTGTTATCTGTGAAAAAAACAAACAAACACCAAATCACACACTGGGTCAGTGACAGGAAGAGACTGAGCATGGCTCAATCTGTTGCCAAAGTATACACAACACTTGAGTGCAAGTTAAGGAACAGGCTTAACAAAAACATTTCAGAGGCCTTGAACATACAAAGCCAGTTCTTATGAAAGAAATCAAACCTGACTCTGTGTACTGGCATTCACACCGTGCAAATAGATAAGAGAAGTCTTGAGAAAAGGAAAAGCTGATTAAAGAGAATAAGACAGGATCTACTAATCAGTTCCTTCACAAGTCTATGTCAAATGTGTGGTATACTGCAAGTTTCTTTATTGCTTCACAAATAAATAAATCAAGAAAAATACATACCTTAAGCCTATGTAAGCATTTTTCAATGAAACTCAAACTAAGCAACATTCTCAATGAAGTTCATAGTCAAAAAACAAACAGAAAGAATGAGGGAGAAAGTGCATGTGAGGATGGAAGGCGTCAGGTGAGGCATCAGTGATTCAATCTACAGATTGAATCAGGGTTGCATTATCAGGGTTGCATTATCACTCTGAACATTTCAGTGTGTCTCTTTATAAACCACACATGCCCATCAAAGTTCAGGCATCATGCATTTGATAGAAATCATCTCGCACACATGCAGTACTTCCGGCTCAGCTTCCAATGCAAGAACATTCCATGGTCTAATTTCCAACAAGCTCCACAGGTTATGTGTTTTCTGATTCAAAACAAGTTGTTTTCATCTGTGACTACAAGTAACAGGAGTGGGTTATGGGGAGAGGGATGGACACTGACAGTACAGTTGAATGTGAAAATGAATGTGCGGCGAACAAACTTCATGCTGAAACCCCAGCATACCTCTGGGTAGATGGCTGAACTGGTCACAGGATGCCCACACTCCTCCAGTGGAGGTCAGCTGCTCCTGGGACAAACTGGGGGAAGGAGAGATAGACACATATTCTAAGAAGAATTTGTTCCAACCCCCTTAACTAAGTATTCAAAGGGTGCTCAAGATTCAGCCCGTACCGAGGCACTTCTTACCCCTTAGAAGACCACAGAACACAGGCTTCACTGTTTCTAGTTGTTGCAAATTGCAGTTGTGTAATTGGGCCTTAAGTTAACCATTCACGTTTGAGAAAAAAAACGTGGCAAATGTAACAGGGATCCTAACTCTTCCATTTGACACTTTCCCCTTTCAGTGCTCAGTTCAAGTGTCCCACCACTGGGTTTTAAGACCACACACTTCCTTTAAGGAAGTTATGGAACCTTCCCACAATGCACTTTCCCAGTTCATTACAATTCTCAAGTGGTAGGATAACAGAACAGTATATTTGACAAGTTAGGCCCTGTTTACACCTTGCATTAAGATCCGATTTTGGTGATCCAATCACAAGCGGACAGCTCTAAGTACGTCCATTTACACATGGCTTTAGAATCTGTGTCTCAAGTGACCACTTGAAATCAGATCTAACTTCCCTGCACTATATGCAAATAAGCACGTAAATCACGTGAAACTTTATTGTTTTGAATCGACAGGAGGCATCAATGCACTTCCCGTGCCTAGTCTGTCGGAAATTAAAAGAAGAAGAATAAGAAGAAATTAAAAAAATATCCACTTTGCCTGTTGTCATACAGGCCATGTGTACGTCAGACAGGCCATGTGTATGTCAGACAGGCCATGTGCACGTCAGACAGGCCATGTGCACGTCAGACAGGCCACGTGTACGTCAGACAGGGCATGTGTAGGACAGATGGGGAGTGTGTAAGTTCACTACATCTCAGTCCCATGGGATAAGGTGTGGATTTTATTGGATGTGGTGTGAAGGGTGTTACTTCTGCGAATTTTGATTGGATGTGATATGACCAGTGTTACCTCTGTGAATTTTGATTGGATGTGGTGTGAAGGGTGTTACCTCTGTAAGGGAGAAGTAAGTAGGATCTCTACCAGCTGAACAACACCTTCCAGCACGTCTGCTGTGCCATCTCTCACCAGTTTACGCAAAGTAATGCCTGCAAAACACAAGGGACATATAACAACTATTTACAAAATACTGCTTCTGAATGATGGCATTTATTTATTAATACACAGTATACAATAAAAAAATGAATTCGTAAAATGTTTCATAGGGCTCACCTTGGCTCTTGGGCAACCAATAATATATTGTGGACAATGTCAATACAGCCTTCTGAATGGATTCTGCTAGCTTTTCACAATCCTTCAAATGGAAGAGAAAACTTTATTATTTTAATACTCCCAGCACTGAGCATATGGACTCACACACATGTTTGGCCCAATTCTGGTGACAATGTGACTCTGACTCTATGCCAGCACACCTTCCCTGTATGCCACAACTTAACATGACAGAACCCTAAAATGTCTAAATGGACTGAGGTGACTGTCATGCCGGAGCTGAGTGGGTCAGATTAACTGGGACCTCACATCATGTGAAGGAAGAGGTGGTTTGGAGAAGGCCAGGCTGAGTTTGGTAGCTTCCTGTGAGGTGACCTTCACTGCTTGATCTGTTAGAATGAGAAGATAAGAGTGACCTATGGCACACGTGTCACACTAAAGTGAGGAAATATTAGACTTCTTGTTCAATGAGATGAAAAATTAAAATAGTCTACTCAGTGTGTCCCAGAAAGTAGACAAGTCAAAGTCCCCTGCAGATGCATTTGATTCACCATCTGTGGAAACACACATATTCAACAAATCAGTCTATTAATTTTGCGGGTTTTGTCGCTTGAGATGTATTGCTGTACTCTGGCGACATGCAGTGATCAAACACAAGTATAACTGTTCAGAGGTGGTGTCTGTGTTCTCCATCTAAATGGATTCAACTTCTAAATTAAACCTTTAAAGCCTCTTACATGCATTTCGTGCAAAGCTATACAATATAATGTGTTGTTCTACTATCTGCAGAAACAACGTCATGTTTCTTATGCTCTTATCTGCTGTAACTAATCAAGCAGAATACTAAGCTACATCACATCGCCAATAATAACAGTTAATTATTCAGCTGTCATTACCCTAAGCACAACTCCGGACCATTTAATGAGCCATTTAAAATCTTGTTATCTGTTACATACACTCTAACATGGAATGCACTCATCCCTGAGAATAGAAACCAAATTAAACCTCAGTTTAGTGTAATGCAAAGCTAACCAGTGCAATTCCCTGTTAACACTGTCAAGTTAGCTTCACGCAGTTATCCATTTACACGGATATTCAAAAATTTGCTGTTAATACTGTGTTCGGCTGAGCATACTTGGACAATTACTGAACAAAAATTACACACAAGCAATTCAGAAAACAACATTAGCCAACACAGTAGCGCTATCCTTCTGTGCGGGCCTATGGATTGTCAGCTGTTCTTCCTGGTAACCGCACTATGCCGTCGCGGACAAACTCTTACCTTTCACTCGGTCTCGGATACACTTGACCGAGTTACAGAGATTCCGTAACGGGACCAAAACATCTGAATTGGAATTGTCAACACTCATTTCACCTTTCAGTCACATGGAATCACACCCTCAAAATCATCACCCGGAACTGAAACACTCCGACCTGTGTATTTCAGATCTCGGCGGAACGTAATGAAGGTGACACGTGGTTTTCAGACTCCACCTAGGAGTAAACAGTAGTATCTCATCATTGAAGTAGTAAAGTCCGTTACAGCCATTTATTTGCGCAAAGGTTTATGTAAACTGTTTCTTGGAGAAATTTGTATTCAGAGTTTACTTATATGTTACATAGTTGACATCAGCTTACACGCCAAAGAGGTGAACGCGTACATTTTATACGATCCATAGAGATTTTACTATATTAAACACGAGATGGCGCCCGAGAATATAGAATGTTTTCTGTGACACGTTTATGTGTAGTAGTTCAGATGGATGACCTTTCACGTTTCTCACAATATATGACTCCTGTCTATCTTGTATTCTGTAAGGAAGAGGCCTATTTAACCTCCTTCTCCTAAAAACTGTCAGTCACAAATGGCAGTTTATCTAGACTTATGACCATATTTTTCTTTCTACACTTCATGCTCATACATGCTGCCCGCAGACAATATGAACATTATGAATAAGGTAATTACAGCATAAGGGCAAAAGGGGAATAAAACTATGTATTCATGATGTAAATCTCTCTCTCTCTCTCTCTCTTTCTCTCTCTCTCTCTCTCTCTCTCTTTCTCTCTCTCTCTCTTTCTCTCTCTCTCTCTCTCTCTCTTTCTCTCTCTCTCTCTCGCTCTCTCTCTCACTCTCTCTCTCTCTCTCTCTCTTCTCACTCTCTCTCTCTCTCTCTTTCTCTCTCTCTCTCTTTCTCTCACTCTCACTCTCTCTCTCTCTCTCTCTCTCTTTCTCTCGCTCTCTCTCTCTTTCTCTCTCTCTCTCTCTCTCTCTCACTCTCTCTCTCTCTCTCTCTCTCTCTTCTCACTCTCTCTCTCTCTCTCTCTCGCTCTCTCTCTCTTTCTCTCTCTCTCTCTCGCTCTCTCTCTCTTTCTCTCTCTCTCTCTCTCTCTCTCTCTCTCACTCTCTCTCTCTCTTCTCACTCTCTCTCTCTCTTTCTCTCTCTCTCTCTCTCTCTTTCTCTGCCCCCCCCTCTCTTTAATGTTATGGTGTAATGCTGTAAGATGTGTCACTAGCCAATTATTAAGCATGATCAATATTACACAATTCATTGGCTTTAACCATTGAAGATGATGTAAGGCCAGGAAGTTGATTTAAAATATTGGTATGTTCCATAATCATATATTATCATGTTGACACATATACTTATAACGTAGAGAAGCCAAACAGTGTGTTTTCTGTGTAATTTTAATCAGCTCACTTCAGTATCTATCTATCTATCTATCTATCTATCTATCTATCTATCTATCTATCTATCTATCTATCTATCTATCTATCTATCTATCTATCTATCTTTGTGTGTGTGTGTGTGTGTGTGTGTGTGTGTGTGCGTGCGCTCATTATATACACCAATAACTATTGTAAGATATGCTGAAAGTTGCTGTCATTATTGTACCATATTAGCTTTGTTTCCCACACATCTGCTGATGTAACTAATTCTCACATTTCCTCTTTCCACCAAATTCTTTTTCTGCTAACAGAGGGTATGATTATAAACTCACAATATGAATCAGGGCTCTAAAGAACAAACACAGTGAGATGTGTAAGGTCCCCGGGAAATGGTTTAGGAAGCACTGACTGGGACGTGTTGAATTGTGGGTCTATGTCCCGCTGTGTGCATACAGCCTTTATCTCTTTGTCTCCTCCTCCAAGTAAGTTTTTCTCCTCCCCTTGCATTTGTTTTTCTGCAACGTGCAGCATGTGGTAAGACTCCTGTTCCTCACAGCTACACAAATAATGCTGTAAATGAATTACAGTGTGAAAAAACAAAAACACAAAAACAGCCTCTCTGGTACGTGACAATAACAGATGGGAGACAATACGTTTTGCCAGAGAATAGAGAGCTTATCAGTACAATGTTTAATGTCTCTGTCAGGCATAACTGAGAAGATTCATAAACAATTGATTGGTTATCTGTTCTATGATTTCACTGCTGTCCACTGTCCACTGTACAGTATGTTCAGCAGAAAATGTTCTACCAGACAGTGAGAAATGGCAATGCACAGCAGAAAAAAATGTTAACAAGGTTTTAAACACAGTTTAACAAACTGTATTGCCTTATATACCAAATGGGAACATTTCACGAATCATCTTTACATTTTTCTCCTGGAGGCTGGTGCAGTGCTGAGTTGACTGCCAAACACAATCTAAGTGTTCAT
The DNA here is from genome assembly GCF_902362185.1 of Chanos chanos. Classification (NCBI taxonomy): domain Eukaryota; kingdom Metazoa; phylum Chordata; class Actinopteri; order Gonorynchiformes; family Chanidae; genus Chanos; species Chanos chanos. The sequence goes on along the minus strand of NC_044501.1, from coordinate 23,328,776 downwards.
AAATCTAAAATCTGCAATCAGGCTAATTTTTCTTCACAACATTTTTTGCAGGACATTAAGCTACCCAAGACATAAATTAATGGTCAACTGACCGTCAGTGTCAGCCATCCACTGACTGTCACTGATAAAATGCACTACACAGGTAAACTGTATGAACTGTGAGCAGGATCAGGATGCAAAGTGTCTGTCTAGGCACAGATTGTATGTGTTTGTCCATTTGTCTCACCACTGCTTGGAGTACAGACTTTTTTTCACACCATGTGATTAAAGAGACCATTTTATCAAGACATGCTCATATTAACTCATCCTCTAAACCTGCCAACTAGGTCATATACCAGTCTAAAACATAGACTGTCTAACTTGATCAGATACCAGTGTAAAGCAGAGGTTGTCTGGTGGTATCACTGACATAACTGACATAATTTATAATCAAATGTATATTTGGTATCCGAAAGAATATATGGAGAAAGCTGAAATGATAAACTTGAGATGCTATGTGCCTGGGCGCTCACTCTGTATAATCAGAATAATCTTTGACAGATTGCTCAAAAGGTTTTTTTCACTGCACAATCAACAACTGACAGTCAGAAATTGAAAAGCAGTCATTGAAAGTGCAGACTGGAACACTACATGAGAAAATTTAAAGTGCTCTGCAGCCACATTTCATGGTTTATTCCTACATAACTTCAGGTACTTCTGGCTTCTTGATGTTACAGTAAAAAGCCAACAATAAAATAGATCATGTAGACATTTTATTCAAAGTTATCTGGTTCTTTTTGCATGGCTCAGCATGCCTTGGACCAGTATAAATGAAACCAGAATGTACTGCACAACCTGGAGAAGACATAAAACAACACAGAAATGACATCCGCTGTTCTCTGGTCTTCACAAACAAATTCAAACCCATCACCGTTTTGTGTGGTTACTTATCAGCTATTGTTGAGCAACACAGTCATGTAACCTATCCTGTTGTCTTATTATCTATTTTTATGAACTCTCTGTAGCTTGTGAATGTGCACGCATACTGTTCTTAGATAACGTGACATGCCTCTTCTGTGTGCCCACTTCTGCCTCTGTAAGACCATCAGCTATATCCTGTTTTCTTGTTTTCACCTCTTTTGGCATCCATTTGTCTTTATTATAAAAATTGTACATTCAGTTACACTGGTTAATGTGTATTACACATCCAAGCTCTGAATACAAACTTCATCACTCTCTCCAAACACATTCATGTCCCACATATACCTGAAATTAAACATGATGTTTTATCTCTCGGTAAAGCTCAGCTTGCCTTCTTCTAAATTATCTGCAGAAAGAGGCAATTCAATTTTAAAATATTACAGTTTTTACGTTGTAAAAAATAAAATGTTTAGGGGGGAAAAAACACGATCTACAAAATCTGCATGCAGCACACTGGGCTGCATTAACTGATCATCCCGATATAATTCTAATTTAAATCATTCCATTTCTTTATGAGTTTACTATAAAGATGGGCTTTTGCAGATTATACTGATCGTCATTTAAGGTTTATTCATCAACAACCAGATACACGAGATATAGTGTAGATAGAACCATCATATTCTGTTTTAACTGCGCGTTGTTACTATAAAGATGTTTTCGAGCATATGCACGTGCCTATGCTCGCTTCGATTTGACTCTACACATGCTGGACAAAAATGCTGAAAGGGGACTTAACCTGCTATATCTCTTTTCCCAATCAGTTCGCTTTTATCTGACATGTCTTCAGGATACAGGAATATGGATCTCGAAATTCCTGTTTGCCCTGAACGACCTGACGCTAGTATTCCAGAATCAGCCGGAATATTTAGTTACAATGAAATAGTCAGCAGAAATGTGCCTTGACCCCGCCACACGCGTGTAAGGCGAGCCTCCAGCAGATTGACCAATCGCGGCCGCCACTTTGTGAACAACACGTCATCTGGTCGTGCGTCGAGTAAAACTGTTGCCTCATATGTTATGTAGGTCAAAGTTTAACCCTTGATCGTGGGCTTGCGGCTTTGTGCGTCCAGTGAGTTCACTTCTATCAAGTATTTTGCCTCTTCAAAGAACAAAATGCTCGGTAGAATGATTAACAGAGCCAATTACGTCTTTTCCAAGGCTTAATGATTGACGGGCATCTTTTTACGTCTTATGTCGACGTTTATGCAAATATTCAAGTCGAGCCCACTTTGTCAGCCTTGCCCCCCCCCCCCCCCCCCCACTCCCCCGCTCAAGATTTGACACGGTATAAAAAGACACTCTTTACCTACAGCAAGACCAAAGATTCAAGAAACCAACTTACTCCTAAACCAACTACCTCTACCTTGAAATCAAGTGGATGCAGACGCTGTCCTTTTAAGGGTAAAGGTGGGTTATTTTAAGATTCAGGGATTACAGAAAGCAAAAATGTGCCATTCAGATTTTCTCTCTGTTTTCTGTGTGGAGCAGTGACTTCTTCATAACATTAGTGATTGACGGGTAGCAAAGTATGATTTGAGTGCCTGTGTGTGTGAGAGAGAGAGAGAAAGAGACAGAGTCGAATTGTTAAACTGATAGATTTTTAGAAACAAATGTCAAATGTCATAGCATATCATCAACAGGACTCCAATCTTGCACTAACCTATTCCTTCACTTCTCTTAACCTCTGACTCACAGAGAACAGAACCATGCCTCCCCAGTTACAGTCCCAGAACCAGGCTGGTCTCCGCGTGCTGCAGGGAGACCTGGGCGCCCTTAGCCCCGCCCTCCGCGAGTTCATTGAGAGCAGCGCTAACCTGTGTCAGCCAGACACGCTGCACATCTGCGATGGCTCTGATGAGGAGAACAACGCCATACTGGCCCATCTGCAGGAGTTAGGCATGATCAAGAAGTTGACCAAATATGAAAACTGGTATGACTAATTTTTAACAGACAGATAGGAGAAGATGTACCGAGAAAAATTGAGAGTGGAGATTGATAGCAATTCAGTTAGCCTGAAATAAATCTGGGTACAGTCATATATGTATGCTGTTCCTATAGAAACATAATCAATGGCATCATATACACAAATCCAGTAAGTGTAAGAGTTTGTAAGAGTTTGTAAGATTGTTTCAGTGTACTGACTGTCGGACTCTTCTTCACAGCTGGTTGGCACGCACAGACCCGCGGGACGTGGCCCGTGTGGAGAGTAAGACTGTGATAGTGACACAGGAACAGCGCGACACTGTTCCCAGCCCTCGTGGTGGAGGGGTGAGCCAGTTGGGACGCTGGATGTCCCAGGAGGAGTTTGACAAAGCTGTGAACCAGCGCTTCCCTGGCTGCATGAAAGGTCAAATATCACACTATCCTGGATTAATCTTAATTATAGTGGATTATTTATACTGTTCTGAATCTTAATCTAATCAGCTAAGAATTATTGTTATTCTGAGCAATAAAACATGAGACTTGGGAGTTTCTGATAAACTTTTTTCCCAGTTGAGCTTTGAATCGGTTCAATACTCAAGCAGATTTCATGCATTAAAAACATCCACTGACTGGACTTGGGTGGAACCATGTTTTGTTTTGCAGGTCGCACCATGTATGTGATTCCATTCAGCATGGGTCCAGTAGGCTCTCCTCTGTCTAAGATCGGTGTAGAGTTGACTGACTCTCCGTACGTGGTGGCCAGCATGAGAGTGATGACCCGCATGGGCAAGGCCGTTCTGAACGCCCTGGGCAGCGGAGAGTTTGTCCGATGCCTTCACTCTGTTGGATGCCCTCTCCCTCTTAAGAGTAAGTCACACAGCAACAGCAATGTCCACAAACTAGACACAGATCCAGTTACTCTACCACAGACTAGCATATGACTGATATATCACATACTATCTTCTCTAAAAAATGAAAATGAATTCTTTCCCTCTTACTCTCTCTCTCTCTCTGTCGTTTCAGAGCCCCTGGTTAATAACTGGCCATGTAATCCTGACCTGACGCTCATAGCTCATATTCCGGAGCGCAGGCAGATTGTGTCCTTTGGCAGTGGCTATGGTGGAAACTCTCTGTTGGGAAAGAAGTGCTTTGCTCTCCGTATAGCCTCTCGCATTGCTAAGGAGGAGGGCTGGCTGGCTGAGCACATGCTGGTGAGGACAGAGTTTCACACAGTATCACAGAGTTGTGAAAAAAGTAATGAAGAAACATGTTTAACTGGACAGTTCAGCCCAGAGAGAGGATGGCACACCTGAAGGAAACCTAATGCTGAAAGAAACAGACTATTTCAAACATACCTTTTAAAAAAGGAGACACTACTGCAAAGAGACAGTTGACATGGTGTTGTTCTATAAACCATGGCAAGTGTCTGGGTTTACAAGCCTTTTGATGAGTCAGTGTAACTCTTTAAAAGTGAATTTATTGGCCTCTCTGTCTGTGCTCAGATCCTGGGCGTCACAAACCCTGCAGGCCAGAAGAAGTACATGGCCGCTGCATTCCCCAGCGCCTGTGGCAAGACCAACCTGGCCATGCTGTGTCCCACGCTGCCTGGCTGGAAGGTGGAGTGTGTTGGCGACGATATTGCCTGGATGAAGTTTGATGAAGAAGGTTAGTAACATGTCTCTCATGCTGAAAAGCAGAGCTCTGATTTGAATATGTCTTGGATTTGTCTATAGAGGAGAACAGTCTTAGTCTTGCTTGATTCACTGGTGCATCTTACTTCTTTATTCACAGAATAACCACTAGTAACCACCGAGTGATCAGAATTGCCCATGCCAAGTTTACAAAAAAAAAGTTACTGATGAGAAATATTTGCACCAGTACAGAGTTTACAGTACAGAGAAAACAGCTCTGTTCAACAAACTGAATGTAACATATTTTTAAATGTGTTCTTTAGGTAATCTGAGAGCCATAAATCCAGAAAATGGCTTTTTTGGTGTAGCTCCAGGGACATCTGCTAAGACCAACCCCAACGCCATGGAAACCATCTGCAGAAACACGATTTTTACCAACGTGGCCGAGTCAAGTGATGGTGGAGTGTACTGGGAGGGTATGGACGTTAAACTGCCTGAAGGTGTTACTTTGACCTCCTGGAAGAACAAGCCATGGACACCTGAGGATGGTTAGTCTTAAAGCATGTCTTCTCTTCTCTTCTCTTCTCTTCTCTTCTCTTCTCTTCTCTTCTCTTCTCTTCTCCTCTCTTCTCTTCTCTTCTCTCCATTTTGTCAATTAAATGTGCACTTACATGGAAAAATTAATGGGCTGAATTCATTGAATTTCTCTCAACCCCAGGTGAGCCCAGCGCCCATCCAAACTCTCGCTTCTGTACCCCAGCCAAACAGTGCCCCATCATCGACCCGCTGTGGGAGTCACCCAAGGGTGTTCCTATTGAGGCTATCATTTTTGGAGGAAGGAGACCTCAAGGTAAACGTAATTATTATGATTCAGGGTAAGGTTTATGACCAGCTAGTTATTGGTGTGCAATTTATTTATTAATAACTTATTCTGAGAATGTAAGCTGTATATGGTTTAATGGAACATTAGGAGAGCAGAATGTGTTTGTATTGGGTCCATTTTTGGGGGTACCAAATATACACACACATACACACACTGTGTACTGTGCTGGTTGTAACTAGTCCCTCTCTCATCCTGTCCAGGGGTGCCTCTGATTTATGAGTCTTTCAGCTGGGAACACGGCGTCTTCGTTGGCGCTGCCATGAGATCTGAGGCTACGGCTGCAGCTGAGCACAAAGGTAAAACTCAGCTCTTGTTCTCTTTGTATTTCAACAAAATTAACAGACCAACAAAATGACAAAACACTTTAAAAACATCATTAAAAAGATTGCTAACTTACATTCTTTCTCCGTCACCACCAGACAAGGTGATCATGCATGACCCGTTTGCCATGAGGCCGTTTTTCGGCTATAACTTTGGCCACTATCTGGCTCACTGGCTCAGCATGGAGCAGAGGCCCAGTGCCAGACTGCCCAAGATTTTTCACGTCAACTGGTTCCGCAAGAGCCAGTCTGGTGGCTTCCTGTGGCCTGGCTATGGAGAGAACATCCGTGTTCTTGACTGGATTTTCCGCAGGCTGAACGGGGAGGCGGGTGCCATGCCATCAGCCGTGGGCTACCTGCCCGCCCTGGGCTCCCTCAACCTGTCAGGTCTGGAGGGCGAAGTGGACCTGGACCAGCTGTTCTCCATTGACAGGGATTTCTGGGAGAAAGAGGTGGAGGATGTGCGTGCATATTTCCACCGTGAAGTGAATGATGATCTGCCCAATGAGATGGAGAGGCAGCTGGAACTGCTGGCTCACAGAGTGAGACAGCTGTGAGAGACAGACAGGGAGAGACACAGATAGAGGGAGAAAATCAGGCATTATACTGTAGCTCGTAGAATGGTTTATGTTGGAAACAAATGTTTTAACTGTTGACTTTATTGTATTACTTAGATTTTTTCACTTACTCTGTAGATGCCAGGATAGTACGCAATAATATTTTATGCAATTTGTTTGAGGTATTTTAGTTTTTAATGAGTGTGACAGAGAATTGAAAATGAATATAGAAATAGAAGAAACCATTACTGAAGTGTGGAACCAGTTCTGGCATTTCTATTATCTGATGTGTGAAAGTGCTTTTAACCTTGGCAAAAGCCTAAGCATTTTGATGTTATGTAACAGTTTAAGTTATTTACGCACAATTTTCCCAACTCCATATTGTCAGTATGGTAGTTCAGGTTGTTAAGTTAAAGAGAAACACTATAGTTTTTTTTCCAATATTCTCCACTTATGTCACCACATGGATGATGTAAGATGTGTTTTTGATGTATTAATTTATTTTTGTATTTCTTTGACTCTTGTTCATGATATGTCTTCAATTTGAGAAGAGATCAATAAATATAATTTAAATATGTGACTTCTGCTGTGAGCTTCTTTTATCAATACCTGTGAGGGAGTGATTCGGATTTCTTCTCATTTTGAAGAAATACTGGTCATTTATTTTATTAATTCTTTTTTGAAACTCTTGGACAAAACTGATATACCAAACCCATGTAAACTCATGGCAGATGTTTAATACTTTAATTAATTTTAATACTTTTTTGATATGTTTTGAACATAACTGATACACCAAACTCATGTCTTTATGGCACCATCTTGCAGTAACAGTAAGTATTACTGTATCATTACTATTAAAGTAACACTTAATTCATCATTTTTACAGTAGTAATTCCTCTCTCCTTCTCTGTTAGCACAGTCACAACATCAATCGTAATTCCTCTCTCCTCTCTCCTGAGTGTAACCATGACCAGTAAAGTCATGTAAAAAATTAAGGTCAGTGGTCAAATCCCCATTTTTTCTGTCTTATTTATGTAAAAACATAAAAAAACTGTGTGAGTAAGGGCTGTTATGATATAACTGAACATTCCCAAAGTCCAAGTGTGAGCCAATAGGCTCTGGCTACAGACACACATTGTATTGAAATGAAACTGACCACAGATTGGGGCAGCAGGGTGGTGCAGTCGGTAGCGCTGTCACCTCACAGCAAGAAGGTCCTAGGTTGAATTCCCAGCCAGATGGCCAGGGTCCTTTCTGTGTGGAGTTTGCATATTCTCCCTGTGTCTTTGTGGGTTTCCTCCCACAGTTAAAAGAATGTAAGTAAGGCGAATTGGATATAGGTGTGAAGGTGTTTGTCTCTCTGTCTGCCCTACAATGGACTGGCAACCTGTCCAGGGTGTTTCCCCGCCTTTTGCCCAATGAATGCTGGGATAGGCTCTAGCACTCCCTGCAACGCTAATTAGGATAAGCCGCTTAGAAAATGAATGAATGACCCCAGATTACACCACTATCCTCTTTATCTTCTCTGTTTCTTTGTAGAGCTCGTATCAGAGCTGTTCAGACGCGTAGTCGTTAGTCTGACTGAAAAGGGAAGGAATGTTACTTGGGATATGCCAAATCAACGTGCTTTAGAACATCAGTAAAATGTTCCTCTAACGACAGCTTTGATAAAGACTGACATGCAGCATGTTGGCTGTGTCTGATCTGTCTGACTTCCTTTGAGCACTTCTGTAGACTCACATTGTCTGTTACTGGCTATCTCATTGTCACAGTGCTGTGATGTTTGTTACTGTCTGTGTCACTGTCACAGTGCTGTGATGTCTGTTACCGACTGTCTCACTATCACAGTGCTCAGATGATGCTTTATACTGACACAGTGCTGGGATGTCTGTAACTGTCTCACTGTCACAGTGCTGCAACGTCTGTTACAGTCTCACTTTCACAGTGCTGAGATGTCTGGTACTGACTGTCTCATTGTCACAGTGCTGCGATGTCTGTTACTGTCTCACTGTCACAGTGTTGTGATGTCTCTTACTGACTGTCTCACTGTCACAATGCTCAGATGTCTCTTACTGACTGTCTCACTGTCACAGTGCTCAGATGATGGTTTATACTGATACAGCGCTGTGATGTCTGTTACTGTCTCACTGTCACAGTGCTGCGATGTCTGTCACTGACTGTCTCACTGTCACAGTGCTCAGATGATGGTTTATACTGATACAGCGCTGTGATGTCTGTTACTGTCTCACTGTCACAGTGCTGTGATGTCTGTTACTGTCTCACTGTCACAGTGCTGCGATGTCTGTCACTGACTGTCTCACTGTCACAGTGCTGCGATGTCTGTTACTGACTGTCTCACTGTCACAATGCTGTGATGTCTGTTACTGTCTCACTGTCACAGTGCTGTGATGTCTGTTACTGTCTCACTGTCACAGTGCTGTGATGTCTGCTACTGACTGTCTCACTGTCACAGCGCTGTGATGTCTGTTACTGTCTCACTGTCACAGTGCTGTGATGTCTGCTACTGACTGTCTCACTGTCACAGTGCTGTGATGATGGTTTATACTGACTGAAGACAGAGGTCGAGTGCTGATACATAACAGACCAAACTGGGCAAAGGAAGAATTTTCTCCAGCTGATAGTCACAGAGAAAGTTTGACAAACACATAACTGGGTAATTGCTACAAAACAATGAAACATTTCAGGGATGATCTCACAGTATCTATAGCCCCCAACCCAATCTCAACCAAAACTTCAGCAGTGAGAAGTCGAACACCTTCCGGTGCATTCCATGAAGGACTGAAACTGTCCTTATGACTTAAAAATATTTGCCTATAGTTTGGGTTTGGTATTTCCATTATAACTCTATTTCAACATGGATTATTTTCACAAAACCTTTTGGTGTTAGAAGGCTGTACTGGGTTAAAATAAAACCTACACATTAAAACTTAAAAAATATGAACCTCTGATACTCTCAAAATTAGGATCCCTCCCTTCGAAATCCCAAAAAGACAGTCACGTTTATTAATGTGCCCTGAATATCAGTTTTGATCTTTTCTCTATCTTCCACAATGAGCTGAATGACCAGTGACATGACAGAGCACCGGGCAAGATTCCAGAGAGTGTATTTGCATGAGGGAGTGATAGTGGGGAGATAGCGTAAGTGGACATTACTCAACAGCTAAAACACGTCCAGTCTTATCAGCCAGGAGTCCAGTGAAACCGTGGGTAAATGGGGCAGGCACCAAATCCATTTGACCAATCACCTTTCACAAACGTCAACACTCTCAGTCTCATGGCACAAGTTCATCTGGCCCAAATTACATCAGCTGGTAACCTACAAAAACTTCAGTGTTGAGCTGGCATTGATTAGTTACACCATCACAAACTCAAATGCACTTACAAACAAATATATGAATATGGATATGAATACAGACCATGGGCAGTGTGGACCTGATAAGATTGATTAGATGAACAGAGATGGTAATCTTATATTGATTTTTTTAAAGGAAACCCTCTGAGTCAGCGTTAAAACTGGATAAGAACACAAAGACAAAAACATGTTTTTCACATCCCTTATCAGGCTCCTGGTTATGCATTCAGACATTTTGACGTAACCTTTCCCTGAAACCAGCTGTCCTCAGCCATGGGTTTGTCATTAACAAACCTTATTTTTGCTGCTGTGAAAGAGCAAGAGCTTTTCAGGTTTTCAGACAGTCAGTGACAGAGTGGTAAGTTTAAACTTAACACCCCAGTGACACCACACACTGCACAAGGGACCTCTTCCCTCTCTATTACATAACAGAATCGTTTCAAAGACTTTTCACAGATACTGCTTATCGTCCCTATTAAACAGTCCTTAAAGACATGGAGTTTATGGTTCTTTGCCATCCTTTAACTGTGTTGGGAAATCGCCCCAGAGATGGCTCGGTCCATTAAAGGTGTCTTCTGACAGTGAAGTAGTTTGGTTTGGGCCTGTATTGTAAGAGCCCTGTCTACTTCTTTCCAATGACCAAATTACAGTCCATATAGCCACAAACATTACAAGTTTTATGCCATGCTCTGCTGGAATATATGCACTTGTGAAAACTTAGGATGCTTAGGAAAATGCACTGTAGCTGTGCTATGCTATTCAATCATAAACTCAGTCTCCATTCAAATCTCCACATTAATTAACATTAATAAACACAATATCATTTCAGTTCTTTAACATAAGCAGTGGTGTGGATATCAAGATGCTCACAACTCACAACATAAGATCATTTATATCTTATCATTCACATAATTTAAGGGAGAGAGTCATTTAAACACAAGATCATTTGTGCCCATAATTTCGTAGAAATTTTACACTGTACAGGTTTTTCAGATTTGCTCCCCCTACACAGATTCTGTGGACAGTAGAAATTCCATCAGACTAACTGAACTCGAAGCCACCAAATATGTACAGTCCGTACAGCTCAGTCACGTGATACCAGCACCATGACGTTTGCATAAACCTCATCACAACGTTCTTAACGCATTGCCATTGCCTGTGTCACAGCAGAATGTCAACCAACCAAATGAGATTTAAAGTGAAAGGGAGTAAAGTGTTACGTGTGTGTTTATGGCTTTAATTAATTACAATGCCACGAATGTCAGTTGTGTGACTGCAAATTTCATTCTCACCTCTCGTTTTTACATTCCACAACCTATGCGAAGTGGTCATATGATACCTATGGCCTTGCGTAAAGGCCCGTTTAGATTTTACCTAAGTTAGCGCTCTTATTTCAAACAAGAAAGTGACTAAAACACATTACTTGTGTAATGAAACACCTTACAATACATTTTAACCAAGGTCTGCCTTTGTGAAAACAAACACCTTCACCAACTAAAGGTCATTACACAGTCTTTCAGAGCATAACTGAGTGACAAACACAAAGCACTGAGTTACATGGCTACATTTAACCACTATAAATTCAAAGTCAAATTTATAATGAAGTATTTAACACAGCTTCTTTCGTTATACCTGCAAAGTGTCGCTCCTGTAGCAGATTATCCATCGTTAGGTGGACGTAAGCTATTTGAGGACAGTATGGGAAGAATGATCCCTACTCTATTCAGAGACAGACATGTGCACAAACATGCAGTTTATGAAACTTGATTGGTCAAACCTTTGAGTCAAACTTTTTGGGATTAATACATTTCGAGCTGGAATCTAAACAAATTATTAGAAACCAACAGGAACGGAAATAACCAATTTATTGGTTAAAATGCTTTGATAATGCACAACAGAACGTTGAAGGAAAAAGCAAAAAGCGCTCTGCACTCCTAATTTGCATGGTTCAGCTAAACTCTACAGTTACGAAAATCCCAAAAAGCAGATCATCAGATTCCACTAGTTCTAGGCTAGGTGCAATGCAATGGGAAGTCATGCAGTATTAGAGCATACGTCTGGTTGAATGCTTGTCTACCTAAATTCTTGTCTGCATGAACTCTTGGCTAGGTATATTATACATACTATGTACTATCCCTTTACGTAAGATTTAACAGTGACAGTTTGTCAATTGAAAGACCACACATTCTAATGAAGAATTAAGAATATTTTTGTTCAGTTTAGGACACGTGTCTGTTAATAGAGCGAAAACACGGGGCATCTCTCCATGTAATAGATTTCAAAATGTATCGCCTAATATCTGGTGGCTGTGCATAGGCCCATTCAACAGCAGTCCATAACACAATATAACGCTCTCTCTGACTTCAGTATTAAGACAAGTGCTTTCATTTTAAATGTACGCCTAATTGATTATACGAGATTTAATTACACAACATTGTCTTTCGTTCAAAATTTATGTCAGAATAGCCTATATAACACCTTGTGTGGTTAAGTGGCCTCATTCTCCTAGCAAAACAAGGCCATATGGTTCTTCTATTTGGAGGTTCACTACTTGTTCTGAGTTAACTAACTCAAGAGTTTTAACTAAATCCGCTTTCTGGAATACCCCCCAGATTTAAGACAAACGTCAGATAAAGTGACCTCCAGTGGCCGTTTGGTGAAACGACAAACCAACTGGATTGAGTTAGAGACGCAGGTATGATTTAAACTGTAGGTTCCACGGACACAGCAATAACTTGAAGGAAGCACACGACTTATTCCGGTTTAAACTCGTTTAAAACTCGAAATCCCCTGAGATTTCTGTGATCTGTTGTTTGTGTCAGTTGTCTGGACATAGGCAAAAGTACGGTGTACTTCGGGACAATTATGCCTGATTCAGCATTTGTTTTTTAGCTTCATCTAGCGGTGAAATGAGTTCCTGTCTGCAAACCCAGCAGGATCATTTACGGCACCCTCATGCCCTCTCCGATAAGCCAGCGTCTGAAATGTTCCGTTGTCATTTTATTTTTTTTGAGTGTTTCAGAAATTATATTTCATCATAATTATATTTTATGCTGTTTTCTTATTTCCTATCATTCTTACGTTTCCTTTAGGGCATTGTGTTTTCCCGAACCGTTTACACTGTGTTTCTTGTTGTTTGTGTCAGTAAGTAGCAGTTTATGTGTTATGAATAACGGCTTAAACTATTCGAGGTGAAAATATATTGAAATACCGTACATGTGTGTTGAGAGTGGATTCTGCTGACATAATTCAGCATAATTTGAGAAAAGTTGAAAGTTTAAAGCTGAAGTTGGAACACGTTCTCCTTTCGGTTTCATCGAGGAATGTGCTAAGAGAATAAAAGGGACTTGTGAGAACCACTTTGCTGGTTATACTGCTTCTAGATATAGCTGCTTAACTCTAAATGATTTTATGATAAAACATTTGCGCTTTGTTCACATTGCAGTGTATAAGCATACTGATAATGACAATCTCTGTCAAACTGCGTTAGAGTACACATGAGACATCGCAGCAGTCAGAAAACTTTCATCTGATTTTGACTAACTTTATCATGGCAGCTGTCAATTACAGAACCAAAAGTACACACAAACCCCGCGGAATCCAAAACGTAATGACAAAAACACCAGAGTGTTAAACTTTTATAAAACGTTTTATTTATTTCATTAAGGGGCTATTTGAAATGTATCAGATTTATAGTATGTTTTGTTATAGACAGTGTTTCCAGCTCTTTATCAAACAGAGATACACATTCAGGTAACACTTTGTGATGTAGTACAAATGATAAAATAACCAAACAGGTTATGACCTCTCAGGATAGTGGAAGGCATTTACAGAAGTTCTGCTTCTGAGGGCCATCAACACTGGAACATTCACTCTCCATGCTCTTCACTAACTGTTTACCTCTGTCCTCTCTATTTAAATAAGCCCACACTGTGGTCAGACAGTGTTTTAACTCTCATCCTCTTAACCGTCTCAGTTTACACTCAAACAGAAGCAAGGATGGCTGATTAAATGATTAATAAAGTAAAGAGAAGTGAAACAAAACGTAACACATCTGAAAATTCACAATAGTTCATAACAAAAGGAAAAAATACAATGTTCAAGTTGTTCAGACCCTAAAGGGTTTGAAAGATTAGTCCTTCTTTGGAGTTGTCTCTCGTCATGTTGCATGCATTCAGACGGCGAACACCGTCACTGACAGAATCTGCCTCCCAAAGCAACGATGACAAGAGACCGGATGATTAAATCCACCAATGACATCAACCAATTTCATTAGCTATTCCTCCAACATAAGAATGGTCTGTTTTTTCTCCTCAGAGAAAAGTAAACCCCTGACCTCCTGCCTGTCATTTGGTTTTATCCAGTGCTTCATGCCTGATTGATTTATAAGTGCAGGCCTGTCACTGGAACAGCTAATCATCACCTGTAGTGTTAGGATACTTCACAATTTGTTTGTGTGACTGCATTTTTTTGGCATTGAGTTTTAATGCGGCAAGGGAAAGGGTTTCTAAGGCAACAGTAATCACTCTAAAAAGATGTTTAGCCAAACTCCTGACAAAAGGCACACGATTTGGGCAGAGCAGCAGGTTAAGTGGAGGTGAAGCAGGGTGTTGTGGGTCTGGGCTAATGGAGGTGGATTGGGAGATGAAAAGGTCATGGTGATGCCCTCAACATCCTTGCATTTGATTGGCTGATGTGTTCTCAGAGGGCAGTGAAGACAGGATGAAACGGGAGGTAAAGTACACTGCCAACCTGCCCACTAACAAACATGACCAATCAGATTAGGTGCATGACACAAATGGATCTGTGTGTATGTGAGTGTGTGTCTATCCCACTGTCACTACACTGGAGAATGGTGAAACACAGCTGGAGTCTGGCGTTAAAAAGGGAGGAAAAAGAATCTTCTGTTATATGTTAGCAAAGTTAAACAGTGTATCTTATATCTGTGTTGTGAAAATGAACAACAACAACAACAACAACAACAAAATGACCTTTAAAAAAACAAAAACACAAGAGCAATAATAATAACAGTATAAGAAGACGCATCCATTACATATTTTCTCTTAGTTAACGACTACAATATCAAAAGGCAAATATTCGGTAATATTGCAACACTCTCCATAAACCACTTTAACATCAACATCATCATCATCATCATCCTCATCTGAATCATCCACACATCATCTCTCCCAGCCACTGACAGACATTCTGGCTGATTGAGTGGCCATGCGATGCAGCCAGCGGTGCCTCAGTGGGTAAAATATGGGCATCTCTGAAACTGGGAGAGATTATGCCAAAGGTGAAGGAAATATGGCAAGAGAGAGGTGACAAAAGTACCAGAAAAGATTTGTGATTTCAAAAATGTCATGCTGGCCTTTGTAAAGCACCAAGAAGATTAACTCTCGCCGTACATCTGTGGTGCAGCTCCAGTAACTATTTTGATATAAGACATCAGCACTCAGTCCATGGCTATAGTTTGGGAACACAGATTGGGAATTCAGGGAAGGAAGAGTACCTTGAACGAATCTCGGGCTTGAAACAAACACTGGTCAAATGATGTTGGTTGGGTCCTGTTTACAGAAAGCTAGGGTTTATGTGTTTGTTGGGTCCTGTTTACAGAAAGCTTGGGTTTATGTGTTTGTTGGGTCCTGTTTACAGAAAGCTTGGGTTTATGTGTTTGTTGGGTCCTGTTTACAGAAAGCTAGGGTTTATGTGTTTGTTGGACTTGGAACGCTGTGTCTTCTGGTTTCTGTCACCTCTCTCCATCTGTCTAAAATCAGTCAGCATCTGTTTCTCTCATCACAACCTGCAGAGAGCCAGGAATCTACCTGAGCCTTCCTCAGCACATGGGAAAACTGCAAAGGTTAAAGATTAAAAAGTACACACACACTCTCATGCTCTCTCACATGCGCGCACACACACACACACACACACACACACACACACACACACACACACACAGGCAGATACATGATGAAAATCTCTATTTGGCCTATAGACAAGATTGTGTTTGATACTTCTAATGATTAAAACGTCTTCTTTAAAATGCATTTTATGTAAACACAGAGACCTCTATAGGATTAGTGGCACTGTAAATATCGCAAATTTCTTCCAATCCCCCTCTTATTTTCTATTCACTATTCAACTACTCCCTACAAGTCAGTAAGTCCTAAGTGGACAGGCTTAAAGCATGACACACACACTTCCTATTCAACCACTGCAGATAAATCACAGAGCCATACTCACATTCACACTCACAGAACTAACATCTAGCCATATACACAAACTATAAAACCACTACAGGGACAGGCAAGTGTTTGGCTCTTGATTTATCCAAACATTTCAGATGAGAGGGGTGTGCTTTACAGTACCCTGTGGCTGAGGAAGCAGTTTGCATAATGGATTTATTTTTGTTTTCTTTAATCTTGAGACCAGTGCTGACTGATTAGGATTGTGTCTCTTCCTCTCTACTGTAAAGTGCTAAGAGACACCCATGAGCGCCACCACCCAGACAACCAGTGTACAGGACAGGCGTCCGCACCCAATTCATCGCCAGTGTACAGGACAGGCGTCCGCACCCAATTCATCGCCAGTGTACAGGACAGGCGTCCGCACCCAATTCATCGCCAGTGCCACTCGGCATCATGGGACTGTCACTTCTTTGGAATGCAGGGCTGTCACCATGGAAACAGAGCCCCAGTGCTGGGTCTTCTCTGCATGTCCAGTATATTTTTTTTACAGTAATCTACAGCCAGGAGAAACAATCCTGATACCAACAAGTGCTTTCCATGGTCAACTATTACATCTTCATTTTCTTAACACAACTGACCAGTGAATTTGTTCTAACAAAGTCTGACATGCTCCGCCCTTCACCAAGAGAAGGGAGGTGGTTCGGGCAAAGGCAGTTGACTGATAAATATCTGCCTGGAGATCGGGACAGGCGTTAAACTGGCATGTGGACTGTGGGGGGACATCGAGCCAGTTCAGCCCCTGTCTGCCTTAGAGTCTGATCTCTGTGGTTCTCTGGACCCAGCCCGGTCTGTGACCCAGTCAGGGAGAGCATGTACGGACGCCTGTCTGTAGCCTGTCTGTCCAGTGGGTCTGCTGCCATGGAGAGACTGTGTGTGGATTTAAAGGCTGCAGATGTGTACTCATCTCATTCAGTGAACATACACGCACACAAAGTACAGTCACTATTCAACACAGATCTCTCACTCTCTTTTTCAAACTGTACACAAGCCTTGGCTTGCCATTCATTATATTAAAAAATAGTGCAATTTTTTAGACATTAATATAAATAACTCTAAAGTCGTGCTTTTAAGTTTGTTTTTCAGTTTCCATAAACATGCATATATATATATATGGTGTATATATACACACATAGATTTATACATACACGTACACACGCAGCACATGTAAGACAAAATGTCAAATGCATTTGAGTTGGTACACCCCAACAGTTTACCACAGAAAGGTCTTTTCTGGAGTTTACGCTTTCTATTACAAAAACACCCCTGTCCACACCTATCTCACCATTAACTTATTACGGAAAATAAATTGTAAAAACGTTGTGCAAATCTCCTTTGGAGAAGAGTTAAGAGTTTGTGAGGGGGCATGTGTGTGTGTGTGTGTGTGTGTTTGTGTGTGAGATTTTCCGCCACACACAGAAACAGGAACAGTTTTCTGTCTAAAGTCAAATGCTTTTGTTTAAAAAAAAAGAAGATTTAAGAAGATTTAAGACTATGGCACTTTTTACAGGCTGTGACCACAGATTACACCTTCTGCTACACTGAACGTCAGTCAGAGTTGTGCAGCGATGGAGAAAGACCTTTTAAAGGGCTCTGCTCTCAGGCCACGGGGGGACGTGTCCCATGTCCAGTCTGCCACAGCCCTGAGACGACGCGAAAGAGAAAAAAATCTACTTCATAGCAGGATGACCTGTTCTTTCTAAACTAAAGATCAGCTATGACACAGAAAATCATCTGTATGATGAATGTAGAGATCTGTATATAGAGATGCTAAAGCATTGACTAAATATCTGTGTGGGTATTAAAAAATTCCAACTCAAGTTTTAAGTTCTTTCTGGAACAGAAAAACAAATCTGTGAGCAGACAGACGAAGGACAACTCAAAGACAAAAATAAGTAAATATTTATACAAATTTAAGGAATGGGGGGAGGTGAGGGATGGAGGTGCCAGGAATAATGCGGAGAGCCACTGTGTACTGCCAGACTCATTTTCCCCTCCCTCACCTCCCCTGCCCTGCCCTGTCAGCTTGGTGGAGGGGCAGCGGGCAGCTGTGTGTCAAACCTGCTGCGGCCTGTGTTTCTCCTTGTTCCGGATGTTTCTGGTCTCTGTGCTGTCGGGCGGAGACCGTGTCAGAATGCCCTGCACTAGCATGGGAGGAGCTGTCGGGCCCGACACCCTAACAGTCTGCTGTTGCCGTGACAATGAAGGGTGGAAGTAGTGCCCAACGACCTCGCTGTAGGCGGGAGGCGCTCCCTCCACCTGGGGCTGGCAGTTGGAATAGGAGGCGGCACTCACGCCAGCGTTGAGGCTCGGGGGGCAGAGGGAGGTGTGGAGAAGGTGACTGTCAAAAACAGTGCGGTTAGGAGGAGCTCGCACTGACTCACGGTTCAGCTCCATCTGCTGCTCTGGGTCGCGCAGCTGCAGTGTGCAGGGGCCTTGGTAGGGTGGGGGTTCCTCCCCGTCTGATAGGGAGATGGTGGGGGGCAGGTCAATGATTGTGTGGGGCAGGTAAGGGTAGGTGGGTTGGAAACGAGCCAGACGTTCCCGCTGCAGATACGAAGGTACACGCTCCGGAGGCTGTGGGGTATACACCTGCTGCTGGAGGTGAGACAGAGAGAGAGAGAGGGAGAGAGAGGGAGAGAGAGAGAGTGAGAGAGAGAGAGACATAGATAGTTGAAATGGAAGGATGGATGAACAGATTCTAGACATAGCAGGATAATATATGTTTTTATAATATATCTACTATATGTGTAATTCACATATTAAAAAGAAAGTATATTTTAAACTGCTCTGATGAGAAAACAAGACATGTTCTAACAACTACTGAAATGTTCAGCATAGCTCAACACAGCAGATATGTGTTGGGTGTCAGCACTTAATCTGTCGACAGACATCCACTAATCAGAGGTTGTTTTTTTTTTTTGGATTAAACAAAACTCATGAGTTCTTAAGATGATTCCCCTTTTACCTCGCTCACTCCACTGGATGGCCCGAGTCCATCTGTTGGCCACACACTCCCCTCCTGACCGAGAGAGAGAGAGAGAGACAGTTGAACAGAGTTAGAAGTTGTTTGGTGTAACACCACTCAGTACCACCAGAGGCAGACATTTCTCTGTGTTCCAGGCTGAGTGAGGTCAGACTAATGACACAGCTCAGTCAGTGGGTACTGCTAAGACTGCACATTGTGCAGATTGTGGCCAAATCCTGATGGATCAGATTATGTCAGACTAAGTTAGGTCCTTATCTGGCTGTTTTCTTCCAGACTGTCAGATATGGAGAGAAGAGCAGACAGCCTGGATGCTGCTCATGTTTGAGTCTCATCCTGAAAAGCCTCTTCGATCCTCCAGTGTCCTTCTTACACTCATACTCTTATTAGCCCTAACACACACACAGGCACATACACACACACAGGCACATACACACACACTCACAAACACACACACACACACACACACACACACACACACACACACACACTCATAGACTCACTCACTCACAAACACACACATACACACAGGCACATGCACACAAACCCCTAGACCAGGGGTTGGCAACCTTTAGCATCTAAAGAGCAATTTTTGGCCAGAAAGAAAAAAAATATCTGTCTGGAGCTGCAAAAAATATTTGAGCCCTTTAGATGCAGATACCACAGCCTATTAGTCTAAATTAGTCTATCAACATCACTAACAGGTCTAAATGAGCATTCATTCATATGCTTTACCACACGGTGGCTATGGTAGGCTATTTACGATTATTTGGTACTTCAACTTTGCATTTCCATGTTTTCCTCCAAGACTTTTCTTTTTCTGGATTTTGATAGCTTAGGAAAGCTTAGGAAAACACCCACTCGAGCCTCGGCAAAGAGGCGCCAGGCCGTGATGTAGCATATGATGCACATTTTAGTTGACGAAGTGTTGAAACAATTTTTTTATTTGTTGTATAGGCTACATGTTTTTACAATTGGATAATGTAAGGATGAATTTAGGCCTACAACAAGGATAGGAAAATGTAAAAAAAAAAAAAAATTGCTATTTATTTCCATATTTTTTTTTTTTGAAAGAGCTAGGGAGCCATTAGAGCTGGGCAAAAGAGACACACACACAAAGGCGCGCACACACACACACACACACACACACAGGCACACACAGACACACACACACAAAGGCACACACACAGGCACACACACGTGCGCGCGTGCGCACACACACACACACACAGGCGCGCACACACACACACAGGCGCGCACGCACACACACACACACAGACACACGCGCGCACACTCACACACGCTGACACAGACTCATTCACACACATGCACGCGCGCACACACACACGTGCACGCTGACACAGACTCATTCTCACACACACACGCACGCACACGCACCCACACACTGACACAGACTCTCTTTCTCTCACACACTGATCAGCTATATCCTGACATGTGCATACAAATGTACAGGTTGGAGACCCCACAGTGCAGATGAAAACAGAGAAACCAGCCACACACCTTTGTCAACCATGAGTGGGTGAGAATCTAACAAACAGAGATTTGGAGTAGTGCAGTAAAGCAGTAACTCTACTAACAGAGGTACTCCATAAAAAACAACAATGACAATGAAACATTTCAACTCTTTTCCTGATTATAAAAAACACAAAACCATTACATTTCACTAGCACATGCATCCAAAACACCTCCAATAGAGCTCTTCAACCCATCTGCGCAGAGCCTTTAAAAAGAGTCTCGCTCTCCTGCTCCATCTAACTACCTTCTGCATTCTCACCCCTCTGTCTGAAAGTGTGGTTAGTGCCATTTCAGCCCAAAAAACTCCACATGACACACTGACCTGTACGTATGTGCGCTCGTGAGTGCGTACGTATGTGCACTCGTGTGTGTGTGTGTGTGTGTGTGTGTCTCTGTGTGTGTATGTATGTGTGAGTGTGTGTGCATGTACGTGTGTGTGTGTGTGTGTGTGTGTGTGTCTCTGTGTGTGTATGTATGTGTGAGTGTGTGTGCATGTACGTGTGTGTGTGTGTGTGTGTGTGTGCGTGTCACTCACAGAGGCCAGAGGAAGGTGACGTCGGCGGGCCTGGCTGTGTCTAGAGATGAAGGAGCGAGCCGTGAGTCTGTAGTGGTTCAGCAAACAGGTGATCACAACCACCATCACCATCATCACCAACACAATCACCAGGATCTGCACAAACTCCAGCTGAGCTGTATACACAGACAGAAACAGAGGGCAAAAAGGTTAGCAACACAGTCAGCAGGATTAAGCTGAATTACAGTTAACCCAGCGCTGCTCTCCTCTCCCAATCCACACAGTCATGCCATGAGGATGGAGTTTGGTTCATAATGATTTTAAGGGAGTTATCTGTGACCACAACAACCATTTCACAAAACATTCCTCAAAATATGAACAAAGAAGCAGAGATGAAAGTTGTTATGATAGCAATCTGAGGGCTGTGAGATCAGTTCTCTACAAAACAACAAACAAATAAACAAACAAACAAGGTGGTCATCACTCAGCACACCTCAGACTGTGCACACAGAACTGGAGCAGACCAAAGGAATAACACAGACCATAAAAGAAAGAAAGACGGCAGTTTGAAAAGCCGTCTGTGGGCCATGACGTCAGAGCAGGAATTCTCTGGAATCACTTTGATTTTCTTCAGTGAACTGAATGTGTGCCAACACAAGCACATACTGCCTGTAGTGGTTTTGTAAAATGCCTACTGTATTATGAGATGAGTAGAGAAAAGATGGAAATTTTGTGAATAGCACTGTCCTTAATTTTAAAACTTTTTTGGAGTTTATCAGCACAGAGACACACACACACACACACACACACACACACACACACTCAAAGCTCTCTCATAAATACTCTTACCTCTCTCTCTCACACACACACACATATACACTAAGAGCTCTCTCTAACACACACACACAGTTTAACCCTGGTGTGGAGGCGGGCTGGCCCACTCTCTCAGGGACAGACTGAGAGAAAGCCCATGGTCAAAGACATGTGAGAACAATTCTTTCCTGAGAGCAAAACAGAGAGAGAGCCAGACAAACAGAGCTGACACATCCCTGATGCAGACTAAAACCCACACAGTCACCCAGAGAGGCCTCAGTCTGCCTCTTTTCACTCTCTCAAAACTCCTCAAAACAAAGAAAATGCTCTGTTTGAAGACTCATGTTCCAGCACCACTGCTCAATTCAATTCTTTTAAAATGTTCCGGCTAAAACAGAGAAGCACCTCAATGCCATTTGGAGAAATAATTTTTCAAAGCCCGCTTTGTGACTCAAAATGCGCAAGGCGGCAAAATCCTCCAACCTGACTGAACCCTCGGTACCTTTCCAGAACTCTCTGCACGCAATGGATCAGGTTAAGTCTTTAAACAACTTTAAATACACACCAAAAAAATCTAACAGGCTCATAACCAAGATACCCGGTCAGTAAGTTTGCTGTACATTAGCATTGATCTAAAACAAAAACATATTTAAATACATTTAAATTGAAATAAATTTGATCTTTGACTGAATTTCCAATGCAAAACCATGACATTTAAAACCACAGAGCAGTAACTGCTACAAACAGATACACTCAGAACACACAGTCCCAGGAATAAAAGGCTTTGAAATGCAGCTTGGAGCGGGAGCAGCAGTGTGTCAGACTCACCGCGACACATGGTTTGGATGCAGTCGGACTGTCCCGTTCCCCATACAGGCTGCATGGTGTTAGCTCTCTCACACCCACACAACTACCAGCATAGCTCACTTGTCTGTGTGAGTTCACTAGCAGAGTTTACACACACTCTAACCCTGACCACGCTCTCCTGGCTAGTCCCTCTCACATTCCAGCACACACACACACACACACACACACACACACACACACACACACACATACACACACACCAGACAGACGGCATCTGACTGCTCCCCTCCACCAAAACAATAGAGCCCTGAGAGAGGGTGAGCGCAAGGGTATAAGAGAAAGGTGGTGGGGGGGGGGGGGGGGGGGGGGGGGTTTGGAATGGAGAACAAGGGATGGCAGACCTCCTTATTTGGGGAATGAGAGACAGGGGAGGGCGTAAACAATTCAGGAAAGACAGATGGTCATGGAAAGGAGGAAAAAGCGTTAGGGAAAAGGACGGAGCAACGGCGCGAGAGAGACAGAGAGAGAGAGAGAGACACTCTCTGGTGGGGAGACACTCTCTGGTGGGGAGAGCCTGTCTATCAGTCTAGACTGGTGAGTTTTAACAGACAGGCTTTGGCAGAAGAGAACAGAGCCATACTCAGACAATGGCCCAATCACAGAGGTGGAGTGTGGAGTGGTCAGAGTGTCAGCCACGGCTGGGGTCTGTGGGAACAGATGCTAACGGAAACACAGACACGTATTCCATATCTACATATGTACAGTACCACAGCTCTTCTACCGCTGGTCAACAGTGACATTAATCCACTCTGCCTGTTTCATCCGTGTAGTTTTATAATTCACTGTGTATGTACTGCTGCAAAGTCCCATGTCAATACAAACAACGAACAGTACAAGCCTTCAAACAAACTCTTTGCATCTCAGAGTGTGATAACAGCAAAGCACTCAGAGTTCAAGCCAGGTCAGACATGACCATTATATATACATAGAGCCAATATATATACATATATACATAATGACAATTATACATACATACAACCATTACATATACATATATACATAATGAAAAGATGATGATGTGATGACATTAATGAAAGATTTGAAACTGGTGCTTAACTGTATGTTTAAGCTGTTAGGCTGTTTGGTAATTTTTCATTATCATGAAAAACTAACACAGATATATCTACACTAAACATATTCTCAACCCCCCCCCCCCCCCCCCAACAGACAAACACAGACAAACAGACACGCACACACAGAGGTATTAGCACACACACACACACACACACACAGACATACAGACACACAGACACATGGCGACACAGACACACAGACAAAGAGACATACACTGAACCCTAGTCCACAACACACACAGACATACTCACAGACACAGACATGCACACACACACACGGACAGATGGAAGACTGGCATGGTTGGCAGCAGAAAGAGAGCAGACCTTGTCTGGGTGCCAGGGTGGACTGGCAGACTGAAGCAGGACCTCAGTACTGGGCTCCATGCCTGTTTGATTCTCATTCTTTTTCTCTCTCTCTAGCATTCGCATATTATTAATGACATTATCAGTGTACTGTGTTTTCTTGGTGCTAGCTGTGTGCACTGAGACATGCTGATTTAAGCCTATTTGCTATGCTCCTTTGTAAGTCACTTTGGACAAAGCGTCACATGACTAAATGTAAATGTAAATGTCGGTACAGAAGCTCTAACATCTTACTGGTCATGTCAGTCATGTTACTGTCCTCAATTTGAATGAACACATCCACTCTTCCTCTACACTTTCCTACTTCTTCCTCTCTCATTTCAGAGGTCTCTGTGGTTTGGGCAGCCCGGCATGCCCCAGCTGACGAGACTTCTCCTCCAGCACAGGGCTGAAATTCCATAAGAGGGAGGAGAAGAGAGAGAGGAATGGACAGACTTGTCCTGCGACAGAAGGGACATAGGTTACTGGCATGGAGTGTATTCTTGCCTCAGCGTTGAGAGAGTGGTGGAGCAGACACACTGCTTCAACCAAACAGCAATATGACCATAGACACCAGAAAATGGATGAGAAGCAACAGCACAGACAGTAACAGCATACCAAATGTTCACATCACAGTCTGAGTGTATTGTTTTAAGGCAACAGTCTGATATAACAGTGACTTCAGAAAGTGAGTAAAACCAATCAAACATTTTAGGCACATTATTCTTCATGAATCCATGAATTCTGTCTGTAATCAGTTGTAATGAATTCTGCCTGTGATAATTGTAATGAATTCTTCCTGTGATTAATTGTAATAAATTCCATCTGTGACTAATTGTAATGGATTGTGTGTGTGTAATTGGCTGGCCTCTGAACAGCCAGACTGTCTTTTAACAGTGGCAAACATGGGATTACAGTGCTGCTTTGTTCATTAAGGCATTTCTAAGTGGTGAATCCTCACAGACAGACAGCAAAACAAACAGTGCCTTACCCACAGCACACTGCTCTGAGAGCCAGTGTCATAAACTCCACCAAAACACTCACATCAAATAGGTTTAGTCCAACCAAATCCACAACACACACACACACACACACGCATCTCTTCAGCTCCCAAACACACACACGCACAACGTATAGGCACCGCTCTCTCCAGTCTCCAAAAACACACACACACATACCTCTCTCTCCAGTCCCCAAACACACACACAAACACCCTTTCTTAAGCCTACAGAGGCAGCTGACAGTGCGTTCTGCTACGTCACTTTGGACATAAATGGTGGTTGTGTTGTGTTTTCACAGATTGGAGCTCCAGAGCACAAGGCCCTCACTGCAAACAATACCTCCTCTCCCACTGCTCCTCACATGGCCAGAGGTGACAGTGGGGTCAAGGGGCTCTCCTGTCAAAAGAAAAGGCATCCCCCTCCTCTTAGCCATCTCTCCTCTCTCTCAATCTCTCTCTCTGTATCAGTATGGGTCAGCCACGGTCACAGCCTGCCAGACGACAGTAAGCAGGCTGACAGACAGAGGGGGAAGGGTGGGTTAGCACGCCACTCTGTGTGTGTCTGTGTGGGTTTGGGAACTGGAGAGAGGGGTGTGTGTGTGTGTTTGGGGACTGAAGAGAGGGGTGTGTGTGTGTGTGTGGGGGGGTTACAGAGACAGTGAATCCTCATACTCATTTAGCATGTACTACGTGCTATGTAATCTCTTTCATTAGCCCCACACTATGCTGACTGTGTGTCTACCACTGCTGGCTTTGGGAATGGAGACAAGTATGTGTGTGTATGTATGTGTGTGTGTTTGGGGACTCAAGAGAGGAGTGTGAGTGTGTGTGTGTGTGTGTGTGTGTGTGTGTGAGAAGAGAGGAGACCAGTGCGTACACGGGTCTGTATGAATATCAGTGCACTGGGGCTGGACTGGGAGGGTGAGTCACAGGGCTGCAGGTCAAAGGTACTCACCATTTGCTCACTAATTTCCATAAGAATGCTGGGTAAGGGGGAGGGCAGGAGAGACACAGACAGACAGAGAAAGAGTCAGAGAGAAAAGATAGGGAGAGGGGGGCAGAGAGAGAGAGAGAGAGAGAGAGAGAGACATGGAGGATGCTGAAGAACAAAGCCTCTTTTTCCTGACTTCAGGGACTCCAGCAGCGTGGGAATTTTGAACCAGAGAGATGACTCTGTGCACATACCGACACTGTCCTATGGTGGGAAAACACAAGAACTGTGTGTGTGTGTGTGTGTGTGCGCGTGTGTATGTGTGTCAGATGTAAAGCTGATCTGTTTGTGTTCTCATTCAGTGACAGTGCTGCATGTTCTCTCCAAACAGAAGGTGCTGAGATGAAATCTTCTCTTTACCAGTTCTTCTCAGAGTAAGAACAGCCCCTGTGGTTTGAGCAGAGCCGATGAATGTTGTTCTGTGTGTGTCTGGACTAGAGATTGGAAGTTGTTTTACATAGGCAACCTTGGACAGATTTGTTTGAACAAGCTGGAGACAGTTATACACAATAAACAATGTCAGCTTGGCTCAAATCAAGCTACAGGCCTGGTAATTATTTTAACCATAACAAGAGGCATGTTTTCTGACAAAGGCTTCACGCAGCGGAAACAAATAAATGTGAGAGAATACGCAAACAAGTCCTGACAAGACCAGCCATCAGAGGGGAGGAGAACATTCAACAGTATTACACTCGACAACTAGTCGGGTGGAGAGAAGGGAATAATTTACCCAAACAAAACTGGTCCTCTACAGGGGAAAAAAAGAAAAGAAAGGCAGGAAAAATTCTCCACATCATTCTCTCCAATCTCTGAGTTTAAGAACAGCCTAATTAGAAATCTGAAGCACGGTTGACAATGACCTGGTAAAAACCTCCTGTACACACTACGAACATGAACACATCTGTGTATATGTACACACACACACGCACACAGACACACACATACGGCAAGGCATAGTATTATGCACGCGCAGAGATATGCACGCTCATGCACGCAGGCACACACACACACGCACGCACACACGTACGCACACGCACAATGCAAGGCATAGTATTGTGAACACACAGACATATGCGCGTGCACACACTGACAGACACCAAGTTTCACACAGGTATAGCAGATAAGGGGTGGAAAAGGCCCAGTTGATCCTGCTGGCACAGGGTCTGTGGAGATGCTGGGTCGGGAGAGGGGGGGGGGGGGGGTGTCTGGGGGGGGTCCTGATGAGAATTCGTCATCATATTCGCCCTGATGCTACATTTTCCTCACCTCACTGCATCTCACCAAAAAGACCACACAAATCCAGAAAATAAAATCATTTCTCTCTCCTTTTCCCTGTGGGGGCTCTACGCCTCACAGAGATCTCCATTTAATTAGAGACTACTCCATCAGAGTACCTGTACCCTTCACATACTAAAACGTGAACAAGACGTTTGTGAGATATTTAAAGATGTTTTGGATGTGGGTGTGGCCACAGTATGCTGAGACTTGTTAAGTGTCCACTGAAATACACAGAACAATTCTGGCCATGTAAAAAACCTGGCGTATTCGAATTCATGAGCACTGAGCACAGCTGAGAGACAGGCCGTACAGAACATGCCACACACCCGCTCACACCTGAGGCTGAGTCACTGCTCTGGACTTCTCAAATATCCAGTCACAGAAACGCAGGGATGTGTTAGCACAGCGTCAGGATCAGGGAAAACAAAATTCATGGAAAAATGTTTTTTCCATGAATGCACATAGATTTTTTTTTTCTTCTTTGACTTTTTAAGCTAGAAAAAGCAGAGAAACGCGCACACTGAAGTGTGTTCCAAACCCCTTTACTGAATAAACCCTCATCTGTTTTGTCTAAAGTGAAAAAGTGATTGCTTGTGTCAGTTTACAGGAAAGTGTGACAGAGTGCAGGGACAGAAGATCAGGGAGTCCTGAGGGGGAGTTTCTGAGGTGTTGAGGACAAAAGAAGAATAAGAGTTACTCCTGCTCATTTTGACTGACAAGTAAACCTCACCTCCATCTCAGCTCTCCTGTTCACTTCATCAGGAGCACACAAAAATTCACTGTTCAACAGACTGCTACTACAGTTACAGTCTGATGCTATTCACACACTCACATATGCATGCACTCACGCTCACACACACACACCCACATCCAAACACACACACACACTCATTCACTCACTCATTCTAACACAAACACACACACAAATGAGGGTATTATCAGTGTGACAGCTCTGGCAGCCCCGGTGGCTCTGGCTGTCTGACGCGTATGAAAATCTAACCTCGTTATCTGCTGCACGTCTGTGCCTAGCCCACACTCATTGTTATTCTAGCTGGCAGGGCCTGGCCTGCACTCCCCTCTTGCTCTCTGCCCTCCTCCTATCCAGCTGGCCGCCCCTCCCCACGAGAGGCAGACACATTTATCAGAGTCAAGAAATGTGGAACAGTGTCAGCCCCCCCCCTTCTCTTTCCAGTCATGGCAAAGCAGAGACGTGTGGGTTAAATCATTATTGTCTCTAATGCAAAGTCACACACATCCCACAGTGTCTGATGGGAAGACCAGCCTCCATCCCATAGTTAAGACTGTCAACAATGTTAGCATACATCGAGCTTAACACATTTACATTACAGACAGAGACAAGTAAAACATGTCAACTGCAGGGGCTAATATACTGTTTGCATGCACACACACACACACACACACACACATTTATAAATATATACATCTACACAGGCTGCTATGCATGGTGTTTTTATATGAGACATTGTGAGAGTGAAGTTTTGCCCGATGCTCAGGACCAGTGTGAGTGACAGAGGAAGAGGAAAGGGAAAACTGTCACATGACACATGCCTGAGGCCACAGTGGCTGACTCATGGCTGCGTCTCCTTCTCTCATAATGAACCTGTGTGAGTGGGCATGTGGGTGCAGTCTGGCTCCACAGGCAGCACCAGGTGAGACTCATGCTGGGCAGGGGAAAAGCAATAGATTCGGTCTCTGTTCACTATCACGCCTTACATCTGCACGGGTTCACTCTCACCCCAAACCTGCTCTGTTCACTATCACGCCTTACATCTGCACGGGTTCACTCTCACCCCAAACCTGCTCTGTTCACTATCACGCCTTACATCTGCACGGGTTCACTATCACGCCTTACATCTGCACGGGTTCACTCTCACCCCAAACCTGCTCTGTTCACTATCACGCCTTACATCTGCACGGGTTCACTCTCACCCCAAACCTGCTCTGTTCACTATCACGCCTTCTCTACACAACCCAACAATCCATTTCCCCTTTCTCTCTAGTTCTCTTCTTCCTCCATCATTAGTGTTCCTCATCTCTGATTTCTTTCTTTATGTGCCTTCCCAATTCCTGCTCTTTCTTTCTCTTTCATTCATTTCCTACTCTTCCCTCCTTCTGCTGAAAATGTCAACCTGCCTGTCAGTGGGAGCTGAGGCCAGACTCAACACACACAGCTCCAGTCATAACAGTGTCTGTGAGATGGCAGTGCAGTCTAACCTGTCTGACGACAACTAGCCTCTGTCTGCAACCCTACCGGGAGGGAAGTCAGGCACCACAAAACACAAAACAAAAAACACGCGGACATGGATGAAGGAGTTTAAACATGTACATGTTTTTTTGGAAGGGATTTTCTGAAAAATAAAATGCAGTGAATTATCTGTGTTCCTGGGGTATTAAATCTCTATGCAAAAAGTCTGTAACACAGCCGTCCAGAATGAAGGCAAAGGTCACTGGTCCCAATTTTGAGACATTCTTGCCAAACATACAGCTATGCTGAAAGAAATCAGAGTGGTGTTTACCCCACGGGACACAGAAATGTTTTCAGACTCATTACACATCACTCACCTCCTGACTATGTCACCTACATTACTCCACAGTTTCTCAGTGTTTTGATTTATTTACTGGTTTCATTTGAGGTAGGCCAGAAAACTGCGTCAGCAGTGTCGCTGACCTCTCCATGGCCTGTAAGGGTAGGTGCCGGCTTTGAGAATGTGCTCTCTGTGCCCTGGTAAGGGTAGGTGCTGGCTTTGAGAATGTGCTCTCTGTGGCCTGTAAGGGTTAGGTGCTGGCTATAAGAATATGCTGTGCCCAGACAGTAAGGTCATGGGTCAGCAAGCACAGGACAGAGCCTGGAGCAAGGGCCAGTGATTGATGGCACTACTGTTCTGTATATTTCTATACGTCATGTCAGAAACATTACAGACATTGTTTTTTTCTTTACTGCCCTGATACTGCCTTCAGACCGAAACGACTCTTCCATTCCAGGTGTACAAACCAAACCTGCCCAAAACAGTGCACACATGCTGGGTGAAAAACACACTATTTTGCTGTGCAGAGAGAGAGAGAAAGAGAGAGGGCAGAACGTATGTTGTAGAGGAGCATTAGACTCACTATAACATCAAAGAACTGAATAAAACGTTCCAACTAATGAAAGGCACAGTGAAAGATTAGACACTTGAGAGAGGCAGAATGAAGTTACATGAAGAATGGAGCTGCGTAAACATTCTCATTTTTATGAGAGGAAAAATATGATACTGACGTTAATTGAAATATAGCCTACTCATAACACATACATCAGGCCTCGATTACTGACCCATTTTGGTCACTGAACCTAGCAAAACTGATGCTTTTCACATACTTCAGTCTGGATATTTCACGTTATAAATGTTTCTCCTCTTACAGTACATACTAAGAAAGTCTGAAATGAAGTGTTTTTGGTAAACAAGCAAGTACACAGAAAACAGTGTGAATGAGTCGACAAAACTGGCATAAGGAGTGGAAGAGAGAAAAAAGATTTCATCATCTCTAGGGAGAGAGCGAGAGAGAGAGACAGAGAGAGAGAGAGAGAAAGAGAAAGAGAGAGAGAGAGAGAGAGAGAGAGAGAGAAAGAGAAAGAGAAAGAGAGAGAGAGAGAGAGAGGGCACTATCTTTTCCAAGACCACTGTTTTGTTGTTCTGAGCTGAATTGACGTATGGATGAGTTCTCAGCCCACCCATCTGAGTGCAGGATCTTTCAATGACATTTATGTCAGTACAGAAAAAAAACACATCCTTTTCACAAACAGGTAGGGCTTGGACATTAGCCAATTGCATGCAACGTCAGTGATTAACATTGATTTATCTACTGCATTTGTCATAGACGACAAAAGCCTGCAGGTGACAATACACACATACTTATGCACTTATAGTGCACACACACAAACACACACATGCAGACATGCATGCACAGACACATGCACTCACAAAAACTGCGACATAAGGAGAGAAAAGAGAAGATGGTTTCAGTGAGGTGTGCGGTATCATAAGCAGTCCACATATCTGTGACAGTTTGAACACCCTGAACCCACTGGATCAGCTCTGATAAAATCAGCTAATCCTGTTAAAGAGCCGTGTGATCTGCAATCCACCAGTGACACCCTCTGCGTTGCTGACTTCAGCCTGCTCCCCTCAGACGTCTCAGACACCATCAGCATTGTTCCTGCACTGATTAGAGAAGTCCCCAGACCAGCAGCACACACACACACACACACACAAAGAAACACAGACAGACAGATACACACACAGGCCTGGGTGTCTGAAGGGATAGTGTGTGTGTGTGTGGGTCCCTGTGCCTGTGTCTCCAGAAATTAGTGACAGCAACAATTCCTTAGCACCGTTAAATAGGAATATTCAATCCTCAACTAGACACATCAACAGTGACTCCCCTGACTGAGCTCTCTCTCACACACACACTCCCACATTTACATACCTATGCCCCCTTTGCAAAAACACAGATTTATCAGATTTCTAATCTGTTATTTATGTGTTTCAATTACTTTACAACATACATGAAGATGGGCTGACATGCAGTCTAGACAAATATGCCATCAGCTGAGTCTCTAAATACAATGAGAAAAACACAGAAAACACATGAATTTGCAGAACTGCATTGCTGAGTGTTGCTCATTTGCATACTGTGGTACACAGCCAGGAGCCAAACTCACACAAACAGAGACGGGTGTGAGAAAAAGGAAATTAATTTGGAGGAGCAGGAAATGCAGAATAAGACATGGGCGATTCCTGGGGAAGCACCTTAGGAAAACACAGCCTTGTGTAACTACCATAAGGTGCCTTTGAAAGAGCTCTGAGAGGGTCTGACACACAATGTGACACTGTATCATTTCACAAGAACTGAGGCTTTGTCCTGTATGAAAAAAACAATTAAACAAAAGAAGGAAAGAAACAAAAGAAAAGAATGTGAGGTAGGGCTCAGCCACATGTTTAACTGACTCAGCAAAATAAAAGAGACAGAGAGAGAGAGAGAGCGAGAGAGAGAGAGAGAGGCAGAGAGAAAGAGATGTGCAGATAGGGGAAACAGTGAGACAGTCAAATCCAGGGGCTAATCTCGGGACAGGTCAGAAAAGCAGAGGCTCTGATTCACTTACAATTACAGTACTTCTTCTGATGAATCAGGGCTGAGGGCTGGGCAGAAAGCAGCACAACAGCTATAAAGATGAAGGGGGGGGGGGGGTGGCTTTTAAACACAGGACAAGTCTCATACAGCCATTACCGACACTGCCTGAACCATTACCAACCCTGTCTGAACCATTACCAACACTGTCTGAAGGAGGAGAGGGGGGTTCTGTGTGATTTCAAATGAGCTCTCTGTCTCTCTCACTCACTCACACAGACACACACACACAATGTTTGGTCTGGTGACAATGAACCCCGCCACCCTTTCCGCCTGCTGATCCTTGAACTCTGACCTTGGTGACACAGACACAGGAGGGTTGCTTGGAAAACCCTGCATCCTGCCCTGTGTCTGCTCTCCACCCACAGATGCACAAACAGCAGCAGTTTCGTATGCAAAAAACATCATTTGCATAAACCCGCACTACTTTAAGACATTAATGATAGTTGACATTAAATGAGGGGTGTGTGTGTGTGTGTGTGTGAGAGAGAGAGAGAGAGAGAGAGAGTGTGTGTGTGTTTGTGTGTATGTGTGTGTGTGAGTGAGAGAGAGAGAGCAGGTGGGCTTTCCCAAGCACTACCACTCTCAGCACCATACAAGGGTGAAAATGAAATGCAAGGGTGTAAGGGGGACCAATGTGGGCTCATCCACACCCAGGACTGAAAGTCCAGTCACGTCAAGTTAAGTCACAGTAATAAGAGTGTCATCTATAATCTCAGTGTTAAACAGCACGGCTCAGAACAGGACCACAAGCCCATGTTCATTATTACGGAAATATTTATGAAAAAGTATCATAATTTGTGTAATTTCCATTAAAAGGGATTCAACAGCAAACTGTCTCCAAGAGTGTCTCTACACACACAAAAACATCACATCAGGACGCTACACATGACCTAATATATAAGCACACACAAACATAATACAAAAACTCATCAAACTCAGTCTAGCCTCATACACATTCCTCTTTGCATCATGTCTGTAAGACAAAGGCCAGTGCAGTATGAGACAAGCAGGCTCTCTCTCTCTCTCTCACACACACACACACACACACACACACATACACACACACAATCAAAAAAATGAAAAATTTAACACATTTCAAACCTCCTTTTCATTTATTCTAATTCTTTACCTGTACTGGGAACAATATAGTGCTTCTAACACAAAAAGAGGCCAAAGAAAAAAGCTAAAGAAAAAAGAAAGCATTGAAAAGAAGGCCAAATACCAAAAGAATGAATGGGTGAGAAACTTCTGAGTCACATGTCTGTCTGCCTGGTCCTGGTGACTCCCTGACAACACTGTCACTACACTGCCTTTCAGAAGCAGTGGAATGTTCTCTTGCCCTGATGCTTTACTGGGACAGAGGATAACGGACAGCCCACTACTAACTGCCAATTTGCGTAGTGTTGTCAGACTCTGTAAACCCTGTGTGACTTTTTCCTGTTTACAAGTCATTTTGGCCTGTTTATTTTTCAAAATGTTCACTTGACTTCTTGTCTTAGAAAGTCTCTCCTTAGAGCCAGGCTGTACTGACATCATGCATGCACAATCAGCATCTGACTCCCTCCCTCCCCGTCAATGGTTTAGTTAAACTTTGACTTCAATTTGACGTGGTACATTTTAGATTTGCCTAATGAAACTTCAAAGCTTCAACTTTTGGATTTACATCAATAACTTCAAAAAAAGGGGGGGGGGGCAAGCCTTCTCTCCTTTCCTAAGTGCATGATGCTGGACTAATCTAAACAAATCAGATGAGAGAAGAAGATGCCAAAAGAGTTTACATAAATGTGAGAGGAGGCTGCCAAGTGTTGGGTGAGAAGCAGCATAACGTCAGGTCTATGAGTCAGGACAGGAGAACTATGTCTCTCCAGTCAGCCACTCTCTCAGCACCCTCCCTAAACAGCTAGTCTAAGCCCAGTCAAAGAGAAAGAGAAAGAGAAAGAGAGTGGAGAGGAACGAGAGTGTAAGGAAATTAGGCTAGCAGCATACTATCCTCCCTTGTCTGTTCAGCAGGACCCCCATCCAGTGGACGCATCCCTGACTCATACATGGAGACATATTCTGAATGACTAATGAGACGGGAGGGGTGTCTGGGTGTCGCTCTGCAGTATTCCCATGGGCTCTTCCCCCTCTCCCAACCATCACCCCTGTCCAGACATTGTCACCACAACCCCCCAGTCTGAGAAGTCAATTTTGGGATGCTGGGGTGACAAAGGATCCCCAGTTGACACACACACACTACATCCCGCCCCATACACACACACTCAGTCTACCATATATCTGAGCCTTCCATGAGAAAGTGGACTGCATCCTGTGGTACTTCCAACAGGATGGTCCTGAGGTGATTTAAACATAAAGACTTGGATTGTAGCTCTAAGCGATGCAGAGTGCTGGGTAGTTTAGAAACAAAATGAATTCTTAGAGCAAAGAGAAAAAGAGACTGCCAAAAGACAAAGTCACCGAGAAAAACAGCATATGGCTTAACATGGTTCAGAGGAATAGAGAGAGACAGAGAAAGAGAGAGAGAGAGAGAGAGA
Source organism: Chanos chanos (assembly GCF_902362185.1). Lineage (NCBI taxonomy): Eukaryota > Metazoa > Chordata > Actinopteri > Gonorynchiformes > Chanidae > Chanos > Chanos chanos. The sequence continues at coordinate 23,293,757 of NC_044501.1, read as the reverse complement.
GAGAGATCATACAGTAGGTACTGTTAGTTGTCTAACGAAATCTATGAAAACTCGAGGTGTGATAGCTTCCACGCACTCAACAAATGATGAAGAACCAGTAGCAGACTGTTTGTCTGTACTGACTGTTTTATCCACACAGTTTTGCAGGACGAGGAAACAATAGACAGAGAAAGAGAGTGTTGCAAGGCAAGAGAGGAGCATGCTTGGAGAGGCGTTACAATCACGCTAGAGAGCATGTGGCAGCGAGCCAGGGTGGTTAATAATTAAATTACTAACACAGACAGGATCCGTAAATGGATTTAAAAATAGACACACTGCCCATATGAGATACTCCCAGCGTTCTAGACAGGACATCCCGAGACCGTGTGTGTGAGGGGGGTGTCTCTGCATTAGCATTTTGTGGTTAGTTATCGTCTGCTGTTGTTTCCCTATTTTGTGTTTGTTTGTTTTGTGACATTGATAAGCCTTAGCGTCTGCCGTGATTCTCTCTGCATGTTTCACTTGTTGATATTAACGCATGAGAGATCGTTCCGAGCGTCTGCGGTCGTTGGCGCACTCAGCTTCCCCGTAGAACGGGCACCGTGGGCTCACTTTTTCCGCTGCCCCCCTGCCAGAGCAGGCAGTGAGTGCCCACCACTGCCACAATCCTGAGCCACTCTCGAACACTAGCCAGATTTGGCCGCCCCAATCAATATTTCCATTTGCTCAATTTGAAGAAATTATTTGACTGTGTGAAAATCACACTGAGGCGGTTCGATCGTGAGAAATGTGCAAGCTGATTCTTCTCCTGTCATCGCTAACAATACCAGGCCCGTCTGTCCCAAAATGTAGCCTCGACTTTCTCTACACATACCGTTGTTTTGTTACTCCTTCTTCAGAAATGAGGTTAGACATAAAGGCACACCCACATACAGTCAGGAGAGATCTATCTGGGTTATTCAACATGTAGGTTGTCCGGTAAGAAATTGAAAAGACTTCGATTTACACACTTAGCTCTGTTAACGCTAACTAACAACTGAACAACCAGAGGCAGATGGCAACTCTTGAGAATACAAAGCGCGAACGGGCACAGAATACACCACGCCCTACACACACACACACACACACACACACACTCACGGGGCGAGAGACGACAGAAGTATTTACTGTGTTTTCTTTCATTTCACAACTGAAACGCGTTTGAGTCACGCGCAACCGGCGCCTTTCTTTGAAAAGATGTTTCCAATCAGATAAGAGATGAAAGGCTTTCTTTATGAAAGGATTCCTCTTTCCCCCCTCCTTAACCCCTTTTCATCTCCATATTTTGAAAACTGGCAAGATGCATTGTTTTTCTGTGACAATGAAAGATAAAAACATCCGTTGAGCGCCGTAAAAGAAGCGTATGCAATGCATTTTACCTTTAGATAAGACATGGTGTCACACCAACAAAACAAAACAATAATCGACCACACACACGGACGTCCAAACAAGCGCGTTTGCGGACACAGACCTGCTGAGTTACACACTAACAACTGTCACACAGATATACTCACATGCATACATACACATACATACACGCACAAACTGCCCCTCAGAACCGGCTTTGAAGACACGGAGGAGCAACAGCCTGTTGCTAGCACGTTGAAGTGTTTCCAAATGGATTAGCAAAAGGGGCTCTGCTCAGGGGCTGAGCGTAGGCTAAAAAAACAGCCTGTGTTTGTGTTTATAGGGGTGCACACTATTAAACAGCCTGTGTTTGTGTTTATAGGGGGGCACACTATTAAACAGCCTGTGTTTGTGTTTATAGGGGGGCACACTATTAAACAGCCTGTGTTTGTGTTTATAGGGGGGCACACTATTAAACAGCCTGTGTTTGTGTTTATAGGGGGGCACACTATTAAACAGCCTGTGTTTGTGTTTATAGGGGTGCACACTATTAAACAGCCTGTGTTTGTGTTTATAGGGGGGCACACTATTAAACAGCCTGTGTTTGTGTTTATAGGGGGGCACACTATTAAACAGCCTGTGTTTGTGTTTATAGGGGGGCACACTATTAAACAGCCTGTGTTTGTGTTTATAGGGGGGCACACTATTAAACAGCTGAGCTTCCTACCATTCCTAGGCCAAATGAAAAAAATAAAAAAACAACATGACACAGAGAGGACCCTGATGTCATGGCTTGGCTTTGGTGCCCCTGTTTTTTTGTGTTGGTGCTACATCTGTGGCAGGATAAATTTGTGAAAAGTAAAAACAACACCAAAGGGACCAGTAGGGACTCTGAAAAGAAAGTAAATGTCACTTAGTTAGAGGAAAGCAGTAGAAATGAAGGGAAAAGAGGAAAAGAAGAGCAGAGGGGAGAAGGCAGAACTTAAGTGCTGTAATTACTCTATTCACATTACTGACAGTACAAGCCCATCCCCAGACCACTCTGTCTCCCTCTCACTGTATTTCTGTGTGTCTGTCTGCATGCATATGAGGGAAAGGTAGTTTTGTCTCTTAATCTGAACACCAAACACACAGTCACATCTGTGTGGTTGATAAATGAGAGCGAGAGAGAGAGAGAGAGGGAGAGAGAGGAGGAGGAAAGAGCTGTGTGTGCATGTTACTCAACAAAGCAAAATGTTCCTGTCTTCCAGTATTACTATTTCCATGCATTCATACAGCTCGGGGTGAAATAAGTTCAAACTGCTGTAGGCTAATTGGTGCCCTGAGGATGGCAAACACAAGCACACACACACATGCACGCACACACACACAGACACAAACATGCATGCATGAACGCACAGACTTTCCCAAAGCGCTTTCAAAAAAAAAATTACCCCCCCCCCCCCCAAAAAAAACTTGATGAAAAAGAACAGACCACAAAAGGCATGCTAATGCAAGCTAATGCTAACGCCACAGTGACTCTTAAAGAAGAGAAAAAAATTGAACGGATTGATGGAAGGAATGGTCCTGATAACCGAATTACAGACAAAGCTAGGGAATAAAAAAAAGAACAAACACCAAAAAAGAAAGAAAAAGAAAAAGCAGCCTCTCACAGATTGTACATGTTCAGATTGCTGTGTCTGTGCGCACTGTGGTTTGTGGTTCTGAGGGTACCATGGCCGAGTCACTTTCCAATAATTTCCAAAACAAATGGGTACAGTTTTACACTATGTGTCATGGTGGATGGGAGATGACAAACATGTTTAGGAGAGTCTGGGCTGATTTATTTTCTGGCTGACGGGAGTTTGGGAGACACAGCTGATGTGACGGGCCCGGGGGGCTGACTGAGGACTGATGGTATGGAGATGGCAGGCAGGCGGTGAGTAAAAATCTAACCTTGCAATTAGAGGAGCGTCGAGTTCCGGGGAGGGAATGGTTTCAAACAGATGAGTTCACACCTGACTGTGACTTGGCATTCCAACACAGTGAGTGTGTTTCTCTGCGTGTACAGTCCCGGACGCCACAGAGTGTGTGTTACTCTGTGTGTACAGTCCCAGACGCCACAGAGAGGTGAGTGGCCACTGATTCAAAGGTCTGACTTCAAAATGAGGCAATGCTTGGTTTGTACCTCAAACTACAACTAAAGAGTAAGCCTTCCTCTTACACACGACTGCTCACTCAGTTACCCAGAGACAAACATTGCTGAGTTTTGGACCTCTGTATTTAAAAGTGTTGTCTCTGAGGGTCACAGTGACCAAACCGGGACTGATAGTCAATGGAAGACATTTAGACAGCCTGCATTTCCTCACACAAAAACAACCTTCACACACACGGTGAGGAAAAACCAAAGGACAGCAATTCAAAATATTTTGAGGAGAGAGAGAGAGAGAGAGAGAGAGAAAGAAGAAATAGAGAATGGTAAGTGGATAGGAGCTGCTTGTCACTAGCTGTATCTTCTGGAGAAAGAATATTGCCATGTTTCCTCTTAATTGAGAGCAGATTTGAACTCCCATCTCACGCTTTCTTTGGGCTTTATAAGAGGGTGTGTTGGGGGCCTACTGTAAATTGGGCTTTTCATGGGTGGTCTGACTAGTCATACTACATCATGAAGATGAAGAAACTCACTGCAATCATCTTGCTCTGAGCAGAGTAAACAGGAACTGGTGTTCCAATAAACACAAAATGGAGGGTGAGAGAAAGAGAGAGAGGACCTTGAGGGAGGAGGTGCGTAAGACCCCAGCTTGTGAGCACTCCTATAATTTTCAAATGCTCAACACAACTTACAGGAGGAAAGCTTCAGAAATACCGCCAAAAAAAAAAAGGGAAAAAAAGACAAAAGAAAAGGGGGTTGACAGAGAGTGCCTTTGTTTCACCTTCCTGCCCTAACAATGAAATCCCAAATGTCTTTTAGTAAATGAGAGGGGCAGAGAATAATCTGGAACACCTGAGGCCTTCCAGCTCTTTTTTCTTCCCTCCAAAGTCTTTCTTCATATTGAGAGGAATGTGACCTCTGTGTTTTCAACATCATGAAAGTTATAATGCAATGTTCCAACCTGCAGATGTGCAGTCAGTCTGAGCAAATGGTTGTTTCAAGTTCAAACATACAGAGACTGGATAGCACAGGTTTGGGAGCAGAGACTTGGTGAAGGAAAAGGGCTTTTGGGGCAGCAGAGATGCACAGGGATATGACCCTGACGCCCATCAGGACAGAGTGTGGGGGGAGGCCGGTCTCTCATAGGACAGAGTGTGGGGGGAGGCCGGTCTCTCATAGGACAGAGAGAACATCCTGAGGGGATGTGGACGGTGCACAGAGGTGTTCTTCACAATAATCTCTACTTACTTCTCTTGATTTAGAAAATCAATAGGCAAATGCAAAAGAGTGATATTCTATCCATAAAAGAGCTCAAAGGTGTCATTTTCACTTTTTAACACATTTTACTCATTTAAACACAGTGTTCAATGCAGTGTGCTCAATTATCAAGACCCTTGACCCAAAATACCAAACTAACTTTTCAGGCACAAGCTTTTTCATTTCCCTTAACCCTGCTTCCGCATTATACTTTCCTCATAACTCAAATATAATATAAAGTAATAACACATATCTCTGCTAACCTCAGACAATTCTCCAGCGTCACCAGACAACACAAAAAGACATTTGGGTTTAGTCTATATTCATGGCACAGTATGGCATTGTAAATCATTACAGTGCAATGCGAGTCAGACTGTTAAAGCAAATACACCTTCAGGTCACCATGGAAATGTCACATTCAAACAACTCACATTTCTTCACACTCTGTCCTTACAAAGACAAAGACAAGTTATTACAGTGCAATTGGTTTGTACTCTCTGAAGAGCACAGTTTGGTCACTCTGTATGGATTTGCCACTATTTCCTCACGGGTCACAGTGAGACGTTTGCCTGTGTGGATCTGTCAGAACACAGAGAAACAAAAAACAAATCAGACAGGATGGGGAGATGTCCACCACTTTCCATTCTCAATACCAAACTTCTCTTACAGACCAGTTAACATCAGACCACTGTTCCCAATAAGTACATTTTTTACAAATGTTCCTCGTGTATTTTGTCAACACCCAGATTCACACGAATGTTGTTTAGTTTCACCATGTTCCAGTGAAGGATCCCTTATTGTTTATGTTTTGTAAAGTGCCTGAGGTATTGTTAACCAAACAGACAATAACGATTAATACTGACTGGTCCTGTTCTATGAATAAAGCTTTTGAAAAACTTCACCATTCATTTCATACTACTAATCTCAATAAAAAGAGAAACAAAACAAAACAAACAAAAGAAAAAACCCACCCTGATATCACTGTGGCACTTCAGTGTGCTATTTCCACAGGCCTCTTCTCTTTCCATCACACCAAAAACAGTCCATGCCATATCAGCAGACTCATAGCCTTGCTTTAAACAGTCTAGACATTGGGAAAAACAGTCAATAGGAGGCCCAGAACCTGGCAAAAAGCCCCAGACTGTTTGTTAAGTTTTGAGAATCAGAGATAGGACCTGTTGACTGTCTGTCTACCACAACAGACCAATGTCTATTCACAGCTTGTCTGTCTACCCCAAAAGACCAGTGTCTGTTCACAGCTTCCGGTCTGGCTCTGTGTGACAGGGCTTGGAGTTTTGTCTGGGCATATTTAAGCATGGTGTTGTGTGGGTTGGTCCTCTATAATTTCATTTCTGAAAAAGAAAATGTTATTTTTACTGTTCTTTGTGTCTGTGTTTAAAAGCTTGCGTGATAAAATGCGTAGGACAGGCGGAATGACTGAGAAAAACTGGATGAGCGCAATCAGACTACCGATTTGACAGCTTAGCAAAAGATAAAAGTAAACATCTCTCAAATCAGCAGCAGAAAACAGAGCATCTTAAACTGTGTGACAGCTTTTAAAAAAGAATGTTTCAGGGTACTCCCCGCTCTCCTTTTTTAAATTTTATTCTTTTAGCTCCAACCAACCTTGGAATCAATTCGGATTTATCCTGAAATCTGCTACTCTTTTGGGAGTCAGACAGAAAAAAAAACAAAAAAACAAACAACCCCCCGCCAATCCTAACAAGTCCACTGTACCTCATTCTACCCAACACATAATCAGCACAACGCTAACGCAAAAAATGCCCCCTCCCAAAACAGTCGTAACAATACTCCCTCCCATAACAACGTCCAAACCAAGCACTCACATAGCTCCACTAACAGAACACTGCTTTTCCATGACTCTCCTGGCACAGGAGACAGCCACACAGACTACACAGGCTTACAGGTACATGGACGTTAGAGCAGGTTTTTCATTTCCTTGTATTCTTGACTAAAAACCTTTTATTTTGATGTAGTGTCACTGGAACTGTTAGGCATTACTGAGTCTTGAAACACTGATAAATCTTTCAAATTCACAACACTCCACACACAATGCTAGATTCATCTGAGACTGCCCAACAGGAGGAGGGAGTGCAGAACAGGAGGGGGGAGAGAGAGAAAAAGAGAAAAAGAGAGAAAAAGAGAGAGCGAGAAAGAGAGAGAAGGAGAAAGAGAGGGAGGAAATGATAACTGAATGAAGGCTCCCTGTCCCCAGCAGTTTCCTCTCAGAGCTGTAATTCATGTTTTTTGGGGGGTTTTTTTATTGTAGCAGATCTGATTTCCATTCCACTCCTTCTTTTGGGTTTGGAATGAGAGTTTGTGTGTGTGTGTGCGTGTGTGGTGTTCATGCGCACGGGAAGGAAAGAAAGAAAGAAAGAAAGATGTAGATATTTGGATCTTGGATTACTGAGGAATGTTTTATTTTGATGAAGGACAGGGAAAAGAGAGAGGACCTGTCTAGACTGCTCTGTGGAATTTGAACGGTCCAGATTCTATCTTTTCATATTACATTCATACCCTCTGGAGGGAATGACTCTGATCACCACACAATCACTTCTTTTATTGTCAATGTACCAACCATTCATTTAACAACAACAACAACAACAACAGCTGACATACAAGGAAATGTGTTTGAACCACTAAATTGGTTTTATGAACTAGAGACAGCGACTATCACAAAATATCACGTACAGTCACGAAAGACTGTACATGAGAGTTTTTGCCATTTCTCGAATAGTTGAGATGAGACAGACAGACAGAAACAACCAGCTACCCACTTTTCTCGTCATAACATTCCTGCCAGCTCTCAGTGACAATGGAAATGACCATATCTAGTTTCACCGTTGGACAAAATTGATAAGTATACAGAAAGTACAGTTTGATAATCCGTGCCCTCAAGACAGAACATCCTGCATCCTCCACATGGGAGACAAAGACAGCAACACACAAGCACACGCATAGAAGGGTGCACAGAAGCCTCTGCACTGAGGAAAAAGTTGACCTCAGTTAGCATTTAACGTTCTGTGTACCGTAATGAAACACTTCCATTCAAAGATGTAAAGATAAGATAAGTAAAGATAAAATAATGAATATATACCTGTACATTTGGTGCTCACGCACAGTCAAGTAACTGTCAGCAAACAGCGTGGAACAGTTGGAGGTTTTAAAGTAAATATTTACACATTTTAAATACATGTTTACATAAATTTAATTCTCAATAAACATGTGTAAAAATTAACGCTACGCTTGATGTTTGCTGTATGTACGAACATTCCGTCTAATTATATCACAAGCCTGCAGTGATCTAATTTATGGCTGATTATTAGCTACACTAAACAATCCACCCGCCGTCTGACGCACTCAAGAGTTAAGTTTGTTGTGACGACGTCTGGCACAAAAAATCGCTTCACTGAGCGACTATTCCAGTTGTTTGAACTAAAACAAAATGTCCTCTAACAAATGGTCGCTCTGACAAACTCCTGTTGTCGTGGACACACAAACATTTATAGATGAATTGTAAACCACTTAAAGCTACCTGTATGAACCACAGAACACAGGCTGAAATATCTGAGTACCTTACAAATTGAGACCGAAGCGTTGCTAGCTAATGAAGTCGAATAACTACCAAACGGCATCAAGGTTATATCAAACGAAGTTCTCAAGTAAGGAACATAAAAAGTGAGATACTTACTGATCTCCATACTTTGGAAGGAAGTCGAGCGTTTGCAGTTACAAGTACAGGATACATTGGTCTGAATAGCCGTTGTACCGTTTATTAGACCCATGAAGTTGAACATTTAAATCTGGAAGCTTATGTTGAAAAGATTGCTTCAACTGTCCTTTCTTTCCCTATAATGATCAAATAAAACATTGACGATGTGTATTTTTTCTTCCTCTGATATAATTTCTTTTAGAAAGGAAATCAGGGGTCTGTCGCGGTTTTCGTCTGCCGTCGTCCCCCCCACCCCGGGGCCGCTGTCTGCCCTCCGTACGCCAGTATTACGATGTTATCACCAGACAGCTTGTGCTACTTTCCACCCGTCTGCCTGACGGACTTCTGAGGTCGTCTCATTCAAGTCCAAGTCGGTTGAGATTCCCCGAAGGCGGGGCTTGAAGGCAGACAGGATTACGTCAATGCCAGACTTGGCCTTCCAGGAGTGACAGAATGCTTGGCCAATCATTCATTATACGTGTATACGATGCCTCCGGTGGTCAACTCGAAATGAAAGCAGTTTAACAGCAGGTTACCCCTGTGTTGCGCGAGGAATTCTTCGACAAATTGACACTTTCAAAAGAATGCATATTACGAACTACTAAAAGTAATTAAGTTAGTCTATACTCAAACTGGGCTTATATCTGCCTGTTAGTATCACGAGCACTGATCTTTAATAACGTAAGAACTAAGGTAACGTTATCAGATTACAGAACAAACTGACATTACTGTACATGACAGTTATGCTTAATATTACAGTCAGTCAGTATAATGGCTGGCAGAAAGTCAGACCTCCATCAAACTACTACACTGTTGGGATTTTCTGTGTAACCTATTGTTTGTTACGCACAGATGGTGAAACTATGGTGCAGTTTTCTTCCTTATGGAACAGCCATCGCAGCTATTTAAGATGAAAACGTAATTTTTCAGGAATAATAGATTCAACTTTCCTCCAGATCGTTTGAATTTACTTAAAAAAAACGTGGACGTTTGAATTTATTGAAAAAGACGTGTTGTATAAAAAGGTGTTATGATAATACAAATGGTTAATGCATTACGTGGAACACAGTACATTTTGCACTATGAGTGTCTGTTTAGATTTAGAGTTCACGGAGGATAAGTAGGCAATTTTTAAAACTACATTTAGCCCCCTAGCGGCTAAATAATGACCTGCATTTAATCTCAAGCAGTTTTGCGAGATAGTGGTATCTGTTTACTTTTTAAAAACACATTGTCGATACTCGTTCATTTCAACACCTGCTTTAGTAGGTCTGATATTATTTTTCTTACAGTAACGGTACATGAATCCTCTGTTAAATTTTACTGGGAAAATACTACGCCCATCTATTGGCCGAATCATTTGCCGCATGTATAGTCTGCCTCTAGTGTCATTTAGTGCTTGTGTGTTAGTCAGGGAAGCTTTGTGTGATTCAAACAATGGCTGTCCTTACTGTTTAATAGACTAATACAGACTTTTCTGCGAGCATAAACTCGTGCCAAGGCACGAGAATTAAAAGACTTCCTTATAACCCTGTAATTAAACGCTCAATTAATTTGCAGATTTGCATTTGGGATACGTTTTGTGTATTTGTCTGAGTAGAGAGTATGTTTGAAAACACCCAAAGACTAAATGCAGGTTATCGGACAGAGTCATGCTGCGAGAGGCGCATGGGTGCGACTACATTCCATTCTGTAAGCTTCACTGTTTTCAAAGCAAATACAATTACGTCTGTGTAGTCAGTGTCATAAAGGCGTTGTATGCCAAAACGTCAGTCTCTCCATTTCATCCATTTAATGTCTTTTGTACATGGGCGCTCCAGCTGTACTCTTCTTAAGGTCATCTCCTCAGAAGTTTCCACGGAAAGGCATTTTGAGAGACATAGGCCGATACGTATTGTCTGAATGTGTTTTGTGCCTGCACATTTCATGTATTTTACGGTATGCACTGCTATATGGCCCTGCTTTTAAAGTTCATACATAATACATTTATCAGTTTGCAATCATGACTCATTAACTCAAGACAATATGCTGCCAACCCTTTAGTATCCAAATATCTTTTCGTGATACATCAGTAGAAAATTAATAGACTGTTAAATCCCCATCTTTGAATCCACTATCATCGTACATATTTTTGTGTCTCGTCTGTCATCGGAGAAATAGTCGATGGCATTTACTTAACAGTCAAGTAAGATGTTGGTCAATACCAGGATCTCAGGATTTTTATTGGGAATGCATTAACACTCTTTAATAATAGGTCTCACAGGTGACTTTGAACACTTGGGCTTTGAGACATTCAGTTCACTAACACAAACAAAATACTTCTGGCAAAATGAATGCTTGTGTTTCAGTTGAAGAGTACAGATGGCTTTTTTGATAAATACTTTTTCTTTCAATTTGCCATTTATTTGACTTGAAGCATTTCAGGAACTTCCTTGCTCTGACACAATCTGTGGAGTGCTGCTATTAGCTGTGAAGCTCTTCAAGAATACATTGAGTCTTAGAGCTAAAGGAAATAGCAGTAAAACTTGCACTTGACAGTGCAATGAGCCACCTAAAGCTGGCAGAACTGACTCAATGTGCCATAACCTAAATGTCACAAATGTCTGGACATCTGAGGGAACACAGTACCATTTCTCCACAAGAAGTCATGTCAGTTGTGTCTGCAGCACTTCTCACAAGTGTTTACTTGTGTTGAGATCTGGCAACTAATAGTTTTTATGTTCATCAAAAGAGTCATCGATCACTCATATTCTGTGTTTTAGCATTGTCTTCCTGGATCGGACCATTCGCACGAGTACAGAAATGTTGCACCACTGCTCATCAGCCAGTTTGGCTTCTTATTGCTGGCATTTACCTTTCCCACTAAGGGGCCAATGATGCCTGTATTGGTTTCTTTTCATACACTCACACACACACACACACACACACACACACACACACACAGAGCGAGAGAGAGAGAGAGAGAGAGGGAGAGAGGGGGGGGAGAGAGAGAGAAAGCAACATTGGTCTGTTTTCTGAGAACTGCCTAAATTATTATCTTATTTAACTTATCTTATTTGACCATATGTCTATCCTCTGCTTAGTAGTTTTTTCCTTCTATGGTTGTTTTTATAAAGTTCTTGACAGATTTTTCTTGATTAAACTGCCTGCTGAAGCCCTGGACTGATATCTACAGGCAGTTGTTCCAGGTTTGCTTGTCCATTTCACCTTGTGCCTCAGCCACTGTATGGACATCACTGTTATGTTGCACAACTGCAGCTGGTCCTAGTGCCTGGTATCCGGTAGGCGATTTGTTTGGACAGCAGGTTAACAAGGGGAATGCATTTTAATCATTTTGGTAACAAGGGGGATAGCACCCCCCATTCAAATCACTTATAGCTGATATCTTTCCCTCAGACCTAGATGCCAGATCATCGTCTCCCTGCAAGCCAGACCCCACCTGTCATTTGGGGTCCACGAGGTCTCTTCCTTTAGCCATGTAGCCAAACATCACAGGTCACTGAATCTGCCTTGTGGTTTCATACATGATCCCAAGCATGTAGGAAAGTGAACTATGTAATTAACGTAGTAACCACACCAGTGTGGAAGCACTTGCTTTTGGCTGCATCTCCTATTGACCTAAGTATTTGTTTTGGAACTCATCTGTCGATTTAGAGAGCAGGCAGTCTGGTGCTCATTTTCTACCTTTTGTCTGCCTTCTCCTTTACATCTGTTTGCCTTGGCAATGCAGTGCATTCTGCATTCTACTTCTGCATTCTGCAGTGCCTTCCAAATGTACGTCTCCTCATGCATGACCCAGTGATCTAAAACCACTCAAAGCTTCAGTCAGAACTGCACAGCCACTACCTGCATTTCAGCACACCCCAAAAACGCCACCTTTCAAATTACATCTTGACTATATATCATGCAAATACAGTATATATCATATCACTATATATCATGTACTCCAGTGCCTACCTAGCTCTCACTGTTGATTTGCTTCTGAATTGTATTTGTTTCTTTTGTTTTTGTATTTTGTATGTGCCATTCACTATCCATATGATTCCAAAGTCTTTTGGACTTTTGGACAACTGTAATTCCTCGTGTCATTTACCCCAGAAAAGCCACTGGTGTTTTATCTTTGTGTGACAGTCAAGAGTCTGGACTGAGTGTACAGAAGAACTGTAAGCATCTTGTACAAATTGCTCTAGCAAGTTAGATAGTCCGCTCAAAGAATAAATGTAATCATATGTCAGTGTTCTACTCCCTAAAGAACACATTGAATTACCGGTGAATTTGTGTAATGAAATGAAAGAAACACTCTTTGCTGTTTAGAATAATCTACACTCATAAGAGTAAATGCATTCAGAGGATTCAAAAAGGTCATAAATGGCCTCTCACATGTCGCATTAATGGTGTTTAATGGTTGAAGAACAATTCAGTGTGTAAAATGAATGATGTCAAAATTCATTTGCACTGGAAAAGCAACACTCACTAATGTGCTATGCAGCTGAACAATATAATGTGATAAAATAAACCAAAAAGAACAATCAAAATGACTTGCACTAGATATTTCTGTTTTCGTCATACTCAGAATCTGAACTATACTGGGCAAGCTGTTCATTCTGTGCATCATGTAATCATTTAAAAAGCAACATTTTGTGTGTTTCGTGGAAGCAGTATCTATGTGAAATGATATTCATTGGATGCTAGCTGCTAGCAAGCTGTGTGGTTATGTGTTTATGTGTCTGTAGAAGTGATCATTTTTTACACTGATTTGTTGAATGGTGGTTCAGAGTGACTGACAGCAGAAGTAGGAGGGTGTGACAAGCAGTGTTCAGGGCTGAACTTTCAGAGGAAAGAGGGCAGAGTGACTTTGTTGATGAGGATATGAGCCTCTGATTTGCATTCATTTTTTGTTTCAGTTGCAGTCATGTGGCTTGTAAGCCTTTAATTAATTCCCACTAATCAATTCTCAATTTATTACCAAATTATCAGTCTACTAATGACCACTCTCTTATACGCATACTATCATATAGAAAACATGGGGACTGAGAAAAAGTTTCTTTCTTTCTTTCTCTTTTTCTTTCTTTTTTCCACGAAACATACAAACATTATTACAGACTGGTAATATGTGGTAGGTACAGAATGTGGAGTTATGGTGAGATGATGAGTGTAAATGTGGCGTAACGGTGAGATGATGAGTGTAAATGTGATGTTATGGTGAGATGATGAGTGTAAATGTGGAGTTATGGTGAGATGATGAGTGTAAATGTGATGTTATGGTGAGATGATGAGTGTAAATGTGGCGTTATGGTGAGATGATGAGTGTAAATGTGATGTTATGGTGAGATGATGAGTGTAAATGTGGCGTTATGGTGAGATGATGAGTGTAAATGTGATGTTATGGTGAGATGATGAGTGTAAATGTGATGTTATGGTGAGATGATGAGTGTAAATGTGGCGTAACGGTGAGATGATGAGTGTAAATGTGGCGTTATGGTGAGATGATGAGTGTAAATGTGGTGTTATGGTGAGATGATGAGAGTAAATGTGGCGTTATGGTGAGATGATGAGTGTAAATGTGATGTTATGGTGAGATGATGAGTGTAAATGTGGCGTTATGGTGAGATGATGAGTGTAAATGTGGCGTTATGGTGAGATGATGAGTGTAAATGTGGCGTTATGGTGAGATGATGAGTGTAAATGTGGCGTTATGGTGAGATGATGAGAGTAAATGTGGCGTTATGGTGAGATGATGAGAGTAAATGTGGCGTTATGGTGAGATGATGAGTGTAAATGTGGCGTTATGGTGAGATGATGAGAGTAAATGTGGCGTTATGGTGAGATGATGAGTGTAAATGTGATGTTATGGTGAGATGATGAGAGTAAATGTGGCGTTATGGTGAGATGATGAGAGTAAATGTGGCGTTATGGTGAGATGATGAGTGTAAATGTGATGTTATGGTGAGATGATGAGAGTAAATGTGGCGTTATGGTGAGATGATGAGAGTAAATGTGGCGTTATGGTGAGATGATGAGTGTAAATGTGGTGTTATGGTGAGATGATGAGTGTAAATGTGATGTTATGGTGAGATGATGAGTGTAAATGTGGCGTTATGGTGAGATGATGAGAGTAAATGTGGCGTTATGGTGAGATGATGAGTGTAAATGTGGAGTTATGGTGAGATGATGAGTGTAAATGTGGTGTTATGGTGAGATGATGAGTGTAAATGTGGCGTTATGGTGAGATGATGAGTGTAAATGTGGCGTTATGGTGAGATGATGAGTGTAAATGTGGCGTTATGGTGAGATGATGAGAGTAAATGTGGCGTTATGGTGAGATGATGAGAGTAAATGTGGCGTTATGGTGAGATGATGAGTGTAAATGTGATGTTATGGTGAGATGATGAGTGTAAATGTGGTGTTATGGTGAGATGATGAGTGTAAATGTGGCGTTATGGTGAGATGATGAGAGTAAATGTGGCGTTATGGTGAGATGATGAGTGTAAATGTGGCGTTATGGTGAGATGATGAGAGTAAAAGTGGAATTTTGGTGCCACCCTTCCTAGGCATCAGGACTACATTATGCCAGTTTGCCATCCACTGCATGCATGAGGTAATGTCACGGCAGAATTGTGCCACCAGTCTTGCACACCCTGCAAGAGCCATCTCACTCTCTCTCTCTCTCTCTCTCTCTCTCTCTCTCTCTCCCTGTCTTACACTTGCCACAATCTCACCAGTCTCTTATTGTCTTCATTTTAGCCTCTATTGCTGTAAATGTTTTATCCCCTGTGAGATGGAAAAGAGGACCTGATTTTACCTCCGTTTGAAACTGAGGACATTGAACACTTTGCAAAACAAAATGGGTGACAAATTAACACTGTTATTTTTTTCCTTCCTTTCATCTGAAGTTTTTACATACAATTTGACCAAACGGCATCTTGCTTGGTCATCGATGAATTGTGTGGATTTCCTGTCATTCCTTGATCTCATGTGAAAGAAACTCCACACTGGGAACAATCAGAGCTCTCTGACAGAAGAAAACAAAACTTCTATATCTTTATCTCATCTAAATTTCCCAGTGGCTTCTGCTAAACACCATACACAGACAAACACGTGAGTAATGATTCACTGCATTCATGATTCTCTGTCACTCTATGGCAGATTATCATTAACTCCCATTGATATCATTAGCCCAGATGTCATGCATTCTTACAGTGATGGCTGACATACGATAAACATGAAGTGTGTGACCCATCCGTTTAATTCATTTTATCAGTAACAGTCAGATTTGATTTGTTTTCACCACGCTGGTTGCCTGTAATTTGGTTAATGAGGTAAATTCTTTAAATGAAGGGCTTTCATAAGTGCATGACATAGATAACCTTACATGATCAATAAGAGACTATGACTGACAAATCCAGAATCTAAAGCAGTGCCTGAGACTTTCCTCATCCTCTTTTGCAAAGCACCAGAAAATGTCTTCGCCTTGTCCTCCTAAAGGCTTTGAACTTGGTTTCAGAGATAATTATTCACTGTTCCTAAATTCACTCTGTGGTGACTCATGGTAACCAAAGCTCCGTGACTGATTTCACCACAGCAATTCTCATCAGGCCATGAAGCTGATGCATCGCTTCTTTCTCTCTTTCTCTCTTTCTCTCTCTCTCTCTCCGTCATTCTCTCTCTCTCTCTCTCTCTCCCCCCCCCCCTCTTTCTCCCTTACTCTCTTTCTCTCTCTCTCTCCATCTACCTCGCCACTTCTCTCTGAGTCTCTCTCTCCCTCTGTGATTCTCTCCCTCTTCCTCTCCCCTCCTCAATTCTTTTTCTTACTCTCTTTGTCCTTCTCTCTTTCATCATCTCTTTCCAGTTCTGTCTATCTTTCTCACTCTTTCCTGCTCTCATCGGCACCCCTCTCTCCCTCTCTCTGTCGCATGCCCCCACTCTCTCTTTCATTTCATGTAATCAGATGTCTAGACAGTGGCTTCTGGAGACTGATGGGCAGGAATACCTGAGAGAGCCTGTTTTTTCTGTTTGGTGCTTGTCTGATGTGTCTCTCTGTATTGCACTCATGCTCCATTGTCTCAAATTAACTCCCCTTTCTGATTCTCCATCTCTCTCCTCCTCTCTCCCTCTCTCTTTTAGTGTCTCTTTGTGAATGGCCTTTATAAACACAGTGAGTTTTTTTTAAGGTAACAAATTGCTTTAAGAGTGGAACTGCAGGATCATCTATGTATGTAATGTAGACGGTAGTTTTCAAAGAGAAACTGAAGGTCAGAGACATTCTTTGAAGTGGAACAGAGTCATGGAGACTGCTCTTAACTGACGCTGTGCTCTTTGAAAATATGAAGTAACGAGTGGATTGGGTCTACCCATGATCCTCTGTTTATATCTGAGATATGGCGTCACTTAAATTTCAGCTTTGCTGGGGTCTGTCACTTTTCCTCAGAAACTCAGACTCATATTTCAACTCCTTAAATATTTAAATTATTCCTGCTCTCTTTACTGTTTTACATGAATAAAGTCAAACACCTTACGCTTCCCAAGAAATATTTCCTGACTCCTTTATCAATCAGTTATCTTTCTATAAATGTGTATAGATAGATAGATAGATAGATAGATAGACAGACACACAGACAGACAGACAAACAGAAACATAGATGGACAGACAGACAGACAGACAGACAGATAGATAGATAGACAGATAGATAGATAGATAGATAGATAGATAGATAGATAGATAGATAGATAGATAGATAGATAGATAGATAGATAGATAGATAGATAGTCTGTAATACATGTTTTAGCAGCTGATGCTGAACTTTGCAAACTAGCTGTCATGTTTGATGTTTTCTTGCTGAATCACTTGCATGATTTGCAAACACAGGAAAAGACAGGGTTGAGTGTGCATTGGATTGGTGTCATTGGATTGCTAAATTCAGGATGGAGATTGTGAAATAGGTTCTAGATTAAGTGTCTGTGGTATCTGTGTTCTTATACACAACCTCTGTAGTCTGTGGTCACTACAGTGGGTGTACTAGCTTACAAGCTTCCATAATTACCACATTAATGATCAACATGTTATTAATGTTAAATTAATGTTGAGGTTAATGTTGAGGTTACAGTTTAACAATAATTCTTAAACCACAGTTCTGTATGTAACAGTTACGTAAATACTTTAATTCAATTAATCAATACAATTAATTCTTGTAGGTTTTTTTGCCAAATTCAACGGGCTGATAGTGGGAAAAGAGTGTGTGTGTGTGCTAGTGTACGCGTGTGCGTATTTGTGTGAGTGTGTTGGGAAGGGGGTACATTTCTCTCCCCTAACACTTTCTGACAGCCAGCTGTAGGTGCCAGACAACTCTGCAGTGGCCTTTCTAACCCACCCTCCCCTCCCTTCCTCCATAACATGTAGATGAATGTCCCACAAATAGAGGCTTCTTTGGACAGGCACAGCCAGTTGTCATCCCTGTTAATCCCCCCATTAATGTCTGTCTGTGATTCTCTCCACAGGTGTATGTGTGTGTGTCTCTCTTGATAGACGTGTATAATTCTCTCTAAAGGTGTATGTGTGCGTTTGTCTTGATGGATGTGTGTGTGTGTAATTCTCTCCATAAGCGTGTGTGTGTGTGTATGTTTCTCTGGATAGACATGTCGGTATGTAATTTTTTCCATAGGTGTATGTTTATTTTTCTCTGGCTAGACATGTCGGTGTGTAATTCTCTCCATAGACGTGTATTGCTCTCATTCTCCACATGTCTGATTCCGAAATGGCCCCAGACACCGTCATATGGAGCCTGTTCATCCACATTGGAATTGTCTGCACCTTCTAACTCTGTGGAACCTAAAACAACATGGCTTTTTCTCTTGACCTGCATGTTGTGATTCCAGAGCTGGAGCAGAGGCATGAGGTTAATTTGTCATCATTAACTATGGCTTAATCTGTCTTTTCTCCTGGGACATGCTAACTAAATCATCTACTCTGATAACTGGTCTCTAACTGGAGTTAAAATCAATACCCTGGACAGTATGGGGTATTGTCATGCTTGGACCTTTTGAAGTGAGCTAGGCTACTTGTCTGGATGGTGTAGGCGGAAATCACTTCACATGACAAGGAATCTTCTGTTTATGGACTTTACTGAACTTCGGCAGGTGAGTACAGAACACACAGGCGTTTACATCAATGAGGGCAGTTATGCAGGGTTGCGGACTCCAGCTCGGGCACAAAACAGCAAGCTAGCACTGTCCGTGTGATGAGCCGTGAGCACCGTTGTTCAACCTCAACTAGCCCTGATTTCGCTACATCTCTCATGTGTGATCGTGTCACATTCCTGACCAATCAGCATGCTACATTTAATACAGGCAACACATTTTTTTTAATCTTTTTTTGTAAGGGGAGGGAGAGAGGACAAACTTACATATCATGAACTGCCTTACATTACCCCCCTCCTGGAATACTGAGTCCCTTCAGTACAGATGACTCAATGAACATGTCCACGAACTAAATTATCACTGTCAGCTTACATCACAGTCTTGGCTAACTCAAAACACATATAGCCAAACGGCAGTAAAACACCCCTTTCTTTTCTCTGTGATCACTCTCTTAAGTTCGAATGTTTTAATGTAAACCCTTAACTCAGATGAATTAACAAATCTGCAGATTAACTAAACAGTCTCTCTTTTAACAAGTAGTTCCTGAATCTCTCTGGTTTATGAATTACACATCCACTGGAGGTTTTAACATTCTTTTCTGGAATGTCTTTGACCCCTCGGTTTTTTTCCTGCTGAGACCTTGAAGCTTTGGGCTGAGGTGTTTCCTCTTCAGCATGTGACTCTCAAGAAGCTCCTTCCTCTGCTGGATCTTTATCATTGTCTTTTTGTAGTGGCAGCTACCAACGAGACATCCTCTTCAGGTAGCTGTGTAGCCGGGTCTTGCAACTGCTGCAACCCTTGAATCTCGTAAAGGACAGGACCATGGCATGCAAAAACAATCAAGAGGCCCCTCTAAGGTGCTTAAAGCTTGGGGCTTAGTCCCTTCTTTTTGGTGTCATCCTTTATATAAACCAAATCATCAATGCTGTAGGAATGCTCTTGTGCTTGAACATCATACATCTTCTTCTAACGCCCTTGTGCAGTACAGAGATGCTCTCTCACCGTGTTTTGTGCCTCCCTGAGTCCTTCTTCCAGGTTGTAAAGGAAATCTGCTACCTCCATTTGGTCAGATTTGAGTTCTGCAGCCTCAGACTGGACATCCGGTGGTTGGTGAACTTCTTAGCCAAGCATGAGCCTGCTAGGTGTGAACCCCATGACTGCATGCTGGGAACTGTGGTAGGCTGAGGTGAGTACTAGCAGATGCTCATCCCAGTTCTTTTGGTTCTGGTTCACGTAGCACTGGATCATCTGGAGTAAGGTTCTGTTGAACCGTTCCACCTGTCCGTTAGAGGCAGGATGGTGGGGGTGGTCCTTGCCTTTGTGATCTACAGGAGCTTGCATACACTCTGAAACAGGAATTCTCAAAACGGTGACCCTGCTAAGTGTGCAGCTCGGGGGGAGGGGGGGGGGGCTCCAATAAAGTCATACACAATCTTCCTGGCTGTTGTTTCTTCCTATTGGTCAGGAAGAGGTGAGGCTTCGACCCATCAGGTAAACTGGTCAATTATGACAAGTATATACTTGTTCCCAGAGCTGGATACAGGTTGAGCATCCCTAATCTGAAAATCCGAAATGCTCCAAAATCTGACACTTTTTGAGCGCTGACATGATGCCACAAGTGGAAAATTCTACACCTGAGCTCTTTTGCCCATGTGGAGCCCTGACACTCTGTTGCGCCAGTTTGTTGCCAACCATTGTCAACGCCAGACCTAAGTGCATCACTCACTGTGTTTTTTGCTTATTATTTGCTCTATTATAAAAAGATATTGTTGATAAGTGATAACGTCGTAGCGCAACACATTACTGGCGTGTTTGTGGTGATGCTGGTGTAAACAAACCTACTGTGCTCCCTGTCATATAAAAGTATAGCACATACAATTACGTACAGCACATACTACTTGATAATGATAATACACAACTATGTTACTGGTTTATGTATTTACTGTACTGTACTTTTTATTGTTATTTTAGAGTGTACTCTTTGTAAAAGTTTTCTGTAAAACAGTATGCAGTGTTACGCTGGCAGCAGCCTCACACATCTTGTGTTTACCGCATCTCTGTGCACGTTTGTAGCCTAGGAGCAATAGGCTATACCCTATAGCCTAGGTGTGTAGTAGGCTATACCATCTAGGTTTGTGTAAGTACACTCTATGATGTTCACACAGTGACGAAATTGCCTAACGACGCATTTCTCAGAGTGTATCCCCGTCGTCAAGCTGTGCACAACTGTACTCCAAAATCTGAAAAAATCCAGGCCCAGGCATTTCGGATAAGGGATACTCAACCTGTACCGGCAATGGCCCAAGGATGTCTAAATGGAGACGGTCCAGAGGTGCTCCAGCTTGGTAGCTTTGCAGCTTGGCTCGTTTCACTTGATACAATGATACACTTCGTCTGGGACTGGACACTCTGCTGTTGGTGTTTACAGACAGGCTATTTCTCAGGTGATCACACGGGAGAAATGATAGCCACAGGTCTCAGGGAAGCTCTTGAGTCATGCGGAGTGCATGAGGATCACCTAGTCTGTGTCACCACGGATAACGCTACGAACAACATCCTTGCACTTCAGCTGAATGATTGGACATGCTTACAGTGTTTTGGCCACCGTCTTCATCTAGCCATTTGTGAGTGTCTAAAACAATGTAAAAGTATATTTCAGTAATAATAAACCTTACAGTAGGCCATGTAATATTTTACTGTCTTGTAGGTGCTATGTTGTTGTCATGTGACACGGATGTTAAAAGATGAATGGGGGTGTACTCGAAGTAAATCCCGTTTTAAGTGAGCTGTTTGCTACTAAACAAATCACACTGTATTTTTCTTAAACCCCTAACTCGCCACAAATGGTATTTAGAGCTCAGTCTATCTGTTGAAATTGACCAAAATAATGCCAGTGATTGAGTTTCTGAGCATCTAAAAGCCAGTTTAAAGGCTTAAAATCCTGAATACTCCCCCTGACCTTGTGAACAATTTTCAAAAGTCATTATTTTTCCCAACCCCTAGTGCACATCTCTATACAGTAAAAATAAAATATAATTTATAAATTAAAATTTTGATAGGAAATATAATCATAATAATGTATTACCTGTCCTGTAAAGTGTAATATAGAAATGTATATATATTACATTGCTCTGTGTAAATAATGGAGAAGATAAAAGTGTGAAACTACCTCAACTGGAACGAGCAGTCAGCGTCTGCAAGAAGTTGCTAAGTGCCTTCTCTAATTCATGGAAGAGAAGACGTGAACTGACCAAGGCTCAAGCAGAACTGGGCTTGCCCGCTTATCAGCTGATCACAGACACCCCTACCAGGTGGGTCTCTCTGCAACAAACGATTGAAAGGGTCCTAGAGCAGGAGAAAGCTCTCTCACAGGTCCTCCATGCCAACAAGAAAACGTGACATCTGGTCCTATCTTGGCCAGACTTAAAAGTTTTAAAGTCTGTGAAGAAGGCATTGAGCCAGACGGTCCCTAAGTCAAGCAGAGAGTCCATTGAAAAGGAACTCAACCTCTATGTCCAAACCGTGGAGACAGGTCCAGAGTCAAACCCACTGGAATGGTGGAGGCAGCATGAGGCACATTTCCCACTAGTGGCCAAGATAGTAATGAAATACTTATGCATCCCTGCCACAAGTGCTCCATCAGAGCGGGTGTTCAGTACAAGTGGGAACATTGTGACATGTCAGAGGTCATCACTTAAACCAGAAAGAGTTGACCAGCTTGCATTCCTGGCTCTTAACCTGTAAAACTAACTCCTTAGGATTTGGCAACACCAAGCAAACATTTTTAAGCATTGTTGCCAGATATTTATTTTGTTTGTGGCACTTTGGTTGTTTTCCTATAATGCTATAATTCAAGCTTGAGGGAGTGTTTTGTTTACTTGCTATATTTTATATATTTATACTTTGAGCCTTATTTTGCTGCTATAGTTTAAAGTTGAAAGCGTTCCATGTTTACATTTGGTACTTTATATACCAATATTTATTTTAGGCCTGTATTCATTTTTGTTTGCTGCTACAGTTCAAACAGTTCTACACTTAAAGAGTATAATATGTTTGTTTTTGATATTTTTGACCATATTCACATTCTAGGTCTATATTTATTTTGTTTGCAACTGAAGTTGAAGAGTGTTTTGTATTTACCTTTTTATATTTTATACATTAATATTTTATATTTTGTTACAAATTTGCACAAAAGTTCTAAATAAAAGGAGAAAAATAATCAAATATGAGTAAGTACCTTTTATTTGTTGAGTATATAATTCAAAATGTAATAAGAAATAGTCCTTCCCATGTGCTTATATAAAGAATTTATTAATTGAATTTACAGAAAATGTGTGATATCATGATATGTATCGTTATCGGGCTATGAAATGATCTATATCGGGATATGAAATTTTGGTCATATCGCATAGCCCTAGTCTTATGTAGGCTTGTCAGATCACCTCCAGAGAAACTCCTATACAGCTCCTCGGAGATTACCGTTGTCTGAGCTCCAGTGTCCCCCATAGCCTGTGTTAGAACACCGTTTACCATCACAGGAATCTGTAGATTCTCACCTTTGTTTTTGGTGCAGCCAATCTCTAGCCCCTGTGGTTGGTGATCTGAATTTAGTGTCCCTTCTGACCACAGCTGTTGGTCTGGGTCTTCGTCACCATAGTTACGTGCAACTGTTAGGCTCAGTGACCTTATGCAGTCCCTCCTGAAGTGTCCCTGTTCTCCACATCTAAAACATGGGCCAGCTGCTGCACAGTTTGGGCTTGGTGACTGGGAGCGCGTTCAGCCAGGCTGCACCTGATGATGGTTCTGCTTCCTCTCTAGCGGCAGGGGAAGTTGTGTTGTGGCTCTACTTTGCTGGTGCTCTGCATATGTAGACTGAAAATGTTCAAGCTGTAGGTTCCCTACCGTATGAGCAAGGGTCTTTACTTGATCCATCAGTGCAGCAAACTGATCAGCAGTTATGTACTGAGGGTTCTGCACCCTACGAGAGGCAGCAGTGAAGTCCTCACAGATGTCTCCATGATCAGCCCAAGAAATGTATCTTGCTCTGTTCTTTATTTCAGTTCCACGTCCCATAGCAGCTTTCAGGTTATGTTCATGATCTTCTACGCATTTTTGAACCTCTGCAAGGAAGCGCGGCTCTCGGTTCATAACCTCATAGGTCACTTTTTGATTTCTTAGACCTTTAACCTTTTGACGCCTAAGTTCTTTGAAATGGCAACAGTTCCCCCAGCCCGAGTTTTTTGTGCACACGAGTTGCCAACATTCTAAAATTAAGTTCCATTCTGTTTAAATTAAATTCTGTTAAATTCCTGAGGCTGGGTAACTCTGAAAATGCAGATTTTATGTAAAAATGTCTTACAGATGTTCTACGTCCACACCAAAATGCTGAAACGCCTTAGTGTTTGATTTTACACCCTTTTGATTATGAAGTTATGCCACCACCAACTACCTGTTCACCCATGTCATGTCCAAAATCGCCGCTCTATGTAGGGTTTGAACCACCGTTGTGGTTGTTTTCCATCTCTTTAACACAGCAAATATAAAGCTCGTATTCTGCGTTGGATCAGTGCATGTGCATCGTACAGTATGATAATCTGTAACTGAAGATAGATTAGCAAATTTGATAGACAGAGCAGCATTCACTACACTTTGCCATATTTGTTTTGGTGTCCCCAACACAAACTTTCACCAGCCAGTGCCATGGCAACCATATGTTATCGTTTCTGTAACTCTCCATTTTTCCTGTCCACGTTACGACGGCGTTTTCACATTTATGCACCTCAGAGAGTGTTTTTGAAAAGTATAGTTTTCGTTTCGAAAATGGTGTTTTAGTGTGGATTGAAGGGCTAACCGGAGAACTACTTATGTGTTTTCAAATTTAGTGTGGACAGAGCCTTAGCTTACCCATTGTTATGTCAGCATAGAATGTCTAATTACCAAAATTCTGAAATCACACATTTGTGACCATGGGCTATGGGGACCACTCAGACACAATCACATATTTGTGACCGTGGGCGTTAAAGGGTTAAGGAAGGCATCAGTTGCCAGTTGATCTTGCAGCTGGAGATCCACTCCTGGATATCCAAGTGTGACGAGGCGTCGCACCTTTTCCGCAAATTCAGCTGACATCTCCCTACCTTGGTGAAGCTCTCCCAAGTTTCTCTTTGCTGTGGTAAGGGGGGGGGGTCCCATCCAAACTTCCTGGCCAGGCGCTCAAATGGCAACAAGAAAGAGTCCCAGTCATCATTTCCATCAAACGTGGCAAGTTTAGGTCTATGCACTTCCTGCAGAGTGTGCTGACTGTTGTGGATAGAGCTATTCATCATGGTAGGGAAATGAGCATTGGGTTTCACGCTCAGAGTCTCTAGTTTCTCTCCGTCTACTGTCAGGTTCAAGATTGGCACTCCTCCTAGCGGGGAGTTGCGAGCCTGCTGACTGATGACATCCAGCTCAGCTGCAAAGGGGTCACCAACACAATCTCTTGGTCTTACTGTTTTTTTTTTTTTTGTTGTTTATTTAGAGCCCAATATCACTGTTTACAGTCTCAAAGGGCTTTACAGGCCACAACAGTCAAATCAAAATATGACAGCACCCCCTGACTTAATCCTCATGGCGGGCAAGAAAAAACTCCCCAAAAACCCAAGAGGGAAATGGGAAAATGGGAGAAATCTTGAGGAGGACCACAGAGAGAGGAGACCCCTCCTTGGCCAGACAGGCGTGCAATAGGTGCCGTCCACGTGGGCAGTTACAATTGAAAGTAAATTGGGGCATGAACAAAGGGGATGGCGATGTAGACAGGAGGCTGACGGGGGATGGAAGATGATAACACCAGGATGGATCAGTCCACAGGGCGGGAGGAGTCAGGATCACTGGTGTCTCAGGAGTAGCATGTGTGGCTCGACAGAGAGAGAAAGAGAGAAAGAGAGAGAGAGGGAGAGGGAGAGAGAGAGAGAGAGAGAGACACACATTGTCAGATGTTCATTTCCACATAATGGTAAAGGTAAATATACATCGTGTGCCGAGTGCAGGCAGGGACTCCAGCAAGACTAACTAGTACAGCATAGTTAAAAGGGAGAGCTAGATGGTAATATGGACATGATGGCACTCTGGGACACAAGGCGGCCACCCACTCCACAGTCAACAAACCTGAGTGAACATGTTAGAGTGGGGGGGCGACAGCATCCAAACATCCCAGTTCACCAAACAATCTATGCCAGAGAACCCTCCAGATCTGCTCCTTTGCCTAGTGAAGAGCTATTAGTAAAAGGCTTGGCTAAACAGAAAAGTTTTCAGCCTTGACTTAAACATAGAGACTGTGTCTGAGTCTTGAACATTAATTGGGAGGCTATTCCATAACTGTGGGGCTCTGTAAGAGAAGGCTCTGCCCCCTGCTGTAGCCATCATAACTCGAGGTACCAACAAATAGCCTGCACCTTTTGATCTAAGTTGGCGTGGTGGATCATAAGAGACCAGGAGTTCGCGCTGGTACTGTGGCGCAAGACCATGTAATGCTCTATATGTTAATAGTAAGATTTTATAATCAATACGAGATTTGACGGGGAGCCAGTGCAGTGTGGATAAGATAGGGGTGATGTGATCATATTTTTTGGTTCTAGTAAGAACTCTGGCTGCTGCATTCTGAACTAACTGTAGCTTATTTATACATCTATTAGAGCATCCAGACAGTAAGGCATTACAGTAGTCTAACCTAGAGGTAATGAAAGCATGAACCAATTTTTCAGCATCTTGAAATGACAATGCATTTCTTATCTTGTTAATATTTCTAAGATGAAAGAAGGCTGTCCTGGTAATATTATCTACATGAGATTCAAATGAAAGACTGGGGTCAATAATTACACCAAGATCTTTTACTGCCGCACCTGATGAAAGAGAAAGGCCATTCAGAGTAACTATGTGATCGGAAAGCTTACTCCTAGCTGCATGTGATCCTAGTACAAGTACTTCTGTTTTTTCAGAGCTGAGTGAAAGAAAGTTCGTAAGCATCCAGTGCCTAATATCCTTTAGACATTCCTCAATTTTGTTAAGTTGGTGTCTCTCGTCTGGCTTCGCTGAGACATACAGCTGTGTGTCATCAGCATAGCAGTGGAAGCTAATACCGTGTTTACGAATAACATTACCTAGAGGTAGCATATATAAAGAGAAAAGCAGTGGGCCTAAAACAGAACCTTGTGGGACTCC
Organism: Chanos chanos; assembly: GCF_902362185.1. Classification (NCBI taxonomy): domain Eukaryota; kingdom Metazoa; phylum Chordata; class Actinopteri; order Gonorynchiformes; family Chanidae; genus Chanos; species Chanos chanos. The sequence continues at coordinate 23,266,938 of NC_044501.1, read as the reverse complement.
AAACTTTACCTCAGTATGTGCAGAGGACTCACCATTTACATCAACAAACTGATAACGATCAGTCAGGTAGGACCTAAGCCATAAGAGGGCCGTTCCCTTAACGCCAACAACATTTTCTAGTCTATCAAGGAGAATGGTATGATCAATGGTGTCAAAGGCTGCACTGAGGTCAAGCAGCACAAGCAAGGAGACACAACCCTGATCAGAGGCCAGTAAGAGGTCATTTGCAACTTTAACTTACTGGTATCTCCCAATTAGACTGAAGGCCTAGCACCAGGTTCAGGTGCATGCCTGTCCCATGTGGGGCAGTGTAAGACCTCATCCCCATCTCTACTGGAAACAGCAAGAGGTGGTGAGGCTTGCTGTGGAGCAGGGTTTCCTCCTGTTATGTGTGTAAGGATGGGGGCAAGCATCATATCCAGGTGCTTTGTTTTGGTTATCCATTTTGGGGCTCTATCAGGCTCAGAAGATCCTGCTGTAGCTCCTTGTAGTTCTTCAGTTATCTTATTATTTTCTTGTCCTCAGTCATGTAATTGTATCTTTTTGTTTTGTTTGTTTGTTTATTTGGTTTGTGGCTTCTCTGGGACTTTTATTGTGAGACACATGAATGATAGTCAACAGGAAGTAAATCGTATAGTTGGGACAGGGTTCACATGGTTCACCAGAGACTTTCACGAAGTGATTATCTTGTCATTATTGGAGTACTACGGTTAGTAACATTTCTGCCAGTGAGCCGCTCCACTGTTTAGGCGAGTGTGCAATTTTGCTTGGTGATTAGCGCACATTAACAGTCCTCTGTGCTGGAAAACCACAGCTAGCAACTGTGAGCATTGTGACATTAGCTTCTGAATCCGGTCAGCTGGTTAGTTAGCTTCTGTTATCTCTTGTTAGCTTTTCTCTGACAGATGGATGCACTCACGGTTGGAAAAGTTTTGGAAATCCTGCTCTGACACCAGTTGTCGTGCTTGGGCCTTCTGAAGTGAGCTAGGATGGTGTGGGTGGAAATCACTTCACATGACAAGGGATCTTCCATTTATTGACTTTACTACTGAACTTCGGCAGGTGAGTACAGAACATACAGCCATTTACATCAATGAGGGCAGTTATGCAGGGCAGCGGACTCCAGCTCAGGCGCAGAACAGCAAGCTAGCACAGCACTGTCCATGCGATGAGCCATGAGCACCATCATTCAGCCTTAACTAACTGGTGGAATGGTTGAATCTCGCTACATCCCTCATGTGTGATCGTGTCACATTCCTGACCAATCAGCATGCTACATTCAGTACAAGCAAAGCATTTTGTAAGGGGAGGGAGAGGGGACAAACTCATTTATCGTGCTCTGCCTTACATTATTAACAGCATGCCTTTACATCAAAGACCCCTCCTTGTCGTTAAATCATGCTGTCATCCATACTGGGCCTTGTAGTTCATTGAACTACTTTCTTTCTGCTACAATTAACAGCTGGTAGTTCACTAAATCCAAGCATTTTCCATTAATTTAAATGTTTCTCAGTGTTCTGTACATATTTGTAACCACAGTCTTGTGATCTTTCTTTGATCATTAGTCACAAAAAGGGCTTCAAACCAGAATTTTTTTTCAATTGGTTCATTCTGAGCAGAATAGGTATTTTAACATTTCTGGTTTTGCATCCCACCTTAAAATGATCATTCCCGAACCAGCTAGAACCAAATGAAATACTGCTTAACGTTCCACGTGGGGCTGTGTGGCATGACAATATGTATCTTTCGGATAGGTATACAAATGTCTACTGATAGATATTTTACTCTATAGTCTGTATCGCTAATGTCACAAAACATTACAAAAGTGCATTGAGTCACTAACTAGGAGTGCTTTCAGTGTGCGTGTGTCTGCATATGTGTCAGTGTATCAGTGTCAGTATATGGGTGTCAGTGTATGTGCGTCAGTATGTGGGTGTAATTGTATGAATGTCAGTGTATAAGTGTTGGTGTATGTTCAAATTCAAGTTCAAGTTTGTTTGTATAGCACTTCTTACAATCTAGGTTGTCTCAAAGCAGCTTTACAGCGATCAGTGCCTAACGCCCAGTGAGCAAGCCCAAGGCAACAGTGGTACGGAAAAAGTCCGTAATGAAGCAAACAGGAGGAGGAAACCTTGGGAGGAATCAAGACTCAACATGGGGAGCCCATCCTCCTCTGGCCAACACATGAGGTAGACATTCAAAGGGTTACATGGGTCCATGATAAATAGATTCAATGGTCAACACAATTACTTACAGTATACAGTATAAAGTGTATACAGTGGTTTGTTTACAGTATGAAGGAGAAAACATACAGGGTTCTAGGAGTTTTAGGTGGCATCAGATATAGATTGATTTGATAACCAAGAAGTGTGATAATCAGTAATCAGTAAGTTTGGGGCTGGAACCTTGTAGACCTCAGAATAGATACCCCAGTGTTGGGGCAGGGAAGTGAAGATAAAGGAAGAGAGGGAACAGGATAGTTATGCAAACTGAGGCGTGCAGCAGCATTTTGAGAAGCTTTAGAATGATTTTGATTCTGATTCATGTGCAGCACTAGTGCTTCGGCAGTCCTAATTAATGCAGCGTTGACCCAAAAAACAAAAGAAAGGGGGGGGGGACACCAGGCCAGATAGCCATTTGGGGTCCTTGGGACATCAACAACTCTCCATTCCATCGTCAACAAACATAAGAGATCAGATGAATAGAGAGGAGACAGCACTGACATCTCAGTTTACCAAAACACTCCATGACCACAGTCCACTGCCTCAACCCCTTTGGCTAAGATGATCAGCTATATGTTAGTCTGAATAGGTAGGTCTTTAGTCTAGACTTAAACTGACAGAGTGTGTCAGAATCCCAGACATTGGGAAGATTGTTCCATAGTTTTGGAGCCATGTAGGAGAAGGACCTGCCACCAACTGTAGATTTTGTTATTCTCGGTAAGGAAAGGTTTGCATTTTGTGATCGTGCTATAAATTCTTAAGGGGTCATGTAGGTACAGGGGGGCTAGACCATTAAGAGCCTTATATGTTAGCAGCAGAATTTTACACGAACTCTAACAGGTAATCAGTGTAGATGGGATAATATTGGACTAATATGTTCACACTTCCTGGTTCTTGTAAGAACCCTAGCTGCAGCATTCTGAACCAGCTGAAGCTTGTCTATGTATGTGACAGGGCATCCAGGTAATAGTGCATTACAGTACTCTGATGTTATGAATGCATGAACTTCTCTGCATTATGCAAGGACATAATGCAGAGAATATCTTGGCTATATTATGGAGATGAAAGAAGGATGTTCTGGTTATGTTACTAATATGGGAAACAAATGTAAAGTCACTGTCCATCGCTACCCCAAGATTTTTAACTGTAGCGCATGATGTGGCAGTGAGACCATCTAAACAGAAATCAAGATCAGGCAGTTTATATCTGGAGGACTTGGGTCCTAGGACTAATATTTCTGTCTTATCAGAATTCAGCAGGAGGAATTTACTGGCCATACAGTCTTTAATCTAGAGCAGGGGTTTTCAACCTTTTTCGATATGCACCCCCCTCTTTGTCTACGTTTGAATCTGCGCCCCCCACGCCCGCATCCCAACCCAAAACCCACTGAAGAAGTAGCACATGCAAATAACACCCTTGACACGCTCAAACAATATAAGTAATGTTATGTATACACACAGATGCATTTCAGATCCTTTCATTGATTTTCTTTTAAGCGAGGATATACAATTTACCTTATTCAGTGTCAGAACTTGCAAAAATGCTAGCCTGATGTCCCGGGACATTCAAGTTTTCCTGTTGGGCTACCAAAATGTAACAACACCCTGCCTGATGGGCTATCAGAAATGAAATAAAGTGAAATAAAATTTCCTCCTTTTATGGGTGGACAGTATAAATGGTATAGAAAGTACACCAATTTGCCCTACGGTATGGATTTTGACTATGCCGTGCTGACCGGTAGAGCCCTCGCAGATCTAAAGTGGCAATGACTCAACTACACCAGTGTGAGACAGCAATGCACTAAACCGTGCCTAGTCTGCCGGAAAGAAGAAGGCTCTGTTCGAAATCGCTCATTTGTTCACTCACTCACTATTTACTATATAGTGAATTAGACAAAGTGCATTATGTCAGGAGGGAGTATGTGAAATTTTTTTTTTGAAGCTTGAAAATATTTTTTTTTAATCACAAAGATGATTACAATCCAATCAATACCAGTCACAAACTACAGTGAGTTCTGAGAATCCAGCCCCAAGATAAGAGCAACGTTATAACAAGAAGATCGCATTGGATTTGTAGGACAATGTTGTCAAAAATGAATAAAAATACAGTTCTGGATGCAGTGTTATATTGTAAAGTTTCTATGAACATTTGCCTGAACTTTTTTATGTCTAGCTATGCCTGCATGTATGCTTTGCTATACATATTATTACCATTACTCAATCTGTTTTGTGATAATATGAATAATATGAATAATTATTTTGATGAATGTTGACTGATTGTTCATTGATTTATGTATGATGATTGCTGCAGCTTGTTCTTGTTAAATAAATGTTTTTTATTGCTTTCTTGAATATATCTACATAGAAAATGGCAGTGGCGTGGTTTGGGGAAAATTTGTGGGGAAGCCGTGTCATTGACTCTTATGATTCAACTGAAACGTGACACGCAACGGTATCACACACACAAATGTCTATCTGCTTTACGTGTCGGCCTATTTAACGCTGTGCAAAGTAGCTTACACAACATCAATTACTCATCACAAGCAGAGCCTAAATTCAAAGCAAGGATTAATAGCCTAAATCCTAAATCTAACAAGCTAGAATACGCACAGCAATTGCACAGCTATGAACATTAGCAACTGAAAAGCATGTTAATACACACTGCCACAACGGGCCATTTTGCCATCAGTAATGAAAGAGAGAGAGGTGGAGATTGCATTTGGCTTACGTATTTGAAGAGAAAGGCCATTCTTCTGTCTTTCATGGTGGCCCTGTCATTAAACTGTCCACTGGACTTCAGGTCATCCACAACAGACAACTTCACTGAGATTTTTGCCAAGTGCCCAAGCCCCTCTTGCCCACATGTGTTTCTCAAGTAATTAGGGATCCAAGCGCAGCTGGAACCCTCTTGTTTTTACTCGGATTATTTCTTTTCTTTATTATTATTGTAGCCAAATGATGAAAGACATACTTACATAAACGTAGTATCACTTTTAAATAAGGCGCTGCCCTTTTAAGTGAGAGACCCTAATTATGATGCACTTCCTACGCGCCACATCTTGGATAAAAAAAATTTGCAACTTGCCTTCTTAACTGGCTTCGCATATCCTTGGGGTGAAACCAAAGTAATCTCGATAGGTGAAGATTATGTTGTTCAAGGAATTCTTGTTCGGTATGCTAGCACATGCACTGGGTTGTTGCCATTGAATTAATCGAGAAAAGAGTGCGCCACTTGCAGGGCCCATCTTTAGCATTTGGTTGCAAATAAGTCCACTACCGTACTTTGTTTGGGCTCAATGTCACGCTGGCGGTGTGGTGCAGGACCCAAGTGCAAAGACACGATGGTTGACGGTGACAAAACGGAAGGCTTTACTTAAAATGAAGACCAAAAAACAGTGCAAACTAATAACAAAAACCGATAACAAAAAGGTGCAGCATAACAGTGTGCAAAAACACAAACAACGATAGACCATGGACAAGGCAAACACTAGGACTTAAATAGAGGGAGAACTAAAAAGGGCAAAAACAGGATTGGATAAAATTAACAAGGTAATAATTGGACAAACAGGTACAGTTGAGGGGCGGAGACAGACAGAGAACAGGAGCACAAAGACATGTCCAACTAAAAGTCCAAAATGGCGGTGCAGGTTGTGACAGAGCCCCCCCCTTAAGGGGCGGCTCCCAGACGGCCCAAAAGAAAAACAAAGTCCAGAACAGACCGGGTGGGTGGGGGGGCGCACAGAGGGATGACCGAAGGTGCTGCAGCCGACGGGCCCCCTCTGCGGCCGAGCAGGTGAGGGGTTGGCTGGAACAGATTTTCCAAACCGGCAGAGGAACAGGAACGGAGCAAACTCTTCAAAACAGCCTCGACGTCGGCTAGAGGGCTGAGCTGGTTCAGGGAAAGGGCCTCGGGAACAGGACAGGGCGTCAGCATGGGAGCTGACCAGGACAGGGCGTCAGCATGGGAGCTGACCAGGACAGGGCGTCAGCATGGGAGCTGACCAGGACAGGGCGTCAGCATGGGAGCTGACCAGGACAGGGCGTCAGCATGGGAGCTGACCTGGACAGGGCGTCAGCATGGGAGCTGACCTGGGCCGGGAAAGCGGCCTCGGGAACAGGGCAGGACAGCGCATCCTCCAGGGTGCGCCGGGCAGCGCATTCCTCGCGCTGGGCAGCGCATCCTCCAGGGTGCGCCGGGCAGCGCATTCCTCGCGCTGGGCAGCGCACCCTCCAGGGTGCGCCGGGCAGCGCATTCCTCGCGCTGGGCAGCGCACTCTCCATGGTGCGCCGGGCAGCGCATTCCTCGCGCTGGGCAGCGCACTCTCCATGGTGCGCCGGGCAGCGCATTCCTCGCGCTGGGCAGCGCACTCTCCATGGTGCGCCGGGCAGCGCATTCCTCGCGCTGGGCAGCGCACTCTCCATGGTGCGCCGGGCAGCGCATTCCTCGCGCTGGGCAGCGCACTCTCTATGGTGCGCCGGGCAGCGCATTCCTCGCGCTGGGCAGCGCACTCTCCATGGTGCGCCGGGCAGCGCATTCCTCGCGCTGGGCAGCGCACTCTCCATGGTGCGCCGGGCAGCGCATTCCTCGCGCTGGGCAGCGCATCCTCCATGGTGCGCCGGGCAGCGCATTCCTCGCGCTGGGCAGCGCATCCTCCATGGTGCGCCGGGCAGCGCATTCCTCGCGCTGGGCAGCGCATCCTCCATGGTGCGCCGGGCAGCGCATTCCTCGCGCTGGGCAGCGCACCCTCCATGGTGCGCCAGGCAGCGCATTCCTCGCGCTGGGCAGCGCACCCTCCATGGAGCCTTCGGAGTCACTGCTTGAAGGGGATTCCGGGGATTCAGGGTGGCAGAGACAGGAGGCCCAGGAGCGGACACAGCCCTAGAGATGGTTGGGCCCAGCACCACAGTCCATGTGGTGCCTGGGTCTAGGGCTGGGAGCCCCCCCCCAAAAAATTCCCCCCCCGGGTTAGGGGCTGGAGAACCTACCGAGAGAGGGAGCCCCGCCGCACCCAGGTCAGGAGCTGGAGCCGTCTCTGCCTGGGAGACAGAAGTGTCTGCTGGGTCCTTGTTGGGTCTATCGTTCTGTCACGCTGGCGGTGTGGTGCAGGACCCAAGTGCAAGGCACGATGGTTGACGGTGATAAAACGGAAGGCTTTACTTAAAATGAAGACCATAATACAGTGCAAACAAATAACAAAAGCTGATAACAAAAAGGTGCAGCATAACAGTGTGCAAAAACACAAACAACGATAGACCATGGACAAGGCAAACACTAGGACTTAAATAGAGGGAGAACTAAAAAGGGCAAAAACAGGATTGGATAAAATTAACAAGGTAATAATTGGACAAACAGGTACAGGTGAGGGGCGGAGACAGACAGAGAACAGGAGCACAAAGACATGTCCAACTAAAAGTCCAAAATGGCGGTGCAGGTTGTGACACTCAATTGTATTTTCTTTTGGAAGATTTGGAAAGTGAAATCAAACCACTTGTATTCTGTCTTTTCAAAAGCTCAGCCCCCTTCACCCATTTGATAAAAAGTCACAAAACTTAGCATACAGGTTCCCCTCATCACAAGGAACAACTTTGCTTCTTGAACCTTTCAGGTCCATCATATTGGATTTTGAGCTAGTTTGCATAATTAGGATTTCAGCAAAAAAAAAAAAAAATTCTTCCCCTGAACAGTTGGGCCGATTTACACAAAATTCTTAAATTGCGAAGAAGAAGCTGCGATATCAAAAAACTTGGCTGCCACAAGCCAATCAAGTTGGTTCACCTACTAATTGATATGCGAAATAGCCTATATCATTCACTGATGTATCAATCATTCTGAAAATTCTTGTGCACAATGACAAGTTCAAGTTCAAGTTCAAGTTTATTCAGAGCCCAATATCACTGTTTACAGTCTCACGGGGCTTTACAGGCCACAACAGTCAAATCAAAATATGACGGCACCCCCTGACTTAATCCTCATGGCGGGCAAGAAAAAACTCCCCAAAAACCCAAGAGGGAAATGGGAAAATGGGAGAAATCTTGAGGAGGACCACAGAGAGAGGAGACCCCTCCTTGGTCAGACAGGTGTGCAATAGGTGCCGACCACGTGGGCAGTTACAGCTGAAAATAAATTGGGGCATGAACAAAGGGGATGGTGATGTAGACAGGAGGCTGACGGGGGATGGAAGATGATGACAAGGCCTCGCTGAAATGATGGCCTCTACAAGCACTTCAACACGCCCATTTTTAACCCAATTTTTAATAAAATCTTTGTCACAGACTTTTAGTGCATGAAATTAAAGACCCTCAGGCAATTAGCTTATTTGTGCTTGGACCCCGGAATTGCTGCTTGCAGCTATATTTTCTTTTATCCTTTTTAGACATGAAAAGGAGTGCTCTGCTGTTCTGCTAGTAGCAGGTATTGTGAGCATAAGCTGGAGCAGCTTGCAGACCTCAGAGAGCGTGGTCTGTAGTTCATCTTTAATAAGCAGCTCTAGCAGCTGTCCTGGGGGCTTGTGGAACAACTTATTGTTGTATTGTTGTGTGCACTGCAATCTTTATGCCATCCTGGCTCGGTCATTATCTTGTCCAAATCTGTCCAAAGCAATCTGCGTCCTTCATGGATTGAGTAAACAGCCCGACTCTTAAAGATCCATCTGACAGCATATCTCCCTGGTATACGCACTGCCTGATCAACCTTGCAAAGTAATGCTGTTCTCTTACATGAATGAGAGAAAAAGTTGTGAAAGGCATCAAGACAGGCAAAAAAATCTTCGCCTCTCGGATGTACTCTGTGCCAAAACTAAATTGAACTTATGAGCATACCAATGTATAAATAATGCATTAGCACGGTGCGATTTTATTAAAGCCTGCACTCCACCATGCTGCCCACTCATGAAGCTTGCTCCATTGTAAGTTTGACAAATACGTTTAGTAATGGGACTGTAATTCTCCATCTCTTTCATCATCACTGTTGTGACAGCATTTGCATCTCTGTCTGAGCTGATATCAAAAACCCAAGAAATCAATCACATATTGTGCCTTTCTCATTTACATATCTTACATATCTTGGCCCCAAGTGCTCAGCAAGTGCAGTGTCGAACTCAGCAGAAGCATGCACCAGCTCCATGAAGTTGCCCCTATTCGAACTCCCAACAGACGAATCATGGCCCCTAAATGCCTGCTCCTGGCGTGCTTGGTACAAGGCTGCTATAATTAGTTTCTTCAGAATATCCCTGTTCTTCTCGACCTGTTCATTGTGGTGTTTCACGCTAATAGCTGTTGCTTGATAAAGAACCTCATCAATCCTGATGCGCCCGAACAGTTTTAGCTTCACAGAAAAATCGATGTGACTTCTTGACTTTCCCTGTCTTTCAATAGCCCGAGCCAAGTTGGCTGAATCATTGAATCCTGTTTTAGGCCTCGGGATGTTCAGCCCAATCAAGCAGAAGGCATGGCCAACAAAATAGCCGCTGGAGGTTGCTGCTGTCAGGTAGCCACTCCATTTGCGCATAATTTTCAAGAGCAATGTCCGTGTTCCTCCACCTTTTCTACTCTGTCTTATTTTTTCCATATATGGCATAGGCCTCCCGTCCTGTTTTATTTTTAACTGGAGCTCATATGGCAATTTTGTGAAAACTCCAAATCTCCTCCCTCCATTCTTGCTAGCTATTGCTACCTAGGTTTATTGGTAACGACTGAGTTACCAACACTTGACTTTAGCTTCAATTTCAATGATGTTGTACAGTTAGGCAGGCTATGAATTGATGGGTGACATCAATTTGGTGTGAAGCCAGAGTGCAGTTGGCTTCCCATGACAATCCAGTAAAAAAAAAAAAATGTAGTTCATCTTGCAGTGAAAATATCCACTGAAGCACTTTTCCTCTCGAAAGCCATCTCACCTCTGTATGTAGGGTAACGATTCATGTTCTGATCCCATCTCTCCAGTAAAGTCAACAGTCTTGACTTTACTGGACCACTGTGTTTCTGTCTTTAGCACACTGCTCAAAATGAGAGAGCCTAGACTGATTACAACTATTAAGTGTCGCAAAATGATCAAATTATCGTACATTATTGGACTTTTGGCATTATTGCTAAACTCTGACGGGGCCGTTTTTGCAGCAAAGGCCTCCCTATGAATCATGCAATGAGTAAAACGGACATTTGGAGCTATATCGCGAACCATTGCCTTCAGACCTTTATTTTTCACCACCATGGAACCTGTTTCGTCTGTGCACACAGCGACGCAATTATTCCACCACAGGTCCTCCTCGTCCAATTTCCTATTGAGTTTATTAAAAATATCCCTCCCTGTGCATGTTCCTTCAAGTGCACAGTGAAACAAAAAAATCCTCGTGCATTTTCCCTCATGGCAGTAGCAGACAAATACAAAACAGTGTTTCCCACAGGTCTGACTTGTGGCTGTAGCTGGTGGAAAGGGCTGGGATTACCTGCTGGCACAAAAATGGTCTACTACATGTGACAAACAACAAATACGTGTGACCTTTAACACAATATTTTGATTTATTGAATATTTCTATTAATTTCACATAACATAATTCACAGATCTTGTGCTTGCAAAATATCTACCATACCCATGTCTTCTTACATTGCCTAATACCAAAGGGCGTCTCTCTCTCTCTCTCTCTCTGTGTTTCTTGGCAGAGCATGTGCGGCTCAGGGTTTCTGTTAGTCAGTAACCACTGGTTGTTCCCTGGTTAAATTTATTAAAAAAAAGAAAAGGCAGATAAATTGAAATTTTGCCGGTCAAAATGTCCGGTAATAATGCTCATATGAAATGTAGCTATAACGAAGGCTATCCCTAAACAGGACATTTGTGTTTTTGACAGTGAAACAGCCTGGAGGAGGAGAGAGTGATGCAGGTTATGGGCACTGCATTTCTGATTTGTAAAGAGGATTTGATTAATGGTTAAGTTAACAACAGCGTGGTGATGAATGTGAATGGTGAGTCATGTTCATCATCACAACAAGCATACTTGGCTGGAAAGACGTCACGTGAGAAGAGATGCGTAAGCAGAGGCGTAGGATCCATATTTTACTATCCTAGTCGTGTCGGGAAATGAGCTGAAATGTGAGAGCCTAGACTGATTACAGCTACTAAGTGTCACAAAATGATCAAATTATCGTACATTATTGGACTTTTGGCATTATTGATCATAAATTGTACAGAGGGCAAAATTATCATACATCTGGCAATGCTGCTGGAGGGGTGGAGCGAGGGGAGATTGTCCACTAGTTAATTGATCATGGATGGCGTTGTTCTGTTGGACGGATAAAAAAATAAACATGAAAAAAATGCTAAAATGGCTCACCAGTTATACTTTAGTAATAAACCTGGGGGGCCAGCCTGTGTGTGGGAAACACTGAAGAAGTTGCAAGGCATTCCAGATGTCCGATGATTTATCTAATTGTAACAAAAATTTCTTCGCACCCTTAATTCTCTTTATTAGTTGGCATTTAACATCGTTTGCCATCTCACCGGCTGATCATATTATCAGAGAGTGTTGTACGTATGTGTGTTAGCGTATGTGTGTCGGTGTACACGTGTCAGTGCACATGTGTTATTATATGTGTGCTAGTATAAGTGTGTCAGTGTATGGTTGTCAGTGTGTGTATGTCGGTTTGTGGTTGTCAGTGTATGGTTGTCAGTGTATGTGTATTAGTATACGTGTGTCAGTGTAAAGTTGTCAGTGTATGTATGTTAGTTTATATGTGTCAGTGTATAGTTGTCAGTGTGTATATGTCGGTTTGTGGTTGTCAGTGTAAAGTTGTCAGTGTATGTGTATTAGTATACGTGTGTCAGTGTATGGTTGTCAGTGTATGTATGTCGGTTTGTGGTTGTCAGTGTATGGTTGTCAGTGTATGTGTATTAGTATACGTGTGTCAGTGTAAAGTTGTCAGTGTGTGTATGTCAGTTTGTGGTTGTCAGTGTATGGTTGTCAGTGTATGTGTATTAGTATACGTGTGTCAGTGTAAAGTTGTCAGTGTGTGTATGTCGGTTTGTGGTTGTCAGTGTATGTGTATTAGTATACGTGTGTCAGTGTAAAGTTGTCAGTGTATGTGTATTAGTATACATGTGTCAGTGTATAGTTGTCAGTTTGTGGTTGTCAGTGTATGGTTGTCAGTGTATGTGTATTAGTATACGTGTGTCAGTGTATAGTTGTCAGTGTGTGTATGTTGGTTTATGGTTGTCAGTGTATGGTTTTCAGTGTATGTGTGTTAGTATACGTGTGTCAATGTATGTGTGTCAGTTTATGGGTGTCAGTGTTTGATGCCGCATGGAGGTCAACTTTTCAAATATTTTCTCTTTCTTTTTTTGTCTCTTTTTTAGAATCATAGTCTTTCAGTTTCTACTTACCATTGGAATTTAACATCGTGTAAGAGTGAAGTTAATTTGATTCTGCGCTCAGTGAATTCAGAGCATAAAATGTAATTCAGCTCAAGACCTCTTACAATGTTCCTTGATTTATTTTTTTTTTTTCTTTGGTACATTAATTTAATTGCAGTTTCTTTACTGAACTGACTTTGCTGAAAATTGATTTTGGTTCTGAATGGGGTGACCTTTGTGACACTGTGATGTTTAGATATATCTGTTAAGCCTTCAAAAACCAGTTTGTGTCATCATCACTGCAAGTGCAATGACAAGTAGTCTCAGCTTCTTTTGAATTAGAACAGAGGATTTACAAGAGACAATTTGTCCTTTTATTTTTCATTTTTGCTCCATATAACACTTTCCCTGTGTCATTGTCCCAGACAGCTATTCACATAAAGATATTTCACTGGCTTACAAGTCAGGCCATGTCACACTGCGTCTCCCAGTCAAAAGAAAGACAGTCATCTGCTTACCTCCTCAGGATTTACAAAGAGAACTGGTACAGCAAAGGTACACAGGAGATGAGAGTTGCATTGTAAGTCTTGTTCTGTTTAATGTACACATTCCCACCTGTGTGTGCATGTGTCTGTTTGTCTGAAAGCTACAGCATACACACACACACAGCTTGTGATCTTACCTGACCAACACTGTTTTTTTAAGCACATTCAAACACGCAGTTGGCTGATGGATGCTTAATAAATAAAGCAGCCTTGTTTTTCTTTTGTTTTGAAAGGCTGAAGGACAGGAATGCTGGAAAGTAGAAGTGAAATCTCTGCCTGATATCAGAGGAGGGACTTATGTGACTTTTCAATATCCAAAACAAACAATAATTTGATGTATACTTTCGTATCGGGGGATTTGACCAAAAACATAACACAGTTAGAGTGTCAACATCTGTTTTGTCAGTGTCTGTGATGATGGGGGAAGACAGACAGTATCAGAAATACATTACAGTGAAACACAGAGAATCCATGGTGTACTAATCCTTCCACACCACATTTATCCACATACTCAATCCTGCTGGAAGGTTCAGGTTTTTGTAGCTGGCCATTTCCAAACTGTGTGAAAGAAGCAATTTGTGTTGGTCTGGATTGTCAGACTCAGCCACACATACAGTGTCCACATTTTGCCTTTTTTTGCCTGTTCGAGGATTACTGCATGTCCAGTTGAAATGTCATTTGATTACACATTGCAGTTTCCTATGAGAGAATTCATTGGTGGTAACTCTTTCACAGACATCATCTGCCTTATTAGGTATCAACCTCTTTGCTTTCAGAAAGTCAGAACATTTTGACATAAGCACAGACATGGACTGGGTTGCCAAAACAACAAAACAAATGAATGTGAAAAGTTATGTATTTTTGATAGATGTCTCCAAGCAAAGATAATATGCAACACTGTAACAGACATAAATCTTGATATACACATAAAATCAGTACCACTTAGTTGTTGTGAGTGACTTAAACACCACTGTCTGTATTGAAACCTAAACCAGTGTTTCTCAATCTTACACCTGGGGGACCCCTGCTCTGCATATCTTCTGTCTATCCTTGCTCCAAACACATCTGATTAATGTGATTAACAACCTCTTGATTATATCAGGCGTGCTCAGCCAATCAAAAGTGCCACTGATGAGTTCAGCTAGGTAAGCAGAACAGGGAATGATGGAAAACATGCAGAGCAGGGGTCCTCCAGGAGCAGGATTTAGAACCACTGACCTAAACAGTCTGTCTCTTATGCTTTTGGAATGTGTGGGCTATGCGCTCTGAAACCCTTTTGGTTTCTCAGTAACACTGGCTCATCAGGCAGCTCCTCTGGAGCCTGTCTCACACAGTGAATGATGTCCACTGAAGCAGCACAGCAGAGAGTGGTTTACATCACTTCCTGTCACCTCAGATTCTTCCATCCGTCTCTCAGTGTCCACTTTAAATGTCCTCTTGCAGTTATGCACCATAATGCATATGAAGTTGTTACACCTGATGATAATGCCAGTGAACATGTTATCATTAGTTGAATATGTACGACTCCAGTGTGGACCTGAGAGAGAAATTTGCTGCTAATGAAAAGGGTTTGAATGGGATTGCATATGCATGAAGTACAGTCATGAGACACTTTTCAGTAACCCTGGGTGAACTATAAAGTCAAAAACACTGTCTGTGCTACAGAGTCATGCTGGGTCATGGCCTGTATGCACCAGATGACCTGATAAGTCTTGTTTACCGACAAGGAGGTTGAGCAGAGCAGTGGCTTTGTACAGATAGCAGCCTCACGCATGATGCTTGGAGTCGGCCGTAGACAACGCAGCTGATAAACCTCAGCAGTGATTGGATCCTTTTTTACTGTATAATGTCACAGGCACCCATTTACAGACAGTGACTCCCACCCAGTAGCAGAGAGCTACCAGCTCAACCCAGCACGATGACACAACCCGATCGTGAGCACAGTCCGCCCAGAAGACTTAATGACCTATGTTTCCTGTGTGGATGGGCGGGACATTCCCAGAGACACTTCTCAATGCTTTCCCCGGGAAAAGGAGGACAAGCTACCCCTGCTAACACAAGCCAACATCACAGCCTCTCTAAATACACAAGTGGGGGTGGGGTGCGGGGGTCCATGTCAAGTTCACTCACTCATTTTCTAAGCTGCTTATCCCAATTAGGGTCAAGTGGGTTGCTGGAGCCTATCCCAGCACTCATTGAAAGCCAGGACAGGTCGCCAGTCCATCGCAGCGCAGACACACAGATGCACCTGGAAGCAATTTAGTATCTCCAACTCATCTGGCTTACATATCTTTGGACTCTGGGAGGAAACCAGAGAAAACCCATGCAGACATGGGAGGGAACCGGAGAAAACCCATGCAGACAGGACCCTGGCTGCCCAGCCAGGAATCAAACCTAGGACCTTCTCGCTGTAAGACGACAGCACTACCCACTGCACCACCATGCTACCCTCCATGTCAAGTAATTCTGATATATTTACTGAGTTCAGGTCAGTCCAGTTAACTAGGGGACAGAGACCACAGTAATATATGAGAAGAAGAGCCACTCATGCTTAAAAAAAAACAAAAAACAAGTCTCTGCAACTGCACTGCTTCAGAACAAACCAAGCAAACATCTCCACACCTGCTGTGAACAACCACTCCAGTTTAAACAGCAAAACAACCATCTCCCAGAGGTGCATCTTTAAAATACTGGCTGATGTTGAAGGGGTGCAGCTAACTGGGGCTGCAATTCTGGGTGAGGGCCATTTTAATTGGTGTATTTCTGAGTGCCATTTTAACAGGTGCATTTGTGAACGGCCATTTTAATGGGTGAATTTGTGAGGGGCCATGTAGAACCCAACTTAACTCAACTCCATCAAAAATGTAATAAGACCTGATAATGTAATAACTTCCCAATAATGTAACAAAATGTCTTAACCAATAATGTAATAATCGCTGTACCAATAATGTAATAAATTATTACATTAACAGGACGTTATTACATTATTGGGTTAACCTTAATTTTGCAGAACCCAATAATGTAATAATTTCCTGATAATGTAATCACTTGGCCAATGTTGTAGTAACATGTCACCAATAATGTGTTAATGTTTTGGGAATGCATTATATATGTAAATTTAGTCAGTATTTTCAAATAGGCTGTGCTACAATCATGTGTAATAATATAATGGTGCTCTATTTTTCACTTATTATTTGTGAATATTACACAGTGCTGCACTACCATTGGTCTATGGTGGATGAAAAAAGAGCTGAAGAGCCAAACAAATATATGGTACTGGACATAATACTCTATACAGAATAAGGATGTATAGTAAAACATGTATCATATGGGGATAAAGGAGTAGATGAAAAAGACTGACTTATTCGGCTCTTCAGCTCTCTTTTCATCTACCATAGACCAATGACAGTGCCGCACTGTGTAATATTCACAAATAAAAAATGAAAAACAGAGTACCACTATATTATTTCACATGATTAGTACCATTATATTATTACATATGATTGTAGCACTGCCTATCTGAAAATAATGACCAACTTACAAAAACTATGCATTCCCAAAACATTGACAAATTATTGGTGGCATTGTAGCAACTCATAATGTAACAACTGTGCATAATGTAATAACGGCACACAATGTAATAAAATTTTATTACATTATGCGTTCAAGTTATCACATTATTTACTAAAGCAGCTGTTACTTACTTTATAATGTAGTAACTGGCATATAACATGATAATGTACTACATTATGTGCAAAAATATGTTACATTATGCCATTCATTATGAGTCTTTATTAATTTTTTTTATTACAATATGTGCCGTTATTATATTATGCACAGTTATCACATTATGAGTTGCTACAGACATGTTACTACAACATTGGCCAAGTTATTACAATATTGGGAAATTATTACATTATTGGGTTCTTCAAAATTAAGGTTAATCCAATAATGTAATAACCTTCTGTTAATGTAATAATCTATTACATTATTGGTACAGTGATTATTACGTTATTAGTTAAGACATTTTATTACATTATCGGGAAATTATTACATTATTGGGTCCTACAGGCCATTTTAATGGGCGGATTTGTGAAGGTCCATTTTAACGGGTGGATCAGAAACAGTGTTTGATGAGGACAGTTTCCAAGACTTGTGGTGATGATATTACACTGAGTGTATGTGTGTGTGTTGGGGGGGGGGGGGGGGGGGGGGGGTAATCTTCTCAGACCCAGTATGGAGAAGGAGTAAGGGAGACATGGCAGATCTAACAGCATGGAGACTGGACATTGAAAAGGAGACTCTCTTTGTTACACCTCCTCAATTAAATGTTTGTCCTGCTGCCCTGTCTGCACGCTCTGCTTGTGTCCTCCAGGTGAACAGGTGGTGGTCTGAGAGGGTTCTCCATCAACCCCACAGAACTGTCAAACAGCCATCTATGTACCTCTGAGACACCATCTCTTCCCTGAATCTATTGGTCTGAAATAATGTACATTAATAGGTAACCATGATTGTGGTGTACACCATTCACCAGTCACCGCCAAAAAAATCCCTGAGGAACACATTGTCCTTTTCTCCGTTACTTTATGAGACATCACACAGGCACAGTAGGCACTTTCAGACTGAGCAGTTCTAGGGTTTCATCCGAGAGGAACTACCCCTTTGGGAGCTCCCCCTAGAACTACATACGTTCAAGGGCTTCTTTTCTGTTTGCATTTGCACCACCAGTAGGAATGCTGAAGTGATGTAAGCCGGCCGACAGTGGTATAGCAACGTCACGCTAAGAGCAGTTGTTTACATGGCAAACCAGGGTAGCTGCACATTTTTAAGTACAAATTTAATGACTTTTAAGACTTTTTAAATACCTCTAAAAGAAAAAAATAATACCATTACTGCAGCAAAAGAAATCAACAAACTAGTATACACAGTTACTGAGTTTTATTGAATTTGAATGACAGAAATATTCAGTGCACATTAGATAAAATAAGTGCCTTCTCAAAAAAATGTCCCCCTGCATTTACCACCGCAGTAGCAGTGAACGACTCAATGAGCATAATACTTTTCGGGTGCTAGCATAGCTTGTGCCTGATGCTTGCTTGCAGCGTCGTGCTTCTGTTTTTTCCCCTTTTCCCTGCCGCAGCCCTCAAATCGTAAGCTGAATAAACACATCCTTCTTCTAAGTTAAAATGTGGATCACAGCCACACAAGCGGACAAACAAAGCACCTACCGAAGCGGAGTGTACACTACCTCTTTAACATACAAACAAATAGGTATCGGACGTTGCAGAAATGGTCATTGTTTTGGGATATAAAATACTGGTAAAATAAAACATATAAACATAACTGAACATGCCTCCCCTCCTTCAAGTGCACACATTTCAAGACATTTTTAGACATGAATATCAAAAACTAAATTTAAGATGTTGGAAGACTTTATATTTTACACAGATTTTTAAAAATGGCAGTTGCAATCTTCATATACCTACGTCTGGACCAAACACCATACACCTATGTCACAAGGTTCCTAGTGCACTGTGAAAGTACCTACCCTGAAGTAGGAGCTAAAAAAAGCCCCTCAAAACGGCGTTCTAAGAACTATAATCGTTCTAAGTTCCTGCGGTGCGAATACGCGAAAAAGGGATAACTTTCTCCAACAGTTGTAATAACTATGGAAAAGTTCCTCCGGTGCGAAAGCACCTAGTGCAAATGAAATGCAAAACCATTACGGCAGGTATGTTACTGGTTGTGTGAGGCATACTTTAGTAAAAAAAATCATATTAGAATCTATTTTTGTGATGTCTGACACCTTCCAGAAAGACCCAGGTTTAAAAAAGGTTTAGTCTGTGCGACAGCAGCAGTGAGGCAGCAGAACTACACAGTGGGAGTGGAGGTGGAGAACCACAACAAGACAAAAAGCAGCTACAGGCAGGAGATGAGCATAGTTCCCTCTCTATGAGTCAGCCCTGTTTGGCCTGGTTTGTGTTTTGGTGGTTTTTTTTGTTTGTTTTTTTTAAGGTAGCTGATGGTACGAGCCATACTTCAGGCAAGGTTCTGATAGAGACTGAGCCCAGACCTGCCCACAAAACAGAGGCAAATGGACCCAGTTATGTCATTTCGATGTTGGAGAGGACAATACAGTCACCCCAGAGTGTGGGTGCCTTCTGTTATGTGGTGGACAGCATCACACAAAGCTGAATCCTGTGGATCAGTGTGCTTGTGGATAAAAAACCTGCCTCCAGTAAATCCAGTAAACCCTGGTCTAGAAGTGCAAAATGGAGACCACACAGTAAAGCTTTTCCTTATTCTTAGTCAGAGGGGAAGAAGGTCACACAAACATCATCTGAGCCATGGCAAGTGTCGGCAGAAAAAGAGTCTAATCTCACGGACCCTGATGTATCGAGAAAACATTGCATGGGATGTAAGGCATTTTTTGATCCTGGCTGATAATGATGTAGTGACTTAAGATGTTGTGTGTATGACTACTCATGTGGCCCTGAGCAAAGCGGTTAACGTCAAGGTTGCTTCACGAGCAGGTGACATCTGATGTGAGCAGGGTTTTTTTTTTTTTGCAGTCACATTTTTGGCTAAACCTGCCTCTGTAGTGCTCTCTCTTGAGAGTAGACTTGTAAAAAGAAGAGGATCAGAAGATTCTGAGGCATGAAAGACTGAAGATTGTCATAATGCCATAATGCCAAGCCAGGGGGCATTACCAAATTAGTCCTAATCAGAAACAAGCCTGGTGGAGTGCACTAGTGCATAGACTTCCAGCGCACTGTTACCCTGACTACAAAGGCCACCAGTCTACTTCCCGAAACTGAGGGGTTTCCTGGATACCTTGAGTGAAACCAAGCTCCTTCTTAGATTTTCTGGTGGGATGCCACTGGCAGATCAAAGTCTGTCAGACAGGCCATAAAAAGTCGGTGTTTTACCAGACATATAAGTGAACACCAGTGCCCTTTGGTTCACTCAGTGTGACCTCTTGCCGCAAGCAGAACATGGATTTAGTGGAGCAGGAGTTGGGTATTACTCATATGTTTGGAAGCTATTATTATAATGAGTTAAGATGTAAAAACAGGTGATGGCTTATTACCTAATGTATAGCCGAACTGTGGCTTAAAGCTGAAGACACCAAATTACCAGCCCCTGAAAGCCGAAGTCTTGTTTTGGGCAGGTAGAGTGAGTGGTGAGAGAATTTGGACCAACACAACACTGAATAAAGATAAACAAGGTCACAGTGTCTCTCACGATCTGAGCGTATCCCAGGCCTTCCCTGCTCTGTACAATCACTGCAGAAATTTCAGGCATTGCAGCCCATTCTCACCCTGCTCCTGAAGAATGGAAACAACTAGAACTGAGGAGACAAACACCAGAGTAGCTCTGAGCAGCTGAAAGAGAGGCTTGCTGGTTGTAGAGGGGCTCACTGGTCATAGAGAGGCTCCCTGGCAGATGCTGATTCTGGCATTCCCGTCAAGGCACAGTCAGCTCATATTGGACTGTGAGAGCCAAAGTCACACTCCTGTGGCTGTACACTCACAGCATCACACTCCTGCGTAGTTGAATATGAGTTTAGCCTCCAGATTGTGCAATTAAGCCTGTGAACTGTTGGCAATACTATTATCTATATATACATACACTGTATTTGAGTCTGAATGTTACAGAGGTATGAGAACATTGCAAAATCATTGGAAATTATTTAGAATAAGCGGTAAGTTTGAGGATAAGAATGAGGGTAAGTTTTTCAACTTCCTGAAGTTTTTTAGCTTTGGAGAACTCAGTCTCATTTAAATCAGGTTTTGGATAAAAACATGTCAGTGTATTCCTTGCGGTAGCATTGGTCCCTGTAGAGTCATTGTTTACTGCTGTCAAGAACTAAAGAAAAGAGAGAGGGGAAAGAAAAACAGGCACAGCTGTTGAAGTTCACCGTCACCAAATGGATGGAACTGTGACTTCACCATGGAGCACACCTCTCCCATCCCTTTACCTATTTTCTCCTCCTCCACAGCTGCACAAATATAGCTTGTGTTCCCTGGCCCTCCTCCAGAGAGGATGTGGAGCCTTGTCTCTCTGGAGCAGACAGGCCTGAAGCCAGAAACAGGAAACAGATGCTGGTCTCTGCTGGGGTTTTTGATCCATCCAGAGCCTTTCCGCCACTTCCATCCACATCCCATTTGTGAAGAAATAGCAGACAGCCCAGCTCCAGGACTCTGTGTTCAAGCTCACTGTCTCTCAGTGTGTATACATGCAGATTTTCTACTGGGGCCATTACAGCAATGTTCATTACATGGAGTGCTGCTGTACCAGGGCATAACCAAAAGATGCCCAGAAGTGATTTGGAAATACCTGGTGCTGCGCTCAGAGTAAATCATGGATGAATAAGGATTTGATTCTGGGTTCAGTGTTGCTCTTGTCAGCAACAGACACCTGTGAGATACGAGTGAGGATTCCCGCAGTTCAACTGCCACGAATTTTTAGGCATCAGAACACTTTCATCCTTGCTAAATTGGATTTCCCACATTGCAGTCTGTTACATCTGTAAGGCCTTTTACTGAACAACAGCCTCTCTGTATTTTTCTCTCTCCCTCTCTCTTTCTTTCTCTCAGCTCTTTGAGGCAGTCTGTGGACATAGGTGTTGGAGTGGGATGTGAGGCATGAAAGGTCTTTCTGGTTTTGAAGTACTGAACCACTGTGCCCCCCCCCCCCCCCCCCACACACGCACACACACACACACACACATACACATGTCGCCCACCTCTAACGATTGGATTTTTCCTCCCCCTGCTCCCACATTGAATACCCAGTTTGCACCCTTCCTAATGTCCTGTACTTTGAATTTCCTGTTCACCGTGTTTTCTGTGGCGCTGGGCGGCCTCTAGGCTTTGATCTATGAGTGGAGTCTGCAGACCAGCATGTGTCTTCTTCACTATGCAGTCTGGCCAAGTGTGACGTGAGCTGCTGGCGTCAGCTGTGGCCAGGACATTCATCTTGACATTTTGTGGCCTGCTTCACTGCCCCCCCATACCCCTCATGTTCCCTCACATGTGGAGTGTCAGAAGGGGTCCCTTCCCAAAATTTTAAAGCCCCCTGATTTCCTTACCCCAAAAATGATTCACAAGGTAAGTTTTAATGTCTGCGATGGACTGATGACCAGAGTGTTTCCACGCCTTTTGCCCAATGAATGCTGGGATAGGCTCTGGCACCCCCCGCGACCCTGATTCGGATGAGCAATTGTTACTTTGAATCAGAGCACAAAACAGCCTTTGGCTGCAGACATCTAAAGCAAGGAAATTTTCCACTGATCCATGGCAATCAAAATATCTAAGGGAGAATGAAACTGAGAACTGAGAGCTCACTGAACTTCCTTTTTTTTTTTTACTCCTCAGACTCAGGCACAGAAGGCCCCCAGAGTCTCTAACCACACTTCTCTTTAGTGTGTAAGGTTTGTTAGTGATCATTTCACGCTGAACTTCTCTGCAGAGCCAGGAGATGCATAATGACATTTAAACTCTGTCTGCAAAAAGCTATCCTTTTTCATTCACATAAATTGTACTGGTCCCGCTTCCTAGTAATCTCTCATACCTCACTGTTACCCCACAGACCTCCTCACTGTGACACTGCACAGACTATCTCACTCTCATCCAGGGGTGGACAGTAACGAAGTACATTTACTTGAATACTGTACTTAAGTACATTTTTCGAGTATCTGTACTTTACTTGAGTTTTTTTTTTGTTTTGTTTTTTTGGAAACTTATGACTTTTACTCCACTACATTTGAAAGACAAATATTGTACTTTTCACTCCACTACATTTCTATGTATGTTCTCGTTACTCATTACTTTGAAGTAAAGCCTTGAATTCAGCGGATGAATTTTCTTTTCTAAAATGCGATAGGCCATATTGCGTTCGTCACAGGAGAAAAACCAATCACAATAAACTACTCCAATGCTGTCAGTCAGGTGCGTGCTGCAATTTTTTAATAATTGAACTTGGCGGTTTTACTGATGGCTGCTACTACGGCAGATAAAGATGATAAAGATAAAGGTTACTCACCAGAGCACCCATGAGGCACTTTCGAACCGAACAGTTCTAGGGTCTCATTCGATAGGAACTACACCTGGGGAGCTTCCCCTAAAACTAAATAAGTTCTAGGGCTTTTTTTTTCTGTTTGCATTCGCACAGCCAGTAGGACCGCTGAAGAAACGTAAGCTGGCCGACGGTGGTATAGCAACGTCACGCTAAGAGCTGTTGTTTACACGGCTAGCCAGGGTAGCTGCACATTTTAAAGTACAAATTTAATGACTTTTAAGACCTTTTAAAATTCCTCTAAAAGGAAAAAAATAATACCATTACTGCGGCAAAAGAAATCGACAAACTAGACTACAGTATACACAATTGTTGAGATTTACTGAACTTGAATGACAGAATTATTGAGTGCACATTAGACCGGTTTTCAAACTGCTTCCCGTACGCATTGGCGTGCTGTTTTCGCTCTACTTTTTTCGTAGGTGGCTGTGATGTAGTGCTCACTGCTCACTTACAATCATATTTGCTGCAGTAGATATGAGATGGTTCTTAAAAATCGCAATTAATATGTTTGTGAATGTGTGACGAAACTGGTGACGGAGGCAGACCACAACTGCCACTGTTAACACAGCGTGTGAACACGTCGGAAGCCTGTTGGCTTGGAAACCATTTGGGGCATAACACAGGGTCCTGTTTGAATACTAATGCATACTAATAGTTAGCTAGAAAAAATGCCGAGTTAACGTTACTGACAAAAATCCTTTCAGAAATATATGTTTCAATATTGTCAGATAAACACAGTACTATCAGTAAGGTCTCGCATAGGTAGCGGATGCACGTAGGACCCGGTCCCAATAATAAGACGAGGACAAGCGGTGACGAAGGTCATCCAGCTGTTTCACATTTCAGGCAGTACTATGTAGTAGAAGCAAAATGAACCTAGCCTACAACATTATGACGTGTTTATCCTTTTAAGGCCAATCTGAGGTAACCTAGGGCCTATTTAAGTGAAGCTATACCGTGTCTTTTATAGAGGAAGCATTTGATTCAACTGTGTTTCTATAGGCTTTGTAGCATATTCCACAAGCTTTTTATTCTACAGGTTCTACAAGCAAGTCAGTGCATTCAGTAGGTTGTTTCAGAGTCATTAGGCTCTGTAAATGCATTGTGGCAACAATACAACTATCTGTTGACATTGAAAAGAAAATGTACTTTTGAATACTGAGGTGTTTTTTAAAAGCAAGTACTCCGGTACATTAACTCAAGTAAAAATTTAACTGAACAACATTTATTTGTATTGGAGTAATATTTGACCAGGAGTATCTATACTTTGACTCAAGAAATGCTGTTGTGTACTTTGTCCACCTCTGCTCTCATCCCACAGACTAGCTCACTGTTACACCACACAGACTACCTTACTGTCACCCCACAATAATTTACTGTAACACCACACAGACTACTTCACTGTTATACCACACAGACTACCTTACTGTCACCCCACAATAATTTACTGTAACACCACACAGACTACCTCACTGTTACACCACACAGACTACCTTACGGTCACCCCACAATAATGTACTGTTACCACACAGACTACTTCACTGTTACCACACAGACTACCTCAGTTATCACATAGACTACCTCACTGTCACCCCACAATACTTCACTGTCACCCCACAGACTACCTCACTGTCATCCCACAAACTACTTCACTGTTATCCCACACAGACTACCTCACTGTCCTCCCACACAGACTACCTCACTGTCCTCCCACACAGACTACCTCACTGTCACCCCACAGACTACCTCCCATTCACCCTGCAACCCCACCCCCATTATGACTGTCTGCCCCTCCTTTTAACTCTATCCTATTTAACTCCAGTTAAACTGTCCCAAGCAAACTGACCCTCATTGTCTGTGGACACAGGTCATTCCTTCTGCACTGTGGATGGCATCAGATGTCTTTCATTTCTCTGTCTGCACACTCTCTAAAATAAATTAAACAGCTAACCAACTAACCAAAACTAACACTGCACTTTCACTGAAAACCTGGTACTTACCAGAGGAATCTCTCCTGAGTCTTCTCTATCTGAGCAGCGCTGACAGACTAAGGCAGGGTGTCCTGGGTATACCGTTTTATGAATTAAGTTAAGTGCTATATAAATAAAATGGAGCTAAAATTGCATGTGTGCGTGCAAGACTTTGTGCACCTCCTGCTGGTTTCTTGAGTTACTACATTTGAGCTACATATAGAGCTGACACAGTGAGTCCCCTGCAATGAAATTTAGAGGGTGAACAGCTCATGAATATTTACCAGATAAATACCAAGGAAATGTGCAATTATGTAAATGATGACAGCACAGCTGTCCTGGGACTGAGCACAGCATAGTTATAATCAGATTCTCATGTGTGTTTGCAGGTACAGGTTTTCTGATGTGTTCCCACATGCTCAGTGCAGCATCTCATTACCCACAGAATGGTCTTCTCCATGTAGACGCTTCATGTCCACAGCACACTTTCTCCACTGCACTTGTTTAAATAATTTGATCTATGTATGTTTCGGATTTCACCTTGAGCTGTCACCTCAATGCTGTTCTCCAACAGACTATTCGTTACTGTTCCCCAAACAAGGACCCCAGTGGCCACAGTGCAGTGAGGGGTCTCTCTCGTCTTTATGGGTTCTGTAATCATTCATGCAAATGCTGTTTCTCACTCAGATCCATGATAAGTGGGTCATTGTGTTTGACAGACAGTATTTTGCTTATCCTAGTCAGACTCTGGTCCTCTACTGAGATGAAGTGATGAAACCATAACTGTAGACCACACAGTGTCTCAACGGCTGTTTCTTATGTAGATTCAGTAGGCTCTGCTCACCAGTAAAACAGGAGAACCATAGCAGAGATTCTCATTGCTAAATCTGAATGTGTCATGTAATTTCTGTGTATAATCTTAATCTATGTTTGGCTAGGAAGGAAGGGAATTTCACAGATTTGAAGAACTGAAATATATATGTATTACTGGTATTGTTTAATTAGACATCAGTTTTGTGAGCTGAAAATAGTGACTGAACACTGAGTCTGTATTCTCTTCAGACCCCAGAACCACTGTGTAGATTAATGGAAACATTAATTAAAACAAAAAAATCCTTTCATGGGCTGTAACTGATACAAAAGCGCTCATACACATCACAAAATCCAACTGGGAACGTTTCAGAAGTTGGGGTCATTTGAGATTCACAGACAGCCTAATACACATGTTCTCTGTTAATGACAATCCCCAAACCAGAAGAACTTTCTGCATTGTTACTGTGGATACAGAATGCCACAGGTAGTGCCACAAAACCACGTTGTCATAGTGATGGTAAACAGATCTGTCAGTATACTTTACACAGGCTGAAACACTAGAGGACAGAAAGAGGTGTAATTTTGTTCAGTGATAAAATGGCTGTGCCCAGTACGACAGAGAAAATATATAACTATGTGGATTTGGATGAAATCTGGTAAACTCTGCTTTCTTATGTCTGATTTTGTTTGGTGTCACCCTTAGTAAAACAATGTGTCAGTTTATCTGTAGGAATATTTGGAGACATACATGTAGTTGCATTAACAGTTGTTCATACGGTCGTGTTGTAACTTGAATTTATGCTAGTAAACTGTGAAAGCTTTATTACTTAAGACACATTACAGCAGCAGTAAAAAACAGACATTACTATTAATACTACTATTATCATTGTTACTGGTAGCAGTAGCAGTAGTGGTAGAGGTGAGTGGTAGCAGTTGGCATTGTTTGAGAAGGGGAGTAACTTACTGTAAAGAGAATAATAATAATAATAGAATGCTTTGTTGTAAAGCAGGCCAATTATAATTCAGATACCATCAGTTCAAATATCAGAAGCCATTGCTTTGTGAAAAGAGGGCATGTAGACTCAGTGGGATAAAAGCAGAATGGTGCCATAAAAAATGTGTGTGTGTACATGCGCATTTCACTTTAAGGAAAGTTCATGTGAAGATTGAGAAAGAATCAGCAAAGGCCTGGCCAAATAAATGGGGTTTTCTGATGGAATCGTACAATGAGGTAAGCATGTTTAAATCATAGGCTTGAGTACAGGTTACATTACATCTGAGTCTGTCAAAAGGAGACAGCCCAAGTGAATAAAAATTCAGGTTTTAAGAATGTAGTGGCTGAAGATCACAGCTTAAGATTGCAGCTCTCACAATGTTTCTTCACAAAAATATGAATCATGGGAACATTTGATCTGTACTAGACGCTACAGAAAAGTGGCAAAGTAGAGGAGTCTATGGCCAAGCTGGAGCTTCCAAAACATCTGAAAACTCGCCCTCCGACTCCGCCCGAGAAATACATCAAGGTAAACACATCCTCCGAATGAGGCAGTGAAGCAGGGTTAATGTTTGAAATGACAAAAATGTTCAGTTGAATTACATCAAAATAACAGTTTCAGATTATAAATGGTAAAACAGTAAGCAGCAAAACTAAACATCTTTAAACTTTTTGAATTATTATTTTATATTCATTCTTCAAACAACACCAAAATGAATTTATTTTGATATAATGTATGGGAATGAGTTTTTGGTAAACTTTGAACTGTTGGAAGCAAAATTCTGAAGATGGCTGGGAAAAGCAAGCCAAAGATAGTAAGAAATAAAACACTGTAAGAGATAGTAAATGTTTTTGGAGTAAGTGGCTGTGCTTCAGAATTAAACTGGATCCTTCTGAACAGAGTGATTCTCTGAAGTGCCACTTACTGATGAATCGCTTCTTCACTCAACCGCTGTAGAGAACAAGAGTCTAGGGAACATCACTGGTACATCTGTTATTACACTGATTTATATCTGTTCTTATTCATGGTTTTAAATCTGTACTGGAAATGCATGAGCAAATCATATGAACTGACTGTTTTCATGTGAAGGGTGGATAAAGGTGTCCGCTCCATTTACAAATTATTTATGGAGTTTTATGTGACTTTGACTGAATGCCGTAACTATGAACATTACCAAAGTATTTTGTGTAGGTGGGGCCTTCACCTCCTGTGCCTAAAACAACACAGGCTCTGATTGGCTGGCGCTCTGCGGTGCCAGAGCTGCAACTGGAGCGCTTCGGGAAGGTGAACTGTGGGAAGAAGAGTTTTCTGAAAGAACTGGGCTGGGCGTTTGATGCCTGCAGTTGAGGATTTCCCCACCCCATTGCTCACTCACCATTACTCAGCATGAACTTTGAACCACACACAGTATTAAATGTGAAAATGTCATATGGTGTCTCCATCCTACTCTTGTATGTCTTTTGCTTTTATGATCTTGCTTACCTGCTGCCTACACACTGATGAAACAGATACACCATCCTGCATTTTGTTGTTTTACATGGCCCACTAATGCAGTGACATTGTTCATCATGAGAGCTGACAACTCATTTTGTTACTGTTAACGTTTTGTACAATGTAAAAAAAAAAAAAAAAGCATACATACATACGGTTCACTTTTGTATAAATTAAATCAAAAATCTTGTACTGCACATGGCTGCATTATATTGTATATCACCAAGATAGCCCCTACTGATGAGCATTTTTAATAAAACACTATGTTACATTCCAAAATTATGTGCATTGTATCGATTTCCTAGGCTACACTAACGCTGTGTGGTGCTACAGTATTTAACTCCACACTGAGACAGCGACGTAGGACCGAGACGTGTAGCTAAGATGTGTTAACTTAGTGTAATTGTCTCTCCTGGGAGTCTCATACTTTCATATTTCCATATTTCATCCCCCCTCAATGTTGCAATAGTCAGCAGCATTTGTATAATCAAGTGGAAAAGGATGTTGTTTTAAAGACATCAACAAGACCGTGAGAAGAAAGAAAGAAAGAAAGAAAGAAAGCACTAGTGCCTTCAATGTACTAAAAAATGCCTCTGTGCAGTCAATATACATTCGTAAAACCATCTTAAACAAGCGGCACAATCATGTTAGATTTTGATACAGTCTACTTTTTTGATTATTCATTTGAAACGAGGAGAGATCGAGTGGAAGCGCTGCTAGGTGCGGGCTAGATAAGTGGTGAGCGATGAAACTGCAGGAGAAAGGAGTGTGTTAACAACATCTGAAGTTGGATAATAATTCGTATTTATTTTTCAGTTTGACATGCAAAAACTGAAAATCCAGTGATTAACACAGGGTGTACATCTCCGGATCTTTAATAAGCAACCAGGATACTTCAAACGCCTCTAAATGCACAGATAAATCATGAAGAATGAGGGTGAAGTATGATACCTATACCTGATTTCCATGGCGGACAATTACAAAATTAAATTCTGTCAGCTCGTTACTAAAAAATTCCAGTTGTTTATTGGGTGACCAATGCTGGGTGTTTGCGTTCCTTCTTATATCATTACGTGACTCACGCCCAAATGACGTGCTGACATCACGAGGCCTGGTTGGAAAGAGGAAGAAGAAACAACAACAACAGCAGCGCTTGGCTGGTGACGGTGAGGCCACAGAAGAGATTAGTGTCTATAATCAATACTCTAATACTCTAATCAGTCTTTCTTAGAAGTAACGCCGGCGTTCCGTATCTGCCATTGTTATAATTTAACGCAAATATGTCTTTGTTTGGAAAGTTGTTTGGTAGTGGGGGTAAAGGGGGGAAAGCTCCTAGCGCACAGGAGGCAATTCAGCGACTTAGAGAAACAGAAGAAATGTTAACCAAGAAACAAGAATTTCTGGAGAAAAAGATCGACCAGGAACTCCTTATTGCAAAAAAGAATGGCACAAAAAACAAAAGAGGTGAGTATCATGTCGGGAAGAAGGAAGTTCTTAGCCTCTTGTGCTATCATGCTAGTGATTTGGTAGGCTTTTAGCATAGCTATCTATCGCTAGCTGCAAATGAGTAGGTAGACGTGTCTGGTTGTGTTCAGCTAGATTTTATAGTTGGTTAGGTCCGTCATAGCCGAAATGAAGTTCAGCTTGCGATAGGACAGTTAATGGTTATTAGGCTAAATCCGCCAGTTATGTACCCTCCTTATTGGCGGTGAAGCTAAGGTTTTATGTTAGGTTTAGGCTACCTAACGGTTCAAGACTTTCTATCAAAACTAAATTTTAAATAGCAATGTTCAGAAATATAGTGTAGCCTATTAAACACAATGTGACAAGTGGCAACCATGTATCTTAAGTGACTCATATTAAGTATGTCGTTTAACACCCAAAGATGAACGCTGTTGGAGTTATAGTCAGGACTTGAACCCAGCTTTCGAAAAAGGTGCACAACAATCGTTCAAAAACGAACGTCGAAACCCTTAAAACATTATAGCTGACTTGATAATGGCTTTCTTTAATAGGCAACATTCATCCGAGGTTAGTTTTCTGTAAGTATACTTGTAACGGATACGAGGCTGTGGGGAAGTATGTTTTTTTTTTTTTTTTAATCAGTAATGGGCTGGGCGCTAGGTTGTTGCAGTTGGGGACTCCCTACGCTCTGATTCTAAAAATAACCGTGTAACGTCTATGCCTGACACAAGTCTAATAAAGATCAGAACTGTTGTATACCAAAAGGTATTAGTCATGCATTTTATGACGCTTGAAAGTTAGGGTTTGAAGCTAGGCACGTCTTGTTTTTTTGAAAAACTGAATCTGTTAATTTTGTAATTATTCGAGCGGCATAGTTAAAAGGCACATCTGTTATGTATTAGAAATACTATTGCACCGTATTATCTTTAAAGAATTGAGTTTTTGACGTGCTGAAATATCTGCACTTGTACAGAGCTTAGATTTGTCTCAGACCACCACTGACTGTGATAAAACAGACAATAGATTATTAATCTATCAGAAATTGCTGAAAGATTTGCATTAAAGAGCCCCAAGGATTGAATAACTCATAGGCTAATCTATTTAGGTCTATCGTCTCCAAGACTCAAGTAATCAAGAATTGATTTGATTTTCTCAGAGCTCTGGTCTTCCTGTGGCAATGCAGTGGGATTGTTGGAGAGATGTAGGAATGTTGTCCGTTTACTGTAGAATAGAGACTTTGTTAACTTAACCTGTTCTTTCACATGGGCAGTGAGTTCAGCGCCTCCGTCCACTGAAAGAACAGTTTTGGTCCAGTGATAACTCTGGTATGTCATATTGAGTGCACTCATGCTGAAGTAACAGAGAAACACAGTCAACTTTTGCTGATGCTGTCATGGAAACACTAATACAGATGACCACACAGCTTAGCTATGTCACTGCTATCTCTCACATTATGTTGTACAGCAGTAAAGTTAGACTTAGCGTCAGATCTGCTTGACAACATGAGGCAGTGCACACTGTGTGTAACAAGTGAAATCGAGTATCTGAACATTCCATCCCACTACCAGTACTGTTTCTACACATTTCTCTTGGACTGTTTTTTTTTTGACTGGTACTCTGTCAGAGATGTGCCCCAGTGCCCTGGCTCTGTTGAGGTTAAACATCAGTGTTAAACATGCACTCACAGTCAGCCATAGCTTTCAGACCTGTTGTTCAGTAGTTTCGTACAGTCTACATGGTCATTTGATCTGCACTCACATTCATTTAACCATTCCTCATTATTCCAGATATGAATCTCTTGGTTAGAGTAAAAATGTGTTCTTAAAATGACTGAAACTTCACTCACAGAAGAGTTTGTGCTCAAAGTCTGTTTTTCTGTCCTCCTGTAAGGAAACTTTTTTGGCTTATTCTGTCCCCAGCTGCAGTGGCAGGGATTGTGCTCAGCTTGTGTGATTCACACGGATGAACACATTGTTGTGTCTTATTTGCCCTCTTCACTCACTGTTCTCGTCGTCGTGGGTTCCAGCTGCTTTGCAGGCCTTGAAACGCAAGAAGAGATATGAGAAGCAGCTGGCCCAGATTGACGGCACCTTGTCCACCATTGAGTTCCAGAGAGAGGCTCTGGAGAACGCCAACACTAACACAGAAGTCATCAAGAACATGGGCTTCGCTGCCAAGGCCATGAAGGCTGCCCATGATAACATGTGAGTATTGTCTGCCATACAGATGAGTGTGTTTTTTCCCCTCACTCACAGACCAGAGATGCACACAGTGAAGCTCAGGAAATCTGAGACCATGTGAACCAGCAGCAGGCGGGTTGCTAGCCGAAAATATTTGACGACAGCAGAAAATGACGTAACGTGATCCGTTGAATGTATTTATATGATGAAAAAGGCTGTATACCTGAGTGGTCTCAGTGAAGTGTTGTGAAAGGTCACAGAGAGGCTGGTTTGATTGTGTCTTATGGTGTAATGGTTGTATCAGTTGGCTATAAAACCTTTCCTTTCCTGTCGGCCCTCAGGGACATCGATAAAGTGGATGATCTAATGCAGGACATCACAGAGCAACAGGAGCTGGCGCAAGAAATCTCTGACGCCATCTCCAAACCTGTTGGCTTTGGCGAGGAGTTTGACGAGGTAAGGAGCACCAACTGTTACCATTTCACTAAGTTTTTTCCCCCCCACGTCTTGCTGTAATCTGTTGGCTGTAGGTCATGCTATGGCTGTTGAACTGTAAGGGTGTGGGTGTTACCTGTGTAATGATTTGGATATGCCCTTATGTGATGTTTTGGTTGGCTCCGTTTCCAGGATGAACTGTTGGCAGAGTTGGAAGAGCTGGAGCAGGAAGAGCTGGATAAGAACTTGCTGGAGATCGGAGGCACAGAGAACGTCCCACTGCCCAATGTGCCATCCACGTCCTTACCCTCCAGACCAGGTACTGTCACACATTCACATTCCCATTTTCATTCTCATTCAGTACATGTTGTACAGGACTTTTGTCAGCTCTGTTGTGAGATCCGACGGCTCTCCGTACGAGGTACTGACAGTGACAGAGTTCAGTCCCGTTCTGTGAGGAAATGCCCTGAGTTAGTTGTGTTGTCAGGTGCAGAAAGAGTGCTCTGATTTTGTTTTTTGTCTGACACACACTAAAATATTTCCCTAAGCTTTCAGACAGTCTCTTAGCACAGTGGGCTGTTCATGCTGAATGCAAGGACCTTTCATTACTTGACAACTCTGCTGGATTTGTTTTTCCCCCCTCACAGCAAAGAAGAAGGAGGAAGAGGACGAGGATGATATGAGAGATCTGGAAGCATGGGCTGCCAATTAATCAGCGCCACTCTCTGCACGTTAAGACCTGCTTCAGGAGGAACTAGAAGGACTCTTATGGTTTAGCGTGTGACGTCTTTTTGTTTGGTAGGAATGGAATACCGAACGAATACACAAGAGGGGAAAAAAAAGAAAACAAAATAAAGAGGGCTGATTCAGACCGTACTGCACTTACATCACTGCTCCAGACCCATTTGGTTTCGTAGCTCCTTCCGATGGTCAAGCCTCCTGCACGGAGGACCAAACAGAGAAAAAAAACCCCATAAAAAATACGTTTTTCTGTATGATATCTGTATGATATTCCCATTGTTTTTTTTTTTTCTTTTCCTCCATGACTGGCTTTCTGCACTCCCTCAGCACGTGTCTGTGCTCAATAATATTAAAAAAACATATATATATATATATTACATAAAACAATGAGAATTCAAAACAAATCTTGTAAGAGACAGTTCCATGTTAAAAAAAAGGTAAGTTTCTTTGCCATTTATAACTGGACAAGATTCATGATTTGCATTTCAGGGTTTTTTGGTGGTTGTTTTTTTTGTTGTTTGTTTGTTTTTCTTGTTTGCTTTTTACCCCCTCACACATGAAATAACACTCGGTGTTATGTGGTAAAGAAAAGGACTGAGGGCCAGATTTACTTAACTTCATGTCATGCAAACTTGTGTGACGCTGGTTATATGCCTGATAACCGGTCAGTCCACAGTCAGGCGTAGGCTACGGTTAAAGTTTGTATAATCCTATCACCTTTAGAATATGTTGCAAACTTTGTCAATATCATCCTGCATTTTGATCCCACCTGGAATGAGAGGAACTGCTGCTGTTTTTTTTATTATTATTAATTAATTAATGAGGAATTATATTCAAAATTGTCCATGGTACAGAAGTTATGATGTAAAATTCTTACTGAGCTGTTACACAAGCTGCCTCCGTTTTTGTTTTTGGTTTTTTTGTATTGTGGGTGTGGTTGTAAACGCTATGGAGGACTAGCACTGGTGTGAATCCTGGTTGAGAAGGTTTCCCTGAAAACACAACACTCCCGCTGCAACCACGTTACATTCCCCACCCCCCCACCCCAACATGCACAGTCACCCCTTCTCTGTTAGTGTGTGTGTGTGTAACTGTTGAACTGCAATATAAATTAACACTAGAAATGGCTTCAAAATTAATTTTTTGGGGCAGGGGATTTTTTCTCAGATTTGTGGACTTGAGAATTTTTGGTTTGTTTGTTTTTTTCTTGTTTTAGTAAGTTGTGAACGATTGTGTTCAGATAGGAGGGTCCCTACGGTTGTATTGATTTAATTAATATCATGGTTTCTCTGCAGTTAGCTCTTAAAATGTTCATCTTGATACAAAGGTTCCTTTTATTAGATTTCTTCATTCAAGAGTATATAAAGTTTATTTTCTGTTGAAATATGCTGCCTTCAGAGTAAGGAAAAGCAATTAACAAATGTATAACAACACTACGTTTATTTCATGTGTTCCAGGGCTGTTTCATAGAGGTGAAATTTCTCTGCAGACCGTATAACTTCTTGAGGAATCTTTCGTAACAGTCAGGATTGTCCAGTCCTGGTGGAACATTCTCAGTGTTTCCTCTTGTTAGACAATCTGGACTACTGACATCTCATTTACCAGAGTTAGCCAGTCAAACAACACATTTTACCCCATGAAACAGCCCTCTGAACCTCTGGCTTAGAGTTTGATTGTGTGTCTGTATGTAGGGCCAAAGTTTTTAAGACTGCACCCTCGTTTTCATACGTCAGCCCTTCCGGCCTGCCTTCACCTGTATCATCTAATATAACGCCTAAATTAAAGTTTTGCCAAACCACCCCCTTCTCCCTGACTTTTGTTTTGCATCTTCATTCTCTTTGATCTGGTGTAGTTTTTTCCCTTTTTTGTATCTTTCTTTGTCACAGTGATGTGTGTCACAAACAGCATTTTGTCATGATAACAAAGCCTTTTTTTGTATGTGTATGTTCAAACAGATTGTAAGCCTGTAAAATGACAGGACTGATTCAGCCCTGTAAGATCCATTTCCAAATGTGTAAGTTTGTTCAGCAGGATGGGTGATTTAAGAGGTTAATGGAGTGTCTATGGTATGACCAAAGCTTGCCACAAGTCAGCTCCGTTTCCTGAATGAGATCATGTCTGGGTAATCAGCATACTGTAGCGTACAGTGGCAGTCTGTGTGTACAGGATATGACAGAAGTAGCTTTAATGCATTTGTATGTTTTCATGACCCTGTTGTTGTTGGATTGGTTATTATTAAAACAGTAATGCTTATTGGTGCAGGTTAATGGTTTCTTACCATGATAATCTGAGAATGAAGATGAATCAACTAAAGGACATACACATGAAGAGCAGTGCACAGCTCTCCCCATGCTGTGAGAACACTGGCCTGTTACTCAGACAGGCATGTTAAAGAATATAGAGGGTCACCAGAGCATTGGATCTGCATGTGTGTAAGAGGCACTAATCTACATAACGTGTGGGGTTATGCAGTCAGCCAATGTAGAGTGGGCCTGTCTGTGCATGTGCCAAATTTAGCAGGAGAGACCTCAGATACACATGCATGGGGTGTAATAAAACACATGATTTCAGCATTTCCCCCCTCAACCTTATTCCTGTTACGCTGTGATTCCTGTACCCATTTTTCAAAACACTTAAACCAGTTTAATTCGTACCCAACTAAATAATCTACTGAATGAGATGTTATCATGTATCTTTAGTAATTCAAATGTAATCTTTCTTCATTAGCGAGCTCACGCAATTATAATGTTCCAAAAAATAAACAAAAAACATTACCACTTAAAGGTTCAACAAATTGATAGTAAAATGTTGTTTTCTGACTCATGCATGCACTTTTGTCTGTCTGTCTGTCTGTCAGTCACCCCAGTCATGGTATGCTTGAGAGAATTAAAAAGTACTGGCGAACTGGTGGCTTGTCCTTTTGGAAGTTCTGATACAGTCCTGTTTGTCTGTTGTTTTCCTTTCTGAGGTTAGTATTACACAATTACTCCAGAACAATCTTACATAAATGGTTTTGTGAAAACTTTTTCGTCTCAACATGTCTGTTTGTAGCAGTGAAATTGGCACTGGGGAGTTATGGCTGGATCGGCCTAGAGTTTGCTGAGCTCTGAGTTTTTGATCATACTGTGTGTATTTGTCTGCGTGTGTTCAGGTCAGGCGATAACTTGGTTGTATGCTCAGTGGCTGGTCTCCCTATAGTACAGAATGTTAATTGTGTAACAATCAGTAATGGGGAAAATGTTTTTCTTTCGAATAGTGACATATGGTTTGTTGTACATGCAGGCCCAGGTTAAGGAACATAATGTGTTAATAGTGTGTGATAAAGACAGAAGAGAGAGAACCCAAATGAGTGATGTAATGGTGGTGGTGGTGGTGGGTTCTGCCCTGGGCTAAACCAAACATTCAAACCAACGATGGCCACAAATAGGATGTACAAACAGGATGTAAACACAAGGTGATCTGAGCTGAGCCCTCAGGTCCACTGTCATAGCCTCATATGTAGAAGACAAGACAACACAGCTTGGGAGACCTCCTGAACACAGATGGGTACTATGTACTAAATGCACTTATATCCCACTCTTCCTTACTTTGAATACATTACAGTTTCTAAATTATGAGGATACTATTCTTACAAGTGTAATGTTAAAAGGGAAACTGCTAAAAAAAATTAGTGGAGAATTTGTTTAGATGAAAGAATTGAATTGGGGTCATGTAATTTATTAAGCTAGCCTTTTAAAACCTAGGAATCTTAAATATCTTCCTTTAACTTGCAAATAATGAAAACAGTGCATATGTGATGTCAGATACTGGAAAAGCCTC
Organism: Chanos chanos; assembly: GCF_902362185.1. Taxonomy (NCBI): domain Eukaryota; kingdom Metazoa; phylum Chordata; class Actinopteri; order Gonorynchiformes; family Chanidae; genus Chanos; species Chanos chanos. Next base: position 23,229,839 of record NC_044501.1, on the reverse strand, counting down.
AAACAGGTTGTCTGTTAAACATAAAAGCACTGGACTATGTTTCATGCATTTCATTCCACACAAAATGTTCAACTAACAACAGTCAGTAGTATTACTGCCACAGTAGCGTGAACATTTACGTTTTCCAATGACTATCCACATTGTCATAACGTGCAGAACGGTTCATGTTCTGTCGTAATTAATAAGTCTAAACTGTCTAACAAACTTCATTCACTTTGTTTCAGATCAAAGAATTTCTCGGGTACGATTAGGTACAACTTCTATGCCTACGGGTGATCCCAAGGCGCAAAACTGTAACCTTTACCGACTACTCAGTCCCAACTGAAACAAACATTATACATTATTCGGTCAACACACCCACTTTGTACTTCAGTCCCTCATTGGCTGCCGTACTACATAACTGGCCACGCCCTTGCTAAGTTTGTTGTGCGATGGTCTTGGCCAATATGAAACAAGAGGCGTGGGATAGGCACAAAAATCCTATGAATATTATAATAAGGCTGTCTGTCGCCACTTAAAACCAAGTTGACAACTATTATTCCTTCTTCCCCACTGAAGTCAACAACCGGGCTTAAAGAGCATAGCTGCCTGTTCGCCAGTGTCAACCAGAAACGACCAGCAACATGTCTGAGAAGCTACCCTTCAAAGTCGGTCAGTATGAATTTACTTTGTAAATGATTCTTATCCGGGTTATGCTCACGCTATCGGTGCAAATCAATTGTACTTGCAGATAATATTTTTGGTAATGGCTTTAGGTTGATAGTAGTTTCAAACGCCACGCAAATTGCATTGCAAGCGACTGTTCGTGTTTAAACTAATGTATTTTGTTTAATTCATGATTCATATTTAGTTATCACATGGTGAAGAAGCCGGGGGGCGTATCGTTTGTGTGTGATGTTAATGTTCCTAAACGACGAACAGAACACAATGCAGCATATAAACAAATACGTCTCGGCGCTGGGGATAGTTCAGATTTACCACTTATTTTGTAAAAACAATATTTATATTGCAAGGTTTCTTGCATACATAGCACCTCGCCAGGAACCGAGCGAGAAAGCATGGTTTCCTTGAGAAGAGTACCTCAGATCCATATCGGTAATTGTAGTCCACATAAGGTGGTGAGTTACGACGATCCATTGAATGCAGTTGTTTGAGAAAACTACACCCCCTATGATGCAATGCGTTACGCCGCCAGTTTTCGTTGATCGGCAGCCACAAGTACACTCGACGTGCACGTGTGATTATGCTAAGCGTAAAATGAAAAGCTTTATTATTTGTTATTTTGTTGCAAAGTTTACTGTTTGCAGTTTATTGCTTTGCAGTGAGATTTTCCTGTACATAGAACTGTTGAGGCCCTGTGTTTTTACAAACCGCTTGTCCTAAGTAAATAAGGAAATATTTGTATCGACCATTTGACGTTGTTGAATCACTATTCAGGACATCAGTTTGTAGTAATAGTAATAGTATTTAGACTTTGCCCCCTCGGCCAACACCTTGAGTTCAAATTTCAAAAGCCACGCTTCCCTTACGATTAACGTGTTCTGTATATGTGTCACAAACATGATAGGCCTTTAGACATATTGGCAGAAATATTGCTGCATTGCACGTAGATTCATCAGGCCACTTTTATGTAATGTTCTCACATGCTGCTTTAAGGAACGAAATGTACACATGGATTCAGATTATGCTTTAGCGGTAGCGGTTCCCTTCAAACGGTACGAATTGGTATGTATGCTTGTTGCTGTTGTTGTTGTTGTTTAAAAAAAAAACTGACGGTGGAATATTAGACTTTGTTGGCAAGAAACAGATGTGCTGCGCACAGGCGTGTTCCAGATCAGTGCGGCTAGGTTTGCAGCCAAACACTGGTCACACATGATTTTCGCAATGGGAGGGCGTCACTTACGAATGATTGAGTTGCAGCTGGAGAATTCCAGTTGTAGGAAATCAAATATGAAATCAGTACAAAATACGATCTTAACTGACGCAAGTTCAGAGAAAGTTGCCGGTTGGATGACTTAAATTCAGACACACATCCAACCCCCCACAGTGCGACTCCTCTAAAGAAATTTATTTTGTGTTAGTTTCTTTTCAGACATCATCCAAATTCTAATTTTTTTCAGAGGAGCGAAAGTACTATGCCTGCTCACCAGGTTAGACATTTTTATTTTTTAAGTATTTAATCCACACCCGTAAAAACGATAATGTGAAGTACGTTGTACCGACAGGACAGGTGATGGTGCGGCTGGCTTTTCTCACTGGGAGCTGGCGAGGCGCTGTAATCAGTCGCTCAGGGATTTGAGTCAAACACCTGCCACAGCTAAACCCTCACAAGTCACAGATTGCATAACTTGGAAACTTGTTTAGAATCCTGTTGCCTTAAATTTAGGAATGCACTGCACATTCCTTGGCCTAGCCTAGCGTCAATAAGCTATTTCACTCTGGCTTCCAGAACACACACATCAAAGACCAAACCTAGGGGTAACCTATCTGTAACCTATTTGCAGTTGGGAGTAGAGTTTTGGTTGATTCATTTCGTGGCAAAGCTCACATGTCAAATTAGGTGTTTGGTGTTAGTCTAGGACTAAGATTGGCAAGCTTGAAACAAGAATGAAAAAGCTTTAAAGACACACATGCATACAAATATTATGGTCATTTACACATTATTTACCTGTATGTGTTGTTGAAGTAATATTGTGTGTGTGTGTGTGTGTGTAGCTGACATCAGCCTGGCAGAGTGGGGACGTAAAGCCATTGAGATTGCGGAGAATGAGATGCCAGGTCTGATGAAGATGAGGGAGATGTACGGGCAGTCTAAGCCTCTGAAGGGTGCCCGTATCGCTGGCTGCCTGCACATGACCCTGCAGACGGCAGTCCTCATCGAGACCCTCACTGCACTGGGAGCTGAGGTAAGCTGGAGCTCTGAGCCATCAGAGCAGGGCATATGTGGACTAAATGATCTAGCACTGGGCAGCTGTCATGTCACCAGTACTGAAACAGGGGATGTCTTTATACCTGCATCTAAAACAAGAAGTTTAAAAAAGAGCCAAGAACAATTTTTTTTATCCTTGATGTAGAGCAATAGAATAATTGGTCAAAAATAATATTTAAAGACAGTTTAACTTATTACAGTCCATTGGCAGCAGTCATATAAGCACATTACCCTTTAGTCACAATGTTTTGACAAACCTCCCATTTTCATCTCCTCTTAATGGTTCAACACAAGGGTGACCATTGACTTGCCTTTGACTTCTCTTATGTTCAGTGAATCTTCCATTTGTTTTATATTGATTGGATTCATGGTTGGTCTCTGTGGTCCCAGCCCTTTTGTTGCCTGTGTTACGGACAGAGTGTCCCTCTCTAAAGCTGTCCGACCTTTTCTGAAATATAGATACAGACCAGGCCAATATAGCAGTACCAGTTATCCATATGCAAGCCCAGTGTTGTTTGAATTCACAAAAAAAACATAAAGTGTTTACACATAAGTAATTCCTCTAAGAAGTTGTTTGTTCACATCTTAATCAAATTCTGACAGAGACTCAAGATGCTGAGTCTGTACTCTTTGCTACTCTACAGTCACTGGCCTGAATGCCGTCACTACTATTTCAGAAAATTACCTTGCAGGCCATTTTTGGTTTGTTCATTTGCTCTTCAAGCAGAAAAAACACTCTCCTTTCTCTCTCTGTTTTTCTCGGATTTATCTTCCCGTTTTAGGTTCAGTGGTCGAGCTGCAATATCTTCTCAACTCAGGACCATGCTGCCTCTGCTATTGCCAAAGCCGGCATTCCAGGTAACAGTTGTTTGTGTTCGTGGTCTGCTCTTAGCCCACTGAGCTGACACACAACCGGTTTGGGCCTGCTGGGCAGTTTATGTTCAAACCGGCCAATAGGAGATAAAGCCTGACACTAAGTACACAAGAGCCCCTGTTTGTTGGTCACTGAATGAGTCCTAGGCTAAAGGGCAAGGATACAGCTGCATGAAACATTGGGTCATATCACAGATGTGTGCCTGGTTACGAGTGCAGACACAAAGGTGGTGCTGTATAGACCAGCAGGTGATAGGGGCTAGTGCGACAGAAGAGCCAGTGGAGGCATGTTGGGAAGCACATGTCAGAGTGGAGTAGACTAGACTCATTCAGACCCACTGAATCTGGGTTGTGCTTACAGCTGTTGCAGGCTGTCATTTGCTGTTGTCTTTTGATATGCTGTGAAATTACTGTTTCACTTAAGGTACATGCAAAATGTTTCCTTGGCCTAACTTGCCTCACTCTGAGGAACCTGATTGGATGTTGGAGGTGAACTGACTGGTTGCTTCATTGTAGAGCTGCATTGCCATTGGCAGTTAATGTAGGTTAAAAGATAAATGGGTCTAACTGGCAGAGGGAAATGGATTTTCATCATTACTCTCTTCTTTTCACTGCTTACTTGAGGCTAGTGTGCTACTGTAAGTTGGACAGTTTCTCTGTAGATTTATACCATGAATTCACATGCAGTGCTATGCTGACTTTTTTGAAAAGAAGATTCAGAGAGAGTGAAAATTCTTTTGTTACTTTGCCTAAATTCTTAGCCAGAATCTTAGGCTTTTGAGTAATATTTCTTATGTGAGATTTGTATACTTTAGTCCTTGGGGCCTGTTTGATTGAGCAATGCCTTTTTGTGGGGTTGGGAAAGAGCATGACTGAACTAATCTGTCTGACTGATTAATTTTGGTTTGTGAAGTAACCTACAAGAAGTTAATGAAAGTCAGATTTCATTTTAAAATCTCACATTTCTGAGTGTTGAAACTACTGAAACAAAAACAGACTGTGATGCATTTGTGGGTTTCTTAACTTTGGTGCAGTTTCTGTGTTGCTTTGTCTGAAATTTTGGTTAATCAGTAAACGTGCTTAGGTCATTCTGTCTTGTCGGTGTGATGTTTTTTTTTGTTGTTGTTGATGCACATTTAACGTCTCAGCACAGTTTTTAATAGTTCTGGTGTTGGATTTTGAATGGATTTTCTAAAATCTCTGAACATATCTTGGAAGACCACTGCTTTGATCCGTGACCTTTGACTTTTTTTTGTTTGCAGTGTATGCCTGGAAGGGGGAGACAGATGAAGAATATGTGTGGTGCATCGAGCAGACCATCTACTTCAAGGACGGACAGCCACTCAACATGATCCTGGATGATGGAGGGGACCTGACTAACCTGGTCCACAAGAAGTATCCCAAACTGCTGGCAGGTACCTGCTTGCGTCTGTCTGCAGCTATGACCTCCTATTGACTGTGAGGCCTCTAGCAGAGTTTTTAGCCTTATCTAAAACAGTTTTCCTCGTACTGCTGTTTTAACTCATGCTGGAGGCCGCAATAAGTTTGTAATGCGTATGTATTAACTAGAATAATTTATGCTTGTGGCCTCAGTGTGGGGCCAGAAGCCTGAAATCAGATTAGCATCATTCTGTAAGCATTTCGCTCATTATGCTAGCCGGCTGGATCTGGTAGGTGCCTTTTTTTTTATTGGGAGACAAATGGGAATACTACCCACCATATGCAAAGTGATCCAAATGCATTCATGAGTGCATGTACTTCACAGCTGATGCCTGTTGTTACAAAAGCCTGAATCAGCCTGACTGAACAAACAAAGTGAAATGTATTTAGTAGGAGTGAAGAAACATCACTGATGTGTTTGCCGTGTAGTTGGTCACATGGTACCCGCCATGTGAGACTGGATCATACTGGTCACAGTCTGTCTGCGGTGTTACTCTCAAAACTGGCTCTGTGATGCATGTGACCTGGGAAGTGATCACAGCTCAGTAGGGAGTATCTTTGTGACTGTTCTGCTCTGTGGACACATGGTGGCAGTGTTGAACCATAATATAAAACTAGAGTTGAAATTTTGACTGAAAGCAATAGTGAGTCTTTTGACTGCGGTTTGCTGTGTGAAACAGACTGCCAGGCAAAGCCCATGTGTTCAGGTCAGTCAGAAATGGCCGCTCGGTGTCTGGGGTTTACAAAAGGTCCATTCAATTTTTGGCAATCTTGTGGGTTAAAGGTGAGAGAGAGAGTAAAGAAAGACGTGTACTGCTTATTTGCATGATTCTTGCCTGTGGGGGAGATGATGGTGCAGTGGTGTAAACTGGTACTGTGGAATATCCAACTCACTGGGCCTGTGTTATGGCAGCAGACGGCGGTGCTGCCATCCGCTCCTTTCAGCTAAAATCAAGAACTCACTCCAGTTGGACACAACCAGAACCACTGAAGAGTGGAGAAACATGGTCTGGTTGGGTGTATGCCATGTCATGTTGAGTCCTGCTGGCAGCACAGTCACTGTTTGGTGTGAGGAGCACGGGGCAGGGGAGCTGTCCCGCTTGGTGCCCTCTGCCAGATGGCACAGTTTCAGCATGCCCTCATGCCCCTGTAGAACACTAGAGTACTGCAGAATCGAGCCCCGAGGAATTCAGGTTGCTCTGGGGACAATGGGAGTCCAACCCAGCACCTGACTCGTGTGTGTAATAAACTGGCACGATTATGGTTGTTGGGCAAAGACATTTTTGTTTGTTTCCCTAGATATTTATTTATTTTTAATGTATTTTTTTACTAAGGTATCCGGGGCGTTTCTGAGGAGACGACCACTGGCGTGCACAACCTGTACAAGATGCTGAAGAACGGAGAGCTCAAAATACCAGCCATCAATGTCAACGACTCTGTAACCAAGGTAACAAAGATCCTGAGGTTTTAGGACTTTCTGTACTGCTCAAACTGTTCAGAGGATTAGCATTTAGTCATGGGGATGGTAGAGGTCACGGAGTGCATGGGAAAGAGAGTGTTTGTCATGTGTGCTCAATCCGTTCAAGTTTTTAACTGTCTCAGGTGTAGACATCTCCTACTGGGCCTAAAATGTTGTTTGCTTTTCTGATGCTTTGTGCAGCAATGCGTTTGTTTTTTGCTCCTGTGAATCTGTGAATGAATAGTTCCTTGTGTATGTTTGCTCTCTCTCTCTCTCTCTCAGAGTAAGTTTGACAACCTGTATGGCTGTCGGGAGTCTCTCATTGACGGCATTAAGCGCGCCACAGACGTGATGATCGCCGGTAAGGTTGCCGTGGTTGCGGGTTACGGTGATGTCGGTAAGGGGTGTGTTCAGGCATTGCGTGGCTTTGGTGCCCGTGTCATAGTCACTGAGGTGGATCCCATCAATGCTCTGCAGGCTGCCATGGAGGGTACGTTTCCTTCTTTGGTTCATTTTTACGGTCATTTTTAGACATATATTGAATTAATTTTCTCAGTAAACACAGTAGGTGAACTTTTCTTGTCGACCATTAGAGGATGCCAGTTTATATTGTTCAGCATCTACAGCTTATTTTATCTGTTGTAAACTGTGGAGGTAGCAGCTGTACACCTTAGTGCTCTGTAAAATGATAAAACGGAGAGGAATATACTAGTGTCTTATTTCCTTTGTTTTGTTAAGATTTCCCTGTTTTTTTTATTTTAAGGTTATGAGGTCACGACCATGGATGAAGCCTGCAGGGAGGGTAACATCTTTGTGACGACCACTGGCTGTGAGGACATCATCCTGGGCAGGTTTGTGTTGCACTCTGTTTTACAGATGGATGCCACACACTGAGTTCACCAGCTCTTAAAGCACAGTGTTTAAAGGACCACTCCTGTTTGAGTGTGTTTTTTGTTTTTTGTTTTTTTTTCTGTATGACCTCCCACTGTAAAACCTGTTGTAATTCTCAGGGTTCTCCTGTTGACTTCAATAAGTCTAGACTACTTTCTGGACTAGTTTCGCAACCCAACAAAAATTTGCCATGAGACTCCAGTAATCTTACTCCCATAAAGCAAGTCATGTTGTCAACACTCCCTGGATTATTAATTAATTAATCAATCAATCAATCAATTAATTAATTAGTTAGTTTGTTGGTTAGTTTAGCATAGGCAAATTTGGATGGTTACATCAAACAGTACCCATTTGTTGGCACAGATCTGCCTCAGACTTAAGGCCACTGACAGTTTCCTGTTCGGTTATGGGAAAGTGTGATTAATGCCTGCTACCAAGTTTTACAGGACTACTTACAGAACTATTCTTCCTTTAAGAAAAGCTATAACGTTTCCTGTCTTAATCCTGAAAACACTATAGGCTGAGGGTGAGTGTATTGCTCTCATTAAAATTGTAGGGGGGGGGGGGGGGGGGGGGGGGGGGGGGTATTGAGCTGCTTGGTGTACAGGTCCACATAAAGGCAGTTAATTTACTGTGGATTGCCCTGCAGTTTTTATCTTATATGTGTAAACTCTCCCCTGGTCCTCCCATGGAGTGCAGACGATTAAATCATAGCTAGAGGGCACACTTACCATTTTGTTGTAGTGTGGTAGGTGGAAAGGGTTGTATGTGCAGTTGAGTAGCCTAAAGGGTGTGTTTCCCCTCCATTGGCACAAATAACTGATCTGCTGCTTATGTCTCTGATAGAATGAAATGTAAGCACGTCCTGTAAAGTTGGTAGCTTCACCGTTCCCCCTCCTGTGTGTTTAAAACATATACAGCATGCTATGGTAGTATATCATCTGCCATCACTACCCCCCGCTCATCTTCATGTTCACACACAGGCAGTGAAGGATACAGTTACTGTTGCCTGGTGCTTTTTAACTCTGTATCAGTGTGTTTTTCGCTCTGTATCAATGTGATGAATGGCAGTGGATTCATGGGCCTGTCTTAGAGAAAAGAGTGGGATCTGCGCTGCTGTTCAAGATTACCCACAGATGTTCAAACTGCGCCCCTATATGTAGAATATTCTGGAATACTTCTGTGTTAAGCGTAACCTGCAGATGGAAGCAAAAAGCCTTCATAAACCTTATTAACACGGCTGTAATGATCTAGTAGAACAGTCTAAGTGTGTCTTTACGTGGTGTCTGGACTTCCACACTTCATTTGTGTCGATCTGATTACTGATACATTCCTGGCATATGGTTTACATTCTTTTCAAGGTCATCAAACCACTTGGTGGGTATGGTTTCCATTGTCATTCTGGAAGAAACCACTCCTATCAGGATAGAATGATCACTCAGAGCCTTTGTATCTTTTTGCATTTACCTGGCCCTCTACGGGGGTAGGCTGGATGGAGGCCACGCCCAGAAAACTACACAATACACCACAGCAGAGGAGCCAGATACGGTCATCATGAACCTAGAGTTTTTTTGTAGCATATACCACATGCAGTTGACCCTAGTTTTTGTCTTAACTTCACGTGTACTTCATCCACTTAGCCACTGTTCCTGATGGAACATCAGCCAGTCTCTTAAATTCCTGCAAAACATGCCCCAAAACCCACCTCTGTTTCCGCATCATTTGCATCATTTAACCTTCCTCCTTCAGCCATGCAACCAAGAAGAATGGGCCACTGGTCCTTCCTGGCATTCCTATATATGAATGGAGGCATGAGGTGCGAGTGATCTAATCCATGCAGGAATCACTGCTGTGTGGTAACCGCTCCAATGAATGGTTATTACTGGTGTATGGATACTTATTATGAATGCAAGATGAGAGATGACATTCTTTACATACGTATCTTTGGATTTTATGAAATCACTCACAAACACTGTCTCAGTTCAAGAGCTACTTGACCATCTCGTCAGTAGCCACCTGATTAATGGAGTTTCCTCGCATTCTAGCAAGAGGGCCATCTTCACTGCATCTGAAGCAGAACCATGCCTCTTGACTGAGCCTTGGACGGCATCTGTTGTACTTCTGCTTTAGATATTAACTGACTCCAGGCTTCAGGCTTCTTGGGTTTGCTCTTCCCTGGAGTTGTTGTTACGAAAACTGCATTCTCAACTCAGCTACCTGCTTCCTCAAGTTCTCTATGGGCCTGTGAATGATCAGCATTCTGTTCTAGGGAAGGAGAAATGTCAGACATGATGCTTGTCTCCACTGTGAACTTCACCTTGGATGCTCTTAAGTGGCAAAGCATTCTGTCTGATTTTGGCAGCTCTTTTTCTTCTTCAGAAGTGATACAGGCTTTGGGTTCTAGGGAAGGATTTGGGCAATAATGCATAAAGGAGAGAGAAATAGTTTGTGCTTATTTTATGCCATAGGGATTGTTCAAGTGAAGGATTAAAACAGGTTTCAATCTCAGCATTTACTTAATTAAATTTGCCTCAGTTTGGCGATTAATGAATCACCTGTTTCTCTTTCTTTCCTCAGACACTTTGAGCAGATGAAGGATGATGCGATTGTCTGCAACATTGGTCACTTTGACTGTGAGATTGATGTGAAATGGCTTGATGACAACGCTGCTGAGAAGGTCAACATCAAACCTCAGGTATTGCATCAGTTCATGTCAGTAACCAAGATATCAAACCCCTAGTATCAGTTCACAGCAATCAGTAACCAAGATACTGACCTGATATGAAATAGGTAATCCTCAAAAAACTAATCCTCAAGTATAAGCACTACTTTAGATGAAAACAGAGTACGTTGTGAAAAGGGCAGTCAAAGAAATTTAGCTTATGTCAAGTAATTACTTAAAAGTGAAGAGTACAAGGCAGTGGAGTCTCTTATATTTGTTATTTTCAGCTGTAGACACTGCCTCCGCAACCCACCTAGTTTAACCTACTAGTTGGATTATTTAACTTGGGCGGGCCCTGGGTCCTTATGCTTTATCAAACTTGAATTTAAGTGACTTGTAAGGCTCTGTCACTGATGTGAGCTCCAGTGTACATGAAATGGAGCTTACAGCCTTGTTTGACAGGTAATGTATCTGCAATAGCCATAAACACCCAGACAGGGAACTGTAATAGTCCTCCCTCACAGTACTAAATGGCAAACACAGACTTAAGGTGTATAAAAGGGATTTAATTTAATCATGAAACTATCTAGACTAATGTCTCAAGCAGTGACATGAAAACGAACTGAGATGGTGGATCTCAACATTAGGATGATGGCTGAATATTCTATCTGCCATCCATGGCAGCCAGTCTGCACTGACAAACCCTTAAGAGATCATGGATGGCTGTCTAGTTGACATTACACAGTGTGGACTTTAGAGATCTAATGAGTATGTGAGTCTTCAGATTTATTCTGTTTGTGCTTGCTCAAAGATAAACGACCTTCAGATGATCTTGAGCTTCCCTCAGCTTCTTGTTGAATCTGCTTGTGTGGTCCAAGTTCCACCCTTGGTGATAAATGATTGACTGCCCAGTACTGAATCACCAATAACTAAAGAAAGTTTAACCTGCTGGCAAATCTCTCATACTGGCTATGTGTCATGTCAGTGTGTCCATTCACACTGCTTATGTGTAGAAAGCCAGAGTTCAGATAAGGGTATAGAAATATGTGAAAATATGGAAGAAAAAAATGTGACTGCCTGCCAGGATACAAATATGTAAATTCCTTAAGCACATTATCAATAATTTCTTATTACATTATCAGTAATCTATTATTTAGGTGCAGATTAAAGACGAATTGTCTGAGCTGAAGAGTGCTCATCACTCTCTCTTCCCTCTGTTCCTTTCATCCTTTTCCAGTTCCAGTGTGCTACGTGTATTAAACATTACCTTTCCCTTCGCAGGTGGACCGTTACCGCCTGAAGAATGGCAAGCATGTCATCATCTTGGCTGAGGGCAGACTGGTGAACCTGGGCTGTGCTATGGGTCACCCCAGCTTCGTCATGAGCAATTCCTTCACCAACCAGGTCCTCGCCCAGATCGAACTGTGGACAAACACCAGCAAGTACCCAATTGGAGTCTACTTCCTGCCAAAGAAGGTATGGCGGTCACATGCTAAGGCATTCTCATTGGGCCTCATTCACCAACCGTTCTTAAGAAGAAATTTGTTCTCAAAACCTACTTACGCAGTTTTCTGACATTCACCAATGTTTTATTTGGGATTTGTTCCTAGGTAAGAACAGAATCTACGCACACACAAGAGCACACTTGCGCACATTTGAATGCTGACATGTTTGTGCAAATTAATTGTTTATTGCATTTTCTTAAATTCTACAGTTGTATATTATATTATACCATTGAAATCACAATAATATTTTTATCATTTATGTTTTTTAATAATTATTTTCATTATTTTACAATTAAATGGTGGCATTGAACCATTAAAGTGGGAGCAAAAATGATGGCTCAAGCTGCTTGTTGGTTGCTAGAAAAGAACTCAGAATTATGAGAAACAAAATCAACACAAATAAAAAGTTGGAATGGCGAGGGAAAAAGTCAGAATCGTGAGGTAAAAAAGTCGGAATTACAAGAAATAAAGTTGGAGTTGTGAGAAATCAAGTCGGAATGCCGTGAAATTAAGTCGGAATTCAGAGAAATAAAGTCGCAACTAAGCAAACTTTTTTTTTTCCCCAAATGTGGCTGAAATGGGCTTCCATGGATTTCTGTGTGCACACGGCCCTGCAGTCTCTTGGCCTTTTATGAGGATTGACGGGGCGTTTACCTATGCTAATTAGGAACAACTGGCATGCGCTTCCAATTTAAGATGATAATGGGATTAATCATTACAAGAACAAAGATGCAAACAATTCTGTGGTTTAAGAACACATCATGAATCTGACGTAGACTTTTTCTTAGGATCTTTCTCAAGAACAAATTTAAGAAAAAATTTAGGAAGGTATTGGTGAAAGAGGCCATTGTGAATCAGCGGTCTGGTCCAGAACAGTCTGCTGGCTCTGCCCTCAGACAGTGGCCCAGTGGGTAAAGCTGTTACTGAGCGGGTTGCAGTGATTTGGTGGTATAGGGTTGAGGAACTAGAGAGTGGGGGAGGGGTTTGGTCTCAGACTAGTAAAGTATACACTCATGCCTTAAACTGATTCGGTTAAAAACCTCACAAATTGAGGATGTGATCATTGGTTTTGCTGCATTTCGGGATGTGTCATCAACTAGATGCCTTAATCTGTTTGACTGTTTGTGTTGTACTTTCGCTTTTTTAAGTTGATAGTTTATGCTGCTTTTAAGAATATCAGTTTCATCGAGAACCTCAAAGCCACAGACCCATGCGTACTCTTTGCTACTCTGTCAGGCTTCAGAAAGATAACACATGAAACTGTCATTAAAGCTTTTTACTACCAGGGACAGCAAACGGCAGGGAGAGAGAGTTTGTGTGACACTACTCACACCCAGATGTTTGATGTCATTTGTGTATGGAGTGACATCCACAGAGTAACATACATTTGGACTGTAGCAAACATCTTGTGTCGTGTAACTCAAACCATACGCGGTGAGTGGGTTGCCATGGAAATGGTGCACTGGAGCACTGCCAGCCATAGTTTGAGTATCTGCTATCGTTGGGATCTGGAATTCTTATCCTGACAGTACGGACAGTTAAGGGTGGGTTTTTTTGTTTTTTTTTTTCTTCTTTCTTTTTTGGATTGCTGTGTGGCCAAGCACAACACAAAGGAGATTATGATATCACCGTATTCCTTTTGTATTGATCTGTTTTTCTGCTCCAATTTGTGTGAAGACAGACAGATGCCACCTTCACAACAAAGTCAGGTCTTACTGACTGACTGAGGGCTCACTGTTTAACTGTGTGTGTTTTTTATTTTAATTAGTCTAGTCAATGAGGATGCAAGTCACTGTTAACAAAACTAAATCAAATATTAATGCTCAGAGGAAGAATAACATGCTTGTCTCACACACACACACCCCGAGATATGTAACTGTTACAGTTTTTCTCTGTCTCCTCAACTTTTTAGCTGGACGAACAAGTGGCAGCAGCCCACCTGGACAAGCTGGGAGTGAAGCTGACCAAGCTGACAGAGAAGCAGGCCAAATACCTGGGCCTTCCCCGTGATGGCCCCTTTAAACCAGACCACTACCGCTACTAAGGACCCGGAGCCCTCCTTGCCGCAGTCACTGATGCGCTTAAGGATTAGTCAGGAGTTAACTTTGTTTCAGAGGAAGTCCAGGGAAAGCACTGTCATTCTGGCAGATAGAATGGTTTCATTAGGTGAAAGTGCTCACTCATCACACCACAGACTTCTTCAGACTGCAAAAACAAGGCCTTTACAATATCAAAATGTAGTGATGTTTTTCAGAGCACTGCTGTGTATTAATTGCATTCCCTGATTTTTATGATAATTGAATTTAAGAATATCCATGTTGTTAAAATTCCTGACTTAAGTGCTCGAAACGGTGAACTGCATCAGCATGTCAGATGAATAAAGTCACCGCTGTTGGTTTGTCTGCGTTATGTCAGAGTGATTCCAGAGTTTGTGGACTAGTCCCGAACAGGTCTGTCTGCACTTTTCACTGTATCCTGTGTAAACCAAGTAAAGGAAGTGGAGTTCCTCCAAAAATAAAAAAAAACCCTGCTCCTGTAGTTATTTTCCTGTGGGTATAATCTGAGGCCATTGCGGTCTGGGGGCTGAGATGTGGGATAGAATTTGGATGGGCTAAAAGAGATATGACCATGGATAGAGTTAATGACTCTACATGACCATGTAGAATCTAAGCTCTTGTTTTCATGCTTTCTCTTTTTGGTCACCTTCATCCAATCGTTGTTTACATTCATCCATCGGTGTTTCTGTGGAACATTCCTGCTGTTATCCATTAATGATGTTATTGCAGGTCCCCTTCCCAAAAGAATGAGGAATAAATAAATAAAACGTGCATCTTTTAGTGTTCTGACTGCAGGAACACTTGATTCTATTCATGTCTCGGCCGTTACACCGCCCATGTAAAGCTAAGCACACAAATCGATAATGGTCAAATTCTGCTAGTCAGTGTCTGCCCTGTATCAGAGTCATACATATCAGCCAGCCGTTGTTCAGAGATTGTTACTACAGCATAACTAATGGTGTTTTCCACCTTTTGACCAATAAGGGGAGCTCTAATGTCTCCGAGATCTCTGGTCATTTATTCACATCAATGGTGAACAATTACAGTTTTTCATAACAGGTGGAGAGAAAACACATCTTTTGGGAATTCCAACATTTTAAGGTTGAATTCCCAAAAGATGTGTCGCTATGGATAAGACTTGTCTGGTGTGTATATCATTTCTCATTTTCAAATATGTAAAATGTAAAATTCAAAACCCTGCTCTGCTACTTTGGGGTGTTAATATAGATGTATATAGATAGGCAGGTATAGATAGATAAAGTGGAATATAGATAATTATGTAGATAATTGAAGTCATGCTAAAAAAAAAACCAAAACATTTTTGAACTCTTTGTGCTGCTCTGCTTGGGATGTCTTCTTTAAGCAGTCTCTGACAGGGCTTTGAGGGAGAGGGAATTTCGACAGATCATACCAAGGACATGGAGTGTGATGCAGTGCTGGTAGTTGTGAATGTAAAGGGGCGAGGGGAAAGCTGTGGTCAATTAGACACCCTGGACCATTAAAATGATGAAAACTCCTCTGAGACCCCCCTTCCCCCCTCCTCCCACATCTTTTCACTTACCCCTCCTTTAATGTGAAACAGCTGCAGCATCTGGGACCTAAGTGTCATTGTGGGGTGTGTGTGTGTGCATGCGTGTGTGTGTTTGGTTTATTACCTGTGCCTGGTAAGTCAAGCCCATGTTTTTAAGCTCATTACGTGTGTCAAGCTTCTCAGAAGAGAACAAGACACATGGCTTTGATCTCCATCCTAACAAATACACTGACCAGTACTACGACAAAACACCCCCTCCAGAATCATCTTAAAAAAAGAAAACTAAATAAAAAATGAGATACAGAGTGTATGTCACACACACACAAAAGAGATTTTTTTAATAAGAAGGACTACTTAGGTAAACATGCTGTCAGGACTGAGCACTGCAGAGTGCGGGGAAAGTTCAGAGAGATTTCTATCAGACCATCTTGGCATTTGGCAGATTGTTTACCTGCAAAGTGAGACATTACGACATTTTGCTTTCTGAAGTACCACCCTGGCTGGAGTGAGTACTTTTGTGACACCCTTGGAGAACTCTGACAATTATGGCTACAATATGTCAGCAGTTTTGAGATAAACCCTCACTCTACCTTTACATTCTCTCAGATGTTTTTGATGCTCTCTCTTTTCTCAAATTCATATGAAACAGATTATGAGCAGAGTCAGAATGCTTTTAAGTCTCTTAAAAAATGTATAACCTTGTATAGCATGGTCAGTCCTGTTTAAAAAATGTCTAGCCCTATATAGCATGGTCAGTCCTGTTTTAAGACTGTCTAACCCTGTATAGCATGGTCAGTCCCAATCCTGTTTTCCTTTGTGACTAAAACATGTGTGATATTCCCAGAGTATTCTTAGGTACCCCCCCCCCCCCCCTTCCTGTCTAATATTGATCTGGCTTTTGCCTTAATCCACTGTCTGCATACCAGCACTCCACATATCTACCAAACAGGCTTGTCACAGACAGAGACCTGTTCATTCAACTTTAAAGGGAATATATATATATATATATATATATATATATATATATGTGTGTGTGTGTGTGTGTGTGTGTGTGTGTGTGTATATATATAAAATGTGCGTGTGTCTGTGTGTGTTTGTGTGTGTGTGTGTGTGTGTGTGTATATAAAATGTGTGTGTGTCTGTGTGTGCGTGTCAGTCAGAGAGAGAGAAAGGATCCATGAGCATCATGCATCTGCAGAATTGTTATTATGGATCACTGAGATATTGTCTCTACAAAAAGCCAATAAGTTTATTCAGTGAAAGAAAAACAGCTTGTTTTATCAAGTGTAATTATACACAAACAAGTCATTATGGACAATATAAACATCTGTTCCCCTGTTGTTTACTTAAAATGGAGACAAAAATGCTAATACAAAGTTTTGTACCCTATAAGACGGGGTTCGCTGAATGAACTGTTCTCCTGAACCAAATATTTTTAATATTGGTAACGTAGACGTGCTCTCCTATTCTTAACTCAATAGCCCTCAAGCGCATCCAACGCACCTTTAATTTCTCACCATTATAAAGAAATATGAGTCATTCAGTCGAAAAAAATCTCAGATACAAAAAAAACCCTTTGAAATGTATAGCAGCAAAAACGCAACGCAGGAAACGCAATGTTTGGCAGAGAATGGTACCCATGGCGCACACTCCCTTAAAGTGCCTCTTTAAAGTGCACATCACACAGATCCGTTAAAGGAAGACCGGGCCCTCTCAGCGGAGGAGCGCACAAATAGTTCCCGCCTATAACTCACAGACACCGTCACGTCTACGACACTCACAAATGGTTAACTCACTTTTCGCAAAGCAAGTCGTGCCAGAAAATTAACCAGCTCTGAGTGAAGACCGTCATTTGCAATGTTATATTTAGATTGTTTTACAGTTAAGGCACACCATTTGTATCCAGCTATTTAATACACAACATTTCTGCGACCCTGGGACATCAAGATCAAGTGCGCTTGGTGGGGCACAATTTGAATTAAAAAAACAAAACAAAACATAAAACAAAACAAAAAAACAAAAACAAAAAAACAACTACATGAAGTAACTAAGCGAAGTAACACTGATATTTGCGGCCTACCGTACATGGTAGAAACTCGAAAACATTTTCAATGATGTTCATTTTGAATAGATAATAAAATACTTTTATGTGTTCTAACAAACGTTGTTCATTTGTGCAGAACGTCAGTTTAGCTGACAAAAATTTTGCCTGCCTTTTCCCTCAGCGGTTTTGCACTTTATTGAAAATTAGGAGCGCTGATCCCCTGGATCTAGATAATGACAGTGATAGCCTACAACGGCCAAAACAGTCGGAAATGTTTCTTCCCGAATAGGTGACAGTTGGTTACCATACATCCCTTGTCCGCCTTTTGCAAAGCGACCACATCAGTCCGCTGAAGAGATTCGCTGGAGGTTCCTCCACCTCCTATGTATAGCGTTGGTTTACTGTAGCATGTCCTCAGCATCGCGGATACCCCATCCGGCAGTAACAGACCGTCTTGAAAAGGCGACAGTGGCAAAAGGCGCAATACTCGCAGCAGACTGCGTTCGGTGACTTGCAGCTTCCCCAGAGTGGCACGCAGTTGGCTGGCGGCGGCGGTCTTTTACTCCTGGTGCTAAACTTGTTCTATTGATTTGGACAGGTTTGATGGACAAGATCGCGGTAATTTAAGTCAGCTTCCACTCACAGTAGTTTCACATTCATAAAATCATTTGAAAACGTTTACAGATTTCTTAAGGCTTATATATCAAGTTACTTTAACATTAAAATACGGATATCGCCATTTTAAAACTATAAAAGTATAGTAGTCCACGAATTATTATCTTTTCGACTTTTTTTCTCTGGAGTAGAGGGTATTTTTATGGATAATCTAATTGAAATTCTTGTACTCGGGTTGCAACAACAGCACTAGAATATACAAAAATTAAACGATCAAACACCTTCCTTAATGTGCCAGTCATTGCAATTACTGAAGCAGGCAAATGTATATCAGGAAATATAGGCTATTTACGATTTTTAAATTTCTGAGTATATTCTGTTTGAAGCTAGTTTTTACGCGATAGACGTTTCAATCGACTTTACCTTTCTTGGTTTCTTTTCGGATTTTTTATTCTTCTTACTAGCTTTGGTCAATTCTGAAAAGTCACAATAATAATTACTACAACAACAACAATAACATCAGAAATAATAATAATAACAATAATAATATTAACATGTGTTATAAGGTTGTACTGTAAGTTATTATGAAGTTATTATGGTTATATATAATTATGGAGACAGCTGCACACATGCACTGGCGGCACACTATGGAAATATTGTGATCCATCTGAAGAGGAAGAGAAGAGGACATATCATCCTATTCTACATATACACATGGTACAAAACAAAAACGAAAAACAAAACAAAACAAAACAAGCAGATATAAGGAGGGAGTTATCTATCTATCTATCTATCTATCTATCTATCTATCTATCTATCTATCTATCTATCTATCTATCTATCTATCTATCTATCTATCTGTCTATCTATCTATCTATCTATCTATCTATCTATCTATCTGTCTGCCTGTCACTGTATGTATATATTGGTGTGTGTGTGTGTGTGTGTGTGTTGCAGTTTGCCTAGTTACGGAAATAAGAATGCAGTGCTGGCATTCACTAGCTGCAGAAGGAAAAAGAATTGTTTTTTGTTTTGACTTGTACTGAAAATTGACAGCTTTCTGAATCAGATATCAGATGTTTCACCAAGTGCACCAGGTTTTCCTTATAACTACATTTTTTCAGATTCAATGAAATTGTAAATAGTCCCTTCAGATTGTTATAGTGGATTCAGGCCTGAACGCATAACTGCACAATGTAACAAATGAGTGTAAAGCATTAGGTTACAGCTCGGGAGAAGTTGTCTAGTATTTGGCTGCATCATCATTGTGTAAAAACAGTCATTATAGATATCCAGTTAAAAGGTCCCACTTCTCATACAACTCACCTATGACAATCACGGGAGGCTCATTTGTGGAGTTCTGTGTCTGTAAACTGGGTGAAGATGACTCATTGCCATGGCTCCTGTCCTCCATAGGCATGTGTGAGTAGACCACTACGCAGCTGCTAGAGCACAGAACCAGGCACCACAGGAGAAATGCTGGACTCATAGCCTTGTTTTCTCTTGTCAAACAAGCGGCAAGACCTGGAAAGGTCAGCAACGGACTGTGATCAGACCAGTTCAGATACACTGATAAACATACATAGTTTCATTTAAGGTTACTCCACATAGCACCACAGGTATTACAGACACAGATTACATCTATTCTATTCTATTCTATTCTATTCTATTCTATTCTATTTCCTTACAATTAAAAAAAAAGTTTAGGTGTCTGCACTGGTAATGGTTATAATTTTTTAAGAGATGGCTGTATATGAGTATTTCTGGTTAGACATGATATATGCTTTGTTTTCACATGATCCTCAGTGTACGTACAAGTGTGGAGTGGTTTTCAGTAATGTGAGTTACATAACATGCCTGGGGGCACAGGGCATTCTCTGTGGTGTGAAATTGTGAACAAATAGATCAGTACAGTTTATGCCACTTTCCCAAAACTGTCTCTTAAAAGAACTTTCATAACATTCTTGTCTGTGCTGACAAATTTTAATAATGAAAACACAGCATTCCTGTACACCACTCCGCATTTCTAAGTCACGCAAACTCCATTTAAATTATTTGCACATTAAGTATCAAAACACACACACACACACACACACACACACATTCTATTCCCAAATGTGCTGGCAATACATGCATATTTTGTAAAATAAGGCAAAGCCATTTCACTGTGCTGCTGAGGTTCTTCTAAACTGTGTTCAAAATGGTGACTGCTGCTCTAATGTCTCCACTTCCCCCTTGTTAAAGACAATGTAAAATAAACTTATTTTTTCATTTTTTAATGTAACACTAATGACATGCTGTGGGTTAATTTCAGCATGGAGTAATGTCACTTTGAGAGATAGAGCACAGAACAATATGTTTTATGTAAAAAAAAAAAAAAGAAAGAAAGAAAACAAGAAGTCTTGAATTTAAAACAAGAGATTTTTACATAAAATTTCAACTAAATGGCCCTTTTTTGCAGAAATGTATGTTGAGACCCAAACAGAACACAGAACACAAGCTTACGACTGTCCTCATTTCTGACCCTGCCCGCTACTGATAACGAAACGTCTTTTCTAAGACCAGTAAACTTAGGAAGGTAGTAGTCCAGAGTTTCAAACATACCTGTTATAATCTGTTCCCAGTTTTCTTTATACACCAGTTCAGAGCTCAGTCACTCCCTTACTGATATCCCCAACAACAATGGTGGAAGGACTTTGCCGACAGGCAATTTTTCAGAGAAGAGCTACTACAGTTAAGCAGGGGTGGATCCACTTATCCAAAGAGAGAGTGAGAAACAGAGAGAGAAAGAGAGAGAGAGAAAGAAAGAGAGAGGTAAAAGTCAGCCAAAGCAGGTCAGATCGGAGTGGACGGGACAAAGCCCAGTTACACCCACTGCCCTCCCTCTGGAGCAGCATGGGAGCGGTCTGTGCTCAGGCTCGAGCCTTGTTCTGACACACGTGACCTCAGCGTCTGGGGATCACGACCCTTATCTGAAAAACTTATGAAATTTCTGACCTGTGGAAAAGTATCTAAGTATATGTCTAACAAGTCGTCATTTATAAATGTCGTTGCCAGGTGAGATGTGGAAATTGAGATTAGGTTACAGCAGTGTAATTCTGAAGAAATTTGGAATTGGAGCAGCATTTCCTCACACTGCAGCAGTCCAATAAGTAATTAGTTCACCAGTAAATTCAGGTTTGCCTGTTGAAATACCAGAAGTGTTGTAGTGATTTCCTAAAATCAAGCATGTGCAAACACTTGCAAAGCTAAAGCAAGAGCAAAAATGATTAATGTTGGAAAATTCATCCACCATTCTTTGTCTGCAGAGCTGGCTTTGCACTCACAGAATTCTTTTGCTCATGTTAAAGGCAATTGTAAATCTAGCGTTTCTGTCAGTCGAACACAAGATGTGAGGATACGTGTGTGTAAGAGTGTGAAATATTGGTGATGTGAGTATAAAGGAAAAACTCGCTCCTTAAGAGGATAGAAAAAGATGATAGAGGGCTCTCTTGAGTTAAAGAATGCCGTCAAAGGCCAATTAGGAACGCTGTGATGTTCAATAAAGGAGTAGTAAGTGAATGTGTTTAACTCTATTGAACTCGTGAACATTGCTCCTAACTGAAAGGGGTTCTTGCTCTCCCGAAGGCTGCACACATCGTCCTCATACAGAGTCTGTGACAAATAGCAAAAGGGGAGGGCAGTCCTCCTCCTGGAGGGTGGCTGTGTACCCAGGGTTTTTTGCTCCAACCCAAACCTGACACGCCTGATTCAGCTGATCCAGATCCAGAGAAGTCTTAGAATATGAGATTCAGGTGTGTCACAGAACCCTACAGGAACCCTACAGGAACCCAACAAAACCCTACAGGAGAACGGTCTTCCGGGAGAGGAATTGAGCAGCCAGGGTTTAGAGCTAGCCTGACCAATCCAAGAGAGGAACTGAGCGGCCAGGGTCTAGAGCTAGCCTGACCAATCCAAGAGAGGAACTGAGTGGCCGGGTCTAGAGCTAGCCTGACCAATCCAGGAGAGGAACTGAGCGACCGGGGTCTAGAGCAAGCCTTACCAATCCAGGAGAGGAACCGAGTGGCTGGGTCTAGAGCTAGCCTGACCAATCCAGGAGAGGAACTGAGCGGCCAGGGTCTAGAGCTAGCCTGACCAATCCAGGAGAGGAACTGAGCGGCCAGGGTCTAGAGCTAGCCTGACCAATCCAAGAGAGGAACTGAGTGGCCGGGTCTAGAGCTAGCCTGACCAATCCAGGAGAGGAACTGAGCGACCGGGGTCTAGAGCAAGCCTTACCAATCCAGGAGAGGAACCGAGTGGCTGGGTCTAGAGCTAGCCTGACCAATCCAGGAGAGGAACTGAGCGGCCGGGGTCTAGAGCTAGCCTGACCAATCCAGGAGCACTGCTGAGCAGCTATGCACTTCAAATGCACCTCAGTATGCGTAAAGCCTTAGAACCAGTTTCACTGGTCAGATAAGATAAATAAATAAATACAATTTTTTATAAAAATGAGAATGTACACTAACAAGAAAGTGCAGCTAAGCATATTACACAGTTATATTGACCATAAGGAAATTTTGGTTTTGGGCCATTAGCAATGTTTAATGTGAAATATGTAAAGTTAACTTCTTTTCCTCCAGCAATAATATTGATGTATTTTAATTAACAACGGTTGGCTATATATGTGACTTAATTAATGGAAAGTGGCCATATCATTCAATCAAACCCTTAAGACCACCTTATAGCTTATAGCTGCACGAAAGAGCCATGTTACACCTTCACAAAATAGCCTACACAAAGCTTGCATGTGTGCATGCATGTGCGCGCACGCACGCACACACACACACACACACACACACACACACACACACACACACACTGAACATGCTGAGTTATTTAGGACAGCAGTTCAATAAGATGGAGTGTTCTGTTGCTTCGCTGAGGTGGCTGGGCAAGTGGTCTTAATAACCGGACTCCACAAGACTTTTATGGTTTTTGCTGTGACTGAACCAGTCATACTGTGAACTCATTATCATCCACCTGAAAAGATATTTAGTAGTGCTGTTAATCTCTGTCTCTCCCTCTCATTCTGTCTTTCTCTCTCTCTCTCTCTCTCTCTCTCACACACACACACACACACATATACACAAATGCTCATGTTCACATATTACAGTGTGCTCTTGTGCTCTCTCCCACATATCCTCATTTCATCTTTCCTTTTTACCATGTTCACCTGACTATTTTCCGTATGTCCACAACTCTCTAAAGCAAGTGATCTTTGGCTGATTATGACTTGACTATATATATACAGTTTGTGTATGCCATGTGAGGTAAAGGCAGTTTAGCATGACGCTGTAAACAGCTAAACTTGCTCTACACATCATCTGGTTTTGGAAACCCACTGTGTAAAGTTAGTCTTGACAAAATGAGGCTGTGCTGGTGTGCTGTATTCCAGTTTCAGAACAAATAAATGAAAAAAGGTCCTTTTGTCCCCAAAGTTTCTCTCGATACACTGCAGGTGTCTCATTCTGGTTGTACATTTCTACCATATGCAGTTTGCTCCTGTAGACCAGGGCTTCCCTTGTGCCACATCTTCATCATCTACTTGGATTAAGCATAATACACTAATAAGGAAAAATGAGCTCTGAAAGTTGTCCATCAATCATTGGAGGAGGCCATCAGATTAAGGGAAGTAATAATTATTGGTGAGTATTCAAATAACAATAAGGGAAGGTAAGGGGAACATAAACACACATGTCCTAACAGGGTGTTGGAACATAAAGAACTGCCAAGCTTCAGCCTGCCTTGGCACAGACTCGCTAAGTGTCTGGAACTTTGTTGAATGGATGTGACAACATTCATCTGTGAGAAATTCCATCACTTGGTGTTTTGTTCATGGTGTTAGACAACACTATCTCAGGCATTGTTCTAGAACTTTCCACAAATTTTCATTTCGGTTGAGACGACTACGGCATTTGGTTTGCATGGTTTTTTGTGCTCATCAGACCATGGGGTGACTACTTGGGCCCTGTGGATGGTTTTTGGAGTCATTCTGGAAGAGAACTGTTAGGATACTGCTGTTTCACTATGGGATTAAGGTGGATGACAGAGGACATTTTTCTGTTTACTGATCTACACTGTGTTCCCTGAGTGGATCTAAACACCAAAGCTCCCAAAAGTCCTCACTGTGAGAAACAAACACCCAAGCCTGTGCAATGTCTTTTGGCATATACCATATATGCCCTCGTCTGCTTACTGAAAATAGGACTCATCCAGCCAAATGACTTTCCACATGGTTCAGTTCACTGGTGACTGTGCTCTTTGCACCAATTTACTCACAAACATCCATTTTAGACACAGTAGGGGGTTTCTGCATTGGACACAAACCATGGTATCCCTCTCTACCAAGCTGAACTGAGCTGGGTCAAACTGATTGTTTGTGCCTCTGATTGATAGAGGATTTAAAAACTGAACTGTAGTTGAATTAAAAACAGAAACTGAATCAGAGTTTCTGTTTTGCCTTGTATTCTCAAAGAAATTCACAGATATCACAGTCAATGCTTTTTGGTGCTTTTGCCTAAAGCTGGGGATGTCTTTCTCTCTAGCTTCCCTCAGCCTGTCGACCTCACTGTAGCATCACTTTAGCCACTGTTCCTCATGAGACATCAGCAGCTGTTGACCAGTCCCCAAATGCTACAACAATCAGGCCATTTAAAACGTTGGCATGGCTGCCAAAGTAATGGATGAGTGGATCTGTCCAGTATATTTACACAGGACACTGAGCATGATGGTATGTCACTCGTGTGATAGTACCAACTCCTGGAATGCTTTGTCATCTTTCTCCTGAGGAGCATGAAGGTTTCTTATGTATAACATTGTTAATATGACATTTTCAGTCCATTCTCATTGCATGTTGCTTTGATCAATGCAAAACATACTCTCTGTGTTCGCAGGCAACTGTCACCATAACAGTTTGTGATAGAGGAGTAAAGGATGATGAATACAAGACCAGCTTTTAAGCCCCACACGCACTGCAGGTTCTTCATCAAAACAGGATTAGATCCAGCTGGACATTGGCACAGATATTTGTTAGTCATTATTTAGCTGCAAAAGGGACGTTCAGGTACTTCTTAAATGCTACTTTGCTGATGTTATCATGACAGGAACAGGTAATTCATAGCCACACTTTAGGGCATAAAGTGTTCAGTTGTATTTCCTGACAAATTTCAGATTTTTTAATAATCTAGAAATGCTGACACAGAGCAGTGTCTGTGTTTCTGTTATTTTGCAAAAGTGCTCTGTGATTACATTTCAGTGTCGGTTTTTTGCATCTATTTTCAGTTTTGCACTGGATTCATTAAAACTTTTAGATTTGTTAAAAATATTGAATTTATTCAAAGTAGTTTGTTTTCTACATGCACTGTATTTTATGTCTGAGATTAAAGTTTAAAACTGAACCTATGGAACAATGTAGTACATGACACTGTATTTTCACTAAGAAAGTAATTGCGCTCCTTGGTTAATAGCAGTTAATACAGGAGACACGAAACATGAGAGTGTGCACACACACGTGTGTATGTGCCTGGGCTATAATGACTGGCCTCTGTGTTTCTGCTGTTTTAGTTTAAGGTCAAAGATCATCTGCCACTCCAAAGTGTTACCGCTCTCTGCTTTTGTTCAAACGAGGAGATTTAAAGTTTGTGGATGCAAGTATACAATTATTACAAACATTAGAAGAGGAATTATCTTACTCTTATGGTTGGCACTCTTCAGGCAGACTGTGTGCTGTTTTGATATAGTGTTTGCAGCTTGAACTGTTTTACCACAAACAAAGATTGGAAATTCAAACTCTAGTTGTAAACTCACAGATAAAGGGCTTTTACTCACCAGAACTGAATTAGAACCATACAGAAATCTTGGCCTTAAACTTACTGTCAGATGCTGTAAGGTGTTTGAAAAACAAAACAGCCATAAAAGGTATTTAAAAGAGAAAAGAAAAAAGAAATCATACTTTAAACTGTAGCTGAACCCAGGAAAACTTTACATAATTAATGATTATTAATTTGCATTTATCTTTTATATTTATATTTATCTTTTTCATTTGTCTTAATTGCACATGCTATATATACTGAAGACATCAAATGGTTTGAGTTTGAAACGCATTTAAGTTCATTATAACGTTTCTCTCACTGGCCCTGCATCTTGAAAGATACCACCTCCACTGTTTTGTTGTGTTTTTGTTGTTGTTGCGGTTATTGTTATCTTTTCCCAATATTCTGCCAGGTACATGTTTTTCAGAATGAACAGAATGTTCTTGAAGTACAAAGCAAGGGAGTACAAACCAGGAGAGCAAAAATACCATCGGTACATACTAAAATAAAATAAGCTCTCTTGTATAATCCTACATGTGTTTCCATTTTGAGCAAATAGGTGAAGCCATTATGTAGTTTTGAGACACGAAGAAAGACGAGGCATTTGCTTTCAACATGTTCGGGATTTCGTTTCAGAACCGTTTAATTATCAATGGTTTGAAAACACAAAACCTCAGAGATGACATGTAGAAAAAAAGCTCTTGTTGTCTTGGAGAACATTCTGCAATCCTTAACTGTCCGTGTACTGCAGTAAAATTTCCACCAACGTCCACACATTTCATTTCCTGCAAATATCCTACGATGTCTTTGTAGAGGTTTCTTCTTTCTCCTTTCTTTCCTGTGAACCCTCATTACCGGTCTCTAAAAATCTGGACTGGTCTCAGGTTTATGGAAGTTCATTTGATTTGGTTGTATATCTAACTTTGTTTGTACATCTAGAGACTCACACTCCAGGTTAACATTGATTTTAATTATTCCACCGAGCTCATGTTTAAACTGCTGCGATTCAGGGACTGATGCCGTATTAATTGAATTGAACCTATTCAACATTAACAACGAGGCTGATACAGCTTTGACCCAGTTAATTCAGGGACTGAGTTTGACTGGTGGAATTTATTTGAGTGTCCATTTGTAAATATTAATTTTAAAACATTTTGAGTACTGAATTTACTGAACTGGCTGTTTGTCTGCTCTCACAGTTATTTCATTATAAAGCAACTAACCAGCAACTGGACTGGCAAGTTCAAGAACAGATTATTCACTTTAATGTCAAAGTATTCCTGTTTACTTTACCAGTAAGGCATGTATTTATTTATTTTAGATTTATGTTCCACAATAAGTACAGTGAGAGAATTTGTATAAATAACCATGACCAGTTTCACAAAATGTCATCAAACTGTGAATAAGCACAAATAATTTTTATGTTTTCTATAATTTGTGAATTTATGTATATCCTTCAGAAGTTTAATAGGCTGAACTGCTATCTGAACAGAGAATTAGGTACAGTTGCAAAATCTAAAAAGCAGTTTAGGACTATGAACCAATCTATATTTCCAATAATTTAGAAACTTGTTAAAAAAAATTAAACCAAACATGTGTAGCTCAAGCCCTTGAGACCATAAATACAGTTATATAGTATCTCCACCAACCACTTCATGTCTCTGATGGACTGCTGAATGTGTACACCTGCTGGACGGGTAGATATCACCCTCCGATTTTGCGCCCAGATGAACAAGCTGCAGGACAATAGGACAATAGGACCCATGATTTCAATTCTAAAAATCTTTGGAGAAACTCTGTCTCCTCCATATTTAGCAGATAAGCAGGTCTATTTAAAATCTATTTAAAAAGTTTTTTAAAACTGCATTTCTAAACATGTATTATGTTGCAGCGCATTGAGTGTTCTTTGAAAGTTCATCACCACGCATTTTTTGATATTACTTGTCCAACAGTTCACACACTAGCCCTTTATGTTCTGCAAAGCAATACCCTACTGATCACAGCTGCGGGGGATTCTCCATTGTCTAGACCACTTTCAATAAAATTACTTTTCAATGAACTGAGCTTATGTTGCTGAAATTCCTGAAAAATGGCTTGTTATTCTTATTTTTTCTTTTTGTAAGAAAGCTTTAAATTTCTCTCTCAACATGCTCAGTTTCTTTTGGTGAGTTTAATCATGTGGTTTGGGAAACAAAACAGCACTTTTATTCTGTTACAGAAACAAGAATAATTTGCACACAGATCTCTATGGAATATAGTTTAATAAAAATGTCAACAAACCTTCCTCTGTTTATCACGTATTGTTTATCTGAGCTCATGCAACAAGCTTGTATCCTGTCTTCTGTTTCTGAGTATTTTCATCTTTACTCAGCTCTATAACACATGATGGTTTTTGTGTAGCACTGCACACAAAAAAAAAATCTGTACAAATAAAGTCGTGAGATACTTGGAGTTTACAGCCGCTCAGAAACAAACACACCGTCCACAAGCAGAATCTGAATATTTTTTCGAAAAGCTGCAGTTTTGAAAAAGATCAACAGTGAACTGAAACATGAGTCACATTCTCTGTAAAATGTGCACTTCAAAGTTAATCCCTTTGATGACTGATTTTTGTATTTTCTAGGGAAAGTCAGATGCTGCCCGACCCCCCCCCCCTCTTTTTTTGTTTTATAAAGCTGAACATAAAGCTTTACGGAAAGCTGAAAAACACAAACCAAACAAACTTTTTTTAGAGATAGTTACAACTACCTTACTGAAGAAGTGAAGAAAAAGCGTCCATTTGAGTCCTGTTTGTTTTGTTTCCCTGGTGAAAGGCACTGTGATTGCTCTCTGCCACTCACAAAGGAGCTGCGATCAGTTTTCTTGGCTCTTCTCCAGATCTTCCTGACCCTTCTCCCAATCCTAACTATTAGAAGCAAAATTTATTGAGATACTGATCTCCAGTTAGCTGACGTGGGGAGCTGTGTGTCCACTCCCTGTGAAGCTGTGTGAGTGCTATGAGATAGATCCAGCAGAGGGGCAATATTAAAGCTTCTGGTAGCCCTGGAATGATACTCATTATGTACTAATACGGAAGTCTGGGCTTACTGCCTTCAGCTGTCCTTTACAGTCCTAAACAAATTTGTTTCACTGAGTACATTTTTTGAAAGTAATTGGACATCATAGCATCTCACACTATAGTATATCCTAATATAAACAGTGCAAAATACAGTTAACATAATGGGAAGAAATATCATTAATGTTTAGCAATTTTAACACCCCATTTTAATATATATATATATATATATATATATATATATATATATATATATATATATATATATACACATATATACACACATACACAATCATACATACATACACACACACAGTGCACTCGTCACAGCAGGGCAGAAACAACATGTGTTTGGTTGTGGAATTGAAGCAGACAGGAAAAGGTCTACCTCAGGAGCTAACTGCCCGAGAACCTGAGATCCCTCTACAATTTTGAGCAGATTAATGGCTACTGAGGGCTGTTACGAAGGGTTTAGGTTGCCAGATAACCTGCAGTGGAAAGGGTTATTTGGGTCTGGGCTGAGGGAACAGAGACATATGAAGGAATTATGCCTCTGTCTAAAGTTCTGCCTAAATACATCTACATTTGTTGGACAGGATGAAGAATTTTGGCTCAATTTACAGCTGTCTTGCTGGCTATTAAATGTCTTTAACATTGCCTTCGACAAAGGAAGGATGCTTATTGCTGCTTATTGATATTTAATCAATTGTTCTTCCGCTGTCAGTAAATGGAGCAAAGAAAAAAAAACCCCTGTCATTACAGTATATTAAAATGGCAATATATTTAAATATGTTACTATTTCAGGTCAGTGATGCCATATATATTGGTGTTCTAACTCAGGATACTCCATAACACAGAGCACAACTAAGAGATCTTGTAAGGACCTTCTGCGTCTGGAGACTTAAACTCATTAGCTCGACACCAGCCCTGTGGCAACAGAAACTACAAATACGAAAACGCATGCAAAGGTCAATCATGGAAACCAGGTACGAGAACACACACAAAATAGTGAGAAGAAAACAAAGTATAAACCACAAACAAGAGACAGAAATGCAAGCACAGGACAAACACACAAAAAACAGAGATTCAATGAGAAAATGAAAATTCAGCCGCAGTTAACAGAGCAGAAAAAAGCAGCTTCAGAAAACGCTGCATTTCACCGTAGACTGAAGCGTGAATGCTCACCAAACTAGGTGACACTGTATGACAAGACCGTTATTTAAATGTACCCTAGAACCACTTTAACTATCTGGTTTAAGCAAACAACCACACAAACAAACCGGAATAACAATAATATAAAATGATAACTTTACTGAAATTTGTCGGGTAACGTCATACTACACTGCACATCTACACAGGCTTGTCACAATTCTTCAATCTTAATTATAATGTTTGTGCAGGAAAAAGGGATTGTTATAATAAATAAATAAATAAATGGTTTTCCAAACGCTTCCCGTGCTTGTATGTCAGTAGTTTGAAAGTGGTGGGTTACGGTTAGTAACTCTATATCATTCTGTGATCCGGAGCCGATATACATTGGTTAATAACAAAATGAACAATTTCGTATTTCTCGCCTCGTTCTTTGGAGCATGGGCAAACACGCAGTTGTTGAGAACTCTGTTGCCTATGTCATATTTGGAGAATATATAATACTTCTTTATATTAGCAATGCTTTTGAAATATTGCCCTCGGCTGTTCTTATACTAACATTTGCTGTTACAGACGATTTGTTTTCAGCACAGCGTATCATCAAGTCAAGTTAAATGACTGCATGTGTGCACCACTAAAGTACTGAACTGCGGTGTTTAAGATTTAATTGCTTTGTACCTTGCTTTTATGTTTTCTTTGTGTTTCCTGTTTTACTTTTTGTTTTCGTGTTTTGTTCTTATGTTTCTTTTATTTGTTTACAGGTTTCTCTTTTACATTCATGCTTAGTTATTTGCAGCTTTGTTCTGCAGTTCATCAGCATATATTCCTCATACACATACATCGATACAACCACATGATTACCGAGCGACTTCGACTTCAGTCCTCACACATGCGAGCACATTCTGTTTGCAAAGCAACTACAACGATGCAAGCACACGCTCACGCTTGCGCATTTGCGGTCTCATGTATTTACGCATGCGTGATAAAAATACCCGGCTGCTGACGCAAGGAACGCAGGTTGCAGGCAGAGGTGTCCTGTTAAAAAAAAAAGCTAAAGTACACGGCTGCATTTAGTTTCCAGTCTCTCCAACACAGACGGAAAACATGTCGGGCGACGAGGTAAATGCGTAGTTTGTGAGCTTGTTTTGTATAATCAGAGATACTTGTTTTATTCCTGTGCGAAAGGATGTCGAGGCCCACTTCTGCTCACATGCACATGCTAGCTGTCAGGCAGCTAACAGTGTTAGCGCTTTCCCAGCCGGATGAAATTCCATGCTGCCTAATCGTGCTTGTCATGTGTCTCCTGTTTTGCAAACATAATCTCTGGTTTTACACGTGCATGTTTTTTATAATGCCAGAGTCCGTCTTACTATTAGATAGTCGTTCTTACCAGCTGTCACTACCCCTAAATGCCCGACTAAATTCAGGATATAAGTAGTTTAATTAACTACAGACTTACCAATTAGCTTAGCATATTTTCGACCGGCTCATCAGAAAACATCAGTAAACTGGCTTTCTCAAACATTTGTTTAATATGGTTCGGTAATCAGAATGTGTTTAGCTCGTTGGCTCATCGGCTAGTCTGGTTTCCTTGTTTCAACATGTCATTCATCAGCTCACACGACAGACGAGTTCGATTGTCTTTGAACTCAAACGGTCTTAGGGGTATGTGTGTACTCAGTCGTATCGTTAACACTACCTAGTTAGTTGTTAGTAGCATGGGACGTATTCACTGTTCTGAATTTTAAGAGTGCAGTGTACTTGAGTGTAATATCAGCGTGTGGACGGTAGTGCTGCAGTTTCTCTTTCCTGTGCTTCTTAGATGATATTTGACCCCACCATGACCAAGAAGAAGAAAAAGAAGAAGAAGCCCTTCATGTTAGAAGAGGAAGGAGGAGACGGAGAGGATGCTCCACAGACAGAGGTGAAGGAGATTGAGGCAGACGGAGGAGAGGAGCGAGATGTGGATGTGGATGAGGATGAGGGGAAGAAGAAAGGTAAAGAATTACACTTATTTCCATGTATTCATTTAGCATTTGTCTAGAATCCCACACTCTGAAAGCAGCATCTGTAATTTTAAATTTGGTTGTTCCCCGTTTACATGCTAACATAATATTATACCTTAGTTTCTCTGAGGCGTATAGTAACTCGTACTAGGGGACAGATATCTCGGTTTGATGGAAGGGCAATGTGTGAGTGTCTCAGACATATTTCACAAATGCGTTTTGTGTTTATGGGGAATTTTAGAACCATCCGACGACCTGGACGACCTAAACTTCTTCAACCAAAAGAAGAAGAAGAAGAGATCCAAAAAAGAAAAGATATTTGACACTGAACTGGAAGAGGGAATGAAGGTCAGGCTATTTATCCATGCATTTATTAAACAGAAGGTCTGTTTTGGTCAGAGCGTTCAATACTAGTTTGTATTTTATGACAAAATGGTGAATTTTGGTGTCATCTCAGACTGTTGTATTGAGTTAGAAATAGATATTTTACCTAACACACATATGAGTGCGAGACTAAAGGCGGTGTGAGTAGACACATGCTTACATTGTGTTTTTCTCCAGTAGTCAGTCACGCTGATTGGACCTTTTTCTCTCTGAAGGAATTGAAGATTGAAGTAGAGCCTTCAGAGACACTGGATGATGACGATTTAATGCTGCCAATGAAGAAAAAGAGGCCGAAAAAACCAAAAGATCTGCAAGAAGACATGGACACGGAGAGCAAAGATGACGGTAAACGTACCAACAAAGATACAGTTTGGAACATTACAGTTTATGTTTGTTAACCTTTTAAGTATTAGAAGTGGTTTAAATGTAGTTAACTGACTTCCCAAGACAAATGTGGGTATTTGTGAGGCTCATTCTGCAGTGAACAGATGCAGACTAGAGCACATGTACTTTCACTCTCCAGTGGATAATCTGTCTTTAAGAAAAATGGCTGAAGTATGAGTAATGTGACTATGTTTCTTTTTAAAGGTCTTGAGGATGAAGACAGTAAAAATATTGATGACATCACATTCAGTTCACAGACAGGACCTGCCTGGGCGGGTACAGAAAGAGATTACACATATGATGAGGTAATTATTTTACATCTGATCTCAGACAGAGACCATAAAGGTGATTTCATGGACTAAAGATTTCAAATTGAATTTTTCCCACCACATATAATGTTTATGTTTAATGGGTTCAGTTCCCTTCTCATTGTAGTTAACCTGGATAGCCTGGGGTTATGATTTCACGTGTTCTTCTGTCTCCCAGCTGCTGAACCGCGTTTTCAACATCATGCGCGAGAAGAATCCAGACATGGTGGCTGGAGAAAAGAGGAAGTTTGTCATGAAACCCCCACAAGTGGTGCGAGTGGGGACCAAGAAGACCTCTTTTGTCAACTTCACAGATATCTGCAAACTGTAAGTGCTTTAACAGAGTGGTTTAATAATGGAACATTGAGCTTCGGCACTCTGGCGTTTAAAATGCAACAGTGGGAAGTGCCGCTTCAGGCAGTTTTTGCCATACCTTTCAGATTGAAGCTGATGCTTTTGTTTGTTTGTATTTAAATGGAAGTGAATACCATTGTTCTTGCTGGTTTTTTATTTCTCTTCATGATAATGGAGTTTCTGTTTTTGCCCTTATTTTGACAGGCTGCATCGACAGCCCAAACATCTCTTAGCTTTCCTATTGGCTGAGCTGGGGACAAGGTATGGGCATGCTTTCATTCATATGAACTTGAATTTTAAAGCATGGAAACATTCTGTGTCATTAAGAGCTGCCCATCTTCACCTGCACTAATGTGTACTTATCTTGATACTCGTGCTGTTTGTTTCAGTGGCTCCATAGATGGAAATAATCAGCTGGTTATCAAAGGCAGGTTCCAGCAGAAACAGATAGAGAATGTCTTACGAAGATACATCAGTAAGTCCAGTTTAACTTTCCTTTATGCATGATGTTGATTTTATCCATGTAACACTGACAAACTGTTGTATGTCGACAACTCGTGTAATTTGTCATCCAGAAAAAGAAGTCCCACCCTGTTTTGCAGTAATTGCACTGTTCGCTTATACAGGCATTGCTATATTAATAAGTTACTGTAACATCTACATTTTCTGTTGTCACTCAGATGAACCATTGCAGTCATTCTGTGAACTGTATTGATATTGAATGTGCATGTGTATGTGTTCTGCAGAGGAGTACGTGACATGCCACACCTGCCGATCTCCTGACACCATCCTGCAGAAGGATACTCGACTCTATTTCCTCCAGTGTGAGACGTGCCATTCCCGCTGTTCCGTGGCCAGCATCAAGACCGGTTTCCAGGCAGTCACAGGCAAACGAGCACAGCTCCGCGCTAAAGCCAATTAGACCCCCCCCCCCCTTCTCTGCCCAGACCTTCTGTCTCTAACACCATAGTTAGATGTGGAAGGCTACACAAGAGCCTGGACATTTTATGAACTGTTCATGGATTTGTTACCGCTGCCTTGTCTACAAGAAACAGAGTAAAATCAATAAAATGCATACCAGCTGGAAAAGCCCCTGTGCACTGTTAAGTTTCTGTTTTTTTGAGTGGGACTTACTGAGAGTGAAAATGATAATATTTAGGTTAAACTGTGTTGGCTGGCCTCTCGTGGTGAAGTTAAATACACTGGCATTACTCACTCATTTTAGCTAAGGTGTCTGTCATTAGAGGGGGAGAGTTGTGAGATTGTTCCATATTGGGTAGAAATATAAGGAATCAGATTGAAGTAGTGAGACTGGCTGGAGTAGTTCTTCACTCTCCTGTTCTTGTGTTTGGCTCAGAGTGTTTTGTTCTTCTATTCAAAATTGTCATACAAAAACTTTTAAAACTTGTACAAAGGCAGAAAATGTGAAGCCAAATCTTGTACATAATACTGTTAGTATGGACTGAAAAAACCCTTGAAAACTGCAATAAGTCTCTGTAATGATTATGCCTAATGCCAAAGGAATGGACCAATCAACCATGTTCTCTTAGCTATGCAATCCGATGCCTAAATAAGAATTTCCCAAAAATTAGAAAAGACAGTTTGTTTACAGATTTTGAGTTTGTTTGAAAAAGCCCTCTCTGTAATAAAAGTAAAATTTGTAGCATATCTGTTGTTTTGCAGTAATGAGAAACAGAATTGAAATCATGCTTGGGCTAAGAAAGTAGTGGGAAAAGGGGAGAGTGGAACAGACATAATTTATGAACGGTGAATAATGTGGCTGGTGGGAGGGTGTGTTAAATGTTTAGGCATAGAGAAGGGTTGTATGGACCACTGCAGTGGTAACAAGAGAGAAGAATACATTCAACAGTGGAGGGGGTGCAGTTAAAAGGGCACTTTTATGGGTTGATGGACAGACCATTTGGAATGGGGGGGATGAAGAGTAAAGAAAAAAAGTCTTTGTAGAAACAAGGAAGAAGAGCATATTGATCATTTGTTGGAATCTTGTGCATGCCTGTGAGTACAGCAAAGACGCTGCAGAACCACTGACTAGCTTTTGCAGTACAACCTCTGTGTCATGCTGAAATGCTGTGTCATTGTTGTGGCACCCAACAACATAAAGAATACAGATATGAATACTCGTGAGAGATGACATCCTATTTTGCTGTGGCCGCTGGAGTGTGAAGTTCTTACATTCTGTGCTGGCGATCACTGAAAACAGCACCTTTTTAACCAAACACTGACCCCTTGGCTTCTTCAGCTAGGTTCCCATGGTGCTGGACATTAGCCAAACCATGAATACACAACTAGCTCTAAAAACATTAGTCAACTTCTTCCAGGTTACACTGCCTGAATATACAGCGTATACAGCATCAAAAAAGGTTTCAAAAACTGTCAAACTTGCTGACTGGATATTTTCACCTGCAGGTTTTACAGACCACACCTTGACTAAACTTTTATTCACACATTTCATTCCTTGCTGTAATTTATGATAGAAATGGTGTCAGGCCCATTGGTTCTTTGTTCAAAAAAACTGGGAATATGCAGTCTTACCAAATACATACACATAGCAAGAGTCTGTTGCCCTCTCCCCAGTCCTGGTGCAAATCTGTTTGCTTTTGTAAAAATTCAAATCTGAAGCATATTTGTTATGGAGCTGATGATGTCCTGTTAGGGAATTATAGCCGTGACCTTGGCTGTGATATTTCACTGGTTTGAAGTGGCAGAGAGAGAGGCCTGCCACTGCTGTTTTTCACTTGTTTGGTCCAGAGGGAAGACTGAAGGCTAAATGAGAATTTTGGAGTTGATAGGAAAGCTCAGCGCAAAAATCAGGTTCAACAGTTTCTTTCTTTATTTAATGGGAAAAGGATCGATACATAACGGACTTGGAGGTTTCAGCTCAAACATGTACTTTTGTCAAATCTGCTCTAACAGGGGAAGTCGCTAATACTCCCCCAAAATGTTAAAATTTGCCATAATTGCTGGAGAAACAAACATCTAATTGGATATAACATAATTACTGGTCTTCTGGATTTTAACACTTTTATAGGATGTTGGTTCTCTTCTCATCAGTATATTGCTCTGTCCAAATTCAAGGCTCTATGTGGATTTTTTTTTTTTTTGCTAAAGAGAGAAAAAGAACAAATAACCACTCAAACACACGACAGTATATTTTTAAACAAATGCGCAGCATTGACTCCCTATAAATAAATGACACCCATTAGACCCAGCATATCCAGAAGGTTCATCACATATGGTTTAGATAGTGTAGATGAACTTCCAATTCAAATTTCGAAAAAAAAAAAAAAAAATCATGGGAGAACCAGAAGACTCAACTGTCTCTCTGAGAAACGATCACATCTGGAGGCCTGTAACATGAGTCTGACCGACAAGAGAGGGAGATGTTTGAAGCTCATTGCGTCTGTTTTGACTGCATGCAGTACGATGAGCATGTTCAGTCTCTAGGTCTGAGAAAGACTGAGCCATATATATGTTTTCTGTTCAAAGTATGAATGCAAAAACTGGCTAACTTCTACATTCTCCTGAAGGCCCAGAACCACTGTATTGTTGGATCTTCCATGGTTTAGCTACCAGGTCAACCAAAAGTGTATAAATACAACAATGACAAATATTTGGACATGAAAGAGCTGTAATGTGA
The DNA here is from genome assembly GCF_902362185.1 of Chanos chanos. NCBI lineage: Eukaryota > Metazoa > Chordata > Actinopteri > Gonorynchiformes > Chanidae > Chanos > Chanos chanos. Next base: position 23,192,685 of record NC_044501.1, on the reverse strand, counting down.
AAATGTAAGGTAAAAATACAAGTTAAGAATTGCGATGTGGTTAATTTAGGTCATGGTCTTCTTATTTGTATGGTCTTCAGTATTTGAGGTCTGTGGAATCCCAGTGTTACTATTGGTCAGATCTGACATTGCAGACTTAATTGCTTGTGTTCTGGGAGGGTCAGCTGGACAAAGCTCCCTCCCCTTTGTAGCAGCTCCTAACATCAGTGGGATGCCTGCATAGTTACAGGTGAATCAAGGTGCACAACATGGACCTTTACACATACTTTGTTCTCATGGAGATGCTTGAGTGCTGCAGGTGAAAAGAAGGAGCATTTAGAATCTGACTTTGGCTGTACTGGACACATGTCCTCCTTGGCACAGGGGTCATGCAATTGCAGGGATTTTGGAGATTACAGGGAAACTGGATATGCTAGAAAGCAGGATGAAAATCTTCCCAAAAAGGCTTCTGAATGCGGAGGCTGGTGAAGCTGCTAATCTGAAGTATGTAACTCTAAATCTGTGTAAATGAGGGAAACTGTGCAATGGTTAATTTTTGCAGTTCTCCACCAGAGGCTGAAGGTTAAGGTCCTGAAAAAGGTTTGGTGTGGTGATTTTAATATTTGTAACTCACTGTGGGGTGGGCTGATTACAGCAGACAACGAAGAGGTGCTTAACAATCGGATAGGGAAAAAGGTTAATTTATATACAGGGTTTTTGTTCAAGCTCTATTTTCCCTCTCTCTGCCCGGGAAGTCTAACCAGTACCCTACAGTGACCATGATTAGAATGGAAGAGGAGTGTAATCCCAGGAAAAAGGTGGCAAGTTGGATGTTTAGGTGGCCAGAGAGGGTTTAAATGCAGTCACAAAGTGCATGCAGTTGGGCTGATGGCAGAGCTGGCTGCTCTGAAGAGGTTGTCCATTGGTGGAGTAAGGGTTAAAGTGAAGCAGTTAAAGAGGGAAACGGGGACTTTATTCCGTTAGAGAGGACTCATAATTATGGGCATTTTCTACCATACAAAAAGGTGGAAATTGTTGTCAGGCAGACCATATGACCAACATTAGTCTGACAAGGAATTCTGTGGTACCATAAGAAGAGCAACTGATGGTGTGAAACATGGTGTTTAGTTAGAAGGAAAAGTAAGGTCGGGAGGAAATGGAACTGCCTGGTCCTGGACAGCAAGAGTGAGGGCACCCTAGCTGAGTGTGAAATGAAAGGCAGAGATACTAGCTTGGGTTTTTGGTTCAGGTGCATTGTTGTGATAAGTTACTTGACATGGAGGAGCAGGATCCTAGGGTGCCGGAGCACAAAGTGCTTAGGGATGAGACTTGAATGCACTATGTACAGTAGCAACGTTTAATAAGACAACAGGGTCATAAAATAGGTTGATCTGCCCTGGGAAAGACTACGCAATGCAAGTGCATCTTAGTGACACAGCCCTGGAGATAGTAGTAAGCCTCTTCAGTAGGGTATGGCAGGAGCACAGGTGAGTGGAGAGGGAGTTTTGATATGGTGAAGACTTCTCATATTCTATAGAGGAAAGAGTTATTGATAAAACTGGATTTGCTGGATAAAGCTGAAAATGGGACTCCTTAGGACAGTGTAACAAGTGCCTTGTTGTTTTCTGCCATGAATAATGATATCTATCTACAGATTGGCCCTGATGTTTGAATATCCATGTATGCAGATGACAACACCCTGTGAAAGACAGGGATGAAAATACCCAGTGCTGTGAGGAAGATCCAGGTCCAGGTTCAGATTTTGTGTAGACAAAACCCAGACCCTTTTCTTTACTTCGAAGATGTGTGGTAGGAATTGATGTTTAGGTTGTATGGAGGAGATTTGTGCCATGTGTTAAACTTGTGTGAGTCTGGTTTCATGCTGGGTTGACCTATAAATATGCTCTACCAACTTGACAATTAATGGACTGTAAAATGTAAGAAAGCTATCAATGCCGTGCACTGCCTGTCAGGCTTGTCATTGGAAACAATTTATATAGCACCTTAGACAATTTATACAGCCCTCATCTGATTATATTTGGATTAGGGATCTGTGGCTTTGGGCAGCATCAGCGTCCCAACTCAGGTATCTGTGGTGGGGATCATCATTCCTCACTTGGACCTACCTTACAAGTGGAAGTGGAAGAACTTCCTCTGGCCCTTAGAAGATGGGAATTGTCGATTAAGTACTGAATGAAGGGCCAACCTACAGGGCAAATATTATTTAAACCTGATGAAAGTGTTGACCGTTATGCATGGGAGAATCTGTAGCCTGTAGTTTGCAGACTTGATCTAGCAAACCATGGTGGTTTTGCTAGGTCAAGTCAGCCATTGCTGAGCTTGACAACTTTCCTGCTTTTGTGCAGTGTCTTGAGACTATTCCTGCCCCTAAAGTGATATAACTCTGGTGAAATACTTGCACGTTTACTCTTGCCTACATGCTAGTAAGGTTTAACAAAGTACCCACTGAGGGACAGTAATGCAGTAAAAAAAACAGTGCTATTCATTGCACAGCTTTTATGGCTGAGGAGATGTATAAGAAAGCAAGTGTTAGGATATAGTAGTGGTAGAGTAAGCAAAGGTACTAATGAACACATGAGATGCTGGAGGGTGCCGCCTATCTGGATTTTACTGTCTCTTTAAGAAGAGACTTGACGAGTTCTTTCGAGGGAGAGGAGCTTCAGAACTCTTTGAATGGTTTGCTGCAAACTTATACGGTCACTATTGGTGCATATCGTATCCCTGTTCCTTTTCTTTACTCCTCTCTGGACAGACGGTTTTGCTTTGTTGAAGTCTTTTGTATTGTTTTGCTCTCTTTTTAGTTTGCCACCACCACAACTGAACTGTGAAGTTACAGTTTGGCTCACCGAGTGACAAGTGAACATCACGCTGCCTTGGAATGGTCTTTTGGAGACTCTACTCACATTACTAAGGTTTGGCTGTGCAGTCCTCCAAGCATCTCTTTACTTAAATACTATCACACATAGACAGGCATACTTACACATTTTACGCGACACATAGGGTGGTCTCAGCTTAAGGGACCAGTCTTAACAAGATTAGTTAGTGTAGTTCCCTAGACTGTGTTTACTCGCTTAGATAAGTGCTAGTTGAATGCCGAGTATTTCTTCTCCTAACTCAAGATGGGAAAAGACTGGTTCAATCAGCTTTTATTGATGTCCACCAAAAAAGAGTGTGTGGTGGACACTGAACATTATAAGGTGATAGAAAGTTCAGCCAAGTTCGGTTTACCGTAGATGTGTTCCAGATTGGACAATCAGTAAGTGCCAGAAAAGTCTGGTGTGTTGGGTTTTCTAAATACTCTGTATTCATGAGCTGAATTTTCAGGAATAGAACCAGAAATGGTGATACAGTAGTCTGCATGATTTGAGAGGAATATCTGATGAGTGCACATGAGTGTTCACAGATGTCTCAGTTTCGAGCAGATGGATCAGTAAAAGTTCAAGTTCAAGTTTATTTGTACAGCGCTTTTTACTATCAAAAACTGTCTCAAGGCAGCTTCTGAGAGATCAGTGCCTAAACCCTCAGCTAAACCCTAAGCTCAAGGTGACAGAGGTAAGGGAAAACTCCCTAATGTAATGAATAGGAGGAAGAAACCTTGGGAGGAACCAGGACTCAATGGGGGGGGGGGGGGGGGCATCCTCCTCTGGCCGACACATAGAATAGAGATATTTACAATATAAAATGAGTCAGGTTAACCAGATTCAATGCTCTATACAATTACTTACAGTACATGATTTGGTTACAGTTTGGAAGATTTAATATATAGAGGTTCTAGGAGTTCTTGATGCTATGAGATATAGATTAATTTGATAACCAAGTAGTGTTCATATCAATAAGTTTGTCTTTAAGACCAACTATAAGACCATAAAGAGCCTTACATGTTAGCAGCAGAATTTTATAATCAGTATGAAACCTAACAGGTAACCAGTGTAAAATGGATAATATTGGACTAATATAGTTCGTGTAAGAACCCTATCTGCAGCATTCTGAACTAACTGAAACTTGTTAATATACATGGCAGGGCATCCAGCTAATAGTGCATTACAGTAAATTAATCTAGATGTTATGAATGCATGAACTAGGACAGCATGCTCCTTATATTGGCTACATTGCAGAGATGAAAGAAGAATGTTCTTGCTGTACTACTAATGTGGGTTACAAATGTTAAATCACTGTCCATCATGACCCCAAGGTTCTTAACTGTGGCACATGAAATGGCAGTGAGACCATCTTAACAGAAATCAAGCTCAGGCAGTTTATTTCTAGAGGACTTGGGTCCAAAGACTAATATTTCAGTCTTATCTGAGTTCAACAGGAGGAAGTTACTGGAGATCCAGTCTTTAATGTCCCCAATACAACTGGCTAATCTAGAGAACTGGGAGAGTTCATCTGGTCTTGCAGATAAACACAGTTGTGATTTGTCAGCATAAAAACAGACGTTAATGCCGTGGTTACGGATAATGTCTGAGGTAGCTTGTACTTTCCTTGTGCTTTAATGGTAGGAAGTACAAGGAGAACAATAAGGGACCTAAAACAGAGCCTTGTGGCACACTATATTTAACCTCAGAGATTTCTGACAGTTCTTAAGAAGTGGTGGCAATCTCTCAGGTAAGATTTATACCATGCTAATGCCTGTCCACAAATACCAATGCACTTCTCAAGCCTATCGAGGAAGTATACTGTGGTCTACAGTATCAAATGCTGCACTAAGGTCTAGTAAAAGAAGTAGTGAGATACATCCAAGGTCAGAGGACAAAAGTAGGTTATTAGTCATTCTGACCAGTGCTGTCTCTGTACTATGATGGGGCCTAAATCCAGAAAGAAAGTGTTCATGTACACCATTTCTCTGGAGGAAGAAGCACAATTGAATGAACAGAAGGTTAGAGATGGGTCCGTAGTTAGTCAAATTACATGGGCCAAAAAACTTATCACTTCTTGATAAGTGATCTGATGACTGCTATTTTGAATGCACTATGTATGTGTCCAAGGTTTAAAGAGGAATAGCCTATATGCACACTCTCTTCCGCATTCCGAGTCAGCCAGCTGTTTCGCTTCTGCTGCTTGTATCCTCAGTGGACTAGCTATGGTGTTTTTCACTCAGTCGCTTCAAGACTTCAACGACGTTAGTTGCATTGTTCAAGCATCGTGCCATACGTCTGCAACTAAAAAGGAAAAGGGCTTCAATCTATATAATTCAAGCTACATCCACAATTACAAAGGTAGATCCGAAAGTGTAATGTTAGCCCTTAACATGTTTGTGCACTAGCCAACGCTAGCGTAGTGATAACTGCTAATGTTATGTGTTAGTTCAAGTCTCTGTGAATCACATCAGTGCTATGAATCTAATAGCCTACTGCTAAAGGCTACTTTAAATATATATTTCATATCATGTGAGAAATAACACTGGTGTGTAAAAATCTGTAAAAGTCATATCATATATATATATGACTAACAGTGTAATAAAGATGAATGATTAGCATTGGAGTGTTTTGGTCTCTTGTGTAAACCACGGTGAATGTTATAGAAAGGTAGGTGAGTGGGACTGACAGGTGGGTGACCAAAAAAAATCTGACTACAAGTTAAATTGGACAAAGTGAATGTATTTCAATAAATGAATATTCAATAACTTGAACAATATAAAACATTCATTCATTCATTCATTTTCAAAGCCGCTCATCCCAAAAGAAAAAGAAATCAACAAACTACTATCAACAGCAAAAGAAATCAACAAACTACTATACACAAATAATGAGTTTTATTAAATTTGAATGACAGAAATATTGGGTGCACATTAAATAACATATAACTGCCTTCTTACTAACGAAAATAAAACTGTATGGCAATAGAGCCAGTCCAATGGAAAAAATGTCCCCCTGCATTTACCACCGCAGTAGCAGTGAATGACAGTGAGCATATAACGCTTGTACCTGACGCTTGCTCGCAGCATCGTGTTTTTGTTTTGTTTGTTTGTTTTGTTTGTTTTTGTTTTTTCCTGCCGCAGCCCTCAAATCGTAAGCTAGATAAGCACATTCTTATTTTAGGTTAAAATGCGGATCACAGCCACACAAGTGGACACACAAGCACCTACTGAAGTGGAGTGTCCGCTACCTCTTCAACGTACAAATATACATTGGATGTTGCAGAAATGGTCATTGTTGGGGGATATAAAATACCGGTAAAATGAGAAATTTTAAGACATTTTTAGACATGAATATCAAAAACTAAATGTAAGACGTTCTAAGACTATATTTTACACGGATCTTTAAAAATGGCGGTTACAATCATCGTATACCTACGTCTGGACCAATGGCCGTACAGCAACGTCACAAGGTTCCTATTGCGCTGCGAAAGTGCCTACCCTGAAGTAGGAGCTAAAAAATCCCCTCGAAACGGTGTTCTAAGAACTGTGATTGTTCTAAGTTCCTGCGGTGCGAACACACGAAAAAGGGTGTACTTTCTCCAACAGTTCTAATAACTATGGAAAAGTTCCTCTGGTGCGAAAGCGCCTATTCACATCTAGGGGCAATTTAGTGTCTCCAATTCACCTGACCTGCATGTCTTCAGACTGGGAGGAAACTGGAGCTTCCAGAGGAACCCACACAGACATGGGGAGAACATGCAAACTCCACACAGAAAGGACCCTGGCTGTCTGGCCGGGAATTGAACTCAGGACCCTCTTGCTGTGAGGTGACAAATGGGACATTTCAGGTCTGTGCAGTCCAGGGTGACTATAGTGTCCTTGAACTCTGCTGGCAGATGTTCCCTTATTTTCTCCTCTGGTATCCAGATCCTCACTGACCCCAGGACAGTGTACAAAAAGTTGCTCCATGTTGTTATAATCCAACTGACCGTAGACTGGTGGACTCCATACCGGTTAGCTGTTTTGAACCCAGTGCACGAAACATGAACATCTCCTCTATTGGCTGCAGGGAATGAGCCTGTTCAAAACAAATGAAAAGTTACATTATATTTCTCTCAACTTATTTTAATTCCATCAGCCCAGATCTTTGTCATGCTGTATTGTATGGTCCATGGAAATCATTGTTATTATTATTATTATTATAATTATTATTATTATTATTATTATTATTATTATTATCTCTGTGCTTATGTCACACTGATCATAGACAGCAGCGAGGGCGACAACCGCGGGATCCGGAGCCGAAGCATAATCGTGGTCCTCGGGGATTGTATCAGCCTCCTTGCACCGTGTGTCATCCTCCGCTGGTCGCTGTCTCCTCTCCCAAAACCCCGGTCTTGAAAGTGGAATGGAGAAACTGTTCCACGCAAACAACGCCGGAACAGCTCCCTTCTTTAAAAGTTGCCGCCCTGTGTTGGACCTGGGCTCACGAACATCCTCTTTCTTAAAGTGCTGACTACAAACTAGGGTATGGGGAGTTCTCCATGGGGAGTGTAAAGTTCTCCCTCCAGATAGCGACAATCCATTTCCGCCCAGTTTCTGGATTGGCAGGAAATTGATACAAAGGCACACAACAATGTTCAGCTGTAGCACTATCGGTTCGTTGAAACTTGCACTTCTTCCTCTCAGACATTATTGACACTTGACAAAAACCCTAGCAACACTAATAACCTGAAAACCTTGATAACCACTATGGATAACGGAAGTGATTTAACTGGCTGAGATTTTACCAGAAGTATGTTAGGACCACTGTGTGCATATAGCCTATTAACAATGTTTTGTAACTGTTCTGAAATTGTGGGCGGTAAGTCTTCTAATAGCTTTGTGGGCACCAGATCAAGAACACAAGTTGAGGATTTTGATGTTGCTATTATCTTTCTAAGTTTATCAAGCCCAATGGGAGAAAAGGAATTTAGTTGTTCAAAGGGTTTAGCTATACTGGTGTGTCACTTGGCTGAGATGCTGCAACTACAGGTTTATGGCTTCCAATTTTCTTCCTAATGTCCTCAACCCTGGGGCTAAAGAAATTTAGAGTCATCACTACTGCATCTGTGGTTCAGTAACTGCTTGGTTCCTGGTCAGTCGGGCCACTGTGCTAAACAGAAATCTGGTTTTATTCTGGTCCTCTTCAATAAGTCTCCTTTAACACCCAAAGGACAAAACCAGGTAGTGGGTATGATTATGGTGGTGAGTGGGTCCTGTGACATTTTGACAAATACCTATGGAGTTAAGAATGTCAGCAAATCCTGATCTCAGTGAATTATTCTCATTCTCCATGGGAATGTTAAAGTCACTCACTATCACAGCAAAAGTGACATGTTCAGCAGACTCATCCTGTGTTTGCCATGCCAGCATATCAAAACCTGCTTTCTGCTTACGAAGCTCTACCTAAATTTGCTTAGTCTGTGTCACTCTCCGTCCAGTAGCGACACACAGATTTAATATATGACCATATAAGACCATATGAGGCTGTTTATGGGGACATTTTTGGCTCTTACCTCCAGTGCCCTCAGAGGCTGGTATTAGATGTTTTATATCATATACCAAGTTTCTTTAACTGTTCCTTTTTTAGATCTAACCTCTCGAGTTTCACTCGATGCTCCAGGACCCCTCAACAGGTATCTAGGCTAAGCCACAATATTCTTAAATCCTAGCATAATCCCTGGTGCTTGGGTCATCACCAGTACTGTACACAGAGCAGGGTGGGCGTGAACAGATCGTGAGGCCAGGGATGGGACGGAGATGATTATTTTCACTAGACTTAGACTGGGACATGTGGGTTTGAAAAGCATATTATACAAGATGTGAGAACACCCATCTAGGAGGGTGAACACTGGTGTAGGGGGTGAGGGAAGGCTGTAGAGATGGGGCATGAGGGAACGAGGGAACAGTTTCACTCACCAGCACTGCTTAATAAACCTACAGGGAATGCCACTAAAGTTTTTATGGGACACAGGATCAGTGAGGAAAAGTTAAAACCCTCCAAATCCCTGAGCCACACCACAGTCCATTCTGTGATGGTATAGTGGGAAAGCACCACTAATGTTAGTTTGCCAACAGCCAATACATAGAGGAGGAGAGGTGCAATGACGAGTTCATCTTCACCCGTCCCTTGTGACACACTTGTTCATGAGACACAACTTAGCTCAGGTCAGCCGTTGAACACATCAGAAAATCTTTACATGGAGTGATGTCTGGTATTTAAAAAGTTTAAAGTGCATTGGAAACACTACAAAGAGTTGTTTTGCCTTTCTCGCATTAGTACTAGCCTAAACAGATTCAGAAGTTTCTGACTTGAGCATTAGATATTTGTGAAAGTTTTTTTTGGAAGGACTATTAGATATTGCTGTTTAAGGTAAGCACTGTCTTAATAGTAGATATCAGTCATGCACTGCAAATTGTTATAAAGATGTTCTATATAGGTGAGCATGGAAGTCATTAGAGGATTTTGTGAAATGGTAGTGAACTAGAAAGTTTGAGAAACAGACTGGAGAAAGATTTGAATGTAGAAACAAAGTTCTTATTGGATTTCAGTACTTTTCTAGCTTTTTCTCTACATTAGTTTGGTGTCAGTAAGTGTAAGTTGTCATTGTCATTCTGTGGTGGAAAAAATCCAACTATTTGATCTAAAAATCACAAGGGGAACTGAAAATCAATATGGTAAGTGTTATACTGAGCCAGTACATCAGAGGTGGATAACTTCCCCTTTAAACACGTTCACCTTTCTCTCTCCTCCGCCTCCATCACAGTATTTATACAAGCATAGCTAATCACACATCATGAGAGACCATGGAAATGACTGAAAATATACTTAACACATATCGAATTTGCCTCATGGTACGGGTCAGACCACACCAATGATTTTTTAAGCCAAAGTGAGACGAATCAAAAATGTGACAAGGTCAACAAAATTAACAAGAGCAGTCACTGTTTAGATATGTGGAATGTGTTTTCACACAAAAGGAAAATATGTGCACAATGCCTGGAAAACCTTGGTCATAACACATAGAATGGTGTTCTTTGATTATGTTTTCTTCTTAAATCATCTGCCATTTCATTTAAGCCCTTCTTAATAAAATAAAATGATCTTGTTGAAGCAATAATAGCCTTCTGTCATCATCTCAGCTGGAAATGACTAAGAACAATGTTAAAAAGAACGGCTAGGGAAAACCATTAGCACTAGTGTGTTGGCAGTTGCAGAACTGTACAAGATTTTTGTTGGTTGGTGGCTGCTCTGGCACAAAACACAAATTTATTTATCAATTGAGCTCTACTTTTATATACATATATCCTTTTCCTTTTTTTATTCTTTCCATTTGCTCCTTGTTAAAATTGTTCTGTGTGCAGCAGATCCATGTGCTTTGCTTCTGATTAAAGAGTTTTGCTTTCTGGCAGAGAGGAGAGCTGGCTTAAAAGGGAGATTGTGAGGAAGAATGTCTCTGTGTAATGTCAGCTCTCACTCACAGACACAGTGACACCCAGATGAATAATGAGTGCCTTTTCCCACCTCACCTGGTTATAGTCATATGAAGAATACCTTTAAGCATGCTAGGTTTCCATTACATAAAGGGAAGGCATGCCGCAGAGTATCAGGAAAACCAGAGCCACCTGGCTTCTCCACACTTTTTTTTCTAAACTTTTTTAACTACTCCAAATAAAAAAAAAGGGGGAAAAGTGGGAGTCTAGCAGCTAGGGTTTATTAAGTATCAATCACATTTTAACTGTTACTGATTGTTTACAAAAATGTCAGGATGGTATAGATAATCAAAAGCTAAGTGTAATTAATGTAATGAATGTAAATCAGTTTGTCAGAAGTGACAGGTCCCTTATGATGGGATGGATTCCTCTGTACTAGGGTTAGTTTCATACACAGGAGAGCACTCAGCCTCACTGACTGAGAATCAGTACAGTGATTTGTGATAAATGATATCCTTAAGGAGAAGTAATGAAAAAAAGGGGTAAACATGGGATTACATCTACTGGCCTATTGGCCATTTTAACTTTCTTTGATAATTACTATTAACACTAATTGTCCACTTTTGTGTGAATATTGTCATAATTATTTTACACACATTCTTTAAAGCAGTCTTTTAATGCCAGCCTTTTCACTGTTTTTCTTTTTTTTCTCTCTTTTCTTTACATCAACTATTTTGCCAGAGAATCTAATTAATATTGTAATAATATATCGGTGAGAGATGAGATGCCAAACTAGATGTAAACATTAAGCTAGATTTCCTCCGCAAGCAAACAAACATATCATTTTCAGTTTTAAGACACTTTTCTGCTGTTTGCTAAATGCATTGTCTGTGTGCTTTGTCCTGAGTACACTGGCTTTCGCTGGTTTTTTATCTTTGGTGAGCAGATGAGTGATGTAGGATTTCTCCACAGTGTCCAGTAATACGCTTGACAATTGGTTTAATGGTGGGCTCCAACAATTTAACATTTTACCAGCGGGTCACTCTGGATCTGCATCCTGCACCTGTGTGTTTCTTATAAAATCTGACTGAATCTGATCATAACCTTTATGAGATAGGGTTTTACAGTAATGCCTGTTAAATCCACCCAGAGTTAAACAGGTATCAGCCGTGATCCTCACCTCTCAGTTTTATATTACTGAAACTATGCAACTGTCTGTCTGTCTCCACAAATTTGTTTCAGTTCCGAGCAGAAGCTTATGCATCCATGCTATGTTAAAAAAGAAAAAAACAACAACAATACAGCAGGAAAAGTATATGCTCTTTTATGATCTATTGATTATGGTTTGAGCTTGGACACAGTGAAATGTTTCAGAGCTCTTGGATGGATGTCTGTGTGCATGTGTGTGTGTGTGTGTGAGTGTGTGTGTGAGTGTGTGTGTGATCAGATAAAGCCATCCAATGTCTGCCTGATGCAGCGTGCTCTTGTCCTCCAATTATAACAAGACGCATCAATTAGCTGACACATAAGAACAATAACAACGATTATCTGACTAAACCCCAGAGAGGCCCCATGGAGAGGCCTTTGTCAAGCTTGGTCACTGGCTTATGTGAATGTTTAAAGATGAAGCAGACAACTGACAGTCCTCTTTGCTTGTCAGTGTGTGTGAAAACACCTCATTATTTACCTGCATAGCACATAACTTCATACTCATCACACGCTCACAGTCTTGTCAGAACATCTCAGAATTTATTTACAACGCAAGTATTTCCTGCAGTCTTGAAAGTGCAAGCAGAGGAAAATGCACAAGTAAACAAAAATGTCCCTTGTTCCTATGCAGACACACATATAAATAAGAACAGATTTAGGAAAAACAACACAACAGATGAAAGAAGGGAGAGACTCATGGGACAGGACAGATTGTGGTATTTACTATTAGGCCTTCTGAAGTTAAAAAAAACAACAACAACAACAAAGTCCTCTTTAAGTTTTGCAAAAGTTTGAAATGTCCTTTTGTAAGAGCGTTGGAGACCACCTTGTGGAATCGGCGAGTGGAACCATTTATCTCAGCATAACTTATCATGTGAGGTCACTCTGTCATGACGGACAGGAGCTGGTTGTTACGGAATTTTCCGGGTTCCTGGTTTCGGGGCAGGACGTCCCCCCACCCCCCTCCTTCACACAGATGAAGCTGTCCATTTGACTGGCGACTGATGTTTAGCTTTGATGGCACCCCTTGGCTTTTTCAGTGTCTTCCTGCAGTGTCTGGGCTACTAAAAGACCTCCAGTCCACGGGTCCTGCCAGCTCCCTGCTGACTTGCTACATGAAAAGGAAGAAGTGCATTAAGATGTGTGTCTGCAGTTGGAGCTACAGCAATAGACAGAGAAAAAAAGAGGGAGGAAGAGAGAGAGAGAAAAAAATGGAGGGAGAGAGTGAGTGAGTGAGAGAGAGAGAGAGAGAGAGAGAGAGAGAGAGAGAGAGAGAAAGCCTCCTGGACTACTGTCAGCATTCACATGTGGTTTTATTTTTACTTCGATTGCTTTTAAAGCTGAATAGCTAATGTGAAATATTTTCCCCCTCAGTTCTAAGACAACAAAAGGAGGAAAAAATTCAGCTCAATTGCCAGACATAAATCAATCAATAAATCCCCATAGAACACAAAAATTTAAAAAAAGATGATTGAAAACTTTAGGTTACAGGTTATCATATTTTGGGTCTTCACAGTTGCACTCAAGGTTTTGGCGGGATTAGAGTGGAGTGATAGGGAATGCTGAGGTCCAGTTTGGAATTTGAGAGCTCAGTGCTTGTATGGGGAATGTACCAACTTCTCTGAAAATTACAACTTTCATTATGCAACATTTGGCTCTGACCAGAAACTGCTCTTATGACTTAGATCACTGAATTTGCTTTAATATTCAGGTTCAGGCAGAAAACAGTTCTCTGGTTTCTTATCCATTTCTCACTCTGATTATTGCTATGAACTGTTTCAGTAAGATCTGTGTTTAATGTGTTTAAGTAGATGTATGCTGAATTATTATACCACAGGAAACAAACAAACAAACAAACAAGCAACCCCCCCCCCCCCCCCAAAGAATCAAACAAAAATCATTGACTGGACATATGCCCACCAACATTTAAATTTCACTCAATACTCATATGATTTATCTTTACTGGTGTTCACTCTCCCACTACACTATAAAAAAGAGAGAAAATTTCCGTATAGAGGTTAAATTTTCAGGCTAAGGTTTACATGTGCTCATAAAACAGCTTTGACCTGTCACCCTCCATGATTACGGGGGAGGCGACAGGTTTGTGTAAGCAATCTTGCAAAATTGCACAGTTACAGATAAAGCAATTAAAACACAATCATCCAAGCCGATGATAACGAACTGTGATAACCTGAGGAAATTTGTCTGTAACACACCCTTAGTTTATATATGGTCTCCTGGGTTCCTGAGCGCTGTTTGCACAGAGGGGGAGAATCTGCCAAGTGTAAGGTCTGAGACAGAGGAGAACAGGGCCCTCTCCATGAGAACTCATACATAAACAGAGGCTCTGTACCAATAACACACAGTGTGAGGAGGAATCAGGGAACAGATCAGAAACAAATCCACCCACTTTCAAGAGCTGTTTGTCTTTGCCGAAGCTCCGAAATCTCTTTAAGTGAAAACTGAAGTCACAGAGCGCCTCTCACCTTCATGCCAGATCAGTAAAAACAAACGGGATAATTTGACCCTCATTCTGATAAACAAAACCTCCCACTCCGACAGTCAGCACATGCCACATAGGAAAACAGCTCTGAGAGACCACCAATTTCACTTGACTTTTCACTGACATCCGACTTGATCACCATATCTTGAAAACTGCTGTTCATATTTTAATCATTATTTTTTATTACATGAAGTTCATTAAGAATATTTCCTCATTTAAGAATGAAAGTGTTTTTGATTGGTGTGATTGGGAAGTTCAGGAATAACACAGAAGGACTCCAAGTGGTTTAGGACTCTGAGTGGTCTTCCACCACACAATAACATACTGTGACATAGCCGATTTTTCAGTGTTTCTCACTAATCAGGAAAAAATGTACTCAACCAGATCTGGGCCTCAAACTGTCTGAAAATATGAGACAGAATGTTTACTTTCTTAAGACATTCGAAACAAGTCCCATAAAGTAATGAATAAAACTACAAAGTAAATTTATTAAACTAAAATGATTATTTCTTTCAACAAATCAAAAAACAAGTATGCCAAAAAGAGAGAAAAAATAATCTCTTCAAAATGTTATAGTTTAAGGAATAAATAAATACAGGCAAGCTGTTTGATGATGTATATCTCCATATAATTATAATTTTAATTAATTATAGTTTAGTTTTATACTATGAATTTAGTATAGTATCATAATTAATTTAATTGTGATTAGTATGGGGATCCATTCATGAATTTTAATGGATCTATCAGAGGAGCTTTGTAAAGGAGAGTTGTAAATGTTGCTAAGTTTATAAAACATGAACCTCCTGTGATTTGTATTCTGACAAAATAAAAAGAGGCAAAGGTTCAAAGAACTCCAAAATTAAATGAAACTAAATTAAACTTTTACTCTATACCATTTTAACAATTAAAATGTTACATATTCAACTTGTCTTTTCACTTTATTATAACACGCTT
Source organism: Chanos chanos (assembly GCF_902362185.1). Lineage (NCBI taxonomy): Eukaryota > Metazoa > Chordata > Actinopteri > Gonorynchiformes > Chanidae > Chanos > Chanos chanos. The sequence continues at coordinate 23,177,683 of NC_044501.1, read as the reverse complement.
AAAAACTTAAATATAAGACACATTTAAGGGTGGTTTGATAGCCTAAAAAAAAGTTGTATAGAAGTAGTTCCACAAAGTAGTCACATCAGTCATTCTAAATTAATAATTACTCTCATCATATTCATCTGTTTATCTATCCTTGGGATCCACCTAACACAAACATTTTGGAGGATGTTTTGAATCTGGGTTCTAAAAAAAAAAGCGCATGAATAGCATATGAATCATGCCATTCTTGCACTGAACTCTTTATGAACCTAAAGCCATATGGTTTGGAAAATCCAATCAACAATATAAAATTTTCACAAGTGTGGTCATAATTTTGGAAAATTAAAAAAAAAAGCAATGGGCAGCGCACATTTCTTAAGTGTAAGAGATACAGAAATAAACTGGAGCAGTTAAATTTTTGCATAGATTTGAGTTCAGGCATTAATGAGTTACCCTGTCCATTTGGTCACAGTTTGGGACCCAAAGCAAGGAATGTTTTTTACTAGTTGCTGTCATGTGGAAGAAGATGAGCTTTATTTCTCTCTTTGGGTTGGAGCTCTTGGAGCTGACCAGGCCAGAATCTCTAATCCTCTCCTCCACAACTACATGATTTAATCAATTTCTGTGATCCAGAATTTCATCATTCTAGCATCTCATTTCAAATCACTTGCCTTTTATTGAAGGAAAGGATCCAGTTCTGAAAGATGATTATTTTGCTGTGGACAAAAAGAGAGAAAGAGAGATGTATGAGAAAACAGAGTTTAGGACAGATTTAAGGCATTCTTTACAGTCAAAATGTGTGATGATAACACAAAAAAATCAACCCAAAAAATCTGATCCATTACAACCTCTGGGTCTGCAGCTTATGCACTCTCTCTCTCTCTCTCTCTCTCTCTCTCTCTCTAAGCTAGTAACTCATAACTTTTAAGCCTTTTTTTCTTCACTCTTGGAGAAAAATAAAAAGCACATAAATTATACAATTTATATGAGTGTAACCTCAACCATTTAACATTTAGAGAAATGTCTGGTTAGTCATGATAATGAATACATGAAAACAACTGTGAAAATTGCAAAAATGACAAAATTTAGAATGGGGTGAAAAACATACAGGTAGTTTACTCTTAAAGGAACATGTTATACATTTATTAAAGTAATTTACTCTAAAGGAACATGTTATACATTTATTCAAATGGTTTACTCTTAAAGGAACATTTTATACATTTATTCAAATGGTTTACTCTCAAAGGAACATGTTACACATTTATTAGAGGGATTTACTCTTAAAGGAACATATTATACATTTATTCAAATGGTTTACTCTCAAAGGAACATGTTATACATTTATTAGAGTGATATACTCTTAAAGGAACATGTTATACATTTATTAAAGTAATTTACTCTAAAGGAAACATGTTCCTTTGAGTAAACCATTTATTCAAATGGTTTACTCTTAAAGGAACATGTTATACATTTATTCAAATGGTTTACTCTTAAAGGAACATTTTATACATTTATTCAAATGGTTTACTCTCAAAGGAACATGTTATACATTTATTAGAGTGATATACTCTTAAAGGAACATGTTATACATTTATTCAAATGGTTTACTCTTAAAGGAACATTTTATACATTTATTCAAATGGTTTACTCTTAAAGGAACATGTTATACATTTATTAGAGGGATTTACTCTTAAAGGAACATGTTATACATTTACTCAAATGGTTTACTCTCAAAGGAACATGTTATACATTTATTCAAATGGTTTACTCTCAAAGGAACATGTTATACATTTATTCAAATGGTTTACTCTTAAAGGAACATTTTATACATTTACTCAAATGGTTTACTCTCAAAGGAACATGTTACACATTTATTAGAGGGATTTACTCTTAAAGGAACATAGTATACATTTACTCAAATGGTTTACTCTCAAAGGAACATGTTATACATTTATTAGAGGGATTTACTCTCAAAGGAACATGTTATACATTTATTCAAATGGTTTACTCTCAAAGGAACATGTTATACATTTATTAGAGGGATTTACTCTCAAAGGAACATGTTATACATTTACTCAAATGGTTTACTCTTAAAGGAACATGTTATACATTTATTAGAGGGATTTACTCTTAAAGGAACGTGTTATGCATTGTTATACATGTTATACAAGTGGAGTGTTTCTGCATGCAGGGACTCGGCACTCTGTATTACTGTACTACTTAACAGGTTTACTGTACTATTTATCAATAATATCTCTACTGTTTAACAGTATTAATGTACTATTTATCAGTATTACTGTACAATTTAACAGTATTTCTGCACTATTTATCAGTATTAATGTACTATTTCAGTATTACTGTACTATTTGACAGTATTTCCGTACTATTTAACAGCATTACTGTACTATTTAACACTTTTGTCTGCCACAAAGCACTACAGCAGATTTTTCAGAAGTTTTAGTTTTGTGCTCACAGGCTGTACTGTTCACTAGAAGCACAACACAAACGGGAGAAAGATCTCAAAGAAGAGCCCCATACAGGATTTTAAAACAAGTTTACCTGTCCCTGCTTCTGAAAACCACAGGCCTCTGTCAATTAAATAATATACTCTTCAACCAAAACCAGCTGCCTGACTCATTCAGTGACTAGATCCACCCTCAATGACCTGACTGATTTGGAAAAGAGCTCCTTTATCTCATCAGTGATGGAAATAGATAACGGAACAGAACACAAATGGAGCAGAACGCTAACTGGACTGTTTGGCCTTCAAGAACTTTGCTGAACACTGTATGAGGTTCAGTAAAAGTCAAGCCAATCTGGACAAGGAATGCTCTCGAAAATTTTGATGAGCACTGGCAATACAGCTGTCGACCGATCCTTTTAGGCTCTGACAGACTAAGTGTCTACAGGCCCACCTGGTACCACATAACCTTTGAGTTCTCCTCTTGGTGCACCTCCAGAACACTTGGTATTCTGCGTCCAAACACGGGTGGTGAAGAAATGAGCCTAATGTGGAGACAGAGTCTTTTCATCTGAGTCCAGATGAAAACAGAGTGTTCCCAGCAATCCAGCCCATTACTTATCTAAATCCAGCCCATTACTTATCTAAATAGCCCACTACACAGTATTGTCATCCCAGTTGCCTTCAGAGGCTCCGCTACTTGGAATTCCACGTCTTTTTCCTGATGTCCTCTGACTCATTGGCTAATAGAGTTGAAAACTTGCTTTCATCAACCTCTCTGACAATCTCATTACGCTTCAGCCCAGATGAATCACGTCCTGCCTAAAAACGCTGCTGCTGTGTTTTTTGTGTGTTGCATTGCAAGGTCTGTAATGTGTTTGGATGATAGCAGCTAAACAAGTGAATGCACATTCAAGTTGGCCAAATACTTTTTTTTTTTCAACTAAAATTGAGAAGTGGATAGTATCAGGTACAGTTCTATCTGATGTAACTGTCCAAATGTTGATTTCCATCTAGCAATATCTAATGTCTGTTTTAAATATCCTATTTTGTAAAATATTCAATCTATTTAGCACAATGAACACAGACATTTGTCTGGTGCCTGTATTAAACAGGCATGGTCTGGAGATCTGTATTCTGCAAATATGCTGCAGTGCAGTGTAGCAGTCATGTTTGACAACAGTCTATGCATTTTATTTGTTGAGCCTAGCTAGCACAGACACTCAAGCTAATCACACTTGTATTTAGTGCTGTCCAATTGTGATCCGATCGCCCAGACGCATTTTAAAACCAAGTATAGACAAGGCCTTTGTATTTCCTTGAGGATGCCCTTGTGTGGTATGTAATATACATTATAGACAAGGTTAACAGAGTGAACTAATTCATAGAAAAGCTTTTTTAGTCTGAAATGGGAGAAGACACACAAACACACACACACAAACACACACGTTTTCCTTTTTCTGCCTGTATAAATCACTGAAGACCTTGAGATCAGTTCCTCACCCCTCAACAAAATGCAACTAAACATCATATGGTATGGATTACTGGTTACACATACACTGTAACATCTCCTGTTTCTGTGTACAGTCACTCTCTCTGTGTTTCACACTGTTTCTGTGTTCAGTCACTCTCTCTGTGTTTCACACTGTTTCTGTGTACAGTCACTCTCTCTCAGTTTCAGACTGTTTCTGTGTTCAGTCACTCTCTCTGTGTTTCAGACTGTTTCTGTGCACAGTCACTCTCTCTGTGTTTCAGACTGTTTCTGTGTTCAGTCACTCTCTCCATTTTTCAACTGGCCTTCACCTTTCATAGGGTCACAGACTGCTTAGAGAACTTGATGATCCCTTCCCCCCAAAAATCAACATAAACACCACTGGGTTTTTCCCAATGGGAAAATTTAGAAGAACCTTTTTTTGTTATTTCTTTTGTGGAATTTCATTTACCATGGCTAAAAGAAAACTTCCTAACCTTAAATCATAACATCAAATGATTTGTGTATCCTCCCTCTCTGTTCCCGTCTGTCTCTGTCTCTCTCTCTCTCTCTCTCTCTCACCATGTCATCGTCACACTCCTCCTGTGTCCCGTCCTCTCCCTCCTCCACATCGCTGTTCTGAGCCTCCTCGGCCAGTTCCTCTGTCTCGGAGCCAGATTCGTCCTGAGAGACCTCGCTCTTGCTCTCCTCTGTCTTCCGAAGCTCTGTGTGTGCAGAATAACAGATGACACATATTTTCTATTCAGTGGCACACTCCCAACCAGCTCCCAGCAGCAACGTACAAGCTGTATGAGGGTTTAAGATGGAGGGATGTCACAGGATTGTGTGCTAAAGACTGCAACAAACCAGGACAAACACATCTTTATTTTCTCTGTTATGCAAATAGTGTCTGCCAACTAAAATCATAACCATCTTAGTACTTGTCAAGGATGCTTTGTGTGTTCTTTTTAGCAGTGCCAACCACAATCCAAATTCTCATATTACCCATATAACAACTTTCCAGGGGAGAACTAATTTTGCTGGAGAATGATAAGTCAAGGCCAGTAATGATTCCAACTACGTCAGTTCACAAATCAACTCTTCATATTTTTCCTGGTTTCTTTCGAAATCATTTAATAGGTTGAAAAATGATCCCTGATGAACATGGACAGGTTGTTGATGCCCTAAACAATCTTTTCCACATAGAACATGGTGACGCTGATGTATCACAGACAACAAACAAGCTATTAGAAACACTGAACAAATTATCCATTTTAAAAAAGTACACAATAAAGACATTGTTCTCTGAGCCACAGTCTGACTCAAGGGTTGTGGTTGCAAATACCAGCACACAAGGTCAGTGCCAAAGGACAGTATTATTCTACAATTTTTGATTTTCTATTCAGCAGCATCCGCTCTATTGATTCCCATGGCCAGCTGAAGTTATGGGGCCAGTTTTAAATCAGAGGTTTAGGCAGCTCAGCTGGCAGGGACACCTCCTTGCTGACAGGCAACAACAGGGAACTTTTGTTTGGAGAGCAAAGTGGAGATGAAGGGGTTAATATATTGTATGGGCACTTACGGGTTCTGTGCACTAACACACAGCATATCTGGTCGAATAAAGGATGTCCTCTACATGTGGAAGACAAATTAATGAAGAAACTATGAATGCAAAGCCCATCTTTGGTGAAGACAGTGTGTTCCAAAACAAAATTTCACAATTGCCTCTAGCACCTGTAAAAACAGTTTATGGCCTGAACAGAGAAATAACTTTTTGACAACATGGCAGCCCTGCTGTAGATAAAAAGGTGGGAGACAGCGATATTGGCCTGTGAGATCCATCTGAGACGTGGTATCTGAGATGCGTGCATGTGTGTGTACCCCTCACCTGATGCACAGTACTTGTCATCTGTGATCTCTTCAAGTCGTCCTAGCAACGCGTCAATGTTGGACTTGATCTGAGTGAGCTCTGATTTGATAGTCTGTAGCTCATTGGATTTCACTGCTCATTCAGAATCACACACACACACACACACACACACACACACACACACACACACACACACACAAAAGAAAACAAAAGAGAACACAAATGCTTAAGCTTTATAAGTCATTAAGTTTTATGACCTAGTAAAATAAGAGGCATTAGACGAGGATATTTGGTAACATTTGGGGCAATGCCCAGGATGAAGTGATGAGAGTATTTGAAATCTGGCGACTGACAGGCAAATTCAAACAGAAAAAAAGCTATCTCAGAGGGGTCAAAAGGTCATGGAGTCATTTCAGTTCAGTTCATCTCCAAAGTTCATCTGAGTACTAACTGGTGCCAGAAAAAGTGTCCCTTGAGAATAATCAACAAAAATATTTTTTGGAGTTTGATATATAGCATGAGACCTTTGAGTGGAGCAGAGAGTTAAGGTCGGGATGTGTAATAGTGCTTCCGCCAAGCGGCAGCTGTAGTGGCAGCTGTAGTGGTCTCGTCTCCCTTGTCTCGTCGGATGATGACTCGGTCGGACTAAGACAAGGGAGTCTACCTGCGGGAGTCCGAGGAAGGACAACAAGGACGTGGAGACAACTGCTGCCTGTCTGCCGTACTCTAAGCGATTTATTTTCATCTTGATTTATTTATTTTCATTTGCTTATCTGTGTAATTGTGTCTCTTCCCTACCTCCTAAAATACCTTGTCCCCCTCACACTAATCATGTGTCATCTCCCTATTCCAGTTCAAGTTTCCTCTTGCAATCTCTGCAGGTGGCGTCCGATGCATCCTCGTGGACGCAACCTGTCTAACCTCATCCATCCACCACGCTCTGCTAACACTGCTACTGGCATTTCAGGTGGTCTCTGGAACTGCCAATCGGCGGTACAGAAGGCTGACTTGATCTCCGCTCAAGCCTCCTTGCTGTCCCTGCACTTTCTGGCCCTCACTGAGAGGTGGATCATACCGGAGAACACGGCCACTCCCGCTGCCCTCTCCACTGCCTTTTCCTTCTCCCACATTCCCAGACCCTCGGGGAGGGGTGGGGGAACTGGCTTCCTGATCTCCTCCTCATGGAGCTTCCAAGCAACCTCTCTCCCTTTTATCTCCCCAACATCTTTTGAATTTCATGCTGTTTCTGTTTATTCCCCTTATAAACTACATATGACTGTTCTCTACCGCCCCCCAGGCCCTCTGCAGTCATTCCTAGATGAACTGGACATCCTCCTCAGCGCCTTCCCTGAAGACGGCACTCCCATCCTGCTGCTAGGAGACTTCAACCTACCGAATTCTACTCAGTCTGATGGCCTACTCTCCCTCCTTCAGTCCTTTGACTTTACCCTCGTGGAGTCCCCTGCAATGCACAAGGGTAGTAATCAACTGGACCTGGTCTTCACAAGAGGCTGCCAAGTTCCTGATCTCATGATCACACCGCTTCACACCTCAGATCACTTCTTCATGTCTTTCTCTCTCTCGATCTCTACCTCCCTGAAATCCTCAGCTCCCAAGCTGCCAGTCGCAGCTAGACGTAACCTTCGCACTCTCTCCTCTAGTGCCTTCTCTTCCATGGTCTGCTCCTCTCTCCCATCTGTAGGAGCCTTCTCACTTCTCCCCGTGGAAGAGAAATCCTCTACGGTCCTCTCTGCGCTGGCCTCCACCCTGGACACCCTCTGCCCCCCAGTCACCAAACCGGCTCGACTCTCCGCTCCCAGTCCCTGGTTGACTGATAGTATCCGTGCTGACAGAACCAAACTTCGCGCGGCTGAACGGAGATGGTGGAAATCGAGATCCTCCAACAACCTATCCCACTATCACTCTCTTCTTTCTTCTTTCTCCTCTACCCTGTTCGCTGCCAAATCTGCCTTTTTCCACTCTAGGATCAACTCTGCCTCCTCCAACACCCGCAAACTCTTCTCCACCTTCTCCTCCCTCCTCTCTCCTCCTCCTCCTCCTCCTCCCTCATCCCTATCTGCTGATGACTTTGTCTCCTTCTTCGAGAAGAAGATCAATGACATCTGCGACTCCTTCCCCCCTTCCCCTCCCACCTCGGATCCTGGACCCCCCCCCCACTATCTTCTCCTCCTTCTCCCCTCTATCTGATGCTGAAGCTCTCTTACTTATAAAATCCCATTGTCCCACTACCTGCCCTCTAGATCCCATCCCCTCCCCTCTCTTTCAGACCATCTCGGACGACATTCTGCCCTTCATCTCGTCCTTGATCAACAGCTCCCTATCTACTGGCATGGTTCCTTCTGCCCTGAAGAGAGCACGGGTCAAGCCACGGCTCAAGAAGCCCACCCTAGACCCTGCTGATGTCAGTAGCTACCGTCCAGTCTCTCTCCTACCGTTTCTCTCCAAAACCTTGGAACGTGCAGTATATAACCAACTCTCACCATATCTTCTGCAGTACAATCTCCTGGATCAGAATCAATCTGGATTCAAAGCCGGCCACTCCACCGAGACGGCCCTCCTTGCTGTCTCGGAGGAGCTCCACTTGGCCAGAGCAAAGTCTCTCAGCTCTGTCCTCATACTCCTAGACCTCTCCGCAGCATTCGACACGGTCAACCACCAGATCCTCCTCTCATCCCTTGCTGGGCTGAGCTTCGCGGGTTCTGCACTCGCATGGTTCAAGTCCTATCTGTCTGACCGTTCCTACCAGGTCTCTTGGAAGGAATCGGTCTCCTCCACCCGCCCTTTACACACGGGTGTTCCACAAGTTTCGTTACTTGGTCCACTCCTCTTCTCTCTCTACACCAGATCACTCGGTCAAGTTATCTCCACCCATGGCCTCTCTTACCACTGCTACGCTGATGACACACAGCTGTTCTTCTCCTTCCCCCCCTCTGACTCCCAGGTTCAACCTCGCATCGCAGCCTGCCTAGCTGACATTGCCTCCTGGATGTCTGCAAACCATCTCAAACTCAACCCAGAGAAAACGGAGCTCCTGTTTTTTCCTGCTAAGAACTCCCAAACGATCGACACTGCAATCACCATCGAGGGATCTGTGGTGTTCCCCACCACAGCAGCCAAAAACCTTGGCGTAACCCTCGACAACCAGCTGACCTACTCCGGTCACATCGCGGCAGTCACTCGATCCTGCAGATTCTCCCTATACAACATCAGGAGAATCCGCCCATTCCTCACGCAACAGGCGACCCAGCTCCTGGTCCAAGCGCTTGTCATCTCCCGCCTGGACTACTGCAACGTTCTACTGGCAGGCTTGCCGGCCTGCGCCATTAGGCCGCTCCAGCTCGTGCAGAGCGCCGCTGCACGCCTGGTATTCAACCTCCCTAAGCACTCTCATGTCACTCCACTGCTTACTGCGCTCCACTGGCTTCCGGTAGCAGCCCGCATCCAGTTCAAGACACTGGTGCTGGCCTACCAGGCCACAAGAGGCTCCGCCCCATCATACCTTCGGTCTCTTATAACTCCGTACACCCCAACTAGGACCCTCCGCTCTACGACCTCTGGTCAACTGACGGACCCCTCACTCCGGGAACCCGGCAGCCGCTCCTCCCGACCACGCCTCTTCTCCGCCATTTCCCCGCGGTGGTGGAACGACCTCCTCCATGCAGTCAAGACTGCGGAATCTCTTAGCATCTTCCGCAGGAAACTGAAAACCCACCTCTTTAGAACACACCTGTCCCCCAATGCCTAACCTCCCTTTCCTAGAAAAAAAAAACCTTTGTCTTGTATCTGTGTTTGTCAAAGTATTCCAGGGGCGCAATGCGAAGGGGCAATTTGACGCTCAGTTTTATTGTGATCTCTGCTCACAAGGTATTAGAAATCCGACTGATGCACTGTAAGTCGCTTTGGTAAAAAGCGTCTGCCAAATAACTAAATTGTAAATTGTAATTGGGATGTGATCTCAAGGTCGCTCTGGCTTTCTCTATCAAAGTGTTAAACTGAACAACCCATTCTCCTGTCATCTCACCAGACGCTTGGTTCAGTGCAGGTTGTACTGTTTTTCAAAATTGTTTAATTTGATTTAACCTTTACCCTTGTTGTTTTTATTGAAGCTATATGTGGAAGCATTGTTTGTCGCTCTTCCTCAAAGTAGGAGAGACACCCAACCCAGGCAAACAGACCGAACGTGTCAACTGAGTTTTAGGTTTTATACAATGTTTGAATTACTTACATTTTGTTCTTCATTTGCATAATCACTCTATATTGTTTGTTCCCATGGCAACGTGCCAAAGATAGCTGTCGTTTTCTAGGCTCTTCCTTAACTTCAATATTTCGGTCACTTCAATATAACGGTCAATTTGAATTTTTTTAAAAATTAAATCATAACAGTGATTTCATTAAGCACACAGGTATTCTTAGGCTTGCTATAGCTATGCGCAATTAACGGTACCAAGTCAAGTGAACAAGAAAACATAGCCGTCTGCTTCTAGCTAACAAAGTCAAGCCTTTAAGTTGATTTCTAAGTCTTACTTTTATTATCATATTTTTCTTGGTGGTGCGTCTTCAAATGCCTCTTGAGGTTTGAGGTATTTTTCCAATTGATTTTGCACCCACATTGTTTGCAGTGCATTTTATTTTCAGTTGTATTATTGCTAAAATGTGTCACAAATCCGTTCTTTTTCTTCTTCGGAGAATAGCCATGATATGAGTTGCCAACAGCGTTGACAGATGGGAACTGTTAAAGTATCGTACCAGAGGCTTAAAATTATCCTATTTTAAAGAAAATAATTGTGCGTGAATCATAACTCACTCATTATCTAAGCCGCTTATCCTAAGCAACTCATAACCAACAGAACAAATACGTGTAAATGTGTAATTTCAGAAAACATGTATTTACTGAGACGAACGACTTTTTGACACCGCCTACAAGCCACATTGTTTAAAAACAAACTTTGCCTCTCTCCTGCCCTCAAATTCCTGTTCAACACTCTTTCTTTTTGCGGTTTTCACGTGGATGCAGCAGTGAGCTATATCTAGTGCAAACTCTGTTCATATGAGCAGGCGCTCATTTAACAAGCTCGTTTAACTTCTAATATAACTGCATTGCACTGGGTAAATATAGTACTGGCCCGTAAGTTACTGCGGTCAGTATAAAATACCCCATCTTTCTGATTTGTAAAGAATTTGATTAATGTTTAAGTTCGTGAGTTCATCATCACAACAAGAATGATTTGCTGGAAAGAGTGTGAGAAGAGATGCCTACACATAGACATAGGATCCACGTTTTACTATCCTTATCGTGTCAGAAAATGAATTAAAATGAAATAGCCTAGCCCTAGCCCTAGAGTGTCACAAAATGATCAAATTATCTTACATTATGGGACTTTTGGCATTATTTATCATACATCATACAGAGGGCAAAATTATCGTACAAATTCGATAATAATCGTACATCTGGCAATGCTGGTTGCCAAGTTAACGTTAGTTAAAATGTTTAATGTTTGATTTTCAGAGTAAGGAGGCTATAATTGCTTGTCCATTCGTCTTTCTCTGACATTATCATTTCGTTAGTATTCGTCAACGAAAATGGTATATTTCGTCACAGTTTTTATTTTCAAAGGTGCATTTTTATTTAGTTATGGTCTTATTTTTGTCGTGGAATAAAGTTCATTGACTATCATTTTTTGTCACAGTTTTTGTTGACTAAAGTAGCACTGCTATATGGCGATGTAAATATGTTGGTGTGGTAAACATTTTCTTTGTACAGTATAGGCCTAGTTATTGTTAATGTTTCTTGATAATCGTATAATGTTCTCCTTTTCCCTCCTCATCTTCTGAGTGTGTGTGTCTCATATGCTTGAGTATGAATGCCTTGTGTGAGTGTTTCTGTCTTCCTCCCAGGTGTGCCCTGCTCCCCTCTGTCCTCTTCATCCCTCCCTGTCAGCCTCCTCCTCATCGCCACCCCCCTCATCCTGCTTTTGTTGTTGGCATTTTGTCTATTTGCTAGTGTTTTTTCTTTTGCATTATTATTGTATTACTTGTAATTGCTCACTGGGTCAACACCTATTGCACACCTGACTGGCCAAGAAGGGGTCTCCTTTCTCTGTGGTCCTTCTCAATTTTTCTGCCATTTTTTCCCTTTTACACCTGGGTTTTTGAGGAGTTTTTTCTTGCCCACTATGAAGATTAAGTCAGGGGGTGCCACCCTGTTTTATCTGTTGTGGGCAGTTGTAGGCATGTAAAGCCCTTTGAGACTTTAAACAGTGATATTGGGCTCTAAATACACTTGAAACTTGAAATATTGTTTAATTAAATTATTAATCTACTGGGGTTTCCCAGTTCACCTGTTATGCCTTGTAAATGGTACAGTTTTACTAGCAGAGGGACTATAAACATGACACCAATGAAAAAAGGACTAACATGTTTCGTTCCTGGATTCTGCTCCTGTAGACTCATTGTCTGCCCATTTGACCTCACTGATTCGAGTCATCAGGCAATGATTCAGGCCTGAAGAGCTGAGGCAGGGGTGTTAGAACAGGGAGAGACTAGAAATGGACAGAGCCGCACGGCTCAGGACGACAAACAGAAAAACACTGGATCACAGTTTTTGTGGTAGATCTGTTAAAGCTGAGATAGCTCTGAAACCCAAATTTCAGTTTTCTCTTTGGTTTGTCTGTCTTTATTTGTTGAAGTTCTTTCTGAATTCAGTTTCTTTGTCAAAGTTTATTTATTTATTCAAGGCTATGTATGTACAATATGTATGTATGTATGTATGTATCTGTCTACATGTATATTATATATATTTATGATTTTTGGTTTGGTTTGTGACGTTCTGTTTATGTATTTACTTCTAAGACAAACTAAGTAGTGTAACTGCCAATGATGACTACTTCTGCTCAGTCCAGCCAATCAGAGCCATCCCATTGGCAGGGAGGGATGCCACTTTGCCCTACTCACAACAGCAAAACTGAAACTTTTCTCTGGCAATGCACACACTGTGGGTTTTCTGTCAGGAGTAGAAACCTTTTCTCTGATATAGTGTGGATGTTTTGGCCCTGCTGCTCTGAAGCATCCTCCTGCCAGGGAACAGAGACTTGGAGACAAATAGATCTTTCGGCAGAATAGGATCCCACAAATACCACAAAATCAACGAAGGAATGACCTCTTGCCAACAAATGTCTATAATCCAATCCCATGGATAATTTCTTCATTTTAGAGACTTTTGGAAAGGAATCCTGATTTCAACATAATCATCATGTCTAGAAACACACAAACAATTGCTGAAGTTTCCAGGCTGTTTTCTCTTCTCCTCAGACTGTCTATATGAGCTATTAAGTCATTGTCCTGAAGCCGCAAAACTCTCTGTGACAGTTTCCAGGATAAAACATGTTTAGCTCTGAAGTTATGCTAATGAGGGAGTGCTAAATATTTCAATGCCACAACAGCAGCTTCGGGCAGTGTGACTTCAGATAAAAATGCTGTGTGAATGCCTGTCACATTCCCCTGTGAGGCAGGAGTGATTTTACTCTGAAGCGTGTTGTTAGCATGGCTTCTTTCTCTGACTGCCTCTGACGCTGTGGTGACAGACATGGCCGTGGCATGCCGTTCCATCAGTTTCATCCTTGTGAAACCACTTGTGCCCCGAGGATGGAGCCACTGTCATCCTGAAAGAGAACAGTCCCACCAGAATAGAAACTCTTCACTAAAAGGGTATAATAATATCCTTTAAAAAAGAGCTTTTTGTTCATTCTTGCTTTGTCCCCTTAAATGGACAGAAAAATGCAGCCCACTCCACTCCACTTACCAAAGGCTGTAACTGTGGGAAGGAAGCAGAAACTCTCTGAGCTGGAGGTTTATTTTGGAGTATACCACATGGGCTCTCCACTAAATGTACCAAACGGGGTAATGGACAACATGTCTGGCCATATAAATGTGCACTGTTCAACAAACCACTGCCTGAGTTTTTTCTTTCTTTGTTTGCATCACCTTCGGTGTAACGTGAAGTTTATGAGCTGCAGTTAAACCTCAGTTGCCCTCTCCGTGAGGTTATTTGTGAAGAAACTAGCTGCTTACAACATGGATTGCTCTTTGCTCCTCAACCTAATGTGCAGACATCACAGTCAAAGAGGATATTGTTTTATCTATGGTGTCTTTCTCTCAGCTCTCCATGTCCACTTCTCTTCCTCCTCTCATGACATCAGTAAAAGCAGCAGTCCTTGTCTTCTGACAAGTGTGCCTCAACAATCAGTGTCTTGATATCTCATTAATTGTCATGTTTCCTTAATTTTGGCACCTTTATTTTACTTGGGGTTCACTCTTGACCAGTATAAAATGGGGCAGAGAAAAGCTGAATCACACAGCAGAAAGCGAAACCAAATTGGGTGTGAACAAAAGTGAACTGAACTCACACTTGTGCTTGATGGAGCCGCTGGGCAGAACTGTAGATCGGGACAGCAGCTTGACTGGTAACGACTTCACTCTGCGCACCACAGGCATGGCCACACGAGGGCGCTTTACTGGCACCACTTTGGGCACCGGCGACACTCTGCCCCGATACTCAAACAGCCTAACGGGGACAGACAGTACAGAACAGTCTAACAGGGGGAGACAGACAGTACAGAACAGTCAAGCAGCCTAACAGGGAGGACAGACAATATAGAACAGTCAAACAGCTTAACAGGAAGGACAGACAGTACAGAACAGTCAAGCAGCCTAACAGTGAGGACAGACAGTACAGAGCAGTCAAACAGCCTAACAGGGAAGACAGACAGGACAGAACAGTCAAACAGCCTAACAGGGAAGACAGACAGGACAGAACAGTCAAACAGCCTGACAGGGAAGACAGACAGGGCAGAACAGTCAAACAGCCTACACAGACAGGACAGAACAGTCAAGTGTTTGCCTGTGGTCTGATTTCAGTCTCATCCTTTTATCTAACCTTATCTAACCCTAACCCTATTTCTTCTTAAGAATCCGGAGATTTATTTCTCATGTTATTCTCTTTCTCTCCCCCCGTCTACAGCAAAGTACTCCATTTTATCTTTGTTTTATAATAATATTCATCTATACACTCAGACCCTCAGTCAGGCTGTTTTTTCCTCATATTCAGCTGAGGAGAGTCGACTTCAGGGAGCATGACCCAAATCAGACTACTGACCACTGTGATCAGTTTCAAACACTGAAAACACATTGTCATATTAAATGCTGATTTGACAAAAGCATGTGAAAAGAATCAGACCAATGATATAGAATAATGGTAAAAATGTCATTCCCCTGTTTGCTAAACAAGCTAACAGCATGCCAGAGTACTTGACTGTCTTAGCTTTATTGCTACATAAATATAAAATCTTTTCTCTTTAAGTAGACTTATTGTTGATTGCAATAAGAAGTAAAACATACATGTGTGCATTCAGATAGGCAGTCTGTCGGCCTGTGTGATTAGATTTGGGCTGTTTCCAAAACAAAGTGCAAAGCACCACGGTTGTGCCTTCAATTGAATCATTCATTTAAACAAACTATCTGAGGGATCATTTTGCGCATGTGTGTGTGTGAAGGTAATAAAAATTGGGCGCATGGCAATTGGTGGACTGCCATGAATGAAAGGCGGAATGCTGCAGACATCCTCATCTTCAAAGAAAACGTCTGCTGTCCAGACGAAAAAAAAGTAAAGACTTGCATCTGCCTCGCTCCCTCTCTCCCCTTACAAATAAAGTGCTGTGGAGATGACTTGAAAGCAGCTGGCGATTAAATTATTGGGTGATCTTCCCTGTAATATATTGATCCAAGACTGAGTTAGCCCCAGAAGGCCATAAGTTAGGCAGGAACATCACAGGAGAGAGATAAATAAACATGTCTGGCTGCCTTCAAGGTGTCCCTCACATGCATGTTATATTGGAACATCTGCAAACACAGGCATCCAGCTGAGGCTCACAGCGGGGGCTGGTCACCAAACAGAGGCGTCAGCCAATTGGGCAGCAGGCAGAGCCTAAGTTTGCTCTGCAGGTCACGCAGAGATCTCCCGTGAAACAAAAAAAAAAAAAGCTTTGAGTTTACAGCTGCTCTGGAGTGTTTTATGAAGGCAGTTCTGGAAAGGACCCAGCAGCGAGGAAATACAGAGATCTCTCTAGAAATCTCTATCTTTTTTCTTATATCTTGATTAAAAAAAGGAAAAAAGAAAGAAAGAACATTCCACATAAGTGTTTGTAACCTATATGTGGTTGATTCTCTTTACTTGGGTTCAATTTTTGTGCTCTTAATTCAGGCTGTAAACAGGACAGATTTGCACATGTATACAAAATAACACAGGACCTTTCTTTCTATAACGAAAAATGAATGAATGAATGAATGAATGAATGAATGAATAAACATACTGCATCCAAAATTCTTCTGATAATCCTCATCATATGAACCAGCACTTTCTTTACACATTCACAGACAGCCCTTTTAATATCTCACTGTGTAAGTCAGGTAAAAGACAGTATCTGTGACATATTTGAACATACCTGTCGTAGAATTCATCTCTGTAATACTCATATTCAAAGTCATAGCCACTGGAATACAAACACAGCATTACAACATTCTCATTAACCTTTCAAATATGAGGATAACAGTAAAATGTCATTATTTATTAGCAAACACATTGCAAGTTGTAACTGCTAATGTATTTGGCTTTTTCAGTAGAGTGATCAGCATGAGACAGCATGAGAGATTTATTAGCACTAAAGCCAGTAGGCTTGTAGTCACAAAACACACTAGATAACACACATTCAGCACAGCCTGTACCTGACAACAGACTGTGCCTGACAATAGCTGCTGTGACAATCATATAACATTGTTGTGCTGACATTAGATTAGCATTAGCTTAGGTTTCAAATGAATATGAACCACACTGGCAAAGCAAATTCAAATTTAAAGTATAATATGTTTTTATTATACAGTCAAGGTCAAAATTATTAATACAGAATATCATGAGAAATAACTGACTGTTCAGTGTGTTTGCTAAATTCTTGGATAGCTGTGCTGTGATACTGGGTTGGTTTAGAGTAAATGGTCAGTGTAGCACAAAAGAGTGAAGTCACCTGTACAAACTGGCAGCTGATCTCTTTACGCCTTTAGGCCTGTTTGGTTTGGGTTCTCCTGCCATGTTGATGTCTGGGGGGGAAAAATACATTACCAAACAGTAGTGCTGTGAAGGTGAGTGTAATCAGGATTCTAACTGGAGGGGCTG
Organism: Chanos chanos; assembly: GCF_902362185.1. NCBI lineage: Eukaryota > Metazoa > Chordata > Actinopteri > Gonorynchiformes > Chanidae > Chanos > Chanos chanos. The sequence goes on along the minus strand of NC_044501.1, from coordinate 23,160,654 downwards.
TAGGTGTGAACAAAAATGTCCGAATCAGTCGACTCAGATTCTAAACGGATTTTATTCTACCAGCCCCCTAGTACAAACTCCATTTTCTCTTTGTTTGGGTCCATTTACATGAAGTCATTTACATGAAGACGGCAACGAAAATGTTTAACTGGAGAGATGACAAGATTCGGTAAGGGCCAACGCCGAAATCATCAGACAAAAGTCAGCAGCCGCGTCCGCCTTTTTCGATTTGTTGAAAACAAAACACTGAGATTTTCGGAGAGTACTTTTTGTCATGTCCTGCCTCCTGCACGGTCTACCCAGGCGCCATCCCCCACCTCAACCAAACACAGTATTTCAAGTATGTGTGAAAGCGTCTGACTCGGACGATCTGCTGCTGTGTGCTGCATGTGTGAAAGGGCAACTTCGCACATAATGCAAACCTGATTCTGCGACTATAGTCCATAGTATATATGTGAAAACGGCTTGAGTGACCACATGGTGGCAGGCTTTGAGATATGGGTTAGATCACGTGGTGGCAGGCTCAGAGATGTTGGGTAGACTACATGGTGGCAGGCTTTGAGATATGGGTTAGATCACGTGGTGGCAGGCTCAGAGATGTTGGGTAGACTACATGGTGGCAGGCTCAGAGATGTTGGGTAGACTTCATGGTGGCAGGCCCAGAGATGACCACATAGTGGCAGGCTCAGTGATGTTGGGTAGACCACTGCCACTCCGCTCCTGATCGCGGCATGTAACCAAGTACATCACTCTGGGATGACTGTAGCACCACAGCCCCTTCCCACGAAGTCACACCACAATGCCAAAAAACCCACCTTCCCTTATCACTACACATCTGAGCAGCAGTCCCAATTTAAACCATTACAAATGACAGTATAATGGCAAAATTCAGTGAAGCAGATCAAACCTAGTGTCAAGTGTCCTGATGCTTCTGTGTAAATTACTTTTTAATTACTTTAATATGTATAAGTAAACAAGCCGCTATCAATATGAGTAAGTGCCATGCATTAATGCATTAATGACTCCTGTATATACCCTGAGAGCACACATTTCAGTGCAGTAATTGTGCTCAGCACATTGCTATCAACACTGTCAGGAATCAGATTAGCCATGCCATGTTGGCCTTCATTTGAGAATAAGGTAAGGAGCATTGAAAAACATTGTGTGATAATTTATGATACACTCATTAAGTCTGATACCCTTCTTCTAAATCTCTCAATGGCACACTCTGACTATGCAGACAAAAATCATATCCACTAGGGGGCAGTGGGCAACCACCCAAAAACCTTGTCCTCACACTCAAAAGCACAAGCTCAAAATATGTTACTGAGGGAGAGAGAGAAAGAAAGAGAAAGAGAGGGGAAGAGGGAACAGATGAACAGGTTACCTAAACAATGATAGCAGAGCTCATCTTGTTTCACCCTTTTGAAAAAAAGAAAGAAAGAAAGAAAGAAAGAAAGAAAGAAAGAAAGAACTGTGGTTTCAGGTCAGAAGGCCAGCAGTGGCAGGAGGGGGTAAGGTTGCAGGCAGGTCTGAGGTGAAAAGACAAGTAAACTTGACTTGGAAATCTGATGAGGCTTGCTGTGTGGGGCCCTTGTAAGTGGACAGACCAAATGACAATTATCATGGATGAATATCTTATTCACTCAATGATGGGCTGATACTTGCTGCTGATAAACCTGGCTTGACCCTAATTTATCAACAGAAGGGGTGGAGTTTGCACATCCTGTTGCTAGGAGACTGGGTGCAACATTGCAAGCCATTCAGCAGATTAACCTACCTCACATGCTGCAGGCATTTTACTTTGATTAAGAAGGGAATGGGAAAAAAAATTCATCCTGACAGCCTAGTGTAGTTGCCACTTGGCAAACGGTTATAGCACGGACTGAAAGACAGCTGCTTGACTGATCCTGCAGTAACGTTCCCAGAGCAAATTAATGTAAAACTTTTTTTTTTTTCAAATGTATCTCTTTCATCAAATGGCTGTCATCAAACTATTCTTCTCAGGAGTCTAAATTCACTTTCCCAGGTCACTGCCATATTTCAAAACATCCACGGTAGTCATTTTCTGAAAGACTCAATCAGTAATTGGTTTGAGCTCCAGCAATCTGTTCCAGTGTTACAAAATAAATTCTTTTTCAGTACACACAACCTCTGGACTAACGCTCAGAACATGTGCTCGCAGACATTCCACACTGGATCAAACCAAACCAAACCAAACCATTCTGCCGCACATGGTCCCTCCATCAGGACAACACCTCAACATGTGGTCCTGTCCTTCTGTTTTCGGCAGAAAAACGCCAGTGTAACGGAACGTCCTCACCACTCTCTTGACTCGACTCTGTGCTTTTTTTCTTGTTTCCAAGACACAAAACTGCACTGACAGAAACTCATCTTGCATCAGCGGAAGACATCTGAAGATTCATGACCAGTTACTTTAGAGGCATCATGTGCAGAGAACTGCTTCCAAGGATACACTGAATGAACTTGTCTAGTCTTTCAAGACGTATTTTTTGAAGGTCACCGGTTAACACATCTCTGTTATGTTGTGAAACAGTCTTTTTTGAAGACTTAATCCTTTCACTTTACTGTCAGCCCTTACTACATGTATTCGATTTTGTTTTACAGTTTTAAAGAGTGAATTGAATTTTACATGTTTTTTATGACACATTTCTAATCTTGGAATAATAGTATACACACATACAATTACATATATGTTCACCCACGATCTATAAACTGTAACCTAACTATAACCCTAACCCCGACATAAGTCATAATACAAGCAGTATTACACTTGGTAATAGTCACTATCTCGATAACACTGGTTCCAAAGGTAAGATGATATCTGAGATGCTGCGGGTCACCATGGAAGGCAGTGAAGCCTGATCTTATGGTGACTCAATGCACCACAGCTGGGGCACGTGAATTTGGGGTTGGGTGGCTGATGTGGTTCAGGGTTGGCTGGTTTAGTTAGCAGATGGTTGCTTCCAAGTTCTCAAGGTCTGATGCTCATTTAATTCATAGGGAGTTAATCATAGATGGCTTGAGAGTGAAGGTTACTGCCAGGCGTCAGATTCACATGGCCAACCCAGTGTTGCTGTCAGGGCTGTTTCCATGCTGAGGCTCCCTGGTTTCTGATAGGCACCAACAATGTACCAGGAGATGCCAAGAATCCATTGGAGGCACCTGAAGAATGAGTGATGAATTGTCCAATCCTCAGAAACATACAGGACTGTTGCCACTCAAACTGACTGGTGTACTGCAAGCTTTTTTTGTGTCCTTCACTTGTTGGTCTCCAAAACTCAGTGAAAGAGTCTACCAAAAAGTTTATCAAAAGCAGCTAAGGCTGGGATAAACCAGACACAAAGAACACAACCTCAAGTCCATATTGTGTTATTCCTGGGCTGTGGACTATGATGGTTTAGTCTTCAGAGTGTTGTAATGTCGATGACTGCTGTTTTCCCAATGACTTTTAGGCATCTAATGTTGAATGGATTATTACCAAGGCAAAATAGTTATCCACCACTGGTTTTGTAACTTCTGCCAAAAACAAGATGAAGTCAGTACACATCCCTGTTTTACACTGTTTTCTTCAGGGATGGAGGGGGATCAGTACAAATGGCTATACCCTATCCTGTAGATTAAAAAAAGAATCTTCTTGGGCATCGACCAGAAAAATTCTCCATCCATTATACTGAAGTCCTCTGACAGTTCTGTAAAACTACTGTGAAGTAGCAGCTTGCTGTGGCTGTTCCCACATATAGATTTATGCTCTTTCCTTTAGTGGATTGTAGATGGGGACTATGCTGTTGCCACTTCCCTCTTAAGGGATGGTTTCACTGTTCTGTAGATTTGTCATAGGGATAGCCACCCACCCACAAAGAGATACATGGATAGACAGATACCCGCACAGAGAAACCTGATAATACAGCTGATAAATGGGTATATACGTGTGTGTGTGTGTGTGTGTGTGTATCTATATTTATTTATATATATATATGTGTGTGTGTGTGTGTGTGTGTGTGTGTGTGTGTGTGTGTGTGTGTGTGTGCTTGTTTGTGTGTGTGTGCATACATATATATGAATAACTGGGAAGTGACATTTTGGTTAACTTGCTGACTGGTTAACTGGTGAGGGGCTTTTAAATGAAAATATGACATGATGAGAGAGATGTATGTTTAAGGTAAGCTTACCTAGAGTCTGTCCAGCCAACACCCGCCCGTTCTCGCCAATTACAGCACCGCGAGCATGTCTCTCATTGGCGTACTGGACGAAGGCGTAGCCTTTGTGTACCGAGCAGCCCAGCACACGGCCGTACTTGGAGAAGATGGTCTCCACGTCGCTCTTCTTCACCACTGCTGTGTTCAGGTTTCCGATGAAGACGCGAGAGTTAAGGGATTTTGGATCGTTTTTATTGGTGATGTTGCTGGTCTGGACCTTTAGGGACATCTTTAATTGCTGATTTTGTAGATGCAGATCTGTGAAAGAATAAATATGACATTTTGGGAAGAAATTATAAACCCAATGTTTGTGCAAGTGAAACAAGTGTCACTGAAAATGCTTTCTAAGGACCAGCATCACTTTCTTTGTAGTCCACTGCTAGCCTGAGATGTGCCTTCATACTGATCCAGTAACCAGTGGAATATATTATTGCCATACAGACTGTTACATTACAGTCATGGCTCTCACCAGACCCAACCTGTAGTCTGCCAGGTTTCTCTGAAGCACTTTTCACACAGGAGACACTGGCTGGATTAATCTTTTTGGCAATTCTAGTGGATACTCCTTTTCACAATTCTACTGGATACCCCTTTAAACCCCATTCCCATGCCAAGCGCATTCACAAATCCATGAAAGGCAGGATGTGAAGTCTAACTTACGCAGCGAAAGGTGCTTCCTTTTGAACATAATGGAAGGATAACAGATCCTACTGAGTGTCCATTTTCTGGAAATGCTATTAATTTACAACACATTTTGTAAAAAAAACGATATTGTTGCATATGATGCTGAGTTCACTGGTTCGCAGTGTTACAGCTTTGTTCAACTTGAGTTTACCCAGAACCTGTCCAGAAAAGTTATTAGTTCCTGTTCCAGAAAATTGCTGGATAAACTTTTTGGGAATTTCAACTCCAGCTCCCGTTCAAGCATGTCCCTGTTCCAGAAAATTATTGGTACATTTATGGATAAAGCTGTATATGTGAAAGGGGTCTCAGTCTTCTTTAAATAGCCAGCCAATAAGTAAAAGAAATTTGACATGGTTTACCAGTGTAGCCTCAGCCCTACTTGACTGTCTTTAAAATATTTTAGGGTAAATGTTTTTCATCCCCATTTACACTTTCTGGTACAGTCTGTTGAGGCCCTAACATCAAGTTAGAACTCAAGAGATGTGTTTTGCATTGACTGGAATCCCATGGAATTGGTAGGAGGTGTAAAATGGTCAGGGCAGGGGGCGGTATGGTACCTCAGGAATGGACTCACACTCCTCAGGTCATTCCGAGAGTACAGCACTGCTAAAAGCTCTACAGAGACAAATCTCACAACCAGACACCCGTCAAGCCTTTTTATGACTGGTAACCTTTCACATTAATGCTCAGTTTATCCTTTACTTTATAATGAGCTGTTATTTCCACTATAAGAGTATCTTCAAACATAAAAAGTGGTCATTTCCCCTGTAAGTTAATACGAACTAGCTATGCATGAAATATATGAACCATGTCACCCTGGAATGAATCTACTGACAAATACAGCACTTAATCTACACTGCCAATCTCAGACCATTCCCCCAACTGCCAGTCAATACCAATACCAGTCAAATAGCTGTCTGGAAAGAGGCTGTTTGTTTAATTGTATAGGCTTCTGTGTTTCAATTAGTAACAAATATGACACCAAATAAGCCTTGTAGCACATCTACCACAGTCAAAAATTCTGTAAAATCCACCAATAGCACCAATACTGTAAGCCATGTTCTACTTACTTAGTACTTTTGTTTAAACAAGAAACGGAGCATAACTGTGATGTTGAATGAAAAGTACTTTACTGCTGGCACAATTACTAGTAGTTACTTGTAGAGTAATTAAATCTAAATGCTGAATCAATGTTCTTCAGTAACCTTTCACCAATAAGCTACCAAGTAAAGGGAAATGAAATACAGTTTCTGAAGCTATCTCAACACCATTACTGCATCTTTCTCCAATTTCATAAACTGAATCAGTCCATAACCAATCACCTTCGTCAGACCCTATTGTTAAGAACTAACTAGGATGGAGTGTATATGGGTGTAACAGGGTGAATATTTTGTACAGTAGTCCAAACTATAAACACAGCTGCCCTCACCAAGCCCCAGAGATCTCACTGCTTTTCAACAGCTGCTGTGAGTGGACTGAGCGGGGATAGTCATAAATAAGTTCTAAATAAATCAAATGTTATGTCATATATTACCAAATATTATGAGTTGGTGAACAAATGGTTAGGTTTGTAGTTTGTAGGAATGTAGCATAAAATGAAAAGTGTAAAGAAAATTTAGTGCACAGGTGTAGCCACACTATGGTAGACATCTCACTAACTGTGAGGAGAGACAATGAGAAACAGTGATGCAGAGAAACTTATTACACCACTGAGGAGACAAACCACACCAGGAGATACACAATGACTGAAGCCATAATCAGGAGCACTTCTAGGACAGCCAGTTTTGTCCCAGAAGAACACAAACCACTAGGGCCAGAAATCAGATACAGACTCTATAAGCACTGGGTTTCCCTCCTGCAAGGGCATATTTGTTGTTCCACTTTGTTGTGGTCTTTCCTCTAACACCCTGTTACACTGTTTTAAGTTAACACATTATCAAATTAAAATGACAGATTCAGTCTCATTATCTTGGGGAAGAAAATGATTTAGTGGATGTTCCCCATAATTTTCAACATATTCACAAATCAAGGCAAACTAATCAAATCAGTCTCTAGAACTCTGTGTGGCATTTTTTTTAAGAGCACATGTAGCATACCAGGACAACAGAACATTTATTTACTGCTGAAAATTTATTTACTGCTGAAAACGAAAACCATCAGACACTGCACATGGTCCTGTGCAGCTGTGAGTCCACTAGGATGATCCATCTTATCTATACTCTCTCCTACATAAAAAAAGATTTTTCTTACATTTCCAGAGGATAATAAGATTAACAGCACGAACAAAACCTGGCCACAGACAAGAACACACAAACAGGGGCACACACACTGCTTGGTAAGTGATGGCATTTGATTTGGTGGCTTAATGAGATCCATGCTTGTCTTTGTGCCAACACTGTCTCTTTTGACAAATGGACAAATTCAATAGAAACTGTACTAGAAACAGCACAACAAAAACACACATGTAAACACACTTACTCATGCACAGCAAGGAATCTCGGTAGAGTAACGGAACAACTTCATTACATTCCTCTGAGAACCTGAAGCCTGGAAGCAAGAACACACCATATGCAAGCACTGCATCAAACATTTGGGTTCTTTCTCTGATGCCTCAGGCAACTGTATGGGCATGGAAGCCAAGAAGGAACTCAGCAGTCCATCAAAAGCCTGGAGACTGAAGGGCTACTTCATTTTGGGTATGTTGTAAAATATGCATGGATGATTTTTTAATCATTACCTGTGACCTCAGGTGACGCTTCTACTAAGACAAATGTTGTAAAACTCTTTGGAGGTGTTCTTCTCTCTTACTTTCTTTCCCTTCCACTCCTTATTTGTCTCTCTCTTTGTTTTCCTCTCACTCCCTGAGCGAAAAAAGAAAAAAATATGCTCCAGCAGGGCAGGTGGAGCTCAAGATAAAAGCTACAGCCTAAACAAACAACCCAGCGCTTAATGATGGGGTCATTATTTTTTTGGTGCCCAGTCGCACTCTCTCTCTCTCTTTCTCTCTCTCTCTCTCAGCACAGAATGAAAAGGCATCACACACGTAGATGCACTAATTCACTGTCAGACTCTGAGGTCCCGCTTATTATCCGTTTGCTCCAAATATCATTTGCACAGTAATTAGCCGGCCCTGGCTATGGCTGAGGGCGCGTGAAGGTCACGGAGTGTCATGTTTTAGTCTGATGGAAGGGACTCTGGGGCTGGGGAGAGGGGATATTGATTGATTCACAAAGCTATTGTGTCTCTCCTTGGCTGAATGAGGGGCTAATGCATGTTTGGGGCATTTCACAGTTCTGGTGGAAATAAGATTCAGAATGTGGTTTGTGACCTGGAGTCATGCTTGTGGGGCAAGGGCTGTGGAATTTATGTCTGGACTATGGTTTATCCACCCAGGCTGTGTGATTTACATGGTCAAGTCACGTATATAAGGAGAGAAACATTGTTGCTCACTGAGGTTAAATCAGTTGCTTTCAGAAAAAAGTGTGTGTGTGTGTGTGTGTGTGTGTGTGTGTGTGTGTGTGTGTGTGTGTGTGTGCATGTGTGTGTGTTTGATACAACGCACAAAGCAAGCTGGAGTAAAGGGACTGTAATAATCTTTGAAGAGAGAAATGAAAGTTGTCCCAAACATAGAAAGCCACACACTAAAACAGATATTACACTGCTATGTCCCCAACACAACTGCAGCTTAAATATGCAAAACATCATTCATACATTTTAAAAACAAACAAAGTCAGGCAAAGCCCTTCATTTCTCATGCAGTGGTCCTTTCCTGACTTCACCGTGAACAAACAGGACTGAGACAAAGCCTTTAAAATTAATTATTAAATGTATTAATTTATTTATCAAAAGACATCCATTTTTACAAAAATTTGTGCCCTGCAAGACACGACCTTTCCTCCCGCTGCACTGACCAGCTGCAGGCTACATCTGCTGAACTCGATAAAGCCTCTTTTTTCTTTTTCCACGTGGCTCCTCTCTCTGCATTACTACAGATGTGTGTAAATTGGGGTCCAGGGAGCCCTCAGTGGGCCCACAGGCAACTCTCCTGGTGCCTTAGCACACTGTTACTCCTAAACCAACAACTGAAACTCAACACCGTAGCCTTGGTGCTCGTTTGTTGGAGCCCCACTCTGGTGGAGGACAGTTCGCCACAGGGCAGGCAGTCTGTCAGAGTCCAACTCCCTGACTCTCAGAGGAACCCAGTCAGGGCCAATCAGCTGTCATCTGACTTTCTTTCTTTCCCTTTTCCTACCATCCAACCTGAACTGCACATCCACTTAAAAACCTTGAAAACATTAAGCTGAGGGCACAATTTTCTAAACCAGAGGAGGACAGCGTGGTGGAAATGTCCTGTGTTGTCTGTCGCTCTGGTCAAGATGACGCTGAGGGAGGTGGTGATTTATTTAAACCTGCTTGGTTTAATACTCTCTACCCAGGCTGTCTGATACACTGAGACCAACATTACCCCAGCCACTCTCTGCCTAGGCTGTCTGATACACTGAGACCAACATTACCCCAGCCACTCTCTGCCCAGGCTGTCTGATACACTGAGACCAACATTACCCCAGCCACTCTCTGCCCAGGCTGTCTGATACACTGACACCAACACTACCCCAGCCACTCTCTGCCCAGCCTGTCTGATACACTGACACCAACATTACCCCAGCCACTCTCTTTCCAGCCTGTCTGATACACTGACACCAACACTACCCCAGCCACTCTCTGCCCAGGCTGTCTGATACACTGACACCAACATTACCCCAGCCACCTTGGGCCAGCAGCTGCTATGCTAATGTGCTATTGTTAAAAAACTACTTATAGCACAGAGACATACAGCAGGCTTTACAGCTCGACTGAGGTCGCCATAGTAACCCTACAACACAGCTAGCCATCCATTGCTACTTCATGTGGAGAGAAAGTTAATTGGAATGGAAAAATTAAATGCTTTTGTTTGGAATGTGTTCTTCGTACATTCTGACGGAATATAAATGAAACACAGGTACTCACAGTATTCAGAAAAGAATTAAAAACAAACAAAGAACTATTTATGGGTCGTCAATGCCAGAGACATTCTGGAAGATAACAGAAACCAAAACCAACTAGTGATGAGAGAGCAGATCTGATCTGAGTCACTTTTATGTGAGATTGAAAAAGACAGATTTTACTTAGGAATGCAGAATCACGGGTCCAGAATTGATTCCATGTGTAGTAACCACTGAACTGATCAACAAGACATCTCTTCGTAAAAAATTCATGTCCTTACTGTGACCTCCTCTCAGACTGAGCTTTCATTATCGTTCCTTAGCTGATTTCAAACACTGCATTTCCCCCATGGCAGGTGTCCAGGTTCACTCTTTATGGCATTACATGCTAACGCTTCTGAGGGGTTTAGTGCAGTTTTAGTTGAATCCTTTTTCTGAACAAACAAAACTAAGTTCTTCTCAACAGAAACAGCCCATCACAACAAATCTGTGATTAACTAAATTCTGATTCGCTAAATGAGCTGGCCACAAATTTTCATCACTCACATCTGAAGTCACATGTGTAAACAAATCACACATTTAAACAAATCACATGTGTAAATAATTGACATGTGTAGGTAAGACCTACAGCAGTTCACACACACAGAAACATTAACATGTCAAGTCAGGATGTATAGTGGCTTCCAAAGGTATTAAGACCCTTTCAGGTTTTGTTGCTTTTAAACCATCATTATGATGCTGTAAGTTACGAACTACAGTATGTTAGACAACTAAATCAACACAAAGATACTAAAATAGATGGATACAAGAATGAATACAGTGGAGGGAAGTTAGTCTAAAGTGCACTATGCCTTTTGCATCTGCCTACGCACTAATGAGTTGACATGTACATTCTCTGGGTAGACAGTCCAGTCTGTGTATATGTGTGTTTATATGTGTACAGACAGTCCAGTCTGTGTATATGTGTATAGACAGTCCAGACTGTGTATATGTGTACAGACAGTCCAGTCTGTATATTTATGTACAGACAGTCCAGTCTGTGTATATGTGTACAGACAGTCCAGTCTGTGTATATGTGTACAGACAGTCCAGTCTGTGTATATGTCTATGTACGTGTACAGACAGTCCAGTCTGTGTATATGTCTATGTATGTGTACAGACAGTCCAGTCTGTGTATATGTCTGTGTATATGTGTACAGACAGTCCAGTCTGTATATATATGTACAGAAAGTCCAGTCTGTGTATATGTGTACAGACAGTCCAGTCTGTGTATATGTGTACAGACAGTCCAGACTGCGTATATGTGTACAGACAGTCCAGTCTGAGTATATGTCTATGTATGTGTACAGACAGTCCAGTCTGTATATATATGTACATACAGTCCAGTCTGTGTATATGTCTGTGTATGTGTACGGACAGTCCAGTCTGTGTATATGTCTGTGTATGTGTACAGACAGTCCAGTCTGTGTATATGTGTGCAGACAGTCCAGTCTGTCTATATGTCTATGTATGTGTGCAGACAGTCCAGTCTGTGTATATGTTCACAGCCAGTCCAGGCTGTGTATATCTGTGTATATGTGTATGGACAGTGCAGCAGTCAGTGTTGAGAGAGGGAATGCTGCTATAGCCAGACCTAGGAGAGTGTACCTACTCCTGAAGGACTCCTCACCGCTCTGCTGTTTCAGCAGCTCCTTAAATTAAGGAGGAGGGGGGCAGTCTCCTACTGCTCCCTGGTCATTTTTTGTCTGTTTTTAAACTAATTACTTTGTCCATCTTTACACGAAGGCATAACTATCCTCACATAAGCCATCAACTCAACCATGCTGGTTTCCAGCCATTTTTTACATTTGTTACATATGTTTTTGGGTTTTTTTTTTCATTTCATTTGTTAGATTCACATCAGATTTCATTCATGTAAGCCAGCATACATTCCTGCTGTTGAGTAACCAGTGATTAATACACATAGCGTCACCTAGTGGTAACAGGAAGTGAAGCTTACAAATAACACTGCCATTATCACACACATCCTTACCTGTAGACAGTTCGCAGCTCACCCTGTATGCTTAGCCCCTCTCATTATAACTGCAGTTATATTAATGTACATTTAACTGACTGCAGTGATATTAATGCATATTTAACTGACTGCAGTCATATTAATATATATTTAACTGTAGCCACCTGTATTTAGGTGAAGAAAGTTGGACAGCCTCTCTGGAATACTCTTCTTTTTATTTAATATTCTTCCATGGATTTTTTGTTTTGTTTTGCTGGACTTTTGTTTTTCTGACTTGAGACACCTGCATATGTAATTGGGTGTATATTTTGTTAATAAATATTTAATTTTGTTTTAGAATATCTACATTTCAGCGTGCACCACACAGGCAACTTACAGATGTTAGGGTGATAGGGTGATCATCTATCTACTCATTTGTCTGTTAGGAACAGAGTGAGGGATAATCCACTGGGCAGAATCTACCTCGCTGAAGATTCAGCCAAACATATCACAGCAATCACCACTCTCTCAGTGGGACTGAGATCTCACTATCTGGCCCTGACAGCCGATATAACGCCCAGCATTTATAAACAGGATCATCAGCATGATAATTAATCATCGCAGGATTCATACTGTTTCCTGTGTGATTGTTTAAGAGTTATTTCATTCACTGAATGTGTGAAGAAGGGTGATTCTTTGGGACTGTTGCATGTTTGTCTAAGCTACAGGGAGAAGTACAGTCATAGGGCTCGCAGTATCATTAACCTATATGCGGTTAATACCGGACAAGGGAAATCCAGACGAGTTACAAACTTCAAATTATCAAATTATCTGCACGGCTAGTTATCTGGCTTGGAGGTGGCTAGATTTAGATCCTATTGCTCTGTGTGTGTGTGTGTGTGTGTGTGTGTGTGTGTGTGTGTGTGTGTGTGTGTGTGTGTTTGGGGGTGGGTGGGTGGGTGTGGGTGGGTGGGTGTGCATGCATGCATGAAATTGAAATCTATATAAATTTATGTTGTTATGATGTAGTTCTTTTTTATATATGTATATTTTATATATTAGCCACCCAATTAATTATGGGGTTGCTAGTAAATAAGCAATACATTAATTAATACATTAAAACATTAAAGTCTACTATGATCTCTGTTTAACAGAGGAATAGACCAGACTGTCCTATAAACCAAGCTGTATTTCCCTCCATTCTTTCCAGCTCTCAGGAGAACCGTGTCCCCCAGGGTTTCAATCATACACAGATACAGACAGAATCATTTGAGTTTGGCATGCTTTGATCAGCCACGGATAGGTTGTGTCTGTGAGAAGTAACTGAAATATCTATGCTTCTTTCTCTTCTCTACACTGAACACAAAGGCCAAGTTGCAGTATAAATGTTGTCAAGGTCTTCTCCGCTACAATTCTCACAAACTTGTTGGGTGACAATAACATAGGCAAGGTCATTCCCTTTGAATCATCTACAGTGCTTCTGAAGTTACTCGTCTTTCAAAGTTCCTTCTCTCTTTTCCAACAAAAATGCCCCCTTCTCCTCCTGTATGCTGCGGGTTGCGGCAAAGACAGAACTTTGACCTGAACCTGGACCTGAACCTTCACCACTTATAAAGGTAAGTACCATTAAATTTGGCTGAGTCTAATTAAAAATCAGTTAGCATTACTTAACTTTGTTAATTTCATACACTTTGAGAATTTGTAGACCTGGAACCAACTATCCTTTGCTACATTGTTTGGGACCAGAAACACAAAAATATTCTAAACACACACACACACACACACACACACACAAACAGTGCATGACTGGCGGAGTACCAGTGTTGGAGAGATGTGTGTCAGTGGTGGAAATCTTCTTTTAAACAGTGATAGGATGGTGAGCAGTGACCTGGAGGGCAGGAGCGAGGGGAGGGGCAAGGGCAGGAGTGAGGGGAGGTGGAGAACAGTGTGACAGGGGTGTGAACTGACCTCCTCAGCTTGATTTGTGTTTTGCTGAATTAAATAAAATGAGAGAGGAGGAGTTTGAGTGACCTTGCAGTCTCTGCTGACGGTGCGCTGAAGTTTGTTTGTGTATCTTACTGTCTGAGCTGCCACTGCACTGGATGGCCTCAGTCACAGCTGTCTTACTTTCTGAGCTGCCACTTTACCTGTCAGAGGAGGAGTGGAGACCACCTCACCTCACTCATCACATGGCTGGCGTCTGTGTTCAGTTTGAGAGTGTTACTGATGAATGTTCTCTTAGAAGGATTGCGTTTCAGAGGGGCGGAGAGGGGCGTTAGGGTGTGATATTCAGGAGTTTGGATGGGTTGAGTTGAAATTTGTGATTATCATACACTGCCTATGTGAGTGTTGGGGTTTTGTCTGTGCTGAATAGGAGACCTATTGTGGTAGTTGTTGGCATATTTAGATGAGATTGTAACGCTCATGTCCTAATCTGTAAAGTGATTGGTGTACAGCTGGTGTAGAGACCACGTGCACTGTAATCTCCTTTAGGCTTTGCCAAACTGATCTGGAGTCAGGGGCTGAAACTGACTTGCTGATTCCTCTGCATGATCAGAGCACGATAAAGAGTTTAATTTTGACAGGATACTTTCATACCCTGTATCATCTCATGCTAAGGAACACATGATCCACCCATTAATCTTAGAGCAGCTTTCTGATTTCTGATTGGCTGTGAAGAAAATTAAGGAACCCAAACACGTTCTGTCATTGGCAGACAAGGGGAGCCCCCGCCCCCTTTCCCACAGTCCCATAATGGTCATTTGTTTTCTCCTGTTGTTCCTTCCCATCTCTGTCACTTTGCTTTCCTTCCCTTGTTTTGCCATGATGAACGAGCTGCAGGGGTGCCCATCGCTCTGCCGGGCAGCTCCATTTGTGGCCAAAGCTGAAAAATAGATGGTGTATGAAGTGTAATTTGGTGCTGCCGCTGAGCCCCCTGTCCCTCTGGATGTGTCAGAGTGTTTGATTAAATTTCTCTCATAGGAAATCGATACTTTCTTCATTAGGACTCTCCCTCTACGATCCAGAACCTTCTTCATAAACATCGGCCCCATGTGGGGAGGCAAGGGGAGAGAGGAAAGCAGGAAAGATGAAGAGGAGAAAGAGAGAAAGAATGGATGATGGAATGAGGATGAATAAGGCAAAGGAGTATGAAAAGCAAGAGAATGTAAAAGAAAAGAGACTGAAACGAAAGGATACTAGCAGAGAATTATGTATAACAATGGAAGAGGGACAACAAAAAAAGGGGAAAAAGGGGAAGAAACGCTTCAGAGTGGAAAGGCAGAGAAGGAGAGTGAAAGAAAGAGAAATGACTGGGAGGCAGCCAAAGAGATGGAGATGGAGAGAGAGACCATGGGGAGCCCTGACAGCATACTGCTTTACTGAAGTGGATTAATGTGAATCAGAAGAGATCAGCCGCTGATAACTGGAGATACTAAACGCCTGTCCACTGCTGAGGCTGCACGGCTAATTTCAAGCTATAGACATAGTGTTGAGTGACCACAGAGAGACAGGCATGGGCTCTAATGATTGAGTTTGACCATATGGACAGTGTTTAGATCAGGGCAAATCCTTTCCACTGAGCAGACTAACTACTGAACCAAGCCAAACTTGAGGCCAATCCACAGTACTCAATTAATAAAGTGAGTAGGGGATATACAGCATGGATGGATGGACAGAGGAAGGAAAAGAAATGAAAGATCTCCTGCAGAAATGCATAATTAACATCACACACACACACACACACACACACAGACACAGACACACACACACACACACAGACACACACACCAAAATGAGAGAGACCCTTAGCTAACCCGGACTAGATGTGTTTCCTGTAGCAGAAGCATTTTAATGAGTTTGTGAGTGTCACCTGCTGTCAAATTGCTTTGGAGGGGAAGAGCGGGGGAAGGGGCATCACTCCCATGGGGCTAATTTGCTTCTAAGGCTACTACAAGCTTCCAATTGACAGGGCTTGTGAACACTGCATGCTTCGTAAGCAATTCCCTTTCTCATCCCCCTACACAGTATCCAATCTGTATCTCCACCCAAACAACGACCACTACCACCATCTCTCCTTCTGTATCTCTCTCTGTCTCTCTCTCTCTCTGTCTCTCTCTCTCTGTATCTCTCTGGTGATGTCCATAATTTGCATTCACGTGCTCAAACACTCAGCATGCTAGCGCAGATACAATACCAGTTATAGACCTGTAAGTGATAACAACGCCAATAACTTATCCAGCCTGGTTTTTAATCATCACTGTACATAAACACTTCCATTACAGAGAGAGGGGGTTATGCTCGCCACACCAGACCTGACCAGACAATTAAAACTAATTAAAACTAAGAGGAGGCAAGACATATTTTCACTGTTTGAAGTATTGTGTTTTATGCGTAATGACAGTTTAATGACAATGCTAAGTATTCAGCTTCTGATTCTAACTTTTAAGCTTAAGACTCATGAGCTGTCTTGGGTACATGACTAAAAAATGCTGAAGTCCTGAACACAGTTACAGTGCATACTGAAATAATTGTTTAATTATATTTAACTAGCCAAGTGTTGAGCCAATAAACTATCACATCAGTAATCAACAAACTAGCTCTTTTAATCACCCATCATGTTCATATATGCCTATTAATCTAACAGAATGTTAATGGGCTGCTAAATGAAGCTATATGCCTTATTTCCCTTATTGTGTTTGATTATAAATGTGTTTTCCTCTCTTAACCTCATGCTCCCCCCCCCATTTATCCTGCAGTATCTGTGCCACATATGGCACCCCACCCCTGCACTTCACTGCTCTCACAGGCAGTTGACAGAGTAAAGAGAGAGGCTTGGCACTTCTTTGCTTTGATGTCTGGCGACCCAGGGAGAAGCAGAGGCAGTGTAATGCTTTTTAAAGACACTGTTGTGAGAAAGAGGTGGGAAACTCTGCTTGTCTCACAGGTCTTCTCAGGAAGCAATACACCCGACAAAAGACTTCTCCTTTTTTGTAATACTGTAGCATGCCAAAGCAGGCAAAGCTGCAGGCCCCGACGGTGTGAGTACAGAGGTGCTCAAGGGAAACACCTCTGCGGTGTCTTCCAAAACATCTTTAATCTGAGCCTAGGACTGGGAAGGGTCCCCACAATTTGGAAAACGTCATGCCTGGTCCCTGTGCCCAAGAGGGGGCACCCCAAGGTCTTAAATGATTACAGGCCAGTGGCATTAACATCACACGTGATAAAGACCCTGGAGAGGCTGGTCCTCTCCCACCTTAAACCCCTGGTCAGACCAGCACTAGACCCCTTGCAGTTTGCTTACCAGGAACGCGTCGGAGTGGAGGATGCCATAATATACCTGCTGCACTGAGCCTACCCTCATCTGGACAAGGCTGGGAGCACTGTGAGAGTTATGTTCTTTGACCTCTCCAGTGCATTCAACACCATACTGCCTGTATTGCTGGGAGACAAGCTCAGGTGGACGTCCGCAGGAAAAAGCCTACCCTTACCCCTGTCTCCATCCATGGAGATGTCGAGGTAGTCCACTCCTACAAATACCTTGGAGTGCACGTGAACGACAGGCTGGAAGTGGACTAAGAAGACAGAGGACCTTTACAAGAAAGGCCAGAGTCGGCTCTACTTCCTGAGGAGGCTACGATCCTTCAATGTCTGCAACAGGATGCTGCAGATGTTCTATCAGTCAGAGGTATCCAGTGCCATTTTCTACGCGTTGGTGTGCTGGGGGTGTGGACTGAAAGCTGGGGATGCTAACAGACTGAACAAGCTTGTCCGGAAAGCCAGCTCTGTCCCAGGAGGTGAAACTGAGCTAGACTTACTGGGGGTGATGGTGGAGAGGAGGATGCTTAAGAAGCTGGTGAGCATCCTGAACAACAACTCCCATCCCCTTCACGACGAGCTTGTTAAACTGGGGAGCACCTTCAGCGGCAGGCTGATCTCCTCTAAATGCTCCACCGAGAGATACAGAAGGTCATTTCTGCCGGCGAGCATCAAACTGTACAACTCCTCCCCTCTCTGCCGCAGCAAAGGGTTAGATTGATGCCTTATGCCCTATGCTGGTCCTCCTTCAACATAATGATTGCACTATGGACAACTGCATAATGGACAATAACTATTTCTATGTATCTCACTGCCTCTCACAGTTATCTGGTTTAGAATTGCACTATGCAGTTAGTATTATCATTTTACACAATGTTTAACAACGTCAATGTACTCTCTTGCATATGTAACAACAACAATGTTCTCTATTGCACATTACACACCACACAATAGTGATAATCTTACTACTACTGCTCTATATTGTGGCATATTCATTATATTCATTATATACTATGTATATAACTCCTGCACTATGGCAATAACTTTCTATCTACCTCACTATTCTCACTTAAAGGCTACTTACGTTACTGATTACTGCACAGTGTACAGATACAACCTTTATTTTTATCTTTGTTTTATTTTTATTATTCTATTTTCCTATTTATCTTAATATATTCTACTATTTTATTCTATGTTGTGTGTTGATGGTGTTGTTGCGACACTTGAATTTCCCTCGGGACTAATACGAATATTCGTATTCGTATTCGTATTCGTATTGGTAAATACTGCTGAGATGGTAAATCAGTGAGACAGGTCTATGGAAAGCTGAAGGTGGAGTCAGGGGTGGAAACGGAGTGGTGCAGGGCCTGCCACAGCCTCTGAGAGGTGCACTTCCAAAAATATCCTTCAGCTCATTACTGTTGGGCTGAGATCTGAGCTTCACTTTGACTGGCACAGTTTCAGCCACTGACTCATGATCTAAATGAAAATAAGCCAAACTACAGCCGTGCTGAGGATTTGATTAGAAGCCCATTTAATTCCATTTACCCATCACTCCATCTCCGGCAGGTCTGGAGTGAAGAGAAAGGCACTGGCTGAAGCTCTGACTCACAAGTTTGATTTGGATTCATTTAACTGCAATTGGGAGGCACCCATTTACCTTTGGAACAGTTTCAAAGACAACAATAAAATCGCTTCTGTGCTAATTTTCATTGAGTTCTGTATATAGTTGGTGCTTACAGTAAATTTAAAAGTTCAGTGAGTCTTAAGACTTCAGCCTAAAACAGACTCCTAGGTAAATAACTGTGCATTTCCATTCACAGGACTCTGTCACTTTACAGTGTTTTAAAAGCATTGGTCATTTGGCCAAATGACCACTCACTCTGCCTGGTGTTATGTAAAACTAATCCCTAAATGGTAAAAACTTGGCAGACCTTAAAGATGTTTGAATGTTTAAGGATTAAGGTTCAGAGATAGAATTTAAATTTGCTTAAAAAAAAAAAAGTTTGTGGTTAACAGGGCGACACATGATTAATCTGTGTGACCAATTATTTGATACCTTAAATTTTATTAGAACTGTTTTCCTTTATGATGACGAAATGCGTTATGCTCTACTTGACAAACTCTAAGAGAAGAGGGAAGAAAAGATTTTACTATTATTTCCAAAACTGAAACTTTCGGCATCAGAGTTTCTGTACCACCATGTAACTGAACATTACTGAGCTTGCTCTGATTCTTCCTCAGCCCTTTTTAGAATCTACCATCCTAAATTACTGTTTTATAATGAAATCACTCCTGACATACAGGGGATTATTGAGAATCTACCATCCTAAATTACCGTTTTATAATGAAATCACTCCTGACATACAGGGGATTATTGAGAATCTACCATCCTAAATTATTGTTTTATAATGAAATCACTCCTGACATACAAGGGATTATTGAGAATCTACCATCCTAAATTACCGTTTTATAATGAAATCACTCCTGACATACAGGGGATTATTGAGAATCTACCATCCTAAATTACCGTTTTATAATGAAATCACTCCTGACATACAGGGGATTATTGAGAATCTACCATCCTAAATTATTGTATTATAATGAAATCACTCCTGACATACAGGGGATTATTGAGAATCTACCATCCTAAATTACTGTTTTATAATGAAATCACTCCTGACATACAGGGGATTATTGAGAATTTACCATCCTAGGTTACTGTTTTATAATGAAATCACTCCTGACATACAGGGGATTATTGAGAATTTACCATCCTAAATTACCGTTTTATAATGAAATCACTCCTGACATACAGGGGATTATTGAGAATCTACCATCCTAAATTACTGTTTTATAATGAAATCACTCCTGACATACAAGGGATTATTGAGAATCTACCATCCTAAATTACCGTTTTATAATGAAATCACTCCTGACATACAGGGGATTATTGAGAATCTACCATCCTAAATTACCGTTTTATAATGAAATCACTCCTGACATACAGGGGATTATTGAGAATTTACCATCCTAGGTTACCGTTTTATAATGAAATCACTCCTGACATACAGGGGATTATTGAGAATCTACCATCCTAAATTACTGTTTTATAATGAAATCACTCCTGACATACAGGGGATTATTGAGAATCTACCATCCTAAATCACCGTTTTATAATGAAATCACTCCTGACATACAGGGGATTATTGAGAATCTACCATCCTAAATTACCGTTTTATAATGAAATCACTCCTGACATACGGGGGGTTAGAGAATTTACCATCCTATGTTACCGTTTCATAATGAAATAATTTCTAACACATGGGAGATTATTGAGAATTTACCATCCTAAATTACCGTTTTATAATGAAATCATTCCTGACATACAGGGGATTATTGAGAATCTACCATCCTAGGTTACCACTTTATAATGAAGTCATTCCTGATATATGGGGAATTATTGAAAATCTACCATCCTGGGTTACTGTTTTATAATGAAATCATTCCTGACATACGGGGGATTATTGAGAATCTACTAACCTAGGTTACTGTTTTATAATGAAATAATTCTTGACATATGGGTGAATATCTATATCACTCAGACTAATGTTGATGTGTCTTTCCTCTTCATGAGGTTTTCCACAGGTCACCTAATGATAAACATATCCCCACCCCTATTACCCTAACACTGTGGGAAATGGTAGGAATAGGCCCAGGAAGGACAGGA
The DNA here is from genome assembly GCF_902362185.1 of Chanos chanos. Classification (NCBI taxonomy): domain Eukaryota; kingdom Metazoa; phylum Chordata; class Actinopteri; order Gonorynchiformes; family Chanidae; genus Chanos; species Chanos chanos. Next base: position 23,139,729 of record NC_044501.1, on the reverse strand, counting down.
TAGTCCTGGACAAGATACAACACAGTACAGATGGACTGTCAAATAATGACACCAAGAAATCCACAAAGGAATGAAAAGGTTTTTTTTCCTCTTTTTTTCTTTTTTTTAATGAAAAGGATCAAATCTTTGACTTAACCTACAGCAAACCCTACGCTATGTTAATTTTATAATATATAACAATATAATGAGTTTTTACATTAGCAGTATTGTGGGGTAGTGAGTATCACTGTTACCTTGTAAGAAAGCAGTTCTGGTTTGAGTCCTGGTTTCAGGTTCTCCCTGTGTTTGCCCTGGTTTCCTCACACAACTAAAACTGGGGACATCAAGCATCAGATGCTCTTACCATTGCCCCTGACCAAGGCGCTGACCTAAGAACCAGAGCTTGGTCCCACACATTGACTACCTACTGTTCCTCAGTAGTCAGGATGGATGAAATGCAGAGAGCTAATTTTTCAATGGGGCAGTGTTATAGCTGAGTTACACACCTCGAGTCCAAGTCAAGTCTCCAGTCTCTACTGCTGGAGTCCAAGACCAAGTCAGTAGTGTTAAAGTCCAAGCCCAACCCCAAGCCCCTGTCAGTGGTGTTTGAGTCCAAGTCCGAGTCCCTGTTGCTTGAGTCTAAGTCTAAGTCCGAGTCAAGGTGTCAGAAATAAATGTTTTATTGATGGACTTAACTTCCAATGTATGTAAATACAACCGTATGTCAATAAAGCAATAACATAACTTGAGGACATGGTATACAGGAGTTCCTGGAATGGCTGTGCTGTGCTGTTTACATTCCAGGAGTTTTACACTCAGCTAGAACTTCTTGTGACTTTTTGTGCATGGATGTAGTGGCTTTACAAATAAAATAGATCCAAAACAAGTGGCTTGGCAACAGATAACGCACCTTAACAGAAATTCATGGCAAATAACAAAATACCATGATCCGTTGATAAAACTTTAGTGAAACAGCATAAAGTGACTGCAGCAATTTGCTTCTTCTAAGGAGAATGATTATGTAAGGCTTAGCTGGGAGAAGAATGCACTGACTGGTGATGACACAGAGAACTTCTGGACTGGATGATCTGCCTGTCATCACTCTTCTCTTTCATCAACAAAAACAGGCAGAATGAAAGCGCAACAGGTTGGTCACATATTTGCATCCAAATCCTTAGTGACAAACTGTCGAGTCCAAGTCCAAGTCCAAGTCCTAAACTGTCATGTCCAAGTAAAAGTCTGAGTGACAATATGATAACTTGAGTTCAAGTCCAAGTCACCAAAAACGACTCAAGTCCAAGTCAAGTCCTGGTCCTGGACTCGAGTACTACAACACTGCCATGGGGATCAATCAGTGTAACTTGGCTTACATGGAACATAATCGAACTCACTCATAGACAAATGCAGGATGTCTGTGTGTTCAGAGACAAAATGAAGGGCTAGGCCAATGTTAAACAACAATTCTAACATTCCCAAATTATAGAGGAAGTCATTTAAATAAGTTTGCACAGCACACTGGAGATCCTAAAATTCTTCAGTTCATATCACATAGTTGATCTTTTCAGAAAGAGTAACACATATGGAATCCATAGATCCTTTGTTTCTGACAATGACACACAAAATGATGCACAGATATTTTCAGTTATTCAAAACTCTGCTTGAACTTTGTAATCTCACTTCTGTTGTGAAATTAAGAATATTTGTTATATTTGGAGGAGGGATGTGTACTCATAGAGGGGAAACTAACTGATGCACTGGTCATTTAGATGCCATCCTGATCCTAGTACAGAGGGTCTACTGTTTTAACTAACATGATTTTATAAGCACAGTGATAATACTATCTCTGTGAAACTGAAGGATGGTCCCTCATTTGCGAAGTATTCACCCGGTCACCACAAATTGCCTCAGGATGAATTCAAAGCATTTTACGATGTCAGTGCACTGAAACAACATTCACATGTATAGATGCTGTGTTCAATTATAAGCCCATGAAGGCTGGTTAATTTATTTACCTGTGTGTAAATACATTTAAGACATTTCACTTGCATAATCGCATAATGTAAAATGCAAAAAGGGATAACTAAATATGCTCCAGGTTTTTCTACATGCCACCACATTATGCCTCAGCAGATCTCCTCGCCAGTAAACTTAGTTAAATACTTTATAATCATATTTGTAAATTATGTAAAGTAAAGCAAAGTAATGAACATAACTTAATTCAATTTACAGCCCTGGGGAGGTAAGCCAGCAGTAAGTGGAGGAAACTGGTGACCTTGTTGTGTGAGTGTTTGGACTAGCTATTCAGGAATAGCAGAGATGGCTGATTGCTGTTTATAATGCTGACAGAGGTCTACAAATATGCCGTTCAATAAATGGCCTGACAGTTTGAGAGAAAATATGGGGTCATTGGAGGAGGCTAATTAAACTTTGTTTCACAAAAGGGAGGCAAAGCCGGCCTGTTTTGTTAGCATCCACGATGAGTTTTTGACCTTAAACAAAGGTGAGTCATGCCAGCTTCCAGGCTGCGCCAGAGGACCGGCGACAGAGTTATTAGCCTGTCATGTAATGAGCACTGTTTTCTCAATACTAAATGGTAGCAGTTCCCTGTGGTCAACAGCTGCTGAAGTTATTACTAGTTGATACTTTGATATTGATGGCATTTTGTACAAGCTGTGTGCTGAAAGGAGCAGCGTTGAACAAATCAAGCCTCTAATAGAAAACATTAGTTTTATTGCTGCTCTTTCGCTGATTAGTTTCTCTACTCTAATTAGCAACATATTTACCGAGCCCCAAAGCTCAGAGGAAACATGCTAAAATGTTTAGAAGCAAATATTTAAAACAAAAGGCAGGGAACTGATATTTTGACCCTCACTTCTGTTGTGCAAATAGCTAAACCACCAGCTTGAATGCTAAGAAGTTTCAAAATTACATATTTGAAATTACAACCACTTAAGCAACAAGCTTGCCAAAATGAATGCCACAAGAGCTACATCAATCAAAACAGCATCAGACCTTCCCTTTTCACAACCTACAGTTCCCTTTTCACAACCTACAGTTCCCTTTTCACATATGAGAGTAGATGGTGAAGATGGTGCTGAACATGCTTCTGCTGACCGTCTCTACAGGTTGTTTTTTAGACACAAGAGGGCATAAAGTGTAGAGGGACAGGACACTAGTCTGTTGCTAGTTTATTGACTTTCCTATCCCATGACTCAATGGCTCTCAAGTCTCTAGTCACTTATTAGCAGGAGATCAAACCACTTTTTCACATCTTAGGGAGGCATATCTGAGGAGAGGGCAATGGTCATCACACACACACACACACACACACACACACTCACGCACACTCACACATATGCACACACGCATGCGCACACAAACACACACACACACACACACACACACACAGGATGCTCTACCCTCCAGTGATCATCATTTACCTCTGCCTGTATGAGGGATCCATTAATGAAGCCTGCAGAGATCTAGTGCATCAAAGAACTGTTCACAAGTGCCTGGAAGGAGATTAACATATTATTCTAATTAGCATTTTTGGGGGGGAAGAGAGGGAACAAGAGATAGTGTGTATGTGTGCGTGAGTGTGTGTGTGTGAGAGAGAGACACACACACAGAAAGATAATGATGCTGAAACCATTCTTGGCTTTTAAATTCAACATTAGACTTGTGGAAAAAGGAAAAGTTTTAACTATCTCTCCACAGATGAGACATTCTCTGTAAATGTCCTTTGATTTCAATGATGCGAGAGTCGGAAAATATTGCGTTTGTTGGCATAATTGCCCTGATTACATTATTGCCCAAGCAATTCTTCCCAAAGCAATTATCTCATCTCTTCTTTTCTCTTCTACATCCCATCCTCTGTCTGTCTGTGCACCTAATGTTGTTACTATAAGTCTTAACAGGGAAGCAGTTACACACACACACAGAGTGAGAAAGAGGGAGACAGAGCCAAATAGGGAGAGAGAGAGAGAGAGAGAGAGAGAGAGAGAGAGAGAGAGAGAGAACATAAGAGCTACAGATGGTTGAACAGTGCTGAGAGAGCACTCCTCTCTTTTTGTCTCTCTGTAAGGGGCAGCAGCAGGTTTAGAAGCTTGAACAGAAGAGAACATACTGACTGTTTGCTTTTTGAAGTTTCCGGGGATGAAACTAATGTAAATATGAGCTGACTTCAGCCCGCATTATCAGAACCATCTCAAGCATTATCAGAACGATGACAGCTGGTTCTGAACCGGGCAACCGTCACAATTTCAGATGCCTGAAACTCTCGTTACATCACAGAGGCAGAGAAACAGGCACCGCATTACTCTGTCAAAGGGCTCTTTGCATATGACACCTGACATAGTTCTGTCACAAAATTGAAGGGACTGCTTCTCATTTATTAAATTGCACCACAAACAAACAGGAAAAATGTCCACTTACAATGAGAATGAGAATGTTCTGGAACACTGTCATAGGTCTGCTTTCTTCGTGTTCAGCTTTCAGTACACTGCCCCTTATTTCACTCATTTCAGGGCTCTTAACATACATTTCCAACCCACTGTCTCCTGACACGACTGCCTCTGATCACACAACTGTAGCTGACTCCTGTTAATTACATAGACAACGCATCAGCAGATCTCTTATGTTTTATTCTTATGGAAAGGTATTATGAAAAAATATGTTCTGTGTATAATGTGTATGGCTTGGGACATATTTCAACCTTATTTCAATCTTATTTTTTTTGTCTCTCCTGTGATTTTAAAACTGTCAGATTAACATCTTAATGAGAGATTCATGCATGTTTTCATCATTTCCAGATGGTTATGGTTGTTTGGGGAGAGAAAAACATCATTATAACTTTTTTTTCACTAAATGGAATTTTATTTGTTTTGTTTTTTTTTTAAAAATCATCGCTCCACAGGGGTTCTAGGTGCAGCGACTACTGCTGTATTGTAGTGCTATTGCTCTGAGAGTAGGATTGTACAGCAGTCATAACTAATATGGCATCTGGTATAGACAGGAGATAGCAGAGTTTATGCTTACCAGTTTCATCCAACACTGTGACCTTCCATTGTATTTAGATGACTGAAACTGACCATCATCAAGGCTGTGATAACAACACCAGTATCATCTATAATTTGTGACAAACACATGTATTATTACATTATTAGCTATAAACACACTGAAATGCTATCTAATATATAGCCTCTCTGTCTCTATCTCTCTGTCTCACTCATGTAAGCTCGCGTGCACACACACACACACACACACACTCACACACGCACAGAGCTGCAGCAGTAGCAGATGAAGATATATTGGTGTTTATAAGGGGTTTTGATGCACAGGTTCCTCCTGAGCTACAGTGTAAAATCTGTCAAGTGTTTTATACCGAACCTCCCACCCTCTCACCTCCTGATTCTCACACACTAGTCTAAAGGATCATGGTCATATGCCAGAGGAAACGCTCACGGTCATACACCCGTCTCTGGGACTATCACTATTTACTATCTCCTCTCTCACTCTGATACCACCATACCACAGAACATGACATAATACAACACAGAGCCAAGACAAGCTCGAGCAGAATATGAAACCTTAGGTCTGGCACTATTTGTGTTACTTTTAACGCCCAGACATATGTTAGCTTGATAAAATCAACACTTCCCGTGTGGTTGGCTAAAACTTTGTATAAAATTATTAGGGTAAAGCCGACCCCGGCCAAGTTGTTCTGTACTTGTGTTTTAATCCATGTCTCAATGGAAGCGTCGTCAGCTCGGTGGCATTGAGAGGGCGTCACTCGGGCATATTTACAGGCCCCTGATGCCGGGGGGAGGATGCTGACGGTGTCTTTGGGGTGAGACAGGGCGAGACCCAGGCCGTTCATCAGACTCACAGACAGGCAATACACAGAGCCGCCAACATGAGAACACACGCGTCGCCTGAAACCGGCAGATTTATGACCTTCATAAATACACGCAACCAAGCCATAACTCACGGGCAGCAGATAAGACTGTTATTACAACCACACCCATGGCTGAAAAAAAGAAAAATCACTCAGAGCTGTACATGATGTGGCTAAAGAGAGCAATCAGTGGCTTTCGCCAACTCTGAAACCAAAATGAAACCAAAATCAAAATCAGGATTTCAGAAGTGCAGTGAGCACTGAGAGCAAAAGGGAAAGGCTAAAAGAGGGCAGGCAACTGTTGACGAATTTCTTTCAGAAAACAGGCGAGCCTAAAGTGCCAAACAGTAGATCTGTTGCAGTAATGTAAGCTAGCTTGCTAACAAGCGATTAGCTAGCACAAGCTGATAAAGAAGCAGGATTTGATTCAAAACAGGGAGGGGGGGAGGGGTGTTGGTCCTGCTATACACAGGTCTACTTATGAAAATAAAAGTGACTGCACAGACCTAGCTCAGTCCTAGCTCAGTCTTAGCGCATGGAGTAACCAGGACAAAAGACCCACAGACTCCTCTGTGAGTCCGGCGGCTGGATACATCCATCTTATTTATGAAGGTGGTGACTCTGCCAAGATGCAGAGAATGGAACCCAGCCCAACACGCTTGTCGCTTCTCGCGTCCAAAAGCTTCATCCTTCTAACACAGCGACCCTGCCACTTTTGTTAAATGGACAGGCAGTAAAAGATACCCCCCCCCCCCCCCCTTACAATTAGTCGAAAGTACAGATGCAGTTTTACCCAATCAGTGAGATCTTTCATTGTTTTCATACATTTACTGTATTTTCTTTAAATATGGTGACATGATGTGTGGATTACATTGCTTGCACCATGGCTGACAATCTGCACAGCCAGGCCAAAGGAACAGATCTGTCTGTTGGCTTGTCTAAGCACAACTCAAACTATTCAGTAACAGTGAAAACAGTGTATCTTCTTCTGAATTTGGCAGGGTCAGGTATTAAGCCTTTCATGGTTTGATACATCAAAATAAACTATTGGAATATCAAACTTTTAAGCCTGCTCCCAACCCAAAGCAGAAACCATAAGGGCATACAGCTGAGTCCCCCCGATGTGACTGCACTGGTCAAGCCGACACTGTGGGTCCAGTCACACCGCTTTGATCTGTCGTCTCTTTGTGAGGATCAGCTCTAATGAAGGAAAGGAGACGAGAGGAAACTTTATCTAATTTGAACAATGCAAACCACTCTCTCATCCCCTGACAGCTGTGTGTTGAGACTCATGTAAAAATTACAGCGTAAATCTCTAAAATTCGCTGGTCGGCAACTGAGAGGCATCAGCTGAGGAAATTTCTGTTGATGAATGTTGAATGTAAAACCCTGTAAAATGTAAAATACTGACAAAAAAGAAACCATCTATACACAGTCAAGACACTGAGTTTGAGGTGTTAAAACCCTCTGTTGGATAAAAACAAACAGTTGTCCTCTCATTGACAGAAAAATGCGTAAAGGTTTGCTAAACTTTCTGTGTTATGAATCAGAGTAATAACGGTATCAGTGAAATTACTGTGAATTCCAAATAAATATCCATTAATCTACCCCAAGCCCAGCAAACAACCTTGCTTTGCATCTCTGACAGACTGAATATGCAGCATCACGGAGAGCTGTGAGGGTGCACCAGGAGATGAAAAGGAATATCGGAAAGTAGTAAACGCATGAAAATGGAATTCAGTGGAAGAACGCAGTGGCAATGCAAACATCAGAGGGGAAATTGCCAGGTAAACATTTGAGCTGATAACTGTGAGGGATTACTAAGCCACATGATGAAAGAGAATTTTGTCAGGAGGAAAAGTACACCAGTGCTTAACGAACGAGGTGCCGGCAAAGTCAACATCAACACAATAAAATAAAAGACAGATAGATAAATAAAAAATAAACATTTGTTGAGAAGAAACTAAAGAACAGAGTGGAAATTATTCAGTTAATATTTGGATAAGACACAAGCAGGAGAAAACAGAAAAACATAGTGACTGCAATGTTGTTTTGACTTGCTGTGCACTGATGTCAAGTAATTACATCTCATTACAGGTATGTTCAGCATGTTCCACGACTGCCTGAACACAGTGCTTCTGACACCTTCACTGCTGGCCTGCGTGCTGCTGTTCATTCTGTTTGGTGTTTCACCTCCTGCCAAGTCTCAAATCAAGTCAAGACAGTAATTACTGGAGAAGTCACTGAATGCATTGGTTTTATGACTATGATTTAGGGATCCATAAGCCAGAAAAGTTATCATTTTCTCCTGAGCTGTTCCCTCTGAATCACAGGTCCCACATTCGCAGATTTAGGGAGGGGCATCGTCTGAAGCGTTCTGAATACAAGACATTCGATTTGGACATGCTTATGTCATTTACCCCTACACCCATGTAGTATAAGGCTAGAAATTCTATGGAAGGAATTAAGCTGTAGAAAGGACTGCTTGGTGGAATTTGTTAAAAGAAACATGGACCAAATATCATGTCCACTAAGTTTGCCTCATCATTTCAGCAATCTCCAGTCAAATCTTCACTCTCTGATTTCTTCTAAAGAAAGAAATTATTTTACGGGTGCTTTTCTATGGAGCAGTGCTGTTCTGTGGAGCAGTGCTTTGTAAGTACAGTCTGTTTGGCTCACTGTCCATGAGGATGTGTTTGTTGGCCTGGGCACACACATAAACACACACACACACACACACTTGCTGCATGCCAACGTGTTCATCGCCTGCCCATCTGGGTTTTAATAACTGGCTTAGCGACTAGCATGGAATAAACGATTTTGTTTGGCTCTTCCATGCTCACTGTGTCAGCCCTGCCACACCTCCATGAATACACATGGAGAGAGAGTGGACCTCAAAGCAGTTAGACCTGACACAAAACAATCTTAAATTTACTGGCGCCGACATGCAACCAACCTCAACGAACTAAGAGATAAAAACAACTAATTCAGAACAAACCTGCAGCAACCACCGCAAACACAGAAACCACAGACAGCTGGAAAGAATCAACAACAAGTCTTGACTCGCTTGCAGCTGATATAGAATTATCACTCAGCTTACAACGATTGTGAACAAACCTCAGTGACCTTCAGTGGGAATAAACAAAGCCTCAAACAGTCGTAGCTGCCAGAGAGCATCTCAGCTCCATGCCACAAACATCAAACATCTGGCAGTGGAACAGGAAAACAAGAAAGCATGAAGAAGAAAGCTAACCCCCTGACACTGGGAAGGTTCGGGTAGTCCTGTGAAATGATAAATCTAAACAGCTTCAAGGCTTAGTCAAAAAAAAAAAAAAGACTTCAAACGGCTAATAAGAATCGATTAGCGAACACAGCTTTAGAAAAAAACCCTCAATTAGCAAGCAAGACCAAAACCAGTGAGAACAGAGACAAAACAGACCACAATCAGCAAGTCAGTTTGAACTGACACTGATGTAGACCTCAGTCATCTAGCAGTGCATCAAAAATCTCAAAATAATTAACTACCACTGAGGATGAAAAAATGAGAAATAGTAATATGTCAGTGTTGGTGCATACATATCTAAATCTTTTCACAGCACAGTCAGTGGCGGCAACCCCCAGGCTTGTCTTCATCCTCTGTCTCTGACAGGCCTTATTCACATTTACACTCTTAACCTTCATCCTTCTTCACCAGTCCTCTTCACTCTGTGTACTCCACTCTATCTAGGACAGTTGTTTTGTATATGCAATAAACCACACATATCTTGAGAACACACACACACACACATACAAATCATAGAAAACATGAGAGAGAGAAAGAGAGAGAGAGAGATGGGACTGTGGTTCCACCAGTTCAGCACACAGCCTGAAATGACCTGGTTGACTGTAGTTCACTTTATATTCAGCTTGGGCGCTTGGGCTGGGGGAACAGCTTTGGGCTTTTAGTCCTCAGCTGACTGCAAAGGTCACAGCTCAATTAGCCAGCAATCTGTTAAGCCCCCATTAACCACACTGTTGCTGCTAGGCCCAGCCCACCAGTCCTGACCATGGAAATCCTCACAACAAACCCACTCCACCCACCCCCAGGCCCTGCAGCCCAAGCTCAGCAGCCTGTTGGTGTCGCCCTGTCTCTGGGTTTACCAAAGTCTCTAAGAAAACACAATGATTTACATTCACCGAGATCTGTGCTGACATATAAGGAGGAAAGACACAAATCTGACATGCAAATGGCTCTAGTTTGAACTATCAAACAAATAATACCACACACACACACACACACACACATACACACATACACACACAATCTCACAGCAAAACTACACACAATTCAAAAGGAGCCAAAATACCCGAACCTGCTCCGGTCACACAAATTAAACTTACACTTTCATAAGTTTGGTGTCTAAAAAAGAAATAGAAATAACACCATCCTTAACTACTTAATGTTCTGTGCATCATATAAATCTAATTATTAAGTTGTTGGCTGGTGGTATTTTGACTCCTGCTAAGTGCCCACAAAATGCCTCCTTCACCTTTAACAGAGTCCAATACACACTCAACACAACACATTCAACACACACTCAAAAAATGATTCAGGCCCTACGTAGAGGTGGCACATTTAAATATTATTTGATTAATTAAAATGTATTCATTTAAGAGTTTTATGTATTTGTTTTTAATGTGTGTCATGTAAAATATATTCATATTTTCACAACGAAAATTATTTTCGTTTGACCAATGGCAAATGAATGAGTTTAATTTGGGGACTGCCCTGTGTGCTTGTGCGAGATCTAACGCAACCCACTCTCGCAGGAAGGGCCTGAACGTACATACATCATTGACCGCTGCACAACTTTTGTAGCATGGCAGGAGAAGGCTAATGACATCCTGAAGTGCTTCAAGTAAGGTATGTACACGTTAATGATGCATTATTTTTGTGAACTGGTAGCGACGATAAAGTTAGTGTCAGTGTTTTAAAGTGTGAAGAGACCATTTTCCGTTTTCTTTTCTTTAGAGAGAGCATGACAATTAAGTGTCCTATTTGCCAGAAACTTGACAGCGAATTTGTTGGTCACTTCTTTTACGATGTTCAAAAATGACCCACCACTATGTTCAACAGCAGAAAAAAAACCTTAATGATCTTTTGTGTGATTGTCAGCAATCACATACTGTTCTTCTTAAGTTTTATTATTATTCCGGGCGATTTTGACGCCCTTTCTACTCCCGCAGTTTTGACGATATCGATCCCATTCCAGTGGTAACAGGTCCGTCCTAATGCCTAGGAGTGTGCTTGTATACAGCTAATTGTTTGGTCCACTCGTTTTTTAAAATTATTTTTTAATTGCCGTTTTTAATAGTTTTTCCCAGTTTTGAATGTAACCGGGAGACACTAGGACCCAGCTGAAAATTCACGACTCAACACAGCGTTTAGCTCCTGTTGTAATGAAACTCTCTTAATGTGTTTTCAGTTTTAACAATACCATTTGTTTTTTAGTTATTAATGTGATTGCTGAATGTATAGCCTATAGCCTGACGATTGTGAGCTGCTGTGTAAACAGCCTCACCTAGCCAGCCTGTCGCTGTCTGTAGCTGAGAATTTTTAGTTCTTTGCAAAAGGTTAAATTAGCTTTTGTGAACTCAGTAACCCAGTTGTCTCCAGCTAAAACCAATACAGATCGTTTGAGACCAGTTCAACCAATTCAGACCATCTGAGACCAGTTCAACCAATACAGACCATTTGAGACCAGTTCAACCAATACAGACCATTTGAGACCAGCAGCTTCTATCATTTTTTTTTCAACTGGAACCAGACCAATACATGATTGTTGACTGCTGTTTCTTTGATCAGTCCACTTGCTTTTTTTTGCCGTTTTTAATCGCTTATTTTCCCATTGAAAATGAATGGGGAAGTTTTACTGCTCTGGTACAATGATTTGCACACAGCGGCAGTCAATAGTTGGATTCAATGGTCTTTTGCTCCGCAAAGCGATTGATCATATTTAGAATTATTATTGATTACCAATGATTATTTCATCATTAAGCCCTTGATTAGCTCAATCCACTGTGATAATGAGGAATTAAAACAAAGACATGCAGGAAACTGGGTCCTCAGGACTGGAGTTGAGTGGCTACGCTACAGTATGAATCTTTGGATCAGTCTGGGTCCGACTTCTTCTGTTTTTCTGTTCCAACTGGTTCCAACTTTTTCATAGTGATTATGCTTTGAGCATGTGTACTCCAGTGTGGTTCATGATGGTTGTTTATACTGCATTTGAGTTTCCTAAATTCAGACTGTTGCTGTAGTCATCTATATTTTTGTGTTCTGTACCAAGAATGTAATAAAATGGTAATCTTTCTGTTGCAACTACTGAGGCTTGTTTGGATTTTATTATATTTCAGTTGTAGGTGTTGAGTTTATATAAACACCTGACTCAAGTTTTCTAGGGGATGAAATACCTTTAAATCCAAGTATATTACTTTGGACAAACACAAATCAATTGTAGCCATGTTTAGTCAAAATAGTTTGGATGAACTCAGTTACATTACTCTGGATGAACCCAATTGTATTTATTTGGGTGAACTTAATTACATTGTTTTGGACGAACTCAATTACATTTCTTTGGATGAACTCAATTGCATTACTTCACATGTATATACTTTGTTTGATTTTGGGCTAAGCATACTTACTGGATGGAAATCCTGTCCTCAATTTAATTGTGTTCATCCAATGGATAATTTTTTGGGTGCATTGGCTTCACTCAACACCTGGGCTGGCACTGTTGCCTCATAGGAAGAAGGCCCTGGGTTCGAATCCCGGCCGTCCCAAGTCCTTTCTGTGTGGAGTTTGTATGTTCTCTCTGTGTTTGCGTGGTTTTCCTCACCACCACACTAGGATTAGTACTCCTGTCGGTGACCCTGAGACCTGGAGGTGGTCCCTGGTCGCTGGCGGCAGCTGCCCACTACTCATAGCTCATAGTGTGCGTGTGTGCTCACTGGTGTCAGAATGGGTTAAATACAGAGGCTGCACAATGTTTAGTGTGTGTGTGTGACAAATAAAGTACTTCTTCTTCAAGAGTCCACACTCAACACAAGAGGTGTTTTTAATTCACACACCAAGCAGTCATGTATGTTTACTGTTAGTTCATGGTATGTGTACATTCTTTTGGTTGTTACTGCTTTGAGCTGACCAAACTGGAGCTGTCACACGGTCTCCATGGTGAAGTATTCAATTGTCCTCCTGTGACAACACCTGGGACAGAGGCTATTGTACTCAGTAGTGTGTGAAGTGAAAAACATTGTGCCATGAAGGTCCTCTTTTTATCCTCTTGGACGTCAGTCTCAAAATATGACCACTGTTGCATATGTGGGGATTTTAGGTCAACACAGAAAAGCAGTGTTTTTGATAATAAAAAAAAAATCACCACTCTGAAAAAACCCTGGCTGATAATCACCTCACATAAGTGTCAAAATGGACCCATAAGTGAAGAACAGGAAAAAACTTCTCCTATTCTGGGAACATATTTATAACGTCATTCTGTAATGTACTGTCATTCAAACAATTAAGCAATTGTTACGTGCTCTGTTCATGTGACCAGTGCAGAGAAAAGAAAAGAAAAAATCCGCAAGCATGGTGAAGTGCCTGGTACTCGCCCTTTAAATCTGATCCGTATCCACAGACTGCCCCTACCACTCCACAGGTTTACAGCCAGTGGACTGCGTGACAGCTGCCTTAACTGAGGGGGCTATTTCTGAATAATTAGGGATAAAAATACCTTTTACATGGTACTGCCACTCTCTGGGGGATATTTTTTTCCTTCCAGCGTCGCTAATGTATCATTTGATTTGATTTTCCCCTGAGAAGCTCTTCCTTAAACTGCTCGATTAATTCCTTAAGTCAAGATGTCACCTGACTGTGCCGACCCTTTGAAACACTCTCCTCTAGACTGCCTCATGCTGAAGACATAATTGATAAGGAAAGACCAGGCATGTGAGACCATTCCACAACAGAGAGAAAAATGAATCTACGTGTGTCTGTCAGTTTGTACAGCTATGTCTTACACTGTTCATTAGCCATTGCTCACATTTAAAGTCTGTCATGCGACTTCTGTACTGTGACTTTTGCACAAACATAACATGCAATTTATACCCTTTGATTTAGGATGATAGTAAAAGCCAGCTAAAGTGTTCAAAATTTACAGTTGGAAAACAGACAATAAATCTGTGGTCTTGAAGCACGTACTCCCTGAGTCATATTCTTTAATTGTCGTTTCTATAATCATGATGCAAATTCATCTTCACTTTACTTTACAGCATCTGAGAGTCACTTTCCATCTTTAGACTCTCTCTAATGGTGTCTGCTTTGATACAACAACTTACACAGATTCACACTGGACAGAGAAATATTGATTGCAGAGGAAAAGGAAAATGAAACGCTGTGATTGTGGTAAGGGCCAGACTTGGGGAGGTAGCATGGGTGGTCTGATTGTGGTAAGGGCCAGACTTGGGGAGGTAGCATGGGTGGTTTTCTGAGGGAAAGAGAGACTGACATGCGGCATATGAGACAGAATGACATTGTTGGCAGTCAGCTTTGTTAGCGGCGACCTTTCAGAGCGCTGGCGCGACACACACTCAGATGATTGGGAATATTCAACAACAATTAGCATCACATCAGAGAGGCTGAACAATCTGGGCTCCAGGCCTCCGCACCAATTACACACATGGAAATGTCAGTAGCCCAGGGGCAGCCGGCAACAGCAGTGGTAATGATGCGTTTTTAGATCAGCATTCCTGAAAGGGACTCGGAGAAGGAAAAGATGGAAGGATGCAGAGCGGGAGGCGTTTCAGAGCAATGCTGAATCCTCAGAAAAAAAAAAAACACTTGTTCTTGATCTGTGTCCATGCAGAGATTCTAAAATCATGAAATGCTGTTATTGTGTTTGTAATGACCTTCTATTCAACTATTTTAGATCACTCAGAGGACAAAATAAGCAGCATAAAATTCTGCAGCCCTTCACCATTGATATTTTTCTTTTCTTTCCTTTTCTTTTTTTAAGAATTCTATGAGGTGGCACGGATGTCAACTATGTGACAAGATTTGATGAGACAGAAAGGGTGAGCAGGTGAGTGCTTTGACAACTGCACGGTTTTCACGTCAGGTTGTTGACAGTTCACCGTCAATGTAACTCTTAAACTGAACTGAAAGCTGAAAGCTGTGTTGTCCATATCTTATACTATTCATTTACTCTGTCAGTAATAGCAGACAGGAGACTTCCCTTGTCACAGTCTGTCTTTGTCATTCACAGCTCATTATTAACTGAGTCAAAATAGAAATGCACAATTTAACAGCTATAGATATTAATGGAATAATGGAATTCTATTTTTTTTCCCCTTCAAAATTACAATTCAGGATTTCAACTCAGAACTATCATTGCTAGGGTTCTGATGTTACACTTTATTTCATTAACTATGCATAAAAAATAAATTAAAAAAAAAAAAGAGTAATGTCTGAGAAGGCCTATAGGTTCCTACAGCTATGACTCAGATAACAAACATAATAATACTACATATATGTATAATAAAACATATATAATAACACTCTGATTGAGAGACTCACATATATAATAACACCCTGACTGATCAACTCTTACACATATAATAACACCCCGACTATTATATGTGTAAGAGTCTATCAGTCAGGGTGTTATTACATGTGTAATAGTCTAACACTCTGACTGATCGACTCTTACACATATAATAACTGTGACGGCTATGGGTGATGGCTGCATATATAGGCCACTACATCAGTTTAGTTTCCACCTCATTTATCACATACACATAAAATCTGCAATGTATAATAACACAAACTACCATTTGTCTTCCACAGCCTATTATTTACTTTCAGTTTCTGAGTTAAGTGCACATACTTAGTTGCTGAGGGATTCTGTAATTCACTTTTATCCGTTGTTACCTGCCTGAGTCATCTTTCCAGGTTGGTCCATCAAGAAAAGGGGTATGTCGTGCCAATGGTATGAGGAAAATCTGGTTAATGGTTCACTGTGAATATTAGACTTAATACTAATATCACTTAGCTGTAACCATAACCTTATTTTGGAACCTGAACCCAGTGAAATTACAGATATTCTGAAAAACTCTATCCATAGCTCAGCGCTCTGAACACTGAACCTAGAAATTATTCAGAATAACTCTTCATTAGCCGTACATATAACAAATAACAGCATTAAAGTAGCAGGTACAATTATACTATTCGAATTCAATACTTCTAGCTAACTAAGTTCCTGGATCACCACATTCAGTAACTAGGAAATAACTTATCTCGTACTCAACGAGTAGGACTACAGACGTACACGTTTATTACAATGATCAAATTCAAACGGTACAGAATGAATCTAATATTGAATAAATTGGAAATCAGGTGGAATTAAGGCACATACGCTATACACACACATACAACAGCATCTAAACTACTAACAAGAAGACAAACAACTAACGGTAGACAATAACAATATCCTCGTTACCTAAAATATGTATGAATGAACAACTACGCGAGTATGAGGCATTACTCACGGAGAGGCATGCTTAACCAAAAGAACTATCTGAGTGATGTTCTAGTGGAGCTACTTACACACAAAATGGGGTTGTGAGGAAGGGAGAGAAAAGGGATGAGGAAGAAGAAGAGCAGGCCCAGCCACGTTCAGGTAGGACACACCGGAGGTATTGAGGTTGGCAGTTGGGGACCGTGAGCGAGACTTCGAGTCGGTGCCGGGGAAGTCTTTTAGCGTCGCAGATCTTCCGTAGTGGTGAGCCTGGGCCGATTATTCGCGGAGACGAGCAGGACAGAACGGACGGACTTACGGCTGGTACAACCGGAGCTCAACTGGAGCTGGACCTTAGCGCAGCTGAACTGTAGGATAGCAGGGAGTCTGGCATTTTATCTGATTTGCAAACGAGGGGGTGCTGCTATTCTTTTGGGGGTGTCTCTGCCTGAAAGGAGGAGACACTCTTTGGAATTTGGGAAGTATTAATTTGAGCTCGGTTGAAATAATTTTACATAACTTTTTCCCATTAAAGAATAGTAAAATTACATCCGCGTACTCGTATCTGCCGCATTTTATGCTCCCGAACAAGACCAAATATGGTTTCTTTATCATTAAAAACAGCACGGTTACACCGATGGTCATACAATTAGCTGTTCATGACTTGGCTCCTGGCTATTTTTAAGTTTTACCGCGTATTTATGACTATACGAACAGTTATGACTCGATATGCGTATTTAACTGATAATATCATATAGTTAGTTTCATTTTTCTTTTGTTCTACATAGTCTGTGCCCGAGTGGAGCAATGCAGATGGGACCTGTGGCATGGTCTGTATTCCATTCTCACAGGGAAACTAACCTCTCGAGGTGATCTAGTCTCCCTCGCAATTAAACGTTATCAGCATTTGACCAAATGGTCTGGGGGTTGCTGCGCTAAAACATGGAGCCTGGTGTCTGTTAGGTGTTACAACGAGTGGTTTCTGCTGTGGTATGCATTGGTCCTGCACGCAGGGAGGCCTGGGCCATGAAGAGAGAACTAGGGTTAAAGGGGATAGGGATAGAGAGGCAGAGTGAGAGTGATAGAAATAAGGCTAAGGTAGGGTGAAAAAGAGGGAGAGAGTTTACATAACTGCAACTTTAATTACTAAGGAACACTTAAGGTTAACAAATGTCCTTTTCTCTCTGAAAGCTGCACAGTGTCTGCCCGACAGGTACATGTGGAAACACAGGCTATTTATTGAGTTCCAAGAGGCAAGGCGGAGGGAAATACCATCTTTAATTACCTGAGGGGACCAGACATCACCCTGTGTTTCCTAATTGTTCTTAATGTGTTTGCTTTGTTTTCTTTAATAAGATTATTGGTTAAATAACCTTATGTAAATTTCAGTGGATACATTTGTTTAACTATAACCTTATATATTTATATATTAGCCAAGCTCTATTATTTGTCACCCCCTCTGTCTGTTGTTTGGTGCTAGCCACCAAACTATATGTATGTGTGTGGGAGCTCCCTGTTTTTTTTGTCCCTGTCTTTTCCCCCTGTTGAGGGTCCCTGTCTGTTGTCCAGGTGTACCAGAGCACTGGTTATTTATTTTTCCTAAAAGGCTAAACTGGTTTCTGCTGGTTTTAGACCTCTATCACCGGAGGCCAGAGCACACTTTGTTTAGTTGTATAGAATTATTTTGTTTTTGACTTTATTTTGTTTTACTTTCGGTTTGCAAAGTTTAATGGATTTTCTTTTTTTTTCACAATGACCTGATGCTTCTTCCAATAAACCACAAAATTCTGCACTGCCACTCCTGTCTCTGAGCCCTTCTCTTCGCCTGCCCTTTACAATAACACCCTGACTGATAGACTCTTACACATATAAGAGTGTCTTCAAGGGAACCTCACATTCTGAATTTGTCATTTTTAGAGTTACAGCTCTTGAGATGCTCTCTATGTAGTGTCTACTTACTATATCAGCTATTAGGGTTACTGGATGGCACTCAACATTGAAAAGCAGGATTTGGAGCAGATATTAAAGATATTAATCCTGAGAGAAAAAAACAGATAAAATATTCCAGTACGCAGAATGACATCTGCTTTAAACGTACCATCTAATCTGACCAAATATATCGCAGCTCAGATTGAGTATTTGATAATGTTAATGAATCTGTCTATGTCTGTCCCAGTGACATTCTCACTGACATCTGTTCATCTACAATGTCTGACAGTAACATTTCAGGATATTTTTCTTTTTTTTTTTGGTAACTGATTTGTTGTGACTGACTGACTGATTTGTGGTAATTGATTTGTTGTGTTTTATCACTGTACTGGAGTCCTGCAAGGTTGTTTATAGTTTTGCATATGGACACATTTGTGGAACAAGGTCACCATTAGGTTCTTGTTACAACTGAATGAAAAGTACCACGCATAGTTCCAGGAAACCAAAGCAGCTTTAGGGGTGTAGTCGGGGAAGTGGTGTAGTTTTAGAGACATAGCCAAGTCAGAGTGGGTTTGGGGCATGGTGAGAAAGGTGAGACAGGTTTAGGGGCAATGGTGAGGAAGGTGAGACAGGTTTAGGGGAGTGGCCAGGACGCTGAGCATACTTAAAGGGGCGTGGTCTGGAAACCAGAGTGGGTTTTAGGTGTTGTCAGGAAGCTGAAGTGCCAGCAGCACCCATGGGGCAGCCAAGAGGTTAACAGCAGTCTGAAAAGACTTAAGAGATGATGCAGATATTTATCAACAGCAAATACAACAGAAAATACAAGAATAATCACAGTTCAGCTGGACCTCCAGACCGTTAGCTGGATTTTATTAAAATTATTTCAATGTGAAATAAGCTGCATGCTCAGAAAGTACCACAGAATTGATGTGTAACCAGAGGCATAAACTGTTCAGAGAACCCTGGAACACAGACATTCCTCGGACTGTTAGACCTAAGATCACCTGCAGTGAGTGACCAACGCTGTCAGGTGTTTTTGCTCCTCCTCCTCAGATCTTCTGGTCTGAGTGTAAAGCGTCAGCACATGCACTGCCAGACTACAACAGACTTCAACAACTGACTATAACACCACTAATGACTGTCTAACACAGGCTTTCACTGGTTTCATGTATGTGCTGTACACATTAGTGAGGACTACACTCCAGCAGATCAGTTCATTTGATTTACATGAATAATGGATGTACAACCTTTCCTGAGCCTCCATTATGTCAGTTATGAAGTGCATGCTACATAAATCTGCATGCCTACAGGTGTTACAGGTGCTCGTTCGTTTCAGTTAACCTGATGAAGAGCACAAATTCATGCAGTTATACAAATGAGTTTCATAAAAAAAAAAATGCTGAAAGCAAACCTTAAGATAAGAAGAAATATTACACACTGATTATTCATATGTAATTACCATTTCATTTAAACATGCAGGTCTTCCACTACATCTGCACAGTGACTTTATATATGTGTGGGGCTCATAGGAATAAGCACATTATTTCTTTGTTATTTGTGTTTGGAAACGTTTATTGCATACGATTTTGATGTAACTTTTGTTCTTTTTAATATATGTATTTGAGCAAGGCTCAGACAGGCACTTGTGACATCTCTAGTAAGATGGGGGCGCTCTAGACTGGTCATGTTGAAAAAAGATGCGCGAGAGTAGAGAGAGCGGGAGAGAGAGAGAGAGCGAGCGAGGGAGAGCGAGCGAGTTAGCTTGAAAATAGTGTGTTGCTGTGCGAAAAGATTATTAAAAGGTTTTCCAAACTTCACGTACGCCTGGCGAGTCCTTTGTTCAGGTGTGCAACAAAACTGGAGGCACCGCTGGGATTGTTAATGTTGTGCTTTGGAGTGACAAAAGGGAGAAAACAAAGTCAGCCTGCAGCTGAGGGAAATTCAGAAGTGCGGACGGCTGTATACTACTAGAAGTGGATCTGGAGATGCTAGCAGAAAGAATAGCTGGACAGCTTTGGCTTCTGCGGTTTCCTCGGGTTAAGGAGGTATGTACCCGCATCAGAATCCCGACCGAAAATGTCGCAACAAGGCGAACATTAATAAAATTAATAACCGAGTCGATAGACAATGCAATTGAAAATGAGGAGGAAGACGTTGCTAAACAGTATCTCAGTTCGCTGCTTCAGCTAACGGAGCAACATGGGGAAAGTGATGAGAATGGAGTTAGTGAGGAAAAGGCACAGGGCACTGCACAGACTAGCCACGATGTAGTTGGAGAAATAAGCCTACAACAAAAATATTCACAACTGCAGCTTAATAACATGGCAGTGGGGGGCGAAGTTAGGAGGCTGGATGAAAGAGTGGGCAGTTCGGAGCCTAGTCAGGCATCAGCACAACACCACGTCTTAACAGCGCCAGTCAGCAGGCCCCCTGAAGTTACTATTAGGAGAGATTTCAAAATCTGTGGTCAGACTGGGGAGAGAGGACAGAAGGATAAGCTGTCATTTACGAATTTGATGCATCAAATTGATAAGGGATTGAATAAAGGACACAGTGAGGCGGAAATTATTGAAGCTGTGATCAGGGCAATAAGTCCCGGTCTGAGCATTCACGACATGCTGGAAATCAAAAGAGACCTAACCCTCTCCCAACTAAAAACAGTACTAAAAGGGCATTTCAAAGAAGACAGCTCCACTGATTTATACCACAAACTAGTGAATATAATTCAAGACAACTGTGAATCCCCACAAAATTTCTTGTTTAGGGCCATTGAGTTAAAAGAGAGGTTGTTACATGCCTCCAGAGAAATGGGGTCTGATGAACACTACAGTTCAGAACTTATTCAAAAGAAGTTCTTGCGGTCAATCAGCACTGGGCTAGTGAGCGACCATATCAAGTTTCAACTCAGACCTTACTTGGATGACCTGAAGACG
Organism: Chanos chanos; assembly: GCF_902362185.1. Classification (NCBI taxonomy): domain Eukaryota; kingdom Metazoa; phylum Chordata; class Actinopteri; order Gonorynchiformes; family Chanidae; genus Chanos; species Chanos chanos. The sequence goes on along the minus strand of NC_044501.1, from coordinate 23,118,442 downwards.
ACAGATGAGATACTGATTGATAAAATGAATGAGGCAGCCAGTGTTGAATTAGAAAGACTAAACAAACAAAGGAAGAACCCAGCTAACAGAGTGGCGAAAGTAACCGAATTGCAGTCAGAAGTGCAGATACAGCAGCGGGGTCAGGATGAAGCAGCATTAATGGTACATGTGCAGGAACAGTCCAGTGATGTTGTGAAGCCCAAGAACCGCAAAACACCAGCTGTAGCTAGTTTGAGGGAGTCTGAGCTCTATGAAGCAGTTAAGTTACTTAGGGAGGAAGTTGCTGAGCTCAGGAAAAGCATGAGTAACACTCAAGAGTTTGCTCGCCGAGGCAGATGGAGAACTAGGAAAAGGTGTAGAGCTTGTCAGGAGAAAGGGATGGGTGATCAGTGTGAACATTGCTTTAAGTGTGGGCTGTTGGGTCACTCAGCGTGGGGCTGTAGAGCACAGAGGGGGCCAGCTGAAGAGACAGCCAATGTGAACATAGTTCACACAGTGACACCCACAAACCCACTCTTGGTGAACCATAGTGAATCCAATGAAAAAGTCCAGGAGCTTCTGTGGCAGAGAATTAAGCATCTGGAAGCAAAATTAGAGAAAAAGGGGAAGCCTGAGCAGGGAGTGGCTGCCACCTATTCCAGTCACCTATCTCTCCAACACCAAGCTAAGCTACAGGCTCTCATTGGACCAAAGTGCATGGTTGACTGTTTCTTTGAGGGAGTGGCTGTGCAGGCATTGTGGGACACCGGGTCCCAGGTCACAGTCATAAATGAAGACTGGAGGGACACCAGCTTTCCACACATACAGGTGCACAGTATGGATGAACTGTTGAATGAAGGTGAGGCCCTTGTTGGCAGAGCTGCAAACCAGACACCTATACCTTTCTCTGGATGGGTGGAGCTTAAGTTCAGGCTTGGATCAAGCAGAGGGCCCTGTAGGTGCAATTGCAATCCTAACACAGAGACACCAAAAGATCTAGGTGTGGTAGGATCTATAAATCAGTCTCATAAATCAGTCTCATAAAATTTATTAACCATTAATTTCGATGTTCAATATTTTATTAATTAAACAACTAAGATTAATGGGATAAGCTAGCTGTAACACTGTGCTACAGTCTTAGAGTATTGCAGTACTAATGTATTGCAATTACACTACTAAACCCATAACACTCATGAACAACCAGGTTGAAGGTAATTGGGAGTGCTTTGATGGCAGAGGTTGGCATTCAGTAGATACTGCAGCAGAAACAGACAGGACAACAGTTTATTTCAATGATACTATTTATTAACATAATCAATACTACTTGGCAAACCAATACTGATATGGTACAATCAATAATCAGCAGCAAATAGAATGATCAAAGGGTAACAAAATGGTGATGAGTCTATGTACAGGCATTCAGTGTAGAACTGAATGAGTGTTAGACCAGAGATGAGTGAGTGTGTGTATGTGTGAGAGAGAGCGAGAGAGAGAGAGCGCGTGCGTGTATGTGGGCGTGAGCCCAGCTGCGCACTGAAGAGAGAGGGAGGAGTTCTTTGGAGAGAGGCTCTGCGCAGGCGCACAGAAGAGAGGAGGAGGAGCGAGGGAGAGAGGCTGTGCGCATGTGTACAGCAAGAGGTATGCGTGGTATGAGGATTTAGTGCGCAAGGGTGTGTGCTAGGCACCAACTAGAGTGGGGGTGGCAACGAGAATCGCATGTGTGCGAGAGACCAAAGAATGTCTAACTTGAGAGCTAGTCTCAAGTAAGTAGGCCCTAAACTCAACAACTCTACCCAACCCTTAAGTCACGCTGCAATCCCAATGTTGGAGGTGTGCAATCAGAAAAAGGGAGTTAGAGAGAGAGAGAACGCATGCCAGATCTATCCTTCACAAGAAAATAATAAACGGCTAAAAAACGCATCGTACATGAAATACAGCGTGTACATTAAAATCATAAAAGAATTCAAATGATAACACTTTCTTCACGTTAACTGCGTATGATCTTAATACTAAAGTATGCCCAGATGCCAGCCTTACTTTGAATAGCTCATTGCGTGGCGACCGAAGGTGCGTATTTGGTAGTCTGATGAGCAGTGCGATTCGCAGGTCCAGGGAGAAGTTCCTTTCCTTGTCACTTGAAGATCTTCGGGGCTCCGTTACTCGTCCGATGATCTTTAAGGGTTCTCGATTTAGTTCGTCGACGTTTAAAGAAGTAGAAAGGGATCCGGTCGCCTTTTCTTCCGTCGATTACTGTGTGCGTTACAGTGTAACTAGCCGGTAGAAGTTAAAGTTGCAACTGCGCGAGAGAAAGTAAATTAAACTTTGGTTGTACAAATGTCTCGCTTCTTTGTTACGCTGTCCTTTTCTTCGGCAGAGAAAAGAGACACCCGCTGAGTTGCAGAATTGCGGGGCTGGAAAGGAGCTGGAAAAGAGGTAGAAAGTTTGGAATTTTCCGCGGTTTTATGGCGAAAATTGCGTCATCACTGTATCTGCTCCATTGCTGTAACCAATACCGTTACAGTGAAACCTGAGAAGATGGGTACAGATTACCCATGCGGTCAAGCAGGGAATTATGGGTAATATGTTCTACGGCCTGACGACCCCTACAGCCCCAACCAGAACTACTGATACCTGCACTGGTCTCAAATGAGCCAGGAGTGGGACAGCCTCCAATTATAGGCTACAATGTAATCAAGCAACTGGTTATGAAAGGATTGGAGCAGAATCTGGATATTATTTCAGAGGTGGTGAGAGAGGTTTTCTCCATTGACTGTAATAAAGTGGAAGTGTTGATTCAAATGTTCCAGAGCAGTGACCAGAATGAGAAAGAAGGAGTGGTGAGAATGGGACGGGGAGTAGGAGTGATACCAGCTGGACAGACGAAAACAGTTAAGTGCAGTGTACGAACAGGTCCTCTCACAACAAAACAGGATGTGCTGTTTGAACCTGAAGACATCCCGACATGGCCAGAGGGGCTGTGTATCACTGAAACGGTCATCAGTCTTCAAAAGGGAAGCTGGTCTAAAGTCACCATCCCCATCACCAATGTGAGTAGTTATGATATCACTCCAGTCCCATGCTTGGTGCTAGGAAAGATGCAGCAGGTCAAAGCTATATATCCAGCTGACACATGACCGGTGACCAGAGAATCAAGTTTAGATGGAAGGGCGGTCAGAGTGGCAGCAGGGAGAGGAGTAGCTGCAAACCACAGCAATGCAAGCAAGGACGAGGGAAACAGGGTGACAGAGGCAAGCAAAGGGGAGCTGTGGGACCCACCTGTCTCAGTTGATCACCTCACCACAGATCAGCAGATGAAAGTTAAGCTGTTGTTAAGGGAAGAATGTGCTGCATTTTCAAAGGACGAGCATGACATAGGATGCATCCCCTCACTGCAAATGAAAATCAGATTGAACGACTCCACTCCAGTGAAGCGTACATATACATCAATACCTAAGCCACTCCACAGAGAAGTGAAGGAGTATTTGGAGGACCTGCTAAATAGAGGGTGGATCAAAAAGTCCAGATCCCCATACGCCTCCCCGATTGTTTGCGTGCGTAAGAAGGATGGGAGTTTACGTCTCTGTGTGGATTACCGTGAGCTCAACCGGAAATCCATCCCAGACCGTCACCCCATCCCACGTGTGCAAGACATGCTGAACAGTCTGAGTGGAAGTGCATGGTTTTCGATTCTCGACCAAGGAAAGGCATACCACCAGGCGTTCCTGGAAGAGAGTAGCAGACCATTGACTGCTTTCATAACACCGTGGGGCCTGTATGAATGGGTCAGGATCCCATTCGGCCTGTCGTCAGCCCCAGCAGAGTATGGAGGGGTGCCTTGCTGGGCTTAGGGATGACACATGCCAACCGTATCTTGATGATAACCTAGTGCACAGTAGGACATTTGAGGACCATCTGCATGACATGAGGGAAGTGTTACGTCGTTATCAACAACATGGAGTGAAGCTTACTGCTAAGAAGTGTGAGGTGTTCAAAGCAAAAGTGAAGTTCTAGGGTAAGATCGTCTCAAAGGACGGCTACACAATGGACCCCGCCGAGATTGCACCAGTGCAGGCTTTGAAAGACCGCAAGCCTCAGACAGTGGGTGACTTAAGACGACTGCTTGGATTTGTATCGTACTATCGTACCTATATTCCAGACTTCTCACGAATCGCAAGACCACTGTATGACCTGTTGTCAGCGGAGAGAACTCCAGGAAGTAAGGCCCAAAGCAAAGCCAAAGTTAGTAGGAAAGGTGGAGGAAAGCACAGGAGAACAGACCAGCTACCATCGAGTCAGCCAATAGCCTGGACAGAACAACATCAGCAGGTACTGTGCCAACTTCTTGAGTACCTGCTCAGTCCTCCAATCATGGGCTATCCAGATTTCGATCAAGCATTTATTCTGCACTGTGATGCGTCTCAAGAGGGGCTTGGTGCTGTGTTGTACCAGAGACAGCAAGGGAAATTGGTTGTCATTGGCTACGGGTCAAGAACACTGACTGCCCCAGAAAAGAACTACCACTTCCATTCGGGGAAGTTAGGGTTCCTCGCAATGAAGTGGGCAATCTGTGAAGGGTTCCGTGAGTACTTATATTATGCACCCTCCTTTGTTCTTTATACTGATAACAATCCCTTAACCTATGTGTTGACAACAGCTAAACTGAATGCCACAACACACCGGTGGGTTGCTGAGCTGGCCGACTTCAGTTTTTTCCATCAAGTATCGGCCTGGCAGGAACAATGGAGATGCTGATGGCTTGTCGAGAATGTCTCTGGACATGGAGCAGCATATGCACACATGCTCGCAGGAAGGGGAGCCAGATGTGATTGGTGCTGTCATGCATGCACTTCAACTGAATTTGGAGGAGTGTGAGCCTTGGATGTGCCCGATCACCCTAGATACAGCATGTGCAGAGGTAGAACAAGAAAGAATAGCGTCACCAGTGACAGAGCTCTCCCGAGATGACCTACGGAAGGCCCAAGAAGAAGACCCAGTCATCGGGAAGGTACGGGACTATGTCATGGTAGGACGATGGCCAGACTTAGGGAGAAGGGACCGTCGTGACGATCTAACAGCTCTGGTCAGGCAGAGGAATAGGCTGTATGTGGATGAAGATGGTATATTGTGCAGGAAGTCATTAGCATGAGCGCAGCTAGTGTTGCCCAAGAAGTATCTCCAGCTGGTGTACAAGGAACTGCACAAGGAAATGGGGCACCAGGGGGTTGAACGCACACTGGGCCTCATTCGTGATCGATTCTACTGGCCCCACATGCAGAGGGACGTTGACCATTATGTGACCAAAGTGTGGTGTTGTTTGAAGCGGAAGCGTCCAAACAAGCTGACAAGAGCACCATTGGTGAACATTGTGACTACTTACCCCTTTGAGCTGGTGTCGGTAGACTTCCAACATCTGGAAAGCTGTAAGGGGGGATACGAATACATCTAGTGGTCATGGACCACTTTACCCAGTTTGCCCAGGCCTATGCATGCACGAACAAATCAGCAAAGACAGCGGCTGAGAAGATCTTTGGAGACTTTGTTCTCAGGTATGGATTCCCCACAAAGTTACATCATGACCAGGGCAGGGAGTTTGAGAATAGGTTGTTCGCTCAGCTTGAAGAGTACTGTGGCATTCAAGGCTCTCGTACCACACCCTACCACCCGGCAGGTAATGGTCAGGTGGAGCGTTTTAATAGAATGCTCCTGTCCATGCTGAGATGCCTGACTGAAGAGGCCAAGTCGGACTGGAAGAGCTCCCTAGCAAAGGTGGTCCACACGTATAATTGTACGCGTAGTGAAGCCACTGGGTTTGCCCCACATCCTCTCTTATATGGAAGAAACCCTAGGCTCCCCATTGACGTCATGTTTGGCCTGAAGCCAAGTGAACAGAGTGCTTCCTGTAGTGAATATGCCCTCAAGTGGAGAAAACGCATGAACGAGGCCTACAAGTTGGCATCCAGGACAGCTCAGGAGGAGCGAAGAAAAGCAAAACGTGGCTATGACAGAAAGATTTATGGAGCAGAGCTACAGCCAGGCTGTAGAGTGTTAGTGAGAAATTTCACTGAGAGGGGAGGTCCAGGGAAACTCAGGTCGTATTGGGAGGACCAGGTGTACGTAGTCACTGAGAGGAAGTACAAGGACGGACCAGTCTACGTAGTCAAGCCGGAACGGGGTCCAGGGAAGGTTCGGGTCCTCCACAGGAACCTGCTGCTGCCCTGCAACTTCCTGCTGGTTGAAGAGGACAAGCATGAGAACAAGAAGGGAGACAGGAGAAAAATACATAAAGACATAAAGAGAAAAGGACAAATAAAGCAAAGAGAAAGAGAAGCAGAAAGCAGCACAGATGATGAAAGTAACTGGAGGTGCATTACTGCACTGCCAGCAGCACAAACAGACCAGACCAGAAGCCAGCTGAGACTGGAAGCAGAGGAATTCCAGCCAAGAACAGCTGAGAGGGAACCAGAGCCAGATCTAAGCGTAGATGAAGAACGGTGTCAGGCGCTGTGTGATGAAAACAGGAGAGAGCCAAAACAGGAACTGGAGAACAGAGATTGTGAAGAACCAGAACTGGGGACCAGAAGGATGGCAGAGACTGAGCAGAACATGTCAGCTGATGAAGCAGACGAAAGGGACCCTGAGACACCATTCTCTCTAGCGGGAAAGTATCCTTTAAGACAAAGGCACCCACCTAGTACACTAACATACAAAACACTAGGCCAGCCTTCTCTTACATACAGACACATGAGTTCATAATTGTGTTAGTTCATTGCAATACGACAAGTGACAACAGGACAGAGGTTCATGGGTTCATACTTTTATTTTTGAATTTAATGAGCAAAGTACCAGGCAACAGACATTCTCATATATAACGGGTACTGACGTGGGAAAGATACACAATAGTATACAATGTGGGTCTGTTAAAGGTGCTATGGAGTAGGTTTAAGGTCATAACCTTTCAGTACATGATACGTGGCCCGTATAAGAGACGGAGTAACTCTTCAGACATCACCTGGCCAGTGATGTCTGTCCTTGACACGTGACACGAAGAGGGAGATACATGTCATGTAAAGACTGTTGTTAAGCAGAAAGTATCAGGCACAAAGACTGACTCCCGTATTTACCACCAAGCTCACCTGTTGAAGACATGAATACTGGGAAATGCTGAATGTCGGGTCGACATTTATTTTGGAGGGGAGAGTGTGGGGCTCATAGGAATAAGCACATTAAAAGGGACACCCCCCCTTTATTATTTCTTTGTTATTTGTGTTTGGAAACGTAAGTTTATTGCATACGATTTTGATGTAACTTTTGTTCTTTTTAATATATGTATTTGAGCAAGGCTCAGACAGGCACTTGTGACATCTCTAGTAAGATGGGGGTGCTCTAGACTGGTCATGTTGAAAAAAGATGCGTGAGAGTAGAGAGAGCGGGAGAGAGAGAGAGAGAGCGAGCGAGGGAGCGCGAGCGAGAGAAAGCGAGTTAGCTTGAAAATAGTGTGTTGCTGTGCGAAAAGATTATTAAAAAGTTTTCCGAACTTCACGTACGCCTGGCGAGTCCTTTGTTCAGGTGTGCAACATATGGGTTTTCTTGTTTTTAAGGAGAACACCTTTAACATAAGTGACGACTGAAATTTGCATGTATGTTCATTTACATACATACACACATACACGCATACATACATACATACATACATACATATTCATTTACAGACACATGTGACACCTTTCATTCTCCAGATTGTTGTAAAGTGGTACAACAAGATTTGTAAAGTGGTATGAAACTGGTATGGTTGTAAAGTGGTATGCAAGGCTAAACCTCTATGAACATCATGGTTTCCAAACAGGAAGACTACTTTATCATAGCTGCCTGAAAGAGGCAGATTTATCGTCAATATAAATTTGTTACCATGTTAACGAGATTTGGTATGGATTACTTTCTGCAAACGCACACCTCTATGGTGGCACTGGGCCAAACAAAAGCAAATGTTTAATCTGGAAAAATCTTGAGATTATGTTCATGTTCCAGAAACATCTCTCAGACACAGCCTGAGAATTGTGGGAACCAGGACACGTGAGCTGCTTAAAAAGCATATTTTCATCACAAACAGTTAAAGTTAATGTTTCATACTGTAAGAGTGGAACTCATTGTTTCCTTGCTTGCGTTTGTCTAATTTTGCTAGATTTTTGAACTTTTCAATTTAAGTGAAAGAGAGGTAAAAACAGGTCAGTTGAGAATATTCCATGTCAAATGAGAACACATTCATACATGCATGCATAGGTCAGACTGCCGTGTAACCAAAAAGCATGAGGTAAACTTCCATTCTAGCTCAGATTCCCAAAGCGTCGTGGTTAGTCTCCCACACAGTGCTTGTTGTTAGTGAGAGATGCCAGGACACGTGCCAGTTTGTCCTACTGTGAAATTCCCAATGTGAAAAAGTACAGAGTCTGTGTTTACATGTATCAGGGGAAGCACTGGCCTCATTCACCTCCGCTGCTGTACTGCTGACTTTTAATTTCATTAGTTCTGTTCTGAGGGAGGGCACAACACCACTGTTACTTTCTGCACCAAAAAAGAGCATCAAAACCTGAGAAGTCCATCAGTACTGAGTAACTACCCAACAGCATACACACAGTGTAGACTTCTCCTTGATGTGTGTCAACACTTCCATTTAAACAGGTCCTTATGAGGATACATTAAAGAGAGACACAGATACTTTGTCCACATATTCAACAGCCACTTGACTCACTTGGCTATGCGTGTTTAACAGGACTTATGACTGAGAGTTACTTTAGATAACATTAAAATTCAGTCACACACCACACTCACAGATAAAATTGGTCTACTCCAGTAATTCAACATTTTGATGGTTGAATCATTTCAACACAACAACCTGGAAACTGGATTTTTTCCAGGTGAATCTGCAGTGTTGGATTGCTGTGTTTGCCATTTGTGCACACATATTTGTGTTCTTTGACAAATATTAACATTTTTGTGGAAATCTTTCCACAGTCTGTTCACTTACATGGACACTCCACTCCTCATTGTAAAATCAGCGAGCAATCCACCAAGATATGTGGATTATACTGAGACTCACAACACTGTATGGTCAAGAGTCGTTTCTGGCATGGTCAAAGCACTGTCTCTTCCTAATTCAAATACACAGCACAGAGTGACTAGCTCCAGAGAGGTATATTATGATGGCAGAAATAGTATGATGAATAAATGAACTACTAAACTTACTTTTATTGCTGATATGCATGTTGGATGGACAGCTTTCTTTAAAAAGTGAACGGTTTCCATTTTAGATGTGCATGTAATTGCCTGGTATGAATTTAATGGAGTGGTTCTTGGTTGCTGCTGTCCTAAAATGGAATCATTATCTTCACATTAAGAGGCGATTTTCTTGTCACACTGACACATAAATGAGAGAAGAACACTATACCTGCATTTTCCTGTAAAATGAGTCAGGAGAGACAGAGCTCCAGTTCCTCACACAGCAGGAAACAGTTCCTCCCTCAGTAACACTGCTCTATATACACTTCCTGTCTGTCTCTTCCTCCACCTGCACTCATCCTCTTAAAGACTGAAATGGTGAGAGTAGCTATGACAGGACTAGTACTGCTCTCAGAGCAGCAGTCTTCAACAGAGGGACAGGTTGCTGCTACAGAGTCGTGTAATGTGGACCAGAGCAAAGTAGTGTGTGTGTGTGTGTGTGTGTGTGTGCGTGTGTATACGTTTGTGCATGTGCATGCGAACATGTGTGTTTGTGTGTATTCTTGTGTGCATACATGCGTGTGTGTGTGTGTGTGTGTGTTTGTGTTTGTGTGTGTATGTGCATGCGTGTATGTTTGTGTGTCTGTATGTGTGTGTGTATAGTGTGTGTGTGTGTGTGTGTGTGTGTGTGTGTGCGCGTGCGTGATCAGAGATCAGAAAGACTCAGCAAAACTCAGCAAGAAAAAAAAAGACGAGTCATAAACTCTGTCCTCTGTCCCAACGTTTCTGTCAGATTCACTGGATGACAATAACAGCTTTTTTTTTTTTTGGTTTTTATTTGATCCTTTTTTACTTGATCCTTATTCTTTTTTTATTAAACTAGCAGAGACAGGATGACACAATGAGGCCAAGGGAAGGAGAGAGTTGTATGGATCTGACTTGGTCACTGCCAGTGCACAAATCAGGACTCCGTGCCGTCACTGTCCCCCCTCTGAAACACTCCCCAAAAGCAATAAAAATCAAAGGAAAAATGAACAAATTAACATACAATGAATACATTTAAAATAAAAATAAACAAATTACAAATATAATAAATACATTTAAAATAAAAATGAACAAATTACAAATTAACACAAAAAAAGGCTTCAAGAAACTGCTGCTCTAAACATGCAGTGGTGTGTGTGAGACACCTTAATTGGCCCAGATCAGCACAAGTCAGGAGAGTTCTACCATGAACCAGGCCTTTCTGTACATGTTTCTGAACAGTACTGGAGGATAGACAGATGAGAAGTAAAAAAAAAAACAGAACAGTCCTCACATCGTCTCCTTTTCTTCATGAACAGTGCACCAGATGAATATGACATCATCACAGAAGAAACTGACATGTCGAGTCCCATGTAGTGTCTCATCGAACAGAGGTAGTGGATCTACTCCATGGAACAGTGTGTTTCCATGACACTCCAATGTGTTTACATTGTGTAACTCTTAAATGGGCATTATTGATACTGACCAGCACCCACTGAATATTTATGTCTATACAATGTATGTGACATACACAAATGCACCTTAACAATACAGCAGTGTAATGTATTGCACTGTAGTGCAGTTTTTGCAGTGTATGTGGAAATCAGTAGTGATTTTACATGTTTACACTGGAGAGGGGCTGAAGAAGCTTTTTCAGGGTCATGGGATCAGGCTTAAGTGTGTGTGGCATGCTGTTGACACATTCTTTATCAGAGGTCACGGTTTATGCAGCGCCAAGTCTTCATTAATTCAGTAGCTCAAATCCCTCCCTTCCCCCAGGGAGTGGCGGAGGGCGAACATGGACTATGCAAGCAGACACAAATGACATGCAAACCAGATCTACCAGTTCTCTGTCTTCCCATACTAACAAGATGCCACAGAAGTTTAAGAAAACTGTATTACTTAAAAAAAAAAAGAGAGAGTTATTCCATTCAGCTTCTCTCTGGAAATAGCATTAGATCATTCCTTATTATGAAGATACAGATGCAGAATGGGATCCTGTAATGTTTCTTTAATCACATGCAAAACTATCAGTGGGTATTGTTTTTGTTCGGCTGACAGTAAGAACCAGTTTAATATATGATCAGAGCACTGCCACCAAACCCTTAGAATTATCAAGGGTTCTTCTCATGAATGGAAATTCTGAATATGTGGAGAAATGCATATAAAATCACCACCTTTAATAAATATATTGTCCCTCAACAGTTGGCCGTCAGTTGGCAGTGCCATCCTTAAACTTAGCTAATTGGCAAACTATAATAAAATTAAAGCAAACAAACAAACAAATAACTGAATAAAAAGCAACTGACAACTGCTGTTATGTTCTCGTTAAGGTGAATATGTTTATCAATTGTTATTATAAAGTACTAGCTTAAAAAAAAAACGGAAAAAAAAAAACAGAAGACAACTTGCCTACGTATGAGGAAGATAAGATTTGGAACTGACTCACCTTCCCCAGTTGTAACATGATTTAAAAAAAAGGTTTTTTGCAAGTCCTCTGCTTTGTTAAAAAATGAAGGGTGCAGAGATGTTCTGATTTTGTGTATGTGAGAATTTAGAATTGGTCATGTGGCTTTGTGGGATGTACTGTGTACTGTGATTTTGACCAGGCCAAGAGTCATGAGTCACTCAGCATGCAGCTAACACCAGCACCGTAAGAAAAAGATTTCAGGAGAGGGATTTCAAAATAGTCCATAAATGACTGCTTGCTCCCTGACACAAAGCTTCAAGACAACTCTGCTTGTGCATTCAAAATAATCCATTGTTTTTTAGACGTTTAGTGTGGTTTTGTGTCATGAAGGCAGGAGCACTGTTTGAGTGGCTTGTTGGAGTTTGTTACGAGGGATGAGTTGAGTGGTAAACATATTAATGACACTTCAACAGTGATGAGAGACTAAGGAGTGAGAGGACTCAGCTGACAGGATAGAGCACTGCATAACCACACCACGCTGGGTATGAGGAAAATAAATCTATTCATTAAACCAGTCACTAACTAACATACTGTCTCTGCCACATCTCTGCACATACAGTGATGAGGTTCAACACATTTCTTTTAGATTCTTTAAAAATATGTCCTTATGACCTAAATCACACACACACACACACACACACACACACACACACACACACACACGCAAACATGTTTTGCTGAAGTGCCCATGTGTTAAATATTTGATTGGACAGTAATGCGACCCTGTTTTTATGATGAGTTAGTACTGCTGGAGGGAAAATTTAGGGCTCTAAATTATGCCATCACCCCTGTGAGAGAGAACCTGCTGGATCAGCAGAATCTGTATCAGAAAAGAGTTTTCTGAGCTAATGTCACAGGAAAACAGCTTTTCACGCCCATCAAACAAGCTTACAAAACCTGCTATTTTATACAGAACACTATATAGAACACTAGTGTGTGTGTGTGTGTGTGTGTGTGTGTGTGTTTGCGTGTGTGTGTATAGAGGTGTGTTTGTGGATAAATAAATAACTTTGCTTCATATTCACAGATTTCCTGAAACACTTCAGATTGTCCAATAAAAATAAGATATTTCTATTAGAGCAGTTGTACTTTAAAAGCTGAGCATGCTACTGTGGTACTTATATGACGATTATAATAAGAGCACAGATGTAAGTGTATATGAGGGTGATTTTTATAAAAGTATGTGTTCTTTACTGTCCTGATGAGCAGTGGCTGATGCGGTTCCATACAGGTGTGGTCTCACATTGTTTGGTATATTGGACCATTTTAGTGACAGTTTTCTGAAAAGTTTCACATCTATCTCTCTATAATTCACATATCCTCTCTCTGCTAGCAGTTATTAGAGACAAAAAAACAGCATCTGAGTCTGCCTCGCCACCAAAACACCCTTGTTCAGCACAGTCTCAGTCACAAAACCATCTCACTCAAAAACAAACTCACCCAAAAACAGGCTCATTCAAAAAACAAACTCACCCAAAAACAACATTTAGTACACTCCTTCAGCCAACTTGTTCCCAAACATCTGGAAACAAATTAATCTTTAAAAAAAACTTGGATTATTCATCTATCATCACTATACCACTTTCCCAACATCCTAACCCCAAACCACACAATTCAATTTGCTCTTATTCTGTATCCCTCCGGTTTACTCTAAACCCAAATATCCTTGATCTGAACGCCTGCTCTAAACAACACGCTGTGTTGTCAACAAAGATGAACTCAAGCACATCTTTACCACAAAACAAGTGTTCAAAACACTCTGACCGACTGTGACAAACTTCCCTCACACAATCAGACACCACCCAGAAGTATGACACATTTTAACAGGTGCTTTATCATTTTATCGTTCAAGAATCCATCTCTACATAACTTTGATTATACATACTGTATAAATGAAACCAGGCTCTCTCCCATCATCATCATGGCTTTGGCTACCTGGTTTGAAACATGACATTTCTAAACAAACAAGCTCATGAATAAATAAAATGCATACATAATACACACACACACACACACACACACGCATACAGACACACACACATACAGACACACACACACACAAATGCATAAACAGAGCTTGTGAAATATCAGTTATTATTATCATTATAAACAGACTGTGACTATCTCCATAGAGTGAAGTAAGTATATCCCAGCCTGCTGTTCGCCAGTTAACCATGACAACAGAGAGCAGCTCAGTCTCATATACATGCGGCTGTATGAGGACTGCCGTCAAGACCTTGGCTCTACGCTTTCACATCATTTTTCAAAGACATGTCTGTCACTCGTCCGTGGGCAGTAGTCATTTGGGTCCAGATGGATTGTTTTTTTCAAGCAGAATACAAAGCCCATGCACTGGCCAAAAGCCTCTGGTGTAAACTGAGTGGAAACAGGCCAGTCCTGGCTCAGGGCCATTCACTTCCTGAATGTTCTCTTATAAGAAGAGTGGAGCAGAACTGACATGGTTACTCTGTCTTACTCTGGTTACTCTAACAAAGGTCATAAAGTCACAGGTTTACCCAACACATTTTTTAAGATTTACTTATTACATTCAGTCATTTGTCAGATACTTTTGTCCAAGGTGACTCAGATGAATTACTGTCACTAGCAGGGGACTACTCTCAGATTATGTGCTTAAAAGGCACTGTTGTTTTAATGATTTAAAACCTGGCACATGTGAGCAGTATGAACTGTTTACTCAAATTCTAAAAGGTAAATAGCTGAAGTATGTCTGAATTAAATGTTGCCATTAAAAAATCATTTTGTGAATCACTTTACTTTTCACGTTCAGTACATATTAATACTGGTATGGATTCACAGTCAAATCCACATATGTGAGCATTTTATTAGAGATCTTATTATGTTCCATGACTGTTGAGGATATCAGTGTCAGATAAAGTTCAAAAACACACAATAGTGTCACACCACAGACTCTCCAGTCTGCTCTTCCTGCTACACCTTCTACCTGGCCTACCAAGTGCTGGGAAAACCAAACCAGCAGACAGTCGATTTAAAACGCAAAGACTGCAGTACTTTTATTTAATTTACATTCCTGCGTAAAACACTAATCCACATGGACAGTTGTGAGTGTAAGTGGATTATTGGAAACAAGCTGCAGAGTGAAGTGTGTGTGTGTGTGTGTGTGCGCGCATGCATGCCTGTGCATATGTGCGCGTGCATGCGTGTGTGTGTGTGTGTGCAGCGGACTGGATCTAAGGGAGTGAGTGATACCCGAGAGCATTCCAAACATACTGTACTGTACTCCACAGACACCCCCATGGCCTACACAGCCGCTGTCCAGCCCCTTTAAGTCAGACCCAGACTACAGCTGACAGTATGCAGGCAAAATTCAGGTTTAAATGTGAGTGATTATCTTTTCTGAGTTGACCAGTGTTTCTTACTCCCTTGCTCTGTACAGCTCCGTCCATTTCTGCAGGACCCCGTGTCCAGAAACGCCTCACCCATGCACACATCAGTCAGACCAGCAGTGGTGGAGGAAGTACTCAAACACTATACTTAAGTAAAAGTACAAATAAACAGACAAAAATGTACTCTAGTAAAAGTAAGAGTACCACATTAACCTTTTTACTTGAGTAAAAGCAAGTAAGTACCTGCTTTTAAATATACTTAAAGTATTAAAAGTAACAGTACTTGATGAATGTATTCCCTAATGCAATGGTCTACAATATCATTAAGTGTGCCTACTGTATGTATATTTTGTTTAATACATCAATAGTATGGGCTGTGCCATTTTAATTAACAATGCTGCAGATGATGCAACTGATAACACTGGCAAACAATCTCTTATCAGTTATTTGAAAGGTTATTGTTTTTACTGTGTTTACCTTCTGTGACACAGTTCACACTTGGACTTACGATTCTGTGAATCAGAATGTCAGGGGTGACCTGCAGAGTTAAATGCCATTAAGCAAAATGAGAAAGAGGACTGATTATACCTTTGAAAGTTTTTATTTAACTGTAAATAAAACCAAACACAATATAACACAATGCAAAACCATTGTGTTATATTGACTGCAGTAAACACATTCAAGTCAAAGTTGTCTGCCTGAAAAAAGGGGCATTAAACACACCTAACAAAGGAATAGGCACTGATCCTAACAAAGGATTTCAACATATTATCTATTACAAAATTTACACTTTTGCCAGACTGTTCTTACAGGAGATGGAAATTTGATTTGGCTCAATATAAGCATGCCAAGTAGGGTTGACAGTCTGACTTTTAAATTCCATTTCAGTGTAATTAAGACAGAGGTATCTTTAAAGTAATTACTACGATGTTAATCCTGTCATTCTATAATACCAACTAATTTTAAACCTTAACTCAGAAGGAGCACAGGGCTAAAGAGCCCCTAGCCACACAAGCAACATAACCACCGCTGTTCCTGAGATCTAGCATCCAAGCAAACACCCAGGACCAAGACTACATTGCGTTAGTAACATGCATGTGTTACTTGCCAGTTAACGCTAGATTATAATAATTTAATCGTGTTTACTTGTTGCTAGAGGTGCACTTGAACAAGAGGTTAGCTAAGGTTACATAAGACTTCACTAACCTAAATTAATTTAACATGCAAAAGTCAGGTAGCGTTAAGCAACTTAATTTACCTCAATATGTTTCTTTAAATTTGATGGCGAATTTTTGAAAGCTAGTATCTCGTGTTTTCGAGGGAGACAAAGATGGCACAGGAATCTCCATGAGTCATTTTTAGAACCGGTTATCTCAAACAACCCTTTTAAATAAGGCCATGGGTGGCGCATGTCTAATGGCTGAATCTCCGCGGTGGCCTCTCTCGAATCCATTTTGGGTGTTTTATCACCGGTTAGTGCTGCTGCTGATGCTGCTGCTGCGGGCGCGCCCCGCTCTTGTTGAAGGTGGGTCTAACATTACCTGCCCGCTTTGATTGGTTCAGTGGACCAATTCCCCTCTTGCCATTGATTGCTTTAAAACTAACAAACAAACAAAAAAAACACAATGTGACTGTAATGTGTAACGCAACACATTGTAGAAATGTAGTGGAGTAGAAAGTGTAGATATTTGCTGTAAGTGGAGTAAAAGTCAAAAGTACCCACAACTAAATCTACTTAAGTAAAGTATAGATACATGAAAAATGTACTTAAGTACTACATTCCACCACTGCAGACCAGTAATCATCAAACACAACTGAACAGGCTGACAGACGCACAATTTGGCAAATTAACAGGTAAATTAATGCATTTCAGAATTATTTCCTTTACCAAAGCCATGTGAGAGAGATCAGCTGGAATGTCTGAATCTATTATAGAAGAAATTTTTTTATAATGGGAGCACTCCTTCCTGTACGTGGTAGAGATGTGAGATTTCAGACCTGAATAAACTGTGTATATGGTGAATTCACAATTTTACAGTTGTGCTAACCAACTTCAACCCCACTGTTGAAGTTTTCTATTTAACAGAGATATAATCAGAGCTTTGACTAAGAGAAATATTGTACAATTAAAAAATAGTCTGGGGACATCTCTTGCCTTCTATGCGATAAAAAAGATTAGTAACGATAGTGAGAATGTGTACACCATGTATGTATGCGTTTAATTCCTACACTTTAGCGCAGTACAGCTGAGAGAATTTCTATACCAAATATGCATATATCAAGGACAATTTATTTGTTTAATAAATGTATAATTTATTTCTATACCAAATGTGCATATATCAAGGACAATTTATTTGTTTAATAAATGTATAATTTATTTCTATACCAAATGTTCATATATCAAGGACAAACATCGGTCTCTTGATTGCTTCCAACTGGAAGCAGACTGATTAATTAAAAATAAAAAAATGTGAGTTACAAGCAGGAAAATTACAATCACTTTATCCAAATCATCTTAATCTGGGCAGTTTGTGATCTCCACTCATAAGACAACCTAACTTCACTTATACCACTGTAAAACTGAACACAATACAAGCTTTATACCCACAACAAGAAAAGTTAAATTAATAACTAACTACATTTCCCAAGGTCCCCTGTGCCAGAAGACAGCTGGTAGACCACAGAGATGGACAACAATTTCAAATAACTATGTACTGTGCAAGTTTGAATGAAAAGGCACAGGCCAATAATCAGAAGAGACTTTATTTAGTCTTTGGGGCATTTATTGACACAGGAGAGATAAAATTGTAGATCAAACTGTCTGAAAACAGATGAATCACCGAAATTGATGGAACAATTGATCAGCTTTTTGTGTAAAACTCCCAGTGTTTGATTGAGAAAAATGCATTTAACAGTGGCATGACATCAGCCTTACCTAATTCTGGGGATGTGTAACAGTTACCCATCACTCCAGTTCAGCAGTAATTTTGTATAGCTGTCCCTGTGAACACATATCAAGCTATGTTTGCTCATTTTGCTGGCCTGACCACACAGCTCCCAGCACACGTGAGGGAAAAACTATAGAGCAAATGTCATGGAGAACTATTTAAATATAAGAACACTTTGGTAAGGATTAAGACTGTGCATTAATTATTTTTCCTTATTTGATTTTTAGGGCTGATGCACCGGAGGTATGTGTGCAGAACCACAAATGCATGTAAACAGCACAATACAAAGGTTACAATCAGCACGGTCTCACAGTGCATGTGAGTAAACATATATTCATAAGGTCTACACACTTTACTTTGCACCCATTCAGCAGAAGTCATGATGTTAGAAGTCTTTTTTTTAGGAAGCAGATGCATGTCCACAGTGGGTGAAAAGCAAACAAGTGACAGTGGAGCGGGGAACATTTTATGAACACTCTCCACTAAAACATATGTTCAGTTTACTAGAGATCAGCAAAGTTAAAAAACAAACACCCAGACCTCTCTACAAATCTTTTTTTCCTCCACAGAAAGTTTGTAGTACATAGCAATGGCATGTACGCTAGCAATAGTCTTGTCTTTTCATGACAAGGCTGTGGGCTACGGCCAAAAATATCCAACTGACACGTCAATGTCGCACCAGGGTACAATCCACTTTGAGCTAAATCATTCACAGCATGAAGATTTTTTTAAATGACCTTCAATTTGCACACTAATCTAAGTAAAACTTGATTTATACAAAAGACCTTTCACTGCTCAACACTCAAGCACCTGTTTACAGCTATTGATTATAATGGAAATGTTGACACTGAAGCGTCTATACACTGTAATCATGGAAGAGTCGGTCTTGGGCCTTCGTGTGGTCTCTACGTTGGCTTGACCTTGAAACACGGCGAATATACTGGATACCAAGAGGAATGCTGTCTCAAAAGAACAGGACAATAATCCAACTTTGCATGCAAGCTCAAAATATCGCCTGTCAGCAGTAGCCTTTCCACTCCAACATTATGACAATACAGGTGCACTGCCCCCCCACCCCACCCCCCTCCACCAGCTCTCTGTAAACCACCCATTCTGAATCTGTGCAGACACATGTTCAGTGAATTAGCCATTAGTCTGTTTGGACCAGGGACCAGGGCCAGGAGCACCCCTGCTGGCCTCATCAATTCAGAAGAGCCCTTAAAAAACAATCTGCACTTACTCCAAGGACATGCCTGATTTTCACCTCCAGTCTTTACATCACAAATTCAAATGCCCTCTCATTCCAGCACCTGTACTTTGTTTTAACAGTGGTTTTGTTATGTACAATGTTAGATGGGCTTTTGTTGGTCCTCTTGTATGAGGACATGCATTTCTGCCTGTCTCTGAATACCAGAGTAGGACAACGAGACTCCCTGAGGGGAGCAGGGCTACAATAGCATATGCACTCTGACAACCAACCAAAGGGTCATGTCTGTGTGAAGAGATTCATAATAACAGTAAGCAAAAACTGTTAAATATTGACCTCAGAGTCCATTTCAGGACGTAGCACAAGGCCCTGTCAAATCAACTTCCACAGTCAAATCTGAGCTGAAATTGTACCTCTGGGTACATTTAACCTGCTGGGAGTTAATTCAGTTTTTGTGTTTCACGTTGGGATCTTTGTTGAAGTCAGAAAAAAAAGACATGTTGCCTCTTTATGTGGGTGAAATGGAACAACATCCCGCCAGTTGATTTAAAATCGCAAAGGTCTAGCGTATAGACACTGCCCATTATACAGTTTATACTAGCCGAAGATCAACTGCAAGAACATGACAGCGATACCTAGCCTTTTCATTGTTTTCAGCACTTGCCTTTTCATAATTTTCAGCAGTCTCTTGACTCAGTAATATGTGACAGAAGTAATGGATGGGATGACCCTGGGCATGGGCTTTAGCACATAAACAATGCAGGGAGGAAGTGATAGTAAACGGGCTGTTACACACACACATGAAGGATCACCTGCCACCATTGTCATTAACATGCTAAGTATCTACAGCTGAACTTTCTGTGGCCCTTTTACATTATACAGCATCTTACATGACATCAAAAGTGATTTTTGAATCATTAATGCACAAGAACCAAATATGTGTTCTGTCCTGAGGTTTAGCCACGCTACATTCATTTACAAAGGCAGCAAATGGGACATGTTATCGCTCTCCCCAGTACACTGTGAGTTTACATTTAAGCCTAGTATGAGATAAAACACCTCAGTTATGGTCATAAGACACTTAGTATACAGATGTTATACTAATACAAAATCTATTGATACCTATGACAGTTTGATCAGTGGAAAACAGGGCATCTTTAAATTGTGACTTAACACAGAGAACTGTGCATTTACAGGTATTGTCCCCCAAAAATCTTAATGTGCCATTCTTACCAGAAGAAGCTGATACGGAAAAATCACATTTCCTTTAGTATGAAAAAAGAGGTGGAAGAAGAAGAAACAAAGGAAGAAGAGGAAAAGAAAGAAAGAAAGAAAGAAAGAAAGAAAGAAAGAAAGGAGAAGAAGAAGAAGAAGAAGAAGGAGGAGGAGGAGGAGAAGGGGAAATCATATCAATCCCAAACTGAATGAAAAAAGTTTTTCATTTGTTTTATCAAGCTATTGTTTGACAAGGAAATTGTTCAGGGTTTTAAAATATGCACTTGAGTGACCAAGGCGACGCAGCAGTATTTGTAGATATTTAGGGTTAACACACTCCGCGCCAATCTGAGTGTGTCTTATTACTTAGACCTATTCCGTTCTCCCTGTTCATATACCATGTGGCGCAGCCGCGACACTCGCTAGACTTGCAGGTTGCCCGAGGCAAATACCTTTTACATTTTTAATGTACATTTACAATACGCTACGCAATTATCTTCCATAGCAGAAGGAAGATATTTTCCTGTCTCCCATATTTTAGGAGATAATCTCTCTGACCCCAAAGTAGACATGTGCTCTACTGACAAACAGCAATATTTCAACAGCACAGTACGAGCACGTGCCACTGTCAATACCGCTGGAAGCGCTGTGGTGAATATCACGATCAAGGGAGAGCCAAGTTTGTTCATTTAAGAAGACGGTATAAAACAGGTCGCTGTGAAAATATTCCCCGCTACATGAAATCCCCTTTTAAATTGCCAAGAAGGAGCTATGATACGTTAGCCTGTTTCAGTCGTACAGCCAGGTACCGTTTCAGTGTTATATAGAGACAAAGGATTCCTAAAAATTTGTTTTCTTACGAAGTATCATTCTTAGATCGATATTTACGTGAAAATTCAGCAGGCCCAGTGAATCCGCGAGTAAGAGTCTGAGGCGTATTTCCCGTTCACTGCGCAAAATAATTCCGTCTTACTGAGTTGGCGACTCACATTCTTTGATTATAAAAGAAGAGAACGAGAAGTAAGCTGGGTAACCGTTGTCATGAATATCATGTAAATCTTCTACATATTTAAGTACGAAAAGCACGAAGACAGCCGACAGCACTTCATGAGCGTGTTTCGTGTTTGTGAGTAGAATACAGTAACTTGATTTTGTTCCGACTGAATCTTTAGGTGTGCTAGATGTCATTTAAACGGACAACAGAGACGAGTGGAGTTGAAACTCAAATATATTTATACGTCACATGTGCTCGTTTGATCAGGCACCTGACACCATACTAAAAGTGAATATTTGCTAAAAGTAGCGGTGCGTTACTGAAAATTGGGGAAAATAAAACAAATTCAAAAAAGGACAAAAAGTCGAGGATTAAGAGAAAAAGGAAAGAAATTACTCACCAATGAAAATGTCAGAGCGAGTAAAAATGTTGAAAGAGTAAAAAGACAACAACTGCAGACGGACCCAGACGTGAGAGCGGTGCAGCGAGTGAAAATGATCTGTCGCTCCGCAGAAAACCACTATCGGTGTGGACCAAACCATTCTGATCAGCATAGGGGTTAAAGCAATCACTACTGCGTTAAGTGCGATGCACCGTCCGTATTTCATCACTAATATGGCTTGAGGGTTGTTTCAGTTGAACGCAACGAAAAAACATGCATGTTTAATTGACAAGTTGACTCCAAGGCTAAAAAAAATCCAAATCACTGTTTCAGGCAGCAACCAGTTCTTGTATCTAAAACTTAAAAACGGAGTTAACTGAGCAGATTCTGTATAAGAAAAAAAAAAAAATCATGACAGAGGCGTCAGTTTGGAAAATCCAGCTTCCCTTGGTGACGAACTTAGTACTGACTCGTGGAAAGGCACCAGTTCAGAGCGTAAAAACACGACTGGACTGGTCCTTCAGCTCAGGACTGGTCATTCACATTTTTCTGAGAGGAGATTTTCTCTGTTTTTCGGTTAAAAACCACTGTTACCAATGTATTGCAACATTGGTAACTTTTTGTCACAGCTATTTATTCAGTAAATATAAACACTGCTTTAAAGAAACTCATTGACGTGAGTGTTCGTACGGTAGATGTCAGTTTAGTTTAGGTGTAGTAATTTGACTAAAATTATAATAACGTAGATAATCGGTCACTGGACTCATACTGAGCATCACTGTCCATATTAAAGCCATTGTGTTCTGGTCTGCACTAATGTTCACTCAGAGACTGTTTATAGCCTATTCTGTAGTAGGAAGTTCCCACTGGGTAGAGTTAGATTCAGGCATACCCTCCCATGAAAGGCTTAAAATAACAGTGAGTTTACAGTGAAAGGTATTAGTTTTTTGCTATAGTTTACTGGTGGACTGCAACTTTTGTCTTTGTAATCAAGTGGTCATGGTGAGTTCTGGACAGTCAAAGGATCTTTTCTTCCTCTCAGGCTCTCTCCTCAGCCGTCCTCTGCTAGCACCATACAGCTGCTGAGAATTCAAACATTGAATGTGGACAGGAAACTCAATTTGGAGATTTAAGACAACAATTTAATGTATTCATGCCTGCACTTAAACATTGTCACACACATACACAAGCACACACACAAGCACAAACACACATACACACACACACACACACACACACACACACACACACACACACACACTGCTAGCCTCTCTTTGACACGCCTTATAATTACAGCAAAGACATAGATGGCCAAGACCACTCAGGTCTGGGCAAAAGGCTGTATACATCATCTGCAACACTCAGGGCTTGGATTAATATTTTTTCCTCCGTTTTTACTGGAATTTGACAGGGCAGATGCAGACATTTTCCATTACTGGTGGCAGCTAAATAATATGATCCAAGAAGCTACAGACTAAAATCAAATCAAAGAAATTGAAGATTTTTCATAAAGTGACTCTCACAGAAAAAAAACATCAGTTAAGTAGAGCCAGATGAGCAAGTTCATTTACTGAAAAAGAAAAAGGTTGTTTTAAGAAGGAAAACCTGGAGGAGAGGAAGAGATAGACAAAAAAGAGGGAGGGAGGGAGGGAGAGAGAGACAGAGACTTTTGAACATTTGTTCATTAAAACAGTCCCAAATATCGACAGGTTACATTACATGTCACATTACAGAATATTCAAAAAGAAATATATTTACACCTTTCACCAGAGTTCACCTATCAACACTCACAACAGTACTAAAAAAGTCTTAAAATGCACAGAGACCAAAAGGCTCTCTAAATCTCTGAATAATTCTCTTGCCCTTAGGCATCTACATCAGGACCAATGTCAGCCCCACTCTTCTGAACCTGTGACCTGATTCTGGAAGCCTTAAACAGGAGAACCAATGCCTGTGTGTCACAGGAGACCAGAGGTCCTGCTGTCCTGGTCATATAAACTGGGCAACTTTGCACCACATGACCTGGTTTTGCAGGCCAACGCTCCAAGCCGTTTAAGTTTGGACCTTCATACAAACCCACTCCCACCGACTCAGAGTGATCAACTGATCTGAGCACAGCCTTTTGGATCTTCATACCAACCCACTCCCACTGACACAGAGCGATCAACTGATCTGAGCAGAGCCTTTTGCTCCTAAAACCTGTCAACAATATGTAGACAAAGGAGGATAAAAGAGAGAGAGAGAGATAAAAGACAGAGAGAATGAGAGAGTGGGAGAGAGAGAGTAGCTGAGAGAGAGAGAGACAGAGAGAGAGAGAGAGAGAGAGCCTAAGCTTCTGTAACAAACATAAGTATTCACACATCTGTTTCTGTGGAAAGTATGCCAACTTCACAGCTTTTCATCAGTTCCCCTAGAGAGCCCACTCCCTCTCTGGCAGTCTCAGGCTTTGTTCAGTCCTGTTAGCTTTAGATAACCCTGAAAAGGAGCTCCTATTAAAGCTGACGAGAGGAGACAAAAATCTGAGTTCTTTCTCTGGGATTGTTCCATACTGGAAAAAAAAATGTTTTCAGGAAGCGAAGCTACTATAAAAACCACGTGACATCAAATAATTTAAGGGAAAAAGCACATTTCTTATTGTACCAAAGGACCTTAATCACAGAGTTGTATAAACTACAGTCTACTCAGAAATTAATGTATGTGTGTGTATATGTCTATGTATGTGTTTTTGTGTGTGTGTGACCCATGGCTGCCTCTTTGTTATTTAATCCATTACCTGGGCTGTGGATGAGTATAGTCTGTGTGTACCATGAGCTATAACCTGCATAAAGGAGTAACTGAAAGTCAGTGAGAAACAGGATGGCATGAAAAACAGCACTGTCATCTGTACATCTGTACATCATTGTAAAAAAAAAAAAAGTACTCATGACATATTGATGATTTCAAATCATTCAGCGAGGCAAAACCTTTGACATGCCCAAGACATAGCATTTACGATTACGGCCTGTTTTGTTTTGTTTGTTTCTGTTTGTTTGCTTGCTTTCTGTGTAAATCTCATTGTCAACAAGAACAGAATAACAGAATCATTATCTGGGTTATTCTTTTCCCTGTATGATGGTTTCTGAAATTGCAAATTGTATTTGCTAAAGGTGTGCGAGTCCTAATCCATGTATTACAGTGTTAGCCTTGACACCCTGCCCTATACAGTGTTCCTGGGTTCACCTTGCTGTAAATTACTCTGCATGAACAAATTAGTCACTTATCTTTGCTCTGAAAATGAACCAAGAGAACCACCTGAATTTTTAACCAAAGCTAAAATAATACTCTACCCCATGCTGTTTAAATAATAGAGGGATTTTAGCATGTCTGTATTGGTACACTGGTCTGAGAATACGGGATTTTAAAGGACTGTAATCTGTGTTATGACTGACTGGGCTTTTGAAACGCTGAAAGGGTTATGCCTACAGGCACCTCTGAGGTGAATAATCACAAACATTCACAAAATCTTCATCATAATCACATCACCAGTCTAACTGTCTTACATTCCCTCAGGCTAGACAGCATGAGTCATTCACAGATAACATCAACACCATGCCAACTTGCAAACCATCCAGAAAAGACAAGATAGACACTTCCAACATTGACCTGACCAACAAATGCAAAACAATGGACACTTAGTCTTTTCACCAGGCATATGAATACAAAGACATGCAACACAGCTGAACAGTGATACACTGTAACATAACTGTCACATTGTGACAACTCATACTGTGGTAGAAAGAGCAAACTGAACAGTATAGTCTGTAAATGCACATAAAAAGAGGAGAAAGACAGAAGAGAGAGAGAGAAGGAGAGAAGAGAGAGGGAGAAAGAATGAAAGAGACAGAGAGAGGAAGAGAGAGAAAGGAGAGAGGGAGAGAGTGCTTTAATGTAGAGCTATAAAGAATAGTAAGTATTCTGCAGTAGTTTGTCTTTTGTTTGCTCTAGTGTTGAATGTCCAACCTTTCCAAGCAGTGCCTTTCCCATCCTGTTCTCTATAGATATCACAGTCTCTGTGTTGTCTCACTCTTGTCTTAATCTAGCCCACTGTTTTCTGCCATAGTGAATATGATGATGGTGCTATGGCTGGCTGTGGTTTATCAGGATGACTCTGGTTCAAGAAAGGCACACACAGACAGAGCAGTCTCCATCTCCTCCATGATCGATGCTCTTATGTAATGTGCTGAGTTGTTCAGACTCTATTCATAGTCTCTTCAGTACTTATTTCATGTGAGGGGCATTGGACAAAGCTGGGAAGGGAAAAAAAAGACGGTTGACAAGTAATGTAGAACACCAGCTAATAAATGAATAATGCATTGAACAGAGGTAAATAAATCATAAATTATATTCTAACACAACGCCAAACATAGTGTGTGACAGTTCACCTGTAGTGTACTGACTGTAAAAGCTTACGACAGATGTTTGGCTGGGCTTGTCTCCTTTACCATGTGGGTTTAAACACACGCAAAGAATACCAGATGGAGAAAGCATCATCAAATATATGAAAATTTTTTTTTAAAAATGGCCAGGAGGTGAGGATGTTCAGCACAGACAGAGCGGTGGATGAAGGTGGTAAATGGGAGCAGGGACATTTAGAAGGGGGTGAGGTCCAGGTTAGTGAGTGAGGTACTGATGTATTACTCACAGCGAGGGTTGGACCATGCTCTTTCCCAGTGACACACACGGCAGTGTAACATTAGGTGGGTAATGAACCTCTCACCCTTTCCGCTGAGGAAAGGCGGAGCCAGATGTTTGTTAGGACACAAGATTCTGTGAGATGTTACAGTATATATGTTTCAATCACTTCATTCATTTCATCTTAAAAAAAACAAACAAACAAATAAAGACAATGATGTTTATGCACAGTGTACTATATCTGATGTTAATTTGGCCAGATTTGAAAATATCTCCAAATACATTAAATAACCAGATCAAAATTAAATTTGGATCTCCCTGTCACTACAAGACACTTTTAACTTTTCTTACAGCTCTGCACTGAGCCCCCCCCCCCCCTCTCTCGCTCTCTCTCTCTCTCTCTCTCTCTCTCTCTCTCTCTCTCTCTCTCTCTCTCATATTACATCAAATATAGAGGAAAAAGATATTAAAGTATGAATAGTATAACTCTGAGTAAAGTTACACAGACACCCCCTCCCAGTTTTGTTTATGCAAAGCAGATTTGTTATTCCGTGGCTCAATGCATATTATTCATTAATGATGAATGATTTTCATTATTCATTTTCATGTGCATTGCCTCCTCTCAGCTGTACACACTGGAGTAAACTCTGTTGGTTTAAATCTAGCATGCAATTTTTTAGTGCCAGAGATGGTAACACCAATAATAAAAAAAAGTTTTTGAGTATAAAGTAATGTTGACCATCCTTTTGTTCTCATCCAAACTGTGCATCTTGTTACGGGGTTCTGACTGTGAGCTGGGGCGTGTGTCTTTTTATGGAGCTCTGACTGTGAGCTGGGGCGTGTGTCTTTTTACGGAGCTGTGACTGTGAGCTGGGGTGTGTGTCTTGTTACAGGGCTGTGACTGTGAGCTGGGGTGTGTGTCTTGTTACAGGGCCGTGACTGTGAGCTGGGGTGTGTGTCTTGTCACAGGGCCGTGACTGTGAGCTGGGGTGTGTGTCTTGTCACAGGGCTGTGACTGTGAGCTGGGGTGTGTGTCTTGTTACAGGGCCGTGACTGTGAGCTGGGGTGTGTGTCTTGTCACAGGGCTGTGACTGTGAGCTGGGGTGTGTGTCTTGTCCTGGGAGTCAGTGGTCTGACTGAGAACAACATCAGAGACAAGAAAAGAGAATGCACCAGCACTTCTTTTTCTCACTTTAGGCCCCATTAGCCTTTACTGGCTGTGTGTGTGTGTAGCAGTCCTGATTAGAGATTTCTGTCTCTCACTTCAGGAGCAGTAAATCAGACTACACAACATCAGTTAGCATTTTCATTTCCCCTGAGAGGGGAAACAATGACAACCTAAAACCCCAGCCTGCCTCTGAGAGCCAGGCCACGTTCCTCCACACAGACACTGACCAAATATTTTTCAGAGGCAGCTGTCAGTGCTGTAAAATAACCCAAAACAACTTAGAAAATTGAAAAGTAAGTGACTGTCATTAAAACAGAGTTTCTCTTCAATCCATCTTCTCTGCAGTCGTGCCAAAACATTTCATTTTCAAGCAGTTGTGTTAGTGGTGTTATAGGAACCTGAACATCGTCCTCAGGCAATGCTTCCCTGCTGTCCAGCGGGAGTGCTCTCTTAACACAATGCAGTCTTATTGACATTATAACAATACATGTATATTCATAACAAAACTGTTAAAACTGTACAAATTTTCATTGAAAAATTCATATCTATACAATGGTCAAATCGTCATCTCACATACACCATTACGTTAAATGCTTAGACATTATTCCCAAACCCTAAGTATTTACTCTGATAACTGATGAGATCTCAAGGAAACACAAGGAAAACAAATACAGACACAAGGCCCTTCATGTTCTACATAAAACATGATTAACTGTTATTTCTGCTCACCTTCCCACTCTGCTGTCACAAACCATTGAGTTCTTAATGGCTTTAAAGGTGGTAAAGGGCGTAAAAGAGGTTGGGAGGAAAAGAACATGAGGTAAAAAAGCACTTTCCATCTTCCTGGAAAAAGGTCACATCTTAATGGACTTTATGAGGGGGCAAATTATGATGTCAACGCCCAAACACCTTTGTCCTCATCGCCCGCCCTCTCCTCGTCATCGTCCTCGGGATCAGCTCTGTCATTCCAGCAGAATGTGCAGATCAGGGTGTGTCTGCAGTGAAGTTGAGTTTCACAATATCTCTCAGTGGTGAACATGTCCTTTTTTGAAAAAATCAATTGTCATTGGATTTTTGAGATGTCCTGGACAACTGTAGATTGGTCGTTTACAACGGTATTTTTTAGTTTTCAGCATTTTTGGAAAATTGATTATTGCACAAACTTTGTTAATGAGTAGGACGCATCTTTTTCATAATATTCAGTAGCCTATGTTTTGTTAGTTGTCAACCTTGTCTCCGCCACCATCTTGTCTGGCCAATCAGAGCTCTGCTTTGTCTACTCATTATCCACCAACTCAGTCAAATCATTGTCTGATAATCATACCCACCTGTCTCTCGTTCATTCACTCATTTAATCCACCATATGTATACACTCCTCTCTCTCGTTCATTCACTCATTTAATCCACTGTGTATGCATGCTCAGAGGTTTTCCCTCTGTGCATTGGGAAGTCTCTCACTATCTAGAGTCTACTAAGCCATGTTAATCCTGTCTGTGTTTCATGGTTCCTTGTCCCTGTTTAGTAATCCTTGTTTTCTGTTCTGATTCTCGCCTGGTTCCTGGGTCCCTGGGCCCTGGTTCCGACCCCAGCCACACATGAAAATAATAAGTAATTGAATAAATAATAAGTAACTGGTTTACCATTGACCCTGATGCCTGATTGTTAGAGATCATTAATGTTTATAACAGCCCGACACTGCAGTCCAACAATCCCCTCAACTTCCTCCACCCTGAGTTACTCTACAAACCCACAGCATAGCACAAACACAAACCAAACACAACACTGTCCTGCATCAGACCCCATCCCCATCACTCCAGATGCTTCCCCTGTTCCATCAAAGCTGAGACAGATCAAACAGCCAGTGACTGTCTTTAGTGTCAGACACATACTCTGGTCTGTGGCCTATGGATAACAGTTGCCATACATGGAAAATGATGAGAGAGAAAGTGGATGAGACATTAGCTGTGACATAGAACACGAATATATTTTCTAACTGTATAAATGTTTAACTGCTCAGAGGGCAGAAAACCATTCAACACTCTATTTGGGGATGAAATTGTATTTGCCTTGTACAGTAATGTTATCTTTACAAGTGCTACACTTCTCCTACAACTCCATGCTTCATTTCACATTAAATATTCAGCAGATGAATTATTTTAAAATAAGGAGTAGGAATTATTCAGGGCCCGTGCTCCCCTGCCCCAGGCGTCCAGAACGCTCGTCTGAATTTTATCTCCAATGTGAGACACATGGACACAGATATTGTCAGAGAAGCTTGCAGTCAAACACGTACGTCAATGTGCTTTCGATTTTCCAGAGAAGTACTTTCCTCCCTTAAAAGCTCTAAAATGAGAAGTTGTAGATGAACAGAACTGTTTGGAGTGAGGGGGAAAAACTACGTCTAAGCCTCCCGAAAAAATGTCACATATCAGACATCACCCCCTGTAAAAAATGTAACTAAAGACAACAGAACAAAAATTGTTTTGAGCGACATATTGGTAAATTACACTGTGTTCTGACACTGAGGTGTGAGTGTGAATTTAAGTGTTGTTACTGCCTGAATCGGATTGTAATGAAAGAGTCAGAAGACCCAAGTGCAGAGCTCTGGTACTTTAATAAAGCAGTCCAACAAATCCAAATCAGAACCCTCACGAATAAGTTAAAAAAAAAAAAAAAAAAAAACACAAGCTAGGGTCAAAACAGCATGGAGAGCAAACTGGAATCCGTACAAACAATCCAAATCTTAAGACAAAGAGCAGGGTCAAAAAAGACAGGCACACAGGTCAAAAAACAGGAACAGAGTAACAAGTAGAAACACCAGTGAAACCATTCAGTAGATCAAGCTCAATACCTCATAAAGAGGTGCCTGAAACTGCAGTCCTGCAGTGAATTTGCTGCAGGTTGTGGTTAATGCTCAGGTGAATGAGAGCATGGGCGTGGCTGAACAGAGAGCGGGCTGGAGATGGGTCTGACACAGACAGTGCTGCACAAATGCATAAGCACTGGATCACATGGCGTGGTGTCAGAGCCCGTTCTCCTGACTCATGGAACTGGATGTGCAGCAAAAAAAAATAGAAAAATATTTCCTTGAAAGTAGAATCATGAAGCACTCTATGTGTGTAAACTGTACCATTCTCCTGCGGGTGTTCCTTTTGCAGGAACCACTGCTGAGAGGGAACCAGTTCTGAATTTAACTAAAGAACAGTCTGAGTCAAGTCTCAAGACATGTTATAGGCAATTTCTCAAGTTATATGAAATTTAAATGTAGCCCTTGCATGAGTCATCAATTCAAGTCATCAGCTGAAGTCATAAACCTGAGTCATCTGCTGAAGTTATCGACTGGAAAGGTCATCTGAGGACATAACTGAAGTCATCGTCATAGATGCAAACCAACATGCAAACACCTTAGTGAAATTTCAGTGAAAATTAGGTGCATTTCAGTGAAAACTGGTTTAAATGACTTGAGCTGGCTCTACAGCCACCCTGGCAATCTTTATTTTTAGCAGAAAAAGGTGAACCTGAATATTTAGAATATACTAGAATATTTAGAAATGACTTTCAGAGATAATCAGATTTCAGTGTATTGGATGTCAGAACAAAGGGCAAAAATGAAAGGCCTTGCTCTGAAAAAGTCCTCTGGCCCTGATAACATCAGCAATGAAATGACAAATTCTGAGAATTGCACCTGAAATGATTAACTTTAAGAGGCCAAGTGTTTCACTGAGATGGGATCTCAGTTTTAAAAACAGATAAATTAAACTCTAAAAATTATTATTATTATTCGTGGCCTGGCGCTCTCTTGGTTTAAATCTTATCTCTCTGAGAGAAAGCAGTGTGTCCACTATAATAATGTGACCTCTGAATACCACAAGCTTAACTATGGTGTTCCTCAGGGATCAGTCCTTGGCCCTCTTCTATTCTCTATTTACATGCTCCCTTTGGGTGACATTATTCGTAGTTACAACATTAACTTCCATTGTTATGCTGATGATACTCAGATTTTCTTACCTATCCAGCATAATGACTGCTCTGAATTGGCTAACCTTGAGGCATGTCTTTGTGCTATTAAGGCTTGGATGTCTTCAAATTTCCTGATGCTTAACGCAGGCAAGACTGAAATGCTGGTCATTGGTCCCCCTACGCATAAGCATCTTTTTAGTGATCTAACTCTAAATTTTGACAACTGCATCATCTCTCAAAACTCTTCAGCTAAGAACCTTGGTGTGATTTTTGACTCTAGTCTCTCACTAGTCACTCATATCAAGAACACAACCAAAACTGCCTTTTATCACCTCCGTAACATTGCTAAAATTAGGCCCTTTCTAAGTATGGCTGATGCAGAAACCATTATTCACGCATTCGTCACGTCTCGCCTCGATTACTGCAATGTTCTTTACTCTGGCCTGCCTGCCTCTAGTACCAATAGTCTTCAGCTGGTCCAGAATGCTGCTGCTAGAATTCTGACCCGAACGAAGAAGTTTGATCACATTAGCCCTGTCCTGGCTTCCCTTCATTGGCTCCCAATTCATGCTAGGGCAGATTTTAAGGTCCTCTTATTAACATATAAAATTTTACATGGGCTTGCGCCTTCCTACCTGTCTGGCTTAATTACACCCTATAACCCACCTCGCACCCTGCGCTCTCAAGATTCTGGATTATTAGTCATTCCAAGAGTTAAAAAGAAGTCCGCTGGCAACCGAGCCTTTTCCTACCGCTCTCCCTTCCTTTGGAATGGTTTACCTAAAGAAGTTAGAGAAGCAAACTCTCTCAATACCTTTAAAACAAGACTAAAGACTTATCTACTTTCTCGAACTTATGCATGATATAATTTTGATTTGACTTTGTTATAGACATGTAAAGCCCTTTGAGACTATAAATAGTGATATTGGGCTCTAAATAGATATTATTATTATTATTATTATTATTATTATTATTATAAAAAAAAAGATCAGCACATCTGTGCACACCTCATCTGTGGAAGGTTTTTCTGGCCCTACTTTCAAAATGCTAACATCTTAAACATGATATCTCTACCTCTATCTCTTTCTTCATCCCAGTGAGAAGCACAGAACCTAAAAACTAATATGACAAAAGTGCTGAAAACAATCATACATTCTGGGTGTCATCCAGTCTGATTCTAGCAGTATTAAGTTCTTACAGTGTTGGATTAGCTGTGATGCTGTGGCAGTCTGTTGGCCCTGGTTTCACTCTCCATGACACTGGAGTGAAGCTGCTAATGTACGCAGATATAACATCACTCTGTGTCCCACTTGGGGGAGGAGTTTCAGTCTCGTACCAACAGAGATTGGCACTGTTGGGAAATCTGGACAATCCCAGCATAGTATTCTGGAGGAAAACCAGATGTCATGGGAACAGACACCACTTCACACTGGGAAACAGAGAAAATTCCCATACTTACTCTGGTACAATCACAGTTTTTTACTATTGCTAAAACACAATTCTGAAACTAGGGCCCTCTTCGTCAAAACTCTACACACAAAAAACAAAAACATATACACAAAATCCGAAATATCTTACATCTTTTGCAAAAGCAAACACTTCATTCAAGACTATATAAACTCTTCTAAAAATTGCATTTTTGCATCACAACTTTACACGCAAACACCAAAAAGCTCTTTCCACATGACAGCTGGACACTTATGTGCTAAGTGTAAAACACTATTATCTAGAATCTTTGGCATTTTCATTTGTAGCTTGCTGTAAGTATAGACTATGAACACAAATGCAATAAGGAAACAAACAAATTTATATATTCTCAATACTCATATACTCATAACAGTATCAGACACAATTACTTTAACTCATTAAGGCCAGATGCAAGATTTGTGTGATCCCTTTAAGACTGTGTGCGATGTTTGCATGCTTTTACCTTTAGAGCCAGATGCGATGTGAACACGTTTTAGATGATTTAATCGTTTTCAAGACCAATGAAATACATTGTGATTCACTGAAATACACATGAGGAAGGCGAAATGCTTTGTTTATTTTTAGCCCGTGTTAGCCTCTTAGTCTCTGTTTGGACTGCAAAAATGTGTCTAGAGTGTTTGTTTTTTTTTGAAACTTATGACTTTCACACCACTCCATTTAAAAGAGAAATATTGTCCTTTTCACTCCACTATTTCAATGAATGTTCTCGTTACTCATTACTTTGAACCCTAGCGTTGAAGTCAGCAGATGAATTTTCTTTTCTTAAATGTAATAGGCCATGTTATGTTCGTCATAGGGGAAAAAACAATCACAGTAAACTACTCCAATGCTGTCATTCAAGTCCGTGCTACATTTTTTTAACAGTTGAACTTGGCGGTTTTACTGGTGGCTGCTACTACGGCAGATAAAGATGATAAAGATAAAGGTTACTCATCAGAGCACCCATGACCAAATCTTAAGTCCATATTTGAGATATTTGAAATCAACTGGTTTTCAAGCTAACTGCTTCCCATACACGTTCGCACGCTGTGCGCTGTGCTCGCCTAACATTTTTTCATAGGTGGCTGTGATGTAGTGCTCACCGTTGACTTACAATCATATTCGCTGCAGTAGATATGAGGTGTGACTTGAAAATCGTGATTAATATGTTTGTGAATATGTGACGAATCTGGTGACAGAGGCAGACCACAACGGCTACGGTTA
Source organism: Chanos chanos (assembly GCF_902362185.1). Lineage (NCBI taxonomy): Eukaryota > Metazoa > Chordata > Actinopteri > Gonorynchiformes > Chanidae > Chanos > Chanos chanos. The sequence continues at coordinate 23,084,155 of NC_044501.1, read as the reverse complement.
ACACAGCGTGTGAACATGAACGGAAACCAGTTAGGTTGGAAACCATTTGGGACATAACACCAGGTCCTGTGTGAATCCACTGCTGATGCATACTAATAGTTAGCTAGTGAAAATGCTTAACGTTACTGACAGATGTCCTTTCAAAAATATATGTTTTAATCTTGTCTGATAAACACATTATTAGTAAGGTCACGCGAAGGCAGTGGATTCACGCAGGACCTGGTCCCAATAAGATGGAATAGTGAAGCTATACAGTGTCTTTTATAGAGGAAGCATTCGATTCAACTGTGTTTCTATAGGCTTTGTAGCCTATACCACAAGCTTTTTATTCTACAGGCTCTACAAGCAAGTCAGTGCATTCAGTAGGTTGTTTCAGAGTCATTAGGTTCTGTAAATGCATTGTGGCAACAATACAACAGTCTTCTTCTTCTTCTTTCGGCTGCTCCCGTTAGGGGTCACCACAGCGAATCATCCGTTTCCATCTTGTCCTGTCCTCAGCATCTTTCTCTGTCATGCCAACCACCTGCATGTCCTCTTTCACTACATCCATGAACCTTCTCTTTGGCCTTCCTCTTTTCCTCACGCCTGACAGCTCCATCATCAGCATCTTTTTCCCAAGGTATCCAGCATCTTTCCTCCACATATAACCAAACCACCTGAGTTTTGCCTCTCTTACTTTGTCTCCAAACTGTCTGACATGGGCTGTCCCTCTAATGTACTCATTTCTGATCCTGTCCATTCTCGTCACTCCCAATGCAAATCTTAACATCTTCAGCTCTGCCACCTCCAGCTTCACCTCCTGTCTTTTCGTCAGTGCCACCACCTCCAAACCATTCAACATAGCTGGTCTCATTACCATCCTGTAAACCTTCCCTTTCAGTCTTGCTGGTACCTTTCTGTTGCAAATCATTCCTGACATTCTTCTCCACCTACTCCACCCTGCCTGTACTTTCTTCTTCACCTCACTTCTACATTCCCCATTACTTTGTACCATTGACCCCAAGTATTTAAACTCATCCACCTTCACCACCTCTGCTCCTGGCATTTTCACCATTCCACAGTCCTCCTTCTCATTTACACACATGTATTCCGTCTTGCTCCTACTGACTTTCATTTCTCTACCCTCCAGTGTATACCTCCACCTCTCCAGGCCCTCCTCAGCCTGCTCCTACAGATCACAATGTCATTTGCACTACAGATCACAATGTCATGCGCAAACATCGTAGTCCACAGAAACTCCTGCCTGACCTTGTCCATCAACCTGTCCATCACCATTGCAAACAAGAAAGGAATCAGAGCCGATCCTTGGTGTAATCCCACCCTACATCTTGAACCCATCCGTCACATGTCCTGTACCACTCTTACATACCTCTCTGCCACTCCCGACTTCCTCATGCAAAACCACACCTCCTCTCTTGACAAAGACACAGTGCAACTCCTTCTGGCCTTCTCTATATTTCTCCATCAACATTCCCAAAGCAAACATTTCATCCGTTGTGCTCTTTCCTGGCATGAAACCATACTGCTGTTCGCTAATCATCACCTCTCTTCTTAACCCAGCTTCCACCACTCTTTCCCATATCTTCATGCTGTGGCTGGTCAGCTTTATGCCCCTGTAATTGCTACAGCTCTGCACATTGCCCTTGTTCTTGAAAATCGGTACCAGCACACTCCTTAGGCATCCTCTCTCTGTCCAAGATTGTGTTAAACAATTTAGTTAAGAACTCCACCGCCATCTCTCCCAAACATCTCCAAGCCTCCACAGGTATGTCATCTGGGCCAACTGCCTTTCCACTCTTCATCTTCCTCATAGCTGTCCATACTTCATCTGCTAATCTGCTGCACTTCCTGATTTGCTATCACCCCACTGTCTGACCTTATCTCTCTCTCGTTTTCTTCATTCATCAGCTCCTCAAAGTAGTCCTTCCATCTTCTCAGCAAACTCTCCTCACTTATCAGTACAATTCTATTTCTGTCTTTCATCGCCCTAACCTGCTGTACATCCTTCCCAGCTTGGTCCCTCTGTCTGGCTAATCGGTACTAACCCTTTTCCCCTTCCCTAGTGCCCAGCCTCTCATACAACTCGCAACATGCCTTTTGCCTAGCCTTTGCTACCTTGCGCCGCATTTCCTTATACTCTTGTCTACTTTCTTCATCTCTCAGGCTGTCCCACTTCTTCTTGGCCAACTTCCTCCATATACTTTCCTGTACTTCCTGGTTCCACCACCATGTCTCCTTGCCTTCTTTCCTCCGTTCAGAAGACACACCCAGTACCTTCCTAGCTATCTCCCTTATCGCTCCTGCAGTAGTTTCCCAGCCATCTGGCAACTCTTCCCTGCCACCCAGTGCCTGTTTTAACTCCTCCCTGAGCTCTGCATGACAGTCTTCCTTCTTCAATTTTTGATCTTTGGTTCTGCCTTCATTTTCTTCCTCCTCTTGATCCCCAAAGTCATCCTACAGACCACCATCCGATGCTGCCTTGCTATGTTCTCCCCTGACACCACCTTGCAGTCTCCAATCTCTTTCAGGTTGGACCTCCTGTGCAGGATGTAGTCCACCTGTGTGCACCATCCTCCGCTCTTATACGAAACCCTGTGCTCCTCCCTTTTCTTGAAATATGTGTTAACCACAGCCATTTCCATCCTTTTAGCAAAATCTACCACCATCTGTCATTCTGCATTTCTCTCCTTGACACCATGCCTACCAATCACCTCCTCATCCCCCCTGTTCCCTTTGCCAGCATGCCTATTGAAGTCTGCTCTGATCATCACTCTCTCTTCCTTGGGTACATTCTCCACCACTTAATCCAAGTCACTCCAGAAATCTTATTTCTCCTCCATCTCACACCCAACTTGAGAGGCATAAGTTTAAGTTTCCGTGATTGCACACACACACACTGTGAACAGTGAATTTGTCCTCTGCATTTAACCCATCCAACACACCAGTAGTGAACACACAGACCAGATGCAGGAGCAGTGGGCAGCATTCCTTGTGCCCAGGGAGCATTGGGGTTAAGTGCCTTGCTCAAGGGCACACAGCTGTGGATGTTGGGCCTGGGAATCAAACCAGCAACCCTCCAGTCACAAGTCCGGTTCTCTAACCTTTAGGTCATGGCTGCCAAAGCTAAGGTTCCACCGAGATTTAAACTCGGATCGCTGGATTCAGAGTCCAGAGTGCTAACCATTACACGATGGACCATATACACTGACGTTCATTATCACACCTTCAATATCCAGCTTCATACTTATCACTCTGTCTGACACTCTCTTCACCTCCAAAACACTCTTGACATACTCTTCCTTCAGGATTACCCCTACTCCATTTCTCCTCCCATCCTCACCGTGGTAGAACAGTTTGAACCCCCCTCCAATGCTCCTGGCCTTACTCCCCTTCCACCTGGTCTCTTGCACACACAGTAAATCTATCTTCCCTCTCTCCATCATGTCAGCCAGCTCTCTCCCTTTTCCAGTCATAGTGCCAACATTTAAAGTTCTGACTCTCACCTCCACACCCCTACCTTTCCTCTCTCCAGCTTCCTCCGGACATGCTTTCCCCCTCTCCTTCTCCTTTTTCCAACAGTAGCATAGTTTCCACCAGTACCCCACTAGTCAACAGTGCCAGTGGCGGCCGTTGGTAACATGGGAATCGACCGATCTGGTATGGACATCTGATTTATGATCTGGTATGGACATCTGATTTATGATCTGGTATGGACATCTGACTTATGATCTGGTATGGACATCTGACTTATGATCTGGTATGGACATCTGATTTATGATCTGCATTTTGATTTGGCCTAGGTTTTAGGCCAGATGCCCTTCCTGATGTAACCCTCCCCATTTATCCGGGCTTGGGACTGGCACTGAGAATGCACTGACTCTGAGCATCCCAGTGGCTGGGTTGGCATCAATACAGAAGTGTGCTGACATTAATGTACAACAGTGTGTTGAACTTTTGAATACTTAAGTTTTTTTAAAAGCAAGTACTCCAGTACTTTAACTCAAGTAAAAATTTAACTGAACAACTTTTGCTTGTATTGGAGTAATATTTGACCTGGAGTATCTATACTTTGACTAGTGGAGTTGTGGACTTTGTCCACCTCTGACAATGGCTGACGACCTGAGTGAGGGGAGAGACATTGATGTTCTCCCCTCGCTCAGGAAAACAAGCAAAACATTTTGTGCTGAAAACAAACAAACAAACAAACGAAAACAAGCATTTCACCTTCCCCTCGTGTATTTCATCGGTCACAGGTCTTGAAAACGATGACGTCATCTAAAATGCGCTCGTGTTGCATCCGACTCTAAAGGGAGACAAATGAAAATGTCGCATGCGGTCTTAAAGTGATCACGCAAATGTTGCATCTGGACTTAATGGGTTAACTGAAGATGACATGAACATAGTTACTGTATTGTTAACAAAATACAGTATATTGCAATGACAATCCATCCTGTCTTCGATATGCATCTGGCCACAGAACCTCATCAACATCACAACCAATGTCCTCTCTGGCCAAACACTGGGGGAAGTACTGTCTTGAGTGGCATACAGGCCTCTTCCAATGCCTGGAGAAGAGTTGCGCGTTGGTGGGGTTGGTGGTCATATACCTTCCAATGCCAGAAAGAACTCCTCAATAGGGCTCAGGAAAGGAGAGTGAGGTGGAAGGTGGAGAACTTGAAATTGTGGGTGATTGTCAAACCAATTATGGACCACAGCAGCTCGGTGGAAACTTACATTGTCCCATATGACAACAAACCTGGAGTACCCTGGCACATTCCTCTGGTCATTAGGAATGAGGATGTCATGCAGGGTGTCAAGGAATATGATAATATGAGCTGTGTTATGTGGGCCAAGAGTGGTATGATGGTGACACTATTCTGGCCAACTGCAGCACAAAATAAATGAATAAATAAAATGTAACTTCCTTATATATATTCATAGCGCAGTTGTTTCACCCTTCAGAGCTTCTTTTAAACAGAACTCTGTACAGCTGTTTCATCCAAAGTTCAGTAGGTGGCCCAGTGTGGAAAAACTGTTTATGTTGCTGAATGTTGTGTTGTCAGTGATGACGTGGTGCTGCAGTTGTCGCAAAAGTATGCTGTTGTTTGTAATGACCATGTTTATGGTATGTTGTTCCTGTTCTTGTGTCAACAGAGTGGCCCGGATCTCATATGTGACAGTTATCCTACTTCTTCTGACTTGTCCTCTCGCCACTCCTTGTCCTCTTCCTCCTCTTCCTCCTTCTTCTCCTCCTCTTCCTCCTTCTCCTCGTCCTCCTCCTCTTCATTGTCTTCCATTCTCTTCCGAGTCCTTGTCCTCCAACAACTCTTCCTCTAACTCTCTCTCCAAAATTGGCCTCTACTGTTGTGCACATCAAAGAGCAAACCTGAATCCTATTTATAGTGTTCAAGCTCTGATTTCTAAGTGATCAAATTGGTTACAAGTGTGTATTCTGGGTGCAGGTAATTGATAAATGAGTGTAATATTTCAATGGCAGTGTTTTGCAAAAACACACACAGGCTTTTAGTTTTGAATAAAGTGTCTAATGAAGATAACAATGTTTAGTTATTTGCAAAAAGTGTGTTTTAGAATTTATAACTTAGTGTGAAGCAGACAATGTGCTTATGATTTAGCATACCTGACCAATTAGATGGGCTACATGAGGTAGTGGTTTCAATAACTGTGCTTCAAGTACCAGTTTTTGTGTCTTAGCAATAACAAAAAACCTGTATTATCCCCATAGGGCACCTGGCTGTGAACATACTCACTGAATCAGCAAGGAAAACTTTGCAGGCAGGCAATCAAGCCAGATTTTGTGGGGGAAAGTTTACAATTATAGTTTCTTACGATTGCTTAAGCACAATTTTGAAAACAGGGCTCATTTTGTCAAAACACTACACACAATTCACACAATCACACACACAAGTAGCAGAACTCAGATCTTTTACAGAATGAAATTTTTCATTCAAAACTATACAGTAATTTATGAAAACCCAACTTTGTCACTGTATGGCATACGCATTGGTTCATACGAACCAATTCTGTTTGAACCAGTTGCACACTGCTGAACTTAATCTAAAACACTTTTAATATTTCTACTTTTCTAATGATATAGTCTGGTTTGAATTTTTTCATAGATATTGTTAGAGTAAAGTACATGAATATATTGACCAAACACAACACACAAGACCAGTACTGCACACTGATGAAAATATTTATTTCTCTCCAAAATCAGTCAATACATACATGCATTTCCAAAGTTTGCATTTTGCACTGAAAATCAGAACAGAACATATTCTAAATAGAATATAGTACATACCATAAACGGAGCAAAACATCTGTGGAGACAAAAAAGTATGAATTTAAAAACAAAACAACAAAAAAAACCCCTGAGCATCATCTCTTTGCCTAGCTGGATCTGGCCATAGCACTTCGCCCACATCACAGGCTATGTCCTCTCTCACGACACAGTGAGGGAAGAGTCTTCTTGAATGGCGAATCCATCCTTGCACAGACCTTGCATCAATCTGGTCACAGGCCTCCTCCATGGTTTGAATGAGGGGTATCCTGACATAGGACTGGAGATTGTAAACCCTCCACTGCCATGCTGAAAAAAGCTCCTCAGTGGGGTTAAGGAAAGGAGAGCATGCTGGGAGGTATTGGAGTGAAAATTGTGGATGCTGATGAAACCAGTGCAGACTGGTGGAAAGATACATTGTCCCAGGTGACAATGTATCTCATCTGCTCTGCATGCATTTGGTCTTCTGCTGTGACAATGTTGTTTAGTCTGTCCAAAAATGTGAGTATGTGGGCTGTGTTGTAAGGACCCAAGTCGACATGGTGGTGGAGGACCTCATTCTGCATGATTGCAGTGCACATTGTGATGTTACTACCACGTTGGTTTGGGGAATTCAAAATAGCTCTGTGGCCAATGTTCCATTTTTGTTGAAGACATAAACTCACCTGCTGCCTTTTTGTAGTGCTTATGGCTGATTTGTGAGCTCACAACTAAGCACCTAAGTGTCTGTACACCTGATGGCTGTGTTTGATCATAGGTTCATAAGTGTGGCATTTTGAAAGGCAGTGCCTTGAAATGGCAGAGAAGTGACATGACATTAGATTTTTGTGTCTAACTGTACGTTCACACTGAGAGCGGCGAGAGCGTCAAGAGTCGCCCAAACCTCCCTGCCAACGACGCTGTTGAACACTGTGGACGCTCTGCCGTTGATGAAATAGGCGGGTACAAGTTCCTTCGGAAAGCTTGGTTATGCAAATGTTTTTAAAGGGGCTATAAAGCAAACAAACATGTCGAGCGGTATCTTTGTGCTGACTGACCACCAGTAGGCTATAAGTTAACCTTATGAGATATTTTAAATGAGAAGGTGCGAAATCGACCGATGACAAAAATAAACAAACAATGCTAATTACATATTTCGTAACAAAATAAACTAATGAAAAACACTACTTAAAACGCCCTTTGCCGCGACGCCCTTTGCCGCGACGCCCTTCGCCGCTTAAAGACGCTGTCTCTCGTTGAAAATGAATGACTTCCGGTCACTTTGACGCTCTCGCCGCGCTCAGTGTGAACGTACAGTAATGTAGAGAAGTGTGTTTAGTGTTTTGCAAAACACTGTGTGTAATGTTTTGCAAAATGTGTGAAGCTGAGAATGTGTTTATAGTTGTGCAGATCTGAGGTTTTGCTCCTTGAATGTCAGGTATCACTAACTGTGTGTTACTTTTAATTTTATCGTGTAAACAATCATAATAACTGCAACTGACTGCATATTCTGTGAAAACAAGATGAATGTTGTTACTGGTATGGTCCACAACTGATGGATGTTGAGCTAACTGTATTTAGAGTTTTGAAAATGTGACTACAGATTGGACAAAAGGATGTCCAGAATATATCTTTAGAAAAGTAGAAATGTTAAAAGCGTTTTAGATTGAGCACAGCAGTGTGTAAGTGGTTCAAACAGAATCAGATCGTATGAACCATGTGTGTGCCATACGGTGACAAAATTGGGTTTTTATAAATTATTGCATAGTGTTTCATTTTGCAAAAGATCTGAGGTGTTCTGCTACTTGTGTGTGTGGTTGTGTGAATTGTGTGTAGAGTTTTGACAAAATGAGCCCTGTTTTCAAAATCATACTTAAGCAATCGTAAGAAACTATAATAAATTAATCATGGAGGTTAATTTGAAAAACACTTATGCCAACAACTGCAAGAATATGATTAAATTACCATTCTAACCAGTACAGATGTCCTCAACAGATTCAGGCGTTTGCTTCCTGTGGGACAATGCTGCTTCCTGTCAGACAATGCTGCTTCCTGTAAGACAATGCTGCTTCCTGTGGGGTAATGCTGTTGGTGAATTATGACAGAGGGCTGGTACAGTGCTTGTGATCTACAACAGCTGAACAAAAGTGCTTAGATGGCTAGAAAACACACTGGAAAGAAAACAGCCTTATCAAAAAACCACAATAAATACAGCAAACACACACACACACACACACACACACACACACAATCTAAAAATCAGTACGTTCTAAGGTTCTTCATCAAGAAAGTAACAGCAAGATTTCCATTGTCATAAGTGATGGGAAAACCAAAGAACTGCCACATCAGTGATTTTAGTGCTGTGGGGCATGCTTGATTTCAGGATTGTTGCTCGAGCATGCCACATCAGCAGAAATACAAGCACATGACAACTGCAAAGTGATGACCAACTGCTCTGACCTTTCTCAGATCAATGCACAGGTACTTCAATATAAGTCAAATGAGTTCCCTCTTCAAGTAGCCAAGAGGTTAGATCTAATTTATTTGTTCATGTGGATTGATATATTCCAATATAATTCATATTATTAATGGTCATAGTAATGACACCATGTGATTTTTTTTGTTTTTGAAAATGGTTATTTGGTTGACATTGTCATTAAAGCTTTCATAATCTGGCTCAGTCAAAGCATACGTGCACCGAATGATAAGAGTGGTGCATATATTTTCTCGCATTGAGAAATTAAAGGAAAAAGAAAAGACCTACAAGCTTCAAAACAGGATTAACTTTATTCTTAATGATAAAAAGCGTTGACAGTATAGAATGTTCTCCTGTTCTAGGAATATGTATTGGCAGAAACAAAAACTTTTACTTAGAAAACAGGTGAGTGAATAAAAAAATCAGTGGTTCATTACACGTGCATCATGAAATGAACCAAGGACTACAGAACCACAGTTTCAGTTTTGGTACAAAACCGTTATATCCCCAATATGTATGTATTCATATATTGATTAATGATTAATGACGACTTTTGCATCTCTATTGTCAAGTCACAGACAAACAAGACAGTCCTGAAGAATTGAAGGGAGTCACAAGAATCTGAAACAAAGACTGACCTGTTTCGTGTTATTTAGGACAACTTCTTGAGTTTCACATCAGATAAAGTTGTATTTGTTGTCAACATAATGTGTGTTATTTGACACTAGTACAGTGTCTTGTGTCGGGTCCAGATTGCATGTATTAGCATTGGTCTGGGCATGGTGTTCCGGAGATGGTAATATTAAGTGTACTCAGAAAATTAACTTTAGTCATTTTGCTACCGCTAATGAAAACCTTAACTCCCCTGCAAATGTCGGGGAAGACAATTGGCAGTCAGTCACATGTCAGCATAGAGCACATAGTACAAGTTAGTTTGACGTCCTTGCTCATAATGTCAAATATAAGCAGTTCTTCAGCTTCAAGTTTTGTGTAACATTCTGTCGACCTGCTGCTGATGCAGAAGCATTGCTTGTTTAAAGTCATTCATGATTTCATATATTTTAGCCTTTGTTTCAGTAAATCAATTAGCAATCTGACTTTTAAATGATATTGTAGGGCACCAGATTTTCAGTAAAATACACATCAGTAAAGCACTGAAGGCAGTGTGTGTGTGCGTGTGTGTGTGTGTGTGTTTGTACTAAGACAGTGTAATAATAACAACTGCTTGTTACCTTACATTTTGGCAAATTGTAATTTGTAACACCAGTGAGAGAAAAAAAACATGTCTAGTAATTATCTCTGTGCAGTAATTATCCATGTCTAGTAATTATCTCTGTGCAGTAATTATGTCTGTGCAGTAATTATCCATGTCCAGTAATTATCTCTGTGCAGTAATTATCCATGTCCAGTAATTATCTCTGTGCAGTAATTATCTTTGTGCAATCATTATCTCTGTCCAGTAATTATCTTTGTGCAGTATTTATTCATGTCCAGTAATTATCTCTGTGTAGTATTACAGCAGTGTCTTCCGTCTCATGAGAGGAGAAAATGCCCCATGTCTATAGTTTAAACTTCTCGATTACAGTTATTATTATCTAAATTAATCTAGTTAGATTGTCTCAAATTGACACATGAGAACAGGAGCTTCAATCAAATGTCAAATATCAAATCTTAACAAGTAGGAGGTCATTAAAACTGGTGTGTAAGTCGTCACACTCAATTTAATAAGCGCTATTATTATTATTATTATTATTATTATTAATAATAATAATAAGAAGAAGAATTTATTATTTATTAAAGTAAAATAAAATAAAATAATTCTCATTCTTATATCAACTGGGCCATACTGTAGATGTCTATGAGATTATTAAAATTCATATTGATACTTTTGTGATTCACTTCATTCACTTCTGGATTTTCGCTTATGAGGACCAGAAGTAAAATTCTGTGATTGTGATTCAGGTAGAGGCCAGAAGAGTGGTCAGCACAGCTGAAAACTATAACAGGACCTGAAACAAATCACGTATGTAAACATTCATTTTGGCTTGCTGTTTTTCCTCTGACACGCTCCAGTACTCGATCAAAGAGATTACAGATGTAAATTTCAGATGTGTCCTCAGATCAGGGAACACTTCCTGGAATATGCAAGACAGCAGGTCTAGAAACACATCTCACAGTCTCTGAGCTGCTTTTCCCTCAGCAGGGCTGAATTTCAGAGTTTCACTGTGCACGCAAATTTGGACAGAAGATAAAATGAAGGTTCTATAAGAACCTCTAAATATGTCACAGGTAGAACAGTGTAATACATTTTTAATAGCGCAGTAACCACACTGGAAATAAAGCACAGTACACAGAAGTGCAAGCAGGGTTTTCACTCCTTTTTCACTTTTTTGTGTCAGAAATTTTACAGTAATTTCCATAGCTTTGGCAGCATCTAATACATCTCCACAGTGGATGGCATGGCTTACTGTAACTTTTATGGGAGAAACCATTTGGAGAGGTAGGGGTAAATTAGCATGGAGGAAATTAAACTCAATAATAATTTAGAGGGTGGCAGTACGTAAGAGTGATATATATATAGTGATTTAATGGAATTCGGAGCACGAATGTGCAGTGATCCTTGGCATTTGTTAAAACAGCGAGCCTGTTCTCTCTCCACAAACATCCCTTAGGAAGTCTTTGATTCAAGACCCTATGCTAATGCTGGTGCACAGTGAGTGAGACAGATAAGATGTCTCTCTCCACTGAAAAACACTCACTTCATGTCACTCTCTTTTCAGTCATGCTGAGTCCTCAAGGCCAGCTGAAGATTGAGAGTGGCGTTGTTTTTCTTTTCTTTTCATTTCCATCTGTGTTTTGTTCACTGTCATACATTGTTTTAAACAGTCACATTGCTTGGTGCTGTTTGACTGCTATCCTTTTTCATCATCATCTTCATATACCTTTGTTCTGTGGTTTCTATTTCATCCATAATCCCTTTAGATGATTTCTAGAATGTACCAGATTTCCCCCCAAATAACTGTAAATCAGTCATTTTTGATTAATTTAAAAGGCTAATACATTCAAAAGTGCCCTAGTATACCCCAATCACTGCTTAATTATCATTATCATCAGAGTTTGTTCAATTATTTTAAACTGTCCATTATACTGCCTATTCAGAAAATCACTATCAACCTGTTTCTTTAATTCTTCAACTCCAACACTTGCCTAAATCTAAACCTACTCTAAACCCACCTTTGATTAAATGTTCAGCCCAGATAATAGAGATGAAGATCCAAAAAGGATGACAATCAAAGAATGACAACAAACCTACCAGATGGTAAGAGGTCTATTCCACTCCTAAATTTTCTACAACTTCCCACACATGAACAATGATAAATCAGACCTAAAAGGTCAAAGTCCAAACCCCCATTTGTTTATACAAGGCTCAAACTTCAGCCAATTTCATTTCACACAACAACAAGAATATACTAGTAGTAATCTTCCTAGGGGCTACTGTTATGATCTTCATGAAGCTTTGAAGAAGGCCTACGCAAACCTGAAAGGTGAAAAATACGTAATTGTCTGTATAACACAAGCCAGGATCCAAAACAGATGGTTATCAAACAACTACAACAAACCTACAGTGGTACCTTTAATAGGTTCATTCCACTCCTAAATTTTTTCCATCTTCCCATGCAGGGACAATGAGAAAGATTCAGGATTCAGTGCTCACGGTGCTAAGACCCATTTTGTTTTTGCGTGATACAGACCTCAGCCGAACTCCAGCACACAGCAAAAAGTATACACAAATTACCTTTGTAGAAAGCCTTCATAGACCTGATGAAACAGAATGTTGAAATTGCCTACAGCCTAAATTACAAAGACAATGGTGTAGAACAGATACCTACCAAAGAACTGCAACTAACCTACAAATCCTTTGATAACTACATTGCAATCCTGACTTTTCCTAGCTACTGATGTAAGGACAAGGTGAAAGATTCAGGACTAGAAAGGTGCTGTCTAAAAGTTCATTTTCTTTAAAGGATAGTCAAGCTCCAGCCAAACTCCAGCACACAATTACAAGTATATACAAAGTAGCTTTGCTGAAGCCACATTTTAGGACTCTGTGGAGGCTCTCAGTATGCTTTACCAGTCAGCACACTCTACCAGTAAGTATACTCTACCAATCAGTATACTCTACCAGTCAGCATACTCCACCAGTCAGCACACTCTACCAGTCAGCACACTCTACCAGTCAGTACGCTCTACCAGTCAGTACGCTCTACCAGTCAGTAGACTCTACCAGTCAGTACACTCTACCAGTCAGCACACTCTACCAGTCAGTATACTCTACCAGTCAGTATACTCTACCAGTCAGCATACTCCACCAGTCAGCACACTCTACCAGTCAGCACACTCTACCAGTCAGTACGCTCTACCAGTCAGTACGCTCTACCAGTCAGTAGACTCTACCAGTCAGTACACTCTACCAGTCAGCACACTCTACCAGTCAGTATACTCTACCAGTCAGTACACTCTACCAGTCAGCATACTCCACCAGTCAGCACACTCTACCAGTCAGCACACTCTACCAGTCAGCACGCTCTACCAGTCAGTAGACTCTACCAGTCAGTACGCTCTACCAGTCAGCACGCTCTACCAGTCAGTACGCTCTACCAGTCAGCACGCTCTACCAGTCAGCACACTCTACCAGTCAGTATACTCTACCAGTCAGTACACTCTACCAGTCAGCACGCTCTACCAGTCAGTACGCTCTACCAGTCAGTATACTCTACCAGTCAGTACGCTCTACCAGTCAGTACACTCTACCAGTCAGTATACTCTACCAGTCAGTATACTCTACCAGTCAGTACACTCTACCAGTCAGTATACTCTACCAGTCAGTATACTCTACCAGTCAGTATACTCTACCAGTCAGCACGCTCTACCAGTCAGTATACTCTACCAGTCAGTATACTCTACCAGTCAGTACACTCTACCAGTCAGTATACTCTACCAGTCAGTACGCTCTACCAGTCAGTACACTTTTCCAAGCCCTCAGGCAAAGAGGATACACACTCTTCTTTCTGAGGAAATACTACCAGACAAGAAAATAATATCTCTCATGACTATGGAGCTAAATCAGACACTTTAAGCTTGGCATTGAAAAAAACAAAATTGGTATTGATAAAAAAAAAAAAAAAAAAAAAATCTAAACTGAAAAATAGAACACTGGCATTGAAACACTTGTGTTGAAATTGACTTTGGGCTCTGAGAAGATATTTTTGTCAGACCTGCTTCCAGCCAATCCTCTGTTCAGCCACGCCCACGTTCTGAGTCTCCTGAGTTTTAACACACCTGCCGCAAATTCACCTAATCACCACTGGGGATTTAAGGGCTGCAGTTGCAGGCACCTCTTTGTGAGGTATTGAGCTTGCTCTACTGAACGTTTTGAACCTTTGCTGACTGTGTCTGATATTCTGTTCCTGTGTTTGACCTTTTTGCCTGCCTTTTTGACCCTGCCCATTGTCTTTCGATTTTAGATTGTTTTGTACGGATTCCTGTTGGTTCTCCATTGGATTTTTGACCTTTGCTTGTGTTTTTTGACTATTCCTGAGGATTTTTTTTTGGATTTGTTGAACGGATTTATTAAAGTACCAGAGCTCTGCACTTGGGTCTTCTGTTGCATTCATCACAAATTTGATGTTTTTTGTTTATTCTGATGTGCTTTTTCAGTGACAATCTTTTCTTTGTTTCTCCATATCAGCCTTTTTCAGTGGTTTTTTTTTTTACACTGTCTTTTTTCTTTTTTTAGTACTTTTCAATGTCAACTTACTGTCTCTGTTTTGGCATGGAAGGGGAGGGGTTTGGAGGGGAAGGTCAACAAATGTGTTATTGACCTTGTGTTAAATAAGTTAAAAATCACTGTCTAAGACCTACGGTCTGCTCGGAGTCTGAAGGCTTCCTGCAAAGATTTTTTTTAAACAGCTGCAACTGCAATCCCCTCTGCTTCCAGGATGGCTTCTGGAACACCCAAACCCTGAAGTAACTTTAGTCGTATATACGGCAATGGCTGAAGTCCAGGGTCTGGCATAGGAGTGTGCGATATGTATCATCTACGATAATATCTTAATTGTTGTTTTAAGGATGTGCGAGCTGACATTATCAAGTATGTCATTCACTTTGCAAAAATGAATCAAAAACACGACTTGAGAGTCCACGCATTCATTGCGTCATGTAGCCTAGTAGGATAGACTACTGTGCGTGTCTATCTAACCGTAGGTAAACTAACTAACATGAACTAGCTACAGTTAGCATTAGCCTTGCTCCAACCGGGCATCTACCAAATGGCACAAAGTAAAAAGTTAACTTTATGCCATCCTGGTTTATTTGGGGACAGCAAAAACCAAAAAGACATACTTATGGTTTTAGGCTGCCTATCACAGAGGTGCACTTGGAAAAGTAGAAACATAGAGGATTACAGGCAGAGCTGTTTTCGAAAAATCTTTGCTGGAAGGCTTCGGACTTGGAGCAGACATTAGGCCTGGGACAGTGATGTTTTTCTCATTTAAATATATGCAAATGACACATTTACTGACCTTCCCCTCCAAACCCCTCCTCTTCCATGCCAAAAGAGAGACAGTAAGTTGACACTGAAAAGTACTGACAGTGAAAAAAGTACTAAAAAAAGAAAAAAGACAGTGTAAAAAAAAAACCACTGAAAAAGGCTGACATGGAGAAACAAAGAAAAGATTGTCACTGAAAAAGCACCACATCAGAATAAACTAAAAAGACATCAAAATATCTTTTCAGTGCCCAAAATTAATTTCAACACAAGTGTTTCAATGCCAATGTTCTATTTTTCAGTTTATTTTTTTTTATCAATGCCGATATAGTTTTTTTCAAAGCCAAACTTAAAGTGTCTGATTTAGCTCCAGACATGACGTCCTACTCAAACCTCAAAAACTTCCAACTTCCACACAATGGTCCAAAACAAAAATATGCTACGAAAGTGCAAAATTATCTACAAAAAAAAGCCACGAATGTACAAAATGCTATAGCAAACTATAACCACTGTCAGGGGAAAAAAAACACAAAAACTTTTCCAAGACTCAGAGGATGTTTAAAAGCAGGACCAATAGAAATGTGTAGTTTGGGTTAGGGTTAGAATTGAGAGTGAAGAAATTTTGAGGTTATGGTTAAAGTTTGTTTAGTGTCCAGTAGGTGATTTGTTATTTTTTAAGAGGGGGGGATGGCCCAGTGGTCACTGACACTACTCGATAGAGTATATAGGGGGATGGCAGGTTAACAAGGGGGGATGCATTTTGGTCATTTTGCTAGCAGGGGGGATGACTTCCCCCCTGACACACCTACAAATCGCCTGCTGGTGTAGACATTAGGGTAAGGGTAACCGTTACTGTAACCACAACCCTAATTCTATCCTCAACACTAACCTGACACCAACTCCAACTGTAAATTTTTACCTCAATCCTAAACCTGCTAGCTGCCTGAGAACTTAGAAATCCCTAACACTAACCACAATATTAAGCCTAACCCCAATCCTAGCCCTCCTACATCTAACTTCATCCAGACACTGACCACACCCTTAACCTCAACCCCCTAAAGTTGTTCTTAAACTAAACCCTGATCCTTCCCTCAACATTAACAATAATCTGAACCATATGCTCAAAACTATTGCTAAAACCAACCCCAACCTCAACCCTAATCCTAGCCACAACACCAACAATACCCCTAAAACTAATTTAAAAACTAACTTTGACCACGTCACCAACCTCACCCCAACCACAAACCCTAAATTTAGCTCTAATCTTAACCTGAGCCCTTCCACTAACCCAAAACTAAATCCTAATCCAAACTTCAGTGGTAATTCTAATGCTAACCTCACTCATAACTCTAACCCTAATTGGTTTCAAAACCTCACTCTTAAAAATAACTTTACACCAACCCTAACCTCAACCCTTACCCAACCTTAGTCCTAACCCTAACCCTAAACAAAACCCTAATCCCACCCTTAACACTAAGTCTGACCCCAACCGTAACCCTTAACCTAAACATTACCTCAAACTTAACCCTAATCTCAACTTGAGCTTTAACCCTAACACCAACAACTGGATTCCACAGGAAGTGAATGTGACACCAGGATCTGCTGGAGGCATCCAAAGGGATTACACAGACTCCTTCCTTAGGAAAACACATCCAAACCACAGAACTTTTTCAAGACCCAGAAGATACCCCATGAAACAACACATAGGATTAAAAACCACCAACAGCATTTGTGCAACCACATACAAACATTCAGTTTGCAGTACATAAGGGAAACAGGGAACTTTATAGAACCACAACTGGCACTTCACAGTTGCAAAGTTAATGACAGAAAGGAACTACACACTCTCACACTCGATTCACATGTGATCACTCAAGTTTGTTGATGATGGACTGGAGAATTGTTGATGTCTCTGGGACCCCTTATGTCTGTGTGGCCCACTGCCTCTCCTTTTTCTTTTGTTTTTTAGGGTTTTTTTTTTTGGTTTAACGCTGCATTAATTAGGGTTGCCAGAGCACCAGTGCTGCACTCGAATCAGAATGAAAATTCTGAAAACATCTCAAAGAACTCTACCACATGCTTCAGTTTGCTTAACAATCTTTCTGCATCCCCTCTTCTTTTCTTCTCTTCTCTGCCCCAATATTGTGGCATCTATTCTGTGGTGTACAAGGTACCAGTCCCAAGTGTCTGTTCCCAGCATAAGGCCTATGTACTCCTGTCCGTCATGCCCGGACCTCCTGCAGGCCCATGTTCTGAGCCAGTGGCCCACCTGTTGACTGAACTTGACTGTGGAACCAATAGCAACCTGTCATTTATAGACACGGCATAATCTCAGTTTTAACTATAGAAAAGCTAATCATTCTCAGCCATTATACAGTCTTAAGGACACATTTATTGATATGAACACTGCTTGGTTATCAAATTAATGTATCCATACTATCCAAAACTCCTAGAACCTTCTATATATTGAATATTTTATACTGTAAACAAACCATATATTGTAAATCATTTTAGAGACCATTAAATCAGGTTACAGTGGATTCATTTTATACTGTAAATGTCTCTGTTCTACGTGCAGGCCAGAAGAGGATGGGCTCCCAATGTTGAGTCTCGGTCAATCCCAAGGTTTCTTCCTCCTATTCAGTTCTTTTGGGAGTTTTCCCTTACCACTGTCACCTTGAGCTTGCTCACTGGGGGTTTAGGCACTGATCTCTGTAAAGCTGATTTGAGACCATTTTTAACTGTAAAAAGCACTATAGAAAAGTAAACTTGAACTTGAACAGTTAAGCATTCCCTGGGCCGTAGATCAATAGAAACAGAACTAATAAGACTACAACATAACCATGACAATACCGTCACAAAAGCCATAAGAGGAGAAGCTATGAATACAAAAATTAGATATCTGATCCCTATTTGGCTTCACTTAAAAGTAAAAAAAATAAGCCTTCACCTACATGTTAAATGCATTATTAAAATTTCCATTAGAAGAAGAGAAATGAACATGATATGAAAATAATATTGATGTTGTCATATGTATAGTTCCATTTGACTTCTAACATGGCCTGTGAATTCTGTTATCTGCTACATTGGCTTTTACAAAGTTAGGCATTTTGATGGTCTTTAAGAGAAAGCTTGCAGATTATTCAGGTAATTTAACATACACATAAGGTATTTTATATGAAAACACTCGGTGAGAATGTGCTACATGGTTGATGTAACACTTTGTTTTATTTAAGGGTTACAATTCTGCTAGTTTACCCTTCACTAATGTGGCTAGCTAATATCTCACTGGATAGCTTGCATGAAACAACGCTGATTACACGTCTATTTTTTTTTACACTGTTTAAACAATTTCATGAGAAGAAATACAACTTAAGTTGTGCATGTAACCAGCACAAAGTCTGATTAGATTAGCTTCTAGTGGAAAAGTCACAGAGGAGACATGTTTAACAGGGATGAACACTTTAATGAATGCACATGTGGTTGACAGACCAATGTGCACATTCTCTTTTAAAAGGAGATGATCAGTGCTTGAAGGACTATTCATCTGATGTGTCCACAGTCCAAATATGTTCTTAACTCCCACCATTCCTCTTTTTCTCTCAATCTCCCTTTGTTCTTCCTCTCTCTGTCATATTTTTGCCTGTGAGATACTCCTGGAGTAGTCTCCAGGTTGTCTGTGGATGATTGTGTGGTGGGGACCTGTGACCTGACAAATGTTGAGAAGATCCCTGTAGGAGCAGCTGCCAGTGTGGAGCTTTGTGGTCCAGACTCTGATAATTGATGAAATGCCACTGATTGTCAAATGCACTTGTTGTTTCAGATAAGGCAGTCACATCTGATTACAGAAGGAGTTTCTCTGACAGCTGTGACCGAGTCTGGCATCCCTGCTGTGGAGAGGGTTATAATTTGGCATTTCGTTCTGAATGGAGACTTTGTTCCCTGATTAGCCATCTGGATGCTTCTGTATTTTCTCCAATCCTAATACTCCCAGTGATGCTTTGTGGTCCAACAGGAGAGCCAAGAAATTTCTCCTCTTATTGAAGTAGATGTTCATCAGCACCTGGAGATATTTTTAAAACCAAAGTGCATTCAAGGTGAGATTTGTTAAGCATTTACACTAGATTAATTCCTTTTCTTCTGTCTTTATTACTGTTCGTTGTACTTTTCTGAAAACATGTCAGTTCTACCAGTTTCCTACAGGCCATGAGCCACCATCCAGAACATTTTGATTGGTGAAAAGTGTGTGAAGTGTGAATGAATGTCACTGGTGTGCATTGTGGGGACTTCTCCCACCTTACTTTGGTTTCATTAGCCCAGGAATTATCAGCTGTAAAGCAAGAGACAGCTCCTTCAGTTATAGCTCCTTAAGCCCAGTATTCAGGAATGTATCTCACCTAGGGGGTAGATGTCTTGACAGAGGAGAATGGAACCAGATGTGAAACACAGGTAAGACATGACTACCCTTCCCAGGGGATACAGCCAACTCCCTGCTCCAAAACATCTCACAATCTGCAAACACCTGTACCACAACAAATAGTTTTACTCACACATGATAAATATGGTACTTACATTAGTCATAAAGAAGCCTTTGTCATGTTGAATTAAGTTTTGTAGCCAGCATTGGTGTAGTCAGATTAATCTTTGTGCAAGAGTTATGTGGAAAATAGAAGATCTGTAGAATTCCAGTACTCTCCCAAGAGATGGTATTATATGGCATTTTAACAGCATAATGATATTTCCTGAGTTAATGTATAACAGGTTTACTGCCTGAAGTCTGTAGAAATAATAAAATGCCATATAGCTCACGATTTGCACACACTCTAAATTACATTAACAGTCTTCAGTACTTTGTTAAGTTTTTTTTTTACTGTACAGATCCATAGTTCTCTGCATTTTTTTTAATGTGTCTTTTGTTGCTTGAACAAGTTTTTAAGTTTTTTTTTCTGCTTTCTCACACTTGCCTGAGCTCTGACTTTAGACTGCTGTGTTTACCACCAGTTTCCCCATGTGTCACACTACACATTTTTCATCTTATTCAGATGTTTCTGCGTTCTCTCCAACCCGGACTTAGGCAGAACACTTCCTATCATAGGAAAGTAAACACCCTGCAACAGTGGGGAACGCAGTAAGAGCCTAATGCTGGTGAATCCTACACACAATGCACTCTCCCTTTGATTGTCTGATGAACAATGCAAATGGCATAACAGAAAAAAAAACAAACTGTCACCACTGGAATCTCTCACAGATTGTGCCAAGCATGTGAGTAGTTTTTACTGGAGATCTGCTGCAATGGTTAGTCTTGAATAACCTCCAATCTCATAGTACCAAATAAGGACACCTCCAGTGTTGAGATGACAGTAGACAAATACTAAAATGCAGTTCATTATATCAATATTACTGACCAAGTCTTACAGCACAAAAGCAATCATCTGCCATTATGGCAGGTAGCAAGTGCAGTGAGAGGTAGCAAGATCAATGTTATGTTGTTAATTTGATGCTACCTTTGTTCATTGCTGTTTGTATCTCCTGCTAACCGCTTATTGTTAGGGACTGGTGCTCAGGCACTTAAGTAATCATCTCACTCACCTTCACTAACACAACTATTCTGAGATCATCATATCATCATAATCAGGCTTTCCAACCTACGTACTGGTATGTATGCATATAGGTGTGTATGTATGTATGTATGTATGTATGTATGTGTATCTATTCACATATTAGCATTCAGTTATGATTTCTGATTTCATTTTCTCATGAAAGTTATATTTTCTTTTCTCTGCTTTTCTTTTAAGGATGTCTTGTAATTTGATAAAAGACTTTTCCTGATGAGCTGTCATTCTACCTTCATTTCAGGTTTATGATTGTTGTGGCCAGTGTCAGGACCGGGGACAGGTATTTGAATGTGTGTGCGTCCACCCTTCTCTAAATCTTTAGTCTCCACTCCCTCCAAAAACCCTGACAACAGATTGGAGCAGACAGCAGGTTTTGCCAAGCAAGCTTTAATTACCATGTGCCAGCCACCCCCCCCCCCACACACACACACACTGGCATTGCCAGCTTGCATTTGTATCACCCACTAATGAGCGACTTAGCCTTATGTTGGTTGGCACGGGGGGGGAGTTGTTGAACTTGGCCTCGATGAATTTCAGTCCCTTAACTGGTAGACATGAAAGGTGAGGAGATGAGGAGAGAGAGAGAGAGAGAGAGAGAGAGAGAGAGATGGGGTTGTGGTTCCATCAGTTCTTTTCAGTTTCTACCCATCCCACGTCCTCTGAGTGAGTGACCTTGCCATCATCAGGACACTGAGCAGTGCCCCATACCGTGTGTGCCATGGCTTATTAGTGAAGATGGCCCTTCACAGTCACCACACAGAGCCATCTGATCCAGGAACAGACACAGTCATACTGCTCTAAAGCCTGGAAACTCAATCAGTGCATTCAATGAGTCGCAGTCTGGGCAAGGTTTGAGTTTTTCACTTATTCATACAAAATGGTCATATTAAGCTAACAGCACCACTCACTCCCGAATTTCTGGACCCAGCAACGAACACTGAATGCAAAACTGGACCAAAGTAATTATGTATTCCACAGCTTCAGTGTCTCTTCATTACAGCATCAATGCCTTCTTCACAAACATCATCAGGAAGAAGTTGTTTACTTAATAACACTGTGGCGTTGAACTTGACAAAGTGAAGGGGAGTCATGTGAAGAAACGTAAGGAACAGGAAAAGGATCCTAGTATGGATTCTCTCTGCTCCATTGCCTCTCCTCCTCAGGATGTCCTGAGGGTGTGACTCCATGAAGATGGAGCGAAAGGCTCCCTCTGGTAGTGCGTAAGCCCAGGCAGGGCTTCCACAGATAAGAGGGCCTCCATCAGTCACAGATTATATTTAGTCCAGCCAGCCACACAGGCAGCTGAAATGTACACCGCACATCCTCTCTGATGTGTACAGAGGAAGGGGGGGGGGGGGGGGGCGGCGGCGGTTGCAACCATGAATTTGGTTGTGATTGGTTTGTGATTCACAGATCATTCCTTAAGTCATGTCTGGAGTGACTGCTCGCTCTGATGGATGCTACTGGGTGCTAGTGGGGGAGACGGAGGTATCGACCCAGATATACTGACTGATTACCTGCTTCCCTTCAGTCTTGACAATCAGCACCACAGAGTAGATTATATGTTTCCATATTGTACCGAAGAAAACATATCAGTGGACGTCAATGTCTTTGTCCTTGCAAATGTGTCTATCCATCCATCCATCCAGACCTCTGACACAGTATTTAATTACTTCATTTTATTGTAGACAATAACAACAGAATGATCTGTCACCTAAAGTGCATGGTTCAAGCAGTCTAGGTGAGCTTTCTCAGTGCTCCAGGTAACGGAAGCAGTAAAAGGAAGTGAATCCGCAGTCAGACAGTAAATACTTTCAGCCTTATGACTTTTTACGCTGAACAAACTGTCTGCATATTCGACAGTGCCCCAAATAAGATCAGTCCTACAGTCTAGCAGTAGCCCTGCTGGTCCCTTGCTTAAGATCTGACGTTTTAAAGAGTCTCTTACTCTTTCAGTGTGCATGCACCAGGCCTGACATAGCACCTCAGTGATTCATCCATTTCACTCCATATAAAAGAACAGTGAACTTCAATCATTGATGGGGGCTCTAAGCCAGGTCTGCATTATTAATTTTACGATAACCTCTTTCTGTAGAGGTCCTCACTTTGGAACAAAATGATGGGTAATGTCATATTCTGATTGTGGATGGCACTGGATGCATGTAAATGATCTATGATGGATGTTGATGTTTGTTTTTTCTGCCCTCAGAAACGCTCAATGTCCTGTCCTGTGCTGTGAAGATGGCCTTTAATTGAGTCATTCATTGTGTTTGTTTTGACAACTTTGCATTTGTCAGAGGAAAGGTATTGCAACTTCTCCTATTTGTTTACACAAACAAATCTATAACGCAGCTAAGACAGAAAGGCTATTCAAACACACACACATATATACACACACACACACACACACACACACACACACACAGTGAAACTTAAATTTTGTATTACTCATTAATATGTGGGAGACTGGTGGAAGGGCATAGAAGGGACGGTGAACTGTCCCTTGTTTGAGGTGACTCTTGCTGTAAGCAGAGGCAGAGCTGGTGATGAGGAGTGTTGTAACTGCGTGCTCCTTACGGAAATTCAACCACTGCAATTACAGCTCTGTTACTGCGCCACCGTGATGGACTGCCGCAATCAATAAACACACCCATGACTATAAATCAACATCTGCGTTTACGGTCCCAGTCAAACTACCCCCCACCCATATAATCTATGTCAGAGCCACCTGAATCAGACTGAAGTGCTGTTTGTGTAAATCCTCCTACAGGCTTACTGTGTAGTTACACTCATTGTAAGCCCCTTCTCAGATTCGTGTGATCTACAGCAAATCAGGGGTGCAATGTGAGTGAAGTGCAATAACAGTGGAATACAATACGAGTGAAAAAGTGAGCAATTACCCAGATTTTTATTTACTCCCACAGTTCATCGGTTATACAGGAGTTTAAATAAAAAACAGAGGTAATGTAGTAGACAGACATCTCATTGTCTGCAAAAAGACATTGTTAAACATAGTTTTTTAACATTTTTGTTTTTATTTTTGTCATGGATCCCACAAACCAAATCAGTTTCCATTAGACATTATAAGACGGTTAAGTGTCAATGCTGTAATAGCATGTTCTTGTATTTTTATATTTTTATATGAGTGAAAATTTTGTAAGTATTAGATGTATGTCGGCACTATGGGAGGACACACAAACAATGCCCAGTGCATGCCTGAGTTCAGAGCCATGCTTTAGGAGAGGTCCTCAGGAGAACAGTCCACTGCACTGATATGAGCATTTGGGAAGAGAAGAGAAAACCCATCATTGCTTTACCTTCTATGGGCTACAGTAGTACCACCAAACTACTGTTTGCCTACCAAGACATGACAACAACAATAACAACAACAACAACAACAACAACAACAACAACAAAAACCACATGAGATGTAAAGTTGTATTGGTTTTTTGTTTGTAAGTTTGACAGTCAGGCCACATCATCATCGCAATGTTTGCCTCCTATCCTTTGGTGAGGTATCTGCAGACAGGAACAGAGAAGGTAAACCCCAAAAAAGTCTGTCTGAGAGTCAGCAACACACCAGTGGGACTGAAAATGACATCTGTCTCAATAATACAATGCATTCTCATTTTGTATTAACACATCGACAGCTGGGAACTTTGAAGGTAAAACCACAGTGGACCCCATGTGATGGACCTCCGTGAACTGGCGAACATTTCTTGGCTACCACCTTCCTGAAAACAAATCTTTCTACCACAAATCTTCCTACCACCTTCCGGAAAGTAAATCTGGTTTCAGTCAAAACTGGAGAATTTTGTTCAAAACAACAATAAAAGAAGTGGGAGAAGAAGAAGAAGAAGAAGAAGAAGAAGAAGAAGAAGAATAGTTCTATTTCTGTTGAAATCTGTAAAAAAAAAAAAAAAAAACACATTACCCATTTCAATGTTGTAAACTGGGGTTAATGTCAATGGTGATTCTGACTCAGGAAGCCAAGATCATGGGAAACTGGAGAGTTCAGGTGTCTGCTGTCTTATGCAGCTCAGACACAGGGAGAGACAATTACCTGGAGGAGCTAAACAACAGCTCTTCAGGGATTACTGCACAGTGACTCCAGCCCTCAGCCTTTCAATTTCGTTATGAGTCCCGTATGAAAACACACTCGTGCGGTTTGACACAATGCAAACCCATCTGTATGCCTGGCATAGACGAGTCTGTGACGCACTCAGAGTGATACAGAGTGCATGAATTGGACAGAGGTAAAGTGGCTGAATACTGTTTCTGTGTATTTATCAGTGATAGATTGGAATGGTGTACACACAGCGGTAACTGACGTTTAACAAGCCAGTGCAGAGTGTTCTCTCTGAGTGAATGAAGACTGAATAAGGACTGCTCCATTATGTTTGTTGTCCAAGGGCTGAGGCTTTTTCTTTTTCTTTTGTTTTTTACGTGAGACTCTAACTCACATCTTCGTAAAACTGTCATCAGACAACTCTATCCACATTTTATCCACATAGCAAAAATCTGAGTAGGTGAACTTGATTAGATTTCCTTTTCATGTGTACATGTGACTGTTTATAAAAATCTCTGTTACTAATTTACTATTTTCTGTGTTTGTGTGTGTGTGTGTGTGTGTGTGTGTGTGTGTGTGTGTGTGTGTGTGTGTGTGTGTATGTTAGTGTGTGTGTGTGATGTGTTGCACATAATTGATGCGATCGGTTTAAAAAGTTAAAGATTTTGTTGCTGAATATTTTGGTGACTTAAACTCAGAAGTATTCGACTATGTGGATGTGCTTACGTCTGTGTCAATACTGTATACCTCGTTAACATACAGACCGTTAAGAGTCTCTGACACTCCACAGGATAGCTTTCCTTTCCATAGATAATAACAGCACTCTCTCAATCACTTGGAAAGGTACAAACAAAAGAAAAAAAAAAAACAGGTTGTATTTTATCCATGCATCTGTATTCCCCCTTGTTGTACTGGAGACATGCCAGAACACGCGTCATATTCAAGCCTTTTCTAGCTGATAGTGTTACTGGCATGGGACCCAGTAAATCATCCATCTTCCTCTAGAACTGCTGGCAACACCATGTTCCCTTGACATTTGCTTGTGTGCTGGGTTAGCGTAGCAGCATGAGCTGCTAGCTAATGAGCCCATATTAGCACCTGATTGTGTTGCTTTCCACCTGGAGAAGGAGAGTTTATACATGGAGCGATGGCAGTGAACAGGAAAAGCACAGGCTGAAACAAATGGGTAGAGGGCCACTTTTCTGTATGGTTCTGATATCTAACATACCTGTATTTGTGCGTGTGTGTGTGTGTGTGTGTGTGTTTTGTAAGAGCTTTGATATAAGGGTGTACTGGGTAACAGTTATGTGTGCGTGTGGATATATAATAGTCACATTTGCATATGGATGTACGCATGTAGCACTAAGGCAAAGACTAATGCACCGTTACACTAATGCACCATTAGAATGATCACATGAGAAATAAAACCAGAAGCTTTTTGCTATCCTGACTGATCTTATTAACATTCATTAGCAACTGGAGAGCTGCGCATGCATGTCTGGGCATGCGTGCGTGTGTGTGCATGTGTGTGTGTGTGTGTGTGTGTGTATGAGAGAGAGAGAGAGAGAGAGAGAGAGCTTGGAGTTGCTGAGTGACTGAGGTTCTCCTATCGCCTTCGTCCTGGAGAATCTTCCTAATTAGTCTGTCCTTTGATCTCAAAATAACAGGCGCAGGCAGCATGGAGAGTACTTGTGCTAAAGACTCCCACCACACAAGCCTCAGCACAGGGGAGGCTTTATGTAAATACAGCTCAGGAGCATTAAAACACATTTGTCCTGGGATAAATATAAAAAATGTTCCTGTTTCCATATTCTACCTTTTCATTTGATATTTCTGTGAACTACCCTGGGCTAGACTGAGCTCCTGTTAGTGCAGGCTATGTGTAGCATATGGAAGAAACTGTTTACAGTGACACCGAAAACAAAGGCCTGCAGCTGAATGCAACAGAGAAATAAAATCTGGATGTGATTGGTCTGAGCAGCTTCTAGCCCTAGCCGTAGGCTTTACCTACCCAGATTCCAACTTCATTTGGGATAAATTAATCAACACGTACATACATATATATATACATACATACATACATACATACATACATGCATACACATACACATATGTATATACATAAACGTGTATATGGTTTTTTTTGTTTTTTTTATTCCTTTTTGTTTTTGCTTTGCTATATATATATATTATGTAGTACATAAATGATCTTTAGAATTGTCTAAAAAAAAAAAGGAAGAAGAAGCTCATCCATGTTATTCATGACTGTAATACCGCTTATAACCAAGTAACTATTGCTTTTTTGTTTTCTTTTCTTTACAAGCATGAGGAAATCTCGCTCTTTGTTCAGTGATGCATAAAACCAGGTTTTCTGCATGTCTTCCCAGTGTCAGATTACACTATACTTCAGCAGCACTGGTCATTTGCATATTTATAATGTTCACAGCTATGATGGCATGCCAGTGCTGGTAAGATTTGTGGTCCAACATATACGGCATAAGAGATTGGTCAAATAATGAAAAGAAATAAAGAAAAGAAAAGAAAAGTTGAATCATGTTTTGTGTGTCCTGGGTTTTGTAGATCACAGGGTTTCAGAGACTTATGAAAGAGTGGTGGTGGTACATGATTCCAGAAGGTCATGTCCTCAGTGGTCTCCATAGACCTCAGCCATGTCTCTCTGAGTGTGAGCACTCAGGAGCAATGAGACACAGAGGCAGAGATCAAACGTCACTGACAGAGAGCAGGGATAGCACAAAGCACAAATAATTTCCATTTTTAAATACTGGTTTCGAATACTGATACTGATTAATTCTGAATATTTTATAGAGGGTATGCACTGACGTCACTTTCGCACCAGGACACGCCCCCTCAGTCAGATTGAGTGGCAAAAGATGCTCCAACATGGCTGCCTTTAGTATGGGAAACTGCGAAACTGTGAAATAAACGATTATGTGCTTAAATTAAATTAAAGAAACAGTGGTCCATGGACATTGACATTTGACCAATTTTCCTGATTTGTAAATGTACCAAAATACTGTCCAATGATCACCAGATTTGTCTGACATCTCACATGTCGTAAACACCATCTCCTGTCAAAAAATCAAAACTAAAATCCAAGGAATATGGTAGTTAGGCTGACGTTATGATAAGCGCTGTCCTCTCCACTGCTGCCCATTATAGGCAAAGGAAAAGGCCACCTGGCTTAATACACCAAAAGTACGATCAAAGAAGACCAAATTTCTCTCACACATCTCTTTTTATAAATACAATCTCCTCTCAAAAAATCAGAAATCCAAGGAATATGGTTAAGTTAGCCTAAGTTAAATTAACACAGGCTAAGCATTTTCACTCTATTGACTATAAGGAAAAAGCTTTACATGTCTTAATACACCAAAACTACAATCAAAGATCATCAAATTGCCCTCACACATCTCTTGTTATGAGCTCTCTCCCATCTTAAAATTTTAATTTAAGTGCATAAGGATTTCCTATATGTTCTAATATCAGGAAAATATGTTTAATGTAGGAGGAAGTAAGCTAGGGCTTCGCCATGTTAAGCTTTTTCCTTATAATGGGCATGAATGGAAAGGAAAACTATTAACATGAGATGACCATACTCCTAGGATTTCGGTTTTGATTTTTTGACAGGAGTGTTTCTGACAAGAGATGGTCGAGAGAAATTTGGCGATCATTGATTGCAGTTTTGGAACATGAAGCAACGTTAAGCTTCTTCACGTTTTGGGAAGAAAATCTGCTGCTCTGAACTGTCCTCTATAGTCTTTCTGTCCCTCAGTGGGTGTAACTGAAGTGACTCCCGCCTACTGTGACATCATGTGCATACCCTCTACATATAAACATCTATATATATATATATAGATAGATAGATAGATAGATAGATAGATAGATAGAGATACATGTACATGTTCAGTACAGGTGCAACCATCCTAGGCCTAACTACATAGTACACGTCAGCAACGACGTAACATTTTCATTCTTTCAACACTTACAGATTGCTTTCGTTAAATTTCATTTAATGTTTTATTTTTTTGTTGAGAGATAGCACTTTGAGGTGTTGCTGTGACCACCTAATTGCTTTTAGGAACCATTTTTTCACGGAAACAGGTTGCACACAACACAAGTAGCGAACAAGCGAGACTCGAGGTGAACAATGCTCAAACACTGAGTGCTGGAAAGAAGACTGAGGATCTGTGAAACGGTGGGAGGCTACAGCAGGGTATCCCTGCCCACCACTTCATTCGTGTAGATTTGGTGTAGAAATTTCTTTGGGTTGGATTCTGTTTTTTCTTTCCCCCCCCGAATATTTTCGCTCCATGGTTGGTTGAATCCGAATATATATATATACACACACACACACACACACACACACACACACACATATATATATATATATATATATATATATATATATATATATATATATATATATATATATATATATATATGTATATATGTATGTATATGTATATGTATGTATGTATGTATATATACATTTTTTTATCGCAGCGTATTGCTGCCATGCCAGAAAAAGAAAAATGTGAAAAGTTTATTGTGATAACGAGATTTTTTTCACATTTTAACAAGATATTTCATGTATCGCGTTATAACGTGAAAAGTTTCACATTATAATGTGAAAAGATTATTGTTATAACAAGATGTTTTCATGTTATTACGTGAAATGTTTCATGATAAAACGTGATAATTTATAATTTATATAGAACATGAAACGTTTCACATTTTAACAAGATATTTTCATGTTATGATGTGAAAAGTTTATTGTGATAATAACAATAAACATGTTTTTCACGTTTTAGCAAGATATTTTCATATTATAACAAGATATTTTACATTATTACATGAAACATTTTACGCTATAAGGAGATAAGTTGGTCTTGGGCGGAGGTGGACTCCCTGTGATATGTAGGCCTACTGTGAACTGGCACTTTGGCGTTTGGCAATGAACTGGCATCACCATGGCCCAAAACACAGATACCCCACTGTCGAGATTTCAGATTTATCCCTTTTTTCGTACAGCTCCAAGCATTTTAAAATCCATCTTACTGTACGCATACTTGTAATATATATACATGTATGTGTGCGTGTGTGTCTGTATGAGTGTGTTTTTGTGGGCTAATGATTAAAATGTAACACTTAACATTTATGAACTGGAGTGTGTCTTTCCCTAAAAGGCTTATCTGGTGGGACTGCATGACGTCTCAGCGTCTAACAGAAAAGGGCTCTCCCAGGATCAGATACTTAAACACATCAGCCTATTCTCCACTTTCACACTTTACCTTCTCTAATGGAAGGAGGTCATTAGGGAGTTGGTGTGATCGTAGTTTTGAAATGCACTTAAGCTGTTCCTCCATGATCCCATTTAGATCCATTGGTGAAGATGGTGCAGCGACTGGATCAACATGTTTGCATCACTCAGCCTTACTGTGCGGGTCAGGCCTACTCGTGGACTCTGGAACCTGCTCTCTGTCATGCCAATGAAGAATAAGCTTGTCATGCTTTTAAGATAAAGGATGGCTCTCCTTTTGAAGCATCCACTTTCCTTTGAAAACATACTTAATGAATATTACCATAGATCGTTTCTTATAGGGCTACACAGTGCTTATTCTGGTATTTTGGGTGGTTGGTGTTGGTGGTTGGTGTTGGTGGTTTGTAGGTCACTCAGTGCACTGTTTCTTAGTCCTGCTCCCAGAATTCTGCAGCAGTACACGTTTTCTCCCTGCTTTAACTCTCATCAGCTAATAACTCAGGCCTTGATGTGCTGCAGCAGGTGTGTCCAAGCAGAGAGAGACCTGAAAAGTCCAGACATCCAAGGGCAGGACCGGAAAACACAGAGTTAATGTCAGGTCTGAAAGAGTGCACCAGGACGTCAAAAGCTGGGGAAGTAAAGAACAATTATA
Organism: Chanos chanos; assembly: GCF_902362185.1. Lineage (NCBI taxonomy): Eukaryota > Metazoa > Chordata > Actinopteri > Gonorynchiformes > Chanidae > Chanos > Chanos chanos. Next base: position 23,053,238 of record NC_044501.1, on the reverse strand, counting down.
TGTATTTGTTTTCTGTCAGTCAATACACATTCTCTTGCTTTTTAATGATTGACCATAATCTGTTTTATCTGAGTTCACATAAGACAAGGGTCTACAGTAAAACTCAGTTAATTAATTACCCAAAAATAGGCCCGTGCCATTTAATGTAACTCCATATCAACAACAAACAAACACATATCACATGTACTGGAAAGCCAGTGTACAAGCTAACTGCCAAGAAAGCCAGATTTAACTGTAGATAATTAAGCAGCAAGAACCAGCTGTTCCACTTAGTTCAGCGCCGGGTAGGGTTGGGGAACCTTTTTGGTATGAGTCTTAGTGTCATTCAGCTCTGTTAACTAAAATGTATTAAATAAAGGTCATTCTTGAGGGGAAAATCTGAATCTGAATTCTTGGGTGTTGTAGCATCTGTTCTAAGATGTCTACAGTACAGAAAAGCAAAGTATTTTCAGAGTAATTCAATTACTGAACAGAATCAGTGAACGAATTAGGGAATGAATCTCTCCAATGAACAGAGTCAAAAGAGTAAAGTTACTATCAAGTCACCACCAATGACCCATCTTGGTTTGGAAGGTTCCACCATGGCTGTCTGGTGTGCAGAGTCCAGACAGGTGGTGGGCAGTTAAGGTTTTGAAAAGAACTCCCTGTTTAAATGTTGGTTCAAATGTCTCATCACTGTATTAAAATCATCTGCACCTCAAATCTATCAGAGTCCAGCAAAGGGAGATCGCCACATGGGGTCACCCAGTCAGTCCAGAACAGTTATGCAGAGGGGAAATTTGGAATGTTTCAAGGTGCACTTGCATTCAGAATGATCCTTTTGCATTGCTGCCAGCTCATGCATTTTCTTGGAAAGCTCAGCGTTTGGCAGCAGTCTGCCTTTGTTTGCCGACAGAGGCTGTTTCTGAGTGAATGACACTAACTTTCCATCTACATGCTGTTAACCTGGCATTCTGACACTACGTGCTCAACATACTGAGATGGCAGTTCTCCTGTATATTGAGGATTAAGGTTTCACTGTACTGTTATTCTGGTTTTTTTTCCATAAGGACTGTGAACAAGTTCACGAGTTCACTTATTTCTTTAACTTGCATTTTCATAAAGTAGTGAAGGTTCTACAACAAGACCAATTTGACTGTGACATGCCTCCCTGAAACTGCCATTGTTTTGTTGACATGTATACAAGCATCAATTATCAACGCATTGCTGTGAAGATAGAATCAATATTTCACACTTCTGCAGTTCCACTTCTTCTCCATACAGAGCAGAAGTGGACCAACTGGCAGCGTGGTGCAAAGTCAACATCCTCTACCTAAATATAGGAAAAACTAAGGAGGTCATCATCAACTTCAGAAAGACCAGCGCCCACCATACCCCCCGGCCATAGATGGTACGGACGTGGAGAGAGTCAGCAGCGCTAAGTTCTTGGGAGTGCACATCACAGAGGACCTCTCCTGGTCCTCACATGTCACTGTGCTCTCCAAGAAGGCCCAGCAGCGCCTCCACTTCCTGCGGCACCTGAAGAAGGCGAGTCTCCCCCCATGCATCCTCACCACATTCTACAGAGGCACCATAGAGAGCATTCTGACCAGCTGTATCACTGTCTGGCATGGGAACTGCAAAGCCTGCGATCGCAAGTCCCTACAGCAGATAGTGAAGACAGCTGAAAAGATCGTAGGAACTGCTGTCCCATCCATCCAGGCCATCTACGATATACTGTGCACCTGGAAGGCCCTCAGCATCGTGAAGGACCCCACCCAACCTTCCCACATATTGTTTTGTACAAGTTCTACTCAGTACTTTTGTTCCTATGTTGTACAAGTTTTACTCAGTTTTAATCAGTACTTTCGTTCCTAATATTTATTACTCAGTACTTTTTGGGGGTTTTCTTTTTGTCCTCAGTATTTATTGTGCGTTATTTATTAGTTTTATGTGGCACTGTGGTCCTTGTGTAACGCAATCTTGTTCCTCTGTATGTATGAGTCATGCATATGTGGAAATGACAATAAAAGCAGTCTGAGTCTAAGCCTAAGTTGCCATGAGTGGCCACCATTTCTTCTTTTTCACTTTTAATTTCTAGTACAATCTTTCACACATGCTCAAAAATGCTACAGACAAAGTCACAGTAAACAAGTCACAACAGATTATGGTTAGGGTTTGGGTAAAGGTTGTTGACAGCAACTCAGTAACTCAAGCAATTCATTGACTTACATGTCAAATATCGACTCATGTGTCCACATTGACAGCATGCATTGTGAGTGTGCGTACTGTTCGCTGATGAAAACATCGGACCATGATGGACATACAGAATCATAAACTCCCCTGGAGTCTGGATGGGGTCTTAACCTTATGAATGTACTGTATATGGTCCCTCACATTAGATATTCCCAGGGTTGGAAAAAAAAACATCCAGTTTGGGCATCTGCAATTATAATCTTTTACTTATGATTTTGGAAAATTTTGGAAAGCAGTGTATGAATGTGCATAACCACACAGCCTGTTAAAGCAACAGGTTAATACTAGATTGGCACATCTCCTCTTCCCTCACCCCATCTCATTCCATCCATCCCTCTGTCCAGCCCCCAAGCTTTCATCAGCACAAGTAAACTGAAAGTGCTTATCTCAGTTTCAAGCAGTGATTAATTTGGTGGGACTTTAACCCTCTGGTTCATTAATCAGCCCAATAGTGATTGTACATAAGTCCTGAAGCTGTGATTCCTGATTCCCTGGAGTTGCAAGGATTAGTGTGAGCTCTTTCACACACAGAGATAGATGTTAAAAAGCCTCATTCCTATGCAATAACCACAGCAACGGCATTTTCAGCACAGCATGGTTACCAACACACGCACTCATATTGTCATTCAGCCTCTCTTCTCCTCTCCTTTTTCTCTCTCAGTCTTCAGCATCGGTTTATTTTTCTCACCTTGGAGATATCACCGTTATAGTAACATACTTTAAACAGCTACTAGAGGAGTTGTTTAATTTGCTAATCAACTTATCGGAAGTGGTTAATCAATAAGGAATGAAGAAACAATAAAAAAAAAACAGACGGGGAGATTGTTTGAAAAGGTCAGACACCACCTCTGTCCTCCACCTCTCATCACCCTATAGAAGCTCCAGTTCACAGATACCACAGGACAGTGACAAAGGAGCACTCCGGTTTAGCGACAGATCGAGTTTCAGCTGCAAATAGCTGAGAAACCTTGAGGGTCTATTTTAAACCTCGGACAGCTGGGGGGGAACAAGATAGGGTGAGAGAGAGAGAGAGAGAGAGAGAGAGAGAGCAGGGGGGTGAGTCTGATTGTTTGACCCACTAGGCATCATGGCTATCACACTAGGAGAGTCCCTGAGGATCTTGGCTATTTAGTCACAGTAAAGTGCTCAGTGCGTTGAGATATGAGTTCTCAGAGAAAAAAAAAACAAACTCTCAGGTCCCAACTCAAAAGTCCCTTCATACCCCCAGTACAGTTTGGGTTTTTTTTTTTCTTAAATCAGTCTGTTTACTTACCTGATTATGTGCAACTTAGAACAGTGATCTTATGAGAGAATTTGCCATTTTACACAATACACAGTAATGATGCATAAATCTTTCAGAATAATTACTGACCCAAGCTGTAAACATACATTTAATAAGGACATAGTCCTCAAATAGCATATGCAAAATTTATGATTATCCTACAAGTAACACATGTCTGAGTGACTTCAGAACAGTCGTATTTCTCACAACTCAACATGTGAAAAATCAAACACAGACAAGGCCGTTATATTTATGCAGAAGCTGTTTCTCAGAGGCGAGCCTGATGTGGAGAGAACCAGCTGTGGCATTTGAAAGGTATTATCGTGTGGGGGTTTGACTGCGGCGAACTGCATCCCCGGCTTTGGCTGAGAGAGATAGCAGCATGTTCATCATTAAAGCCCTCAGAGCACACACATGCAAATATACACCTCAGAGGAGCCTGTGGAAAAAGTCCACAGGTCTCACTGTGGGATCTGAGTATGAACCATCTACCTCCACTTGCGTCTCTTTCTCTCTCTCTCTCTCTCTCTCTCTCTCTCTCTGTCTTCTCTCTCTCTCTTCTCTCCCCCTCTCTATCCATCCTCCTTATCTATCCCTACCCACAACTCCCATTGCCTTGCCTTAATCTTGTCCACAGAATCAAGTATGCCTTGGTTTTCAGGCCTGAGGTAAAGTCTGGTTTAGATGAAATATCTTTCTTAAGACATGTCAGTACTCATACATAGTTACAGTTTTGGTGGCTCCTGTTTGGGTTATGGTGTAACTCCAAACCAGTGTTATGAATGTGAATAGGCTCTGTAATTGACACCAGTTTTAAGGATGGAGATCTTGGACTGAATATGAATTCCATGAATACCATTCACGGCAATAGCAGCATATCCGTCTTTGTTTTGTCTGTGTCCAGTGTTTTTATTTAGCCGTGAAACACAATGGAAAAACACCCTCAAATGATCAACATAGCAAGGCACAAGACAGCAATGACAGAAGACCATGATAAAAAATCTTTTAAGGAAGCTACTCTCTCTAAAATAAAACATAGGGGAAGAAAATGACACTCCACTTGATTAACACCCTGACTGGCTGTGACTGAAATGACTGGTAAAGGAATTGTTTTGAAAGAACAGATAATTTGATAACTGATGGCTCAGATTATGCAAGAGAATGTTTAAAAAAATAATAGAATAATACTTCTTTTTATGGCAAACTCTTCAGGGACCGTTCCAATTATTGAAAATGTCTTTTTCTGAGATGTTTGGTTATTATAATAATACAAAGGAAAATTAAACAGTGGGAGAAAGAGTGATATCCCCTTAAACTGCATTTTTTCCCTATTATTATTTATCCAGGATTTATAAAAACACAGCAAATCCCCATGACACCTCATTACTGCAGGAATTGATGCCTTTACCTCTTTTGTTAATATTTTTTATTAGACCAGTCTCTGAATAGTTACCTCTTTCATTAAAGTTAATCAACTGATATGATAAAGATTGTCTGAATCTATTACCTCCCTCTCTTCATACACCCTTTTGGTTCTGTTTGACACAGTCAAACACACATATCCTGTGTGATGGGGTGACTGGAGCATTCTCTCTGATGATCTGCCAGGTCATGGAGTGTTACTCTGACACAGATTACTCTCACTCTCAGTTTTTTATGTTTCTTTCACCAGATGACTGCAGTTTCACCAAGGGTACCTAATTAAACAAGCCTACAGAAGCTACACTAATTCATCTGAAGTGCAGTCCTTCCACATTCCATTTGACTCAAAGGCTTCCCTTCACCCTTTAAGCTTTGAAAGCTTTTGAAAGTAATGGTGATACTTTCATTTAAAGGTATGGGTGAGACAGTAAAATGAGTAAAGGAGAAACAAAGGCAGTGAAGGGCAAGACATTAAAAGAGCAAGGTGCCTGTGAAGAATCTAACTGAGAATGAAAGTGAAAAGAAAAGTGTATGTTATTTTCATCTTGGTATTGTTAACACTTTGGCATGCTTTCAGCTGGTTTTACAAGTTGAGTGTGTCTGGCCCAATATCTGCCTCTGCATGTTTCTAGCCTAACTCATGGCATCATTAAGAGAACTGACTGACTCTGCGCAGTGGCTCTGTCCTTGGTACATAGCTGTCTTGTACTATGCAATATAACTGTAATTACAGGATGAACAGTTAGTATCAGTAAAAGATCATGTACTAGCCACTGAACAGAGGGAGTCTGATATTGACTTTCTGAAAACTAAATTATGCCAAAGTCCATGGTATTGGAGTTTTTTTTTACAGTGTCTCTTGGTCAAAGATGAGTGATGCTGACAATTTTCGGAAAAGATCTGGAAAAATCTCCTGCTCCTGAGTGTTATGCCTTTGATCCTCCCAAAAAAAGAAAAATTCCAGTGAACTTATCAGCAGCCCAGAAACTGAAGATAAAGATGAGATCAAACAGTCGCTTAAATACTGAATGTCAAAACATCAACTAGAGTTTGGTTTCATTTCATTTTCATTTTCATCTGTCCAGACCTGTGTGTGGATATTGCCCCATAGTCCCTCCTGAGTACCGCTAACCTGGAAAACCCTTTAAAAGGAAAAAAACAAAAACAAAAAAACCCCAACAACAACCCATTTCAAGTCTCAAGTTGCAATAGATCAGAAAAAAATATTTTTATATCAAACATTCAGGATCTTGTTAAAAACAAGACAAGTCTAATCTCCTCAGAGGTACATTCTGCTCAGCTGTCATTAATTCTGAGGGTTTTTTTTTTTAAATGAATGCTTCTCTCATAAAGTAAGAATGCACCTCCACCAAGCATGTAAGGCCTACACCTGAACATGAAAGCAAAAAGGCACTGGCTGGTCACCACAACACTGGAGTCCCCTCTCAGCAGTACACTTACCATCCCTTATTTTCACACACACACACACACACACACACTTCTTTTTTACAGCAGTCACATCCTCTTTGAAGATAGAGTAAACCTCTATCATCAGAAATAAAGTGCATGCTCAGAACATCATGGTAAACATTCTTTCACTTATATAAACTGAATCTCTGGGTGCCAGTTAAGACGTCTCTGATAGAATACGCCTCTCTCTTTTTGTTTTGGTAATGATACCAAAACATACATCTTTTCCAGTGTATTCTGTTTATGAATGTTATTTCTGACACATCGTCTATATACCTTATGTCTCTAAATTGTCTGCCCTCATGTTTTGCAGACAATTTAAAGATTAAGATTGATGAGATTTTTGCAAGACTCTTTCAGTGTCTATTCTGTCTGACAGGCACAATCAGAGATTAGGAATCTGCGAATGTTGACATGCTGGTGGTGTGTTCATGAATAGTAAACGTGTTTATTAATTAACATAAGCAGGTCCTCATTAATAAAATGCAAGCTTGTGCAATTCATTAAATGTACACACATATGCTGTGCAGAGATCAAAGATTTTACTGCATAAAATATTATTGATGATGAGTAATACGTCTTTTAGATGTAAAAAAACAAAAAAGTACTTTCCTCTGGGAAGGCTCAGTGCATTCACTCTGAGTTTATTAGTCATTCTGTAGTACATAGATTCTCCTACACTTCCTCCAAAGATGTGTGAAGCAAAAGAGGGGTGATTTCTTCATTTTTCCTTGTCAACTGTGGGAAAGGAGTCCCATTATTTTTGGTAGTTTTGTAACGTGTGTTTTCTGAACCAACTTACGATTTGCTGGGTGATATTGTGTTTTCTGTGTGTTGAGGGTTTCTGGGCATTGTGTATTGGATATGGTGAATTACTGTGTATTTGGGGCTTAACAAGATAAATGAGAACCACAGATCTAATCCTCTGTTATTGAACCTCAGTTATTGTAAATCTTTTATTTACAATATATACAATACTATATGAAGTATTGACGCATGGGAGACAGCTGGTGACCTGTGAATGTATCTGACATGATCCATATTGTCTTTAAATTACTCTGAAACACAGATTCTCTGACTCTGTGAGGACAACGAACTTGATTGAACCTGATTTGCCTTGAAACCAACCAACACATTTCATACTGGCAACATAGTGTTGTCATGTAACGTAATGTTCAAGGAGGACAATGTTGAATTGTACCCTCATCTACAACTGACTAACAGTGACTGGAGAAAGACCCTACATGAGGAAAATGCTTTACCATAGATCTGCTAACCACAGTCAGACAAACTTATTTTAAAGCCATACACAGGCAACCCAAGCTTCAGTCTTCAGTTTTTCAGATTCTGGCTCTGGTCTTTGGGGGCTGAAATTAGGGTTTGAGGCAAAGTCTCGTGTGAAAAGTTCACTGTTGTGAAATACCTCCATCTCATCCAATGGAAGAGGTACACTGTTGCTCAACTTGATCACAAAACTCTAATCAAAAACAAGTTTCCTTTGAAACACACATAAAACATTTCTTACATTAAAATTTCATTGTCAGGTGTTTATTCACCAAAATGTGTCCTGCCATGGCTTCTTCAGTTCCTGATGCTTAACTATTAACAGTGTAACTCTGGATTCCTCAGGACTGCTTGGACTAGTCAAACCCACTGTGTCAAGTTTGGGAAGGAAAGATTGCAGGCTTTTCCCCTAAATGCAGTCCTGGATTATGTTACCGAAGTTGTTTCAGGACTGGTGGTATTTCTGTTTGTCCAGTCTTAAGCCTAGGGCCTAAGCAGGGACTCTCTGCCATGTGTCTCACCATAAAGTGACTGACATTCACAGGTTGGTAATTGAAAAATATAGAGAGGGCTTTCTTTCTGAGAGGAAGTCAGTACACAGGGGACACTTAGGAAAAGATCAAAAGTACTTCTGAAGCATAACTATTATTTTTGGTGTGGATAGAGATTTTTTTTCCAGGGATGTCAGAGTTGGGCTTGGGTGTCAGAGCCCCTGTGAAGAACGCGGGTGCCTGTCGTAAAACACACAGAGTGTAGCTCCACTCCCCAAACCCCCAGGCTCACAGACAAAAAAAAAATAGACCAGTACATGTGTAGGTCAGCAGGTTAGGTTTAGAACAGCTCCTCAGAGTGTTGGTAGTGTTGTCTCTAGTCGCTGATATCTTAACATGCCCCTATTCAAATGATCTGTGACTGAAGCGTGTCAGCCAGAGATACACCTTACAAAAAAACAAAAAGACAGTCAGAAATATACCTTACTGAAAACACAGACAGCTGTCGCATCTCTTGTGTGTTAGTTAGTCAGTAACACATGACAACTCTTGTGCAAGAAACTGACAGTTGTTTTTATTATGCTGATATATTGAGTGAGATCTGAATATTCACAACACAGCAGAGCCATGCTCTCTCTCTCTCTCTTAGGTACACACACACACACACACACACACACACACACACACACACACACTGAGTGAAAATCTAACTTGATTGAAGAAACCATATTGTTGAACAGAAGCAATGTTTGTTCTGCCTTTTTCATTTTAATATTGTTTAAGATTAAGGAGCATGCATAAGTTGTGTGGCAGGAAAACAATGCTTGTGTTTCCATGGCACCTGTTGCCATCTGATGTGCATGGCTGATAAACATCTACAATAATTTTGTCTGAAGTTTTAAATCTGCTTCACACAAACACAGAGAAAAAAAATGAATGAAAAGGAAAAATCAGTTTACTTACATTCGAGGTTCATATTCACTGCATGGTTACATATTCACTGCTGCAATTTACAATTACAATTTGGTATTTGGCAGACGCTTTTAGCTAAAGCGACTTACAGTAAGTGTATCAGTCAGATTCCTATTACCTCATAAGCAGAGATCACAATGAGACTGAGCGTTAATTTACCCCTCTGTATTGCGCCCCTGGAATACTTTGACAAACATAGCTACAAGACAAGGTGTTTTTTTTGTTTGTTTTTTTTGATGTAAGGAGAGGGAGGTTAGGTAGTGGGGGACAGGTGGGTTCTGAAGAGGTGGGTTTTCAGTTTCTTGTGGAAGATGGTAAGAGATTCCGCAGTCCTAACTGCATGAGGGAGGTCGTTCCACCACCGCGGCGGCAATGGCGGAGAAGAAGCATGGTTGGGAGGAGCGGCTGCCAGGTTCCCGAAGTGAGGGGACCGTCAGTTGAACAGAGGTCGTAGAGCGGAGGGTTCTAGTAGGGGTATACAGAGTTATTAGGGACTGAAGGTATGATGGGGCGGAACCTCTTGTGGCCTGGTAGGCCAGCACCAGTGTCTTGAACTGGATGCGGGCAGCTATTGGAAGCCAGTGGAGTGCAGTAAGCAGTGAAGTGACATGAGAGTGCTTAGGGAGGTTGAATACCAGGCGTGCAGCGGCGTTCTGCACGAGCTGGAGCGGCCTAATGGCACAGGTCGGCAAGCCAGCCAGTAGAACGTTGCAGTAGTCCAGGCGGGAGATGACAAGCGCTTGGACCAGGAGCTGGGTTGCCTGTTGTGTGAGGAAGGGGCAGATTCTCCTGATGTTGTATAGGGAGAATCTGCAGGATCGAGTGACTGCCGCGATGCTGTGGTACATCGAAAGTGTTTATCCACTAATTTCAGATACTTTAGTGCCTTTAAGGTTGATGTCTAGTGTTATAAAGTGAATATACTCAAGGGTAATTTGTTGTGTCCAAAATCCTCACAGATAGGTCAGGAAATAATCTGGTAGACATGGTTGACTTGATTAATGGAACGATGCTACCATAACAGTACATGAAACAGAAATAAAAAACAAAACAAATGCATGATAGGTCTGGAAGCTGGATATAATTAGGTGTGCAAAAATGTACATCAACATTAAATATAGCCATTGGGTTATTTCTTAAGGCTATAGCTGGCACCTTCAGAAAAGGGATTTTTCCCTCTCTTTCAGCAGTTGTGGTTTGAATGAACTCAGAGAGGGATAAATCACACAGTTTTCAGGATTTAACAAAGAGGCTTTGAGAGCTGTTCACACATCCATGTGTCTCCAGTGGGCAGAATGGCTTCTCAGTGACAGAGAAGTGCATTAGAGTATTATGGTATCACACTCGTTCTCTGACAGGGACACTGTAGGAAATGCTACTCAGACTCTGTCCCCATGCTTAGTGTGGAATCCAGTAAAATTCTCACACACACACACACACACACACATGAAAAACACAAACGCACAAAAAACACACACATATATCAGTTTGCTTTACTTCAGTTTTAGGGGGTCAGATGCAAAAAAAAAAAAGAGCACTAGGTTTTTTTGGTTGGTCATGTCTGTTACGTACCTGAGTCTTCTCCATCTCTAAAAATCTTCTCATCCTGTGTCTTTACAGCTAAAACAGCTGCTATTGTTTCAGGGAACTGACCTGGTTGCCTAAGCATAATGTGGAAACAATTATTTTAACCTTATGTTAACTGCACCTTCTATACACCACCACATATCTCCTTCATACAGGACATATGTTCTGGGATATTCTGACAGTTCTCCTGATTAGGTATATCACTTTTTGTCTTCATTTTGTCTGGTCCCAAAAAATGGAATGGCAGCTTGGCATTTTTGTTTTTCTACAGAGGATAATTTAAACAAACTATAGAATGTGATTTTCTGGATCCATAAGCCTCAAAGTGATCAAAAGAGGCAGGAGAGGAATAGGTCTGACCTTCAGATATGGTACAAATTGTTTAAATTGGCAGATGATTGAAAAATGATGAATAAGTGAAAATTAACATTATGCTTAGACAGAACATGTCAATCTGTAATTTTTACATAAAGAAATTCCTGAAATAGTAAAATACTAACTTATCACTGTCAAATAAAGGGATGAAATAAGTTTTGAAAAAAGTTCAAAATCATGTTAAGAGAATCAAACATTTAGATATCTGGCGACATATGATCTGTTTCACCTCTAAGTGATTTGATTCAGCATTTGACAACCTTTGCCCTCCATGATGGTTTTTTTTATTGGTGCCTAACAAAGAAAAAAGTTGATCAGAATCCTGATCTGATTTGTCAATGGCAGTGTTCTTTCACATATGAAAGTATTTTTTCTACTTCCATTAACTTTTCATTAATTTGGCATGGCAGAGGAGAACATTTTATGGTGACAATGTACTGATCTACTGAAATCTCTTTCTTTCTTTTGTGGCACATGTTTGTTTATGGCACATGTGCTGTATTGTCATCTTCAGCAACTCAGTGCTCTAAACACACCAGAGACAGACACAGACAGTGTATACATTACAGACACTGACACTACAGACACCATAGACATTACAGAAAGCACAGACACCGACACCATAGACACAGACATTGCATACACTACAGACACCACAGACACAGATAATAGATACTTGGGATGTACCCGAATCCGAATACGTTATTCAGGAAAGCACAAATAATGCAATGGAAACAGATATTTCTTCTACCCGAAGTTGCTCGTTATTATTAGGGAAAACATGTCTGTGCATCAGCCATTATGTTTCTTCAAATTCGATTCATATTATTGTGGGGACTACAAGATAAAAATGCCCATTGTGTTTGCAACATAGGACTTTGATTTCACTAACTAGTCATTTCTTTTCTACACGTTGTTGAAAAGTAATCACTATTCTGTCGTTGCCCCCACCGAGTCAGGTGCGGCAGCTAGCGAGACAAGCCTGGTGTGGCGGCTGGTTTACCCCGTAACCTATACATCAAAATGAAGTTTAGAACCTGTAGTTTTTAGCTATAAGTGATAATTTACTCCATTAAAAAAACCCAGTTGAAAGTTGTTTCATTTACTACATTATTGAAAAGTGATTGCCATATTCTGTAGTCACCCCCACCCAGGCGCAAATTACTAGAGATGTAACGGTACACAAAAATCATGGTTCAGTACATACCTCGGTTTTGAAGTCAGGGTTCGGTACGGTTTCGGTACAATGTAAAAAGACACACAAAACATTAAATTTCTCTTCATTTATTGTGAATTTATGAATGTATACAAACTGGCCATAATTTCCAGTTTGTGCTCCACTATGTTTTCTCCTTGTAACTGTAACCCTATTTCTTTGGAATATTGTGGGCTTTTACTATGCTTGACTCTTGGAAGGATGGGGTACAAACAAGGCGGGTTACAAGAGGAAGTACAGTTCCTTCTGTTATCTTTATTTCTTCACAGCATGGCAGGGACAGCAGTAAGTGTTTTCTCACAAAAATCTCTCACAAACTAGGTCCGGCTCCCTTTTTGGGGTCCGTAAGGAAAATGTGTCTTATTTGTCTTCCTGTAGCAAATAATAATACATACTGAAAATAATGACATTCATAACACAAGTCATGAAATAATAAAATATGAAATGATATATTATATAAAGGTTTTGGCTACATAACGATGATACTCACATTTGGATGATGCCATCTCAAATGAGTATTCTTGTTCCATATACTGCCAGCACGCCCACTTCCGGTCTATTATCTGAATACAGATACAGATAATAACGTCTCTGTACACCTCTTCTAGATACACTGACACTACAGACACCACAGACACAGACACTAGTTACACTGACACTACAGATACTGACACTTCAGACATCACAAAACACTGACACTACAGACACAGGCGCCACAGACACTGACACTACAGGCGCCACAGACATTGACGCTACAGACACAGATGTTACAGATCCGAGCACAACAGACACAGACACTACAGACACCACAGATGCTATAGACACAGACACCACAGACACTGACACTACAGATACTACAGACACCGCAGACACTGACACTACAGATACTACAGACACCGCAGACACTGACACTACAGATACTACAGACACCGCAGACACTGACACTACAGATACTACAGACACAGGCACTACAGACATGGACATCACAGAAACCACAGACACAGATGCCATAGATGCAGACACTACAGACACTGACACTACAGATCTGAGCACAACAGACACAGACACCACAGACACAGACATCACAGACACTACGGACACAGACACTAGATACAGTGACACTACAGACACAGACACCACAGACACAAACACTAGATACGCTGACACCACAGACACTTACACTATAGACACTATAGATACCACAGACACTGACACTACAGACACTTCAGACACCGACATGGACGTCAGAAACATTACTGTCGTGGAGTGACGTGATTCGTGGGTGATTTAAACAAAAAAAAAAAATGACTGGCTCCGCCGCAATAGCACTTCAGTGCAAAGGTGTTTTATTTACAGTATTTCCCAAACAGCCCAACAACGCAAAATTCGGTGACAAAAATCCAAAAAGTGCAAAATACATATTTAAGGTTCACAAAACAAAAGACAAAGCAAACCAAAAAGAATTCAGATTTATGTACATGTACATGTACATGTACATGTACATGTACATGTACATGTACATGTACATGTACATGTACATGTACATGTACATGCGATTTACTGTTCACACCTCTCAATGGTCCTACCATGACCAAGTCCTCCCAAGAACTATCTCTAGGTACCCCGGGGCTCTTCTTCTACCCTAAGCCCCGCCCCTAGCTCATACCATTGTGGAGGATTGAGAACCAAATACATTTTTCCTTCTTTTTGCCCCTTTTATAATTTCTCAGGCATTTTTAAAAATCACATTTAATTTATACACCCCACGTTGATAATAAAAGTTCATAATATTTAAAATAACACTTTCCATGACCCATTTCATTAACATATTTCATGTTCGGTCACTCTTGCATGGTTTGCGCCACCAGCTCGTGGCGCGAAAGAGCCACCCACCAAGCTTTAAAACAGTCAGGGAAATTACGACTTAGTTTGGCCTTTTGCAGCGTCCGTAGCCAGGAACTTCAACAGTTAATACGGAAGACAGTGGACGAACATAGCGCGCATTTACAAACTTACATAACAACGACAGACGAAGATCTTCAAAAACAACAAACAGATAAGACAGTAATAAACTTGGTTTTAAATGGATTTCTGCGTCTGTATAGATTTGTGTTATGTAGGACCGGGATGAATTATGTCGTGGTTGTGATTGCGTGCATGCAAATGGAACATATTTAGCCACTAATTCTGTGTGTGCGCTCACAGAAGCGTCTAACTAGTAACGGGGAAGGGAATGTAATATGTTTGGGGGTCAACCAAAAGTGCCGCCGCGGTTACCGACAGAGCCCTCCGTCACAACTACAGTCTTAGACATCACAGACACAGAAACCATATTTATGCGTCCATGTGTACACTGGCCCCCACAATGAGAATTCCTATGAGTTTTTATTAATTTGCATAGCTTTCATCACTATTCAATGTTATCGATTTACTAAACTCTAGTTAGCATATTGCTAACAGTGTTAAAGCAAGGACCTTTAAAGTATTCACAGACAATTCAAGATAGACAAGTGTGTGAGAGCTTTTCCTCGCATGCCTCTTTACTAGCTTTACTAGCCAAGACGTAAGAGTCTGCTGAAAAGAAGCTGTGTGCATTTAGCATTCCAGCTCTTTTTGTTCAGTGAAGGCTTCAGGGACACAGAATTGTACCTGTTCCATTTCTCTCTCTTTTTTATGTAAACACAGGAAGTAGACAAGGTTAACAAACTCCTGCATCATAGCTTTTCAGGGAAGACAATCCATAAAACATAACTGTAGTGTATATGAGGTAGATTCTTGGAATATATCAAAGAAGAAATAAAAAGATACACTAGAACAAAAAACATACAGCATAACTAGATTCCATAGAGGGTAGAATGCACTTAGACTATGAAAAAAGTATTAGGACTGCTTTTACTTTGAGTAGGCCTCTGCAACGCCCACCCACCTAACATTTCCAACCCTGATGCTGTGGTTGTTTGCCAGGTCTCCCCTGTCTTGAAATTAATCCCCAGGCACACTCCACCATCTTTCACATGTGTCTCAAAATTAAATTAAACTGGTGGATACTTTCCTATGCAACAAAAAAGTTGATCCTCGAGTACATGAAAGAAGTACAGAAACAGAGAGTTGGACAAAGAGAGAGAGAAAGAGAAAGAGATTGGTTCCATCAGTTCTTTTCAGTTTCTACCCATACCTCCTTCCTCATCCTCTGAATGAGTGACCTTGCCATCATAACTGCTTCACTCAACTCTCTCTCTCTCTCTCTCTCTCTCTCTCAATCTATACCTCCATCTCTTTTTGAGACTGGAAAAGGGTGAAAGAGAAGCTTGCTACTCCAGACTCAAAAAAAACATTTTAGGTGGAACATAGGAGAAGTTGCTCTGGCTTGTCTTTGGCATGTTAGACATACAGCCTAAACCTTTAACAATCAGCAAAAACTAACCAACTCTTCGCCTCTCATACACATGCATGTCAGACAAATAATGTACACAATATACCCAGCGCTACGCAACTATACCAACAGTGAAAAAGCAACAGTATGTATTAGCACTTATCAAGTAATTACATAATACTCCCCCACAGGACATGCAGCTAATAAGTTTTTATCAGCTGGTCTCTGGGGACTAGCACCAAGCCCTCAACTTCAAAGGATTAGTCAATATTTCAGATACACATCAAATGTACCAAGCTATTTTAGAAATTTAAAACAGAAAAAAAAACAGGCTATCTTCACTGATTGTATTGTCTGAATGTATACAAAGGGGAGAGAGAGGTTTGTTTCGTTCAGACAGTAAGGTATCGGCCCATACACCTCACCGTTGTGTCACAACTCACACATTGACCCATGGCTTCCACGCCTGCTAATTGCTCGGGGACAGGGTAATTGAGTGGTCTCATGGGTTCCACCAACGCTCGGCCAAACTTCAATACTGTCAGCAAATGTCAATGCATGGGGTTAGGATTAATGAGCTGACGCTACAGCCACTTGAAACCAGCCCCCTCCCCCTTTTAAGTCCCAACTGTACCCTCCAACCTGACAGGCTGTGACAGCAAATGGCCCTCTGGGAGATTTATAGAACTCTGGGATATCTGGAGTAGTGGAGGGGCCTCTACCATGTTCTTGTGAGGGGACTGCTTTTCAATGATGAATGTTGTACATGGGCAGAATTAGGCTGTGGAACGAGAGGAGTATACATCACATTAACTGATTGGATTATGCATCAGGAGGTAATTCACCCCGAAATATGGCCAAATATATCATTTTCATGAGTCAGCAACTGCATTATGTGTCTGTTATGAGGAAAACATGGTGAAGATAAAAGCATTATGGGTAAAGTTTTCTTTTTTTTATAATGAATGGATCATGTTCATCCTATAGACAGATAACATGTGAGATATTGCCATAGGCTTTCATTTGTTTTCCCTCCAGCCCAGTTTTGAGTGTCCAGTTACATGTAATCTCAGAGATATCCTCATTGCTAAGGCAGGGTGAATGAGGCTGACACACACTTACTCCAAGCATTTTCTCATATGAACTATGGACTATGTCTGCAGAATCAGGTTTGGACATTGTTCGAGATTGCCCTTTCACACATGTAGCACACAGCAGGAGACTGTCCGTGTCAGACATGTTCTCACCTACTGGAAATACTCTGTTCGCTTTAGGTGAGGGGTGGCACCTGAATGGAGCATACAGGAGGCAGGACATAATGCAAAAGTACGCTGCCAAAATCACAGTGTTTTGTTTACAGCACATTGAAGATGGCGGACAAGGCTACTGACATTTGTCTGACAATTTCAGCGTCGGCCCTTATCGACAGAAGTTCCCGAATCTCTCCACTTAGGCATTTTGGTTGCCGTGTCCATGTAAATGACCCTTCTTCTTCACTCTCGGATGTTTGTATTCTTCTGGTTTTGTGCCAGTCGCATGACAGAAACGGCATCAGCATGCCCACTCACTTGCTGGACAATGACCTACTCTATTCGCACATGCACTCAATCGGACATTACACGAACTTTGTTCTAGGGAGCTGGCAGAGTAAAGTCCGTTTAATGTCCAATACAACTGATTTGGACATTTGCGTTCTCACATACAGCTCCTCTGGGTAAAGTCTAGATTAATTTAGGGTTGCAGTGCATGTCTGAAAGGGGCTTCTGTTGATTCACAGTCAGCATACTGTAGTCAAGCAGATAAACTGTTCAGAGGAAAGTGCTAAAAACATTATTCTGCCTTCAAAATCCACAGGGCACTAGCTCACCATGTCTGCCACCATGCAGCACAGAAGAAAATAATTCTGATCTACAACAAATGCATCATATTCCATAGATTCTTCTCAAGTGGCCAATAACTTTTACATAGATAAAGAGGTATTGTGAGGTGAGCCTTACCCAACTTCTCCAGTAAATCATAAATGCATAGCATGGAATGAAAATCAAGCCTTGATCCAAGGCTAATCCAGGCAGTCTGTAAGTGACCCAGCAGGTTTAGGTATGCTGGACTGTACCACACACTCAAGAGGCGCTTTTGCACCGGAGGAGCTTTTCCATAGTTCTTAGAACTGTTGGAGAAAGTACCCCCTTTTTAGCATGTTCGCACCGCAGGAACTTAGAACGATTATAGTTCTAAGAACGCCGTTTTGAGGGGCTATTTTAGCCCCTACTCCAGGGTAGGTACTTTTGCAGCACAATAGGAACCTTCGGGTGATATAGGTGTACGGCGATTGGTCGAGACGTAGGTATACGGTGATTGGTCCAGACGTAGGCGTACTGCATGCAACCGCCATTTTTAAAAACCCGTTTGCCGTGCAAACAGAGAACAGAAAGAACAAGAAGAAGATAAAGAACACAGCACCAAGGATTATACAATGGACAAAAACGCCGAAAAATGGACCGACAATGAAGTTCAGGCTCTACTGAGCCTATATTTGACAGAGGAAATTCAACGCGATTTTGACGCCTCCAAGCGAAACATAGAAAATATTCGCTAGCATTTCCTCTCAGCTGGCTTCGTTGGGTATCCACCACACAGCGAAACAGTGCAAAGAGAAAATCAAGAAACTCAAGCAGGACTACAAGAAAATAAGAAACCACAACAACAAAAGCGGGTCGGATCGAAAAACGAGCAAGTGGTATGGCACTCTGGACAGTATCCTCGGCCACAGACCGGCATATGTGGGAAATGCGCACACAAAGGATTCAGCAGTCGGGCTTTTGAGGCCATCGCCAGTGGCACAGAGAGCTGCAGTCTGCCGGTAGAAGCCTCTGCAGAAGGTTATTGGCTCCTTGTATACTCAGCGTTAGAAAATACTTACTATTAACGTAAAGTATACATCACATGCAAGAGCACAGAGTGGGTTGCGTGCTTTACCGTTTGCTAAACCTAGCTATATGCTAACCATCACATAGCTGACCAGTACCATCTCTACTTGTTTCTTTCGATTGCTATTACAACCTTGTGTGTGTTGTTCCTTTTGTCTGTTCACACAGTTGTTCAAAAATGTGATTCTGACCCTGAAATGTTGATTGGTTTTAGAGACTGTGCCAGAGTCTTCGACGTTGTGCGAAGCCAGTTTTACCAGCGATACCCCTACGGCCTGCAGTACCCCCAGTCGTCCTAGCTCTCCTCCACCCGCTAGACCAGGTACTGGAAACGCATGTAATGGAATTGTCTGTTCACCTGTGTCATTTCATAATCACTTATGTGTTTATTATTATAATGCCTATAGTGATCATAATACCAATCACTTTGGGATGTCTCCCCCCCCCCCTTTTTTTGTTTGGCAGGAAAGAGAAAAAGGGGTGACTCCAGCGTCCTATGCCTGATTAAAGACATGTTGGAGCAGGAGCAGGAAGACCGCAGACAATGCCACGCACAAGTGCAAGGTCTTGTCAAGATGCTAAAGGAGCAGACTGAGAGAGAGGCTGAGGAACGTAAGCAGCTACGGGCAGAGGCAAGGCGCCAGCAGGCTACTTTTCTTGAGGGCCTTATGACCATCATGAATAGGCTTGTGCCAGGGGTGCAAGGCCCAACTCACCCTGAATTGGACTGACCCAAAGTGGACTGACCCCTTAATTTATTTGGTTGTTTTGTACGCACTCTTGTTTTTACACTTTCCTAATTTATTTGTTTATTTGCTTGTTTTGCATGCACTCCTGTTCTTTTTTATGCTCATACTTTATTCTTTTGCACTCTTGTTGTTTTGCACAAACCTTACTGTTCTGTTGTTTTGCACATGCTCTTGTTCTGTGATTAAGGTTCAAATAAAGATTTGTACAGAGATATGGTGTGGTAAAGTTATTTGTGCAAGTACCCATACTACTGGTAAAGTCATGAAAGAAGACAAAGCACACAAAATTTGAAAACATTTGAAAACCCTTTAATTTCCGTATCTGTTGCCCCCAACAACTAAAGAAATACACAATTATAATAACTCTGATTTGAAACTTATACATCATACATCAGCCACATGGTTAAGATGATGCATCAAGGTTGCACGCACTCCAATTCCTTCAGTCTCTGCAACCGGGGGCTGCAGTGGCAGATCTGGCTGGGGAAAAGGGATAGGTACACCCCACTCCTCTCTGTACTCCTCATCATGGCTCTCACAGAGGTTGTGAAGTACACAGCAGGTTAGCACCATAGACTTTACTCTCTCGAGACTGCAGTCGTTGTGCTTCTGCAGACATCTCCATCTTCCTTTGAGCCTGCCAAATGTGTTTTCAACCACAACCCTTGCCTTGCTTGTTTTGTGGTTGAATACCTCTTGCTGTTGAGTGAGGTGGCCATTATCCGGAAAAGGCTTCACGAGCCAGCTTGCCAGCGGATAGGCTGCATCTCCAAGGATGTAGTGGCCAATGTCCTGTCCACCAATGCTCCTGTGTTGCTGTGAAAACAGCTTTCCTCTCTCAGCCAGGTCCCATAATGCAGACAGACACAGAACTCTGGCGTCATGCAAGCTGCCAGGTTGCCCAGCGTAAACGTTCCAAAACAAACCTCTTCCATCAACTACTGCCTGCAATACAATGGAATAACAGCCCTTACAGTTGAAATATTCTGTGTGGTATTCCTGGGGAGCCAAAATAGGGATGTGTGAGCCATCAATAGCCCCTACACATTGTGGTAACCCCCACCTGTGCTCGAAGTAAAGAGCCATCTCTTTCAGCTTCTCCGTATTTGGCATCTGAATGGTTTCAGGCAATAGGATTTCTTCAACAGAGGAGCAGAACTCTTTCACGCAGTCACAGGCAGTTGAAATGCCCACTCCAAACAAATGTGAAACAGTCCTGTACTCGGCATTAGTAGCGAGTTTCCACAATGCCACAGCAACTCTTTTTTGGAGTGGCACAGATACACGATAATTTGTATCCATTTTCTCCAATGCAGGCTTCAGGCGGTGACAGATGTATTGAAACGTTTCCCTGGACACTCAGAAATTTTGTATCCATTGGTCGTCAGTAATACCGGGAACAACAGTTTTCCACCAGTCGTCAACTCTCCTCTGGACCCAAACGGATGGTGAACAGCGTTGTGCAACGATCCGCAGCAACGTCTGAAACACATACAATACATTTTTGTTGTACATCAGATCCTTTTAAATTCCTCTGAAATGTTTTTCACATGACATGAAAGTACAAGCTAACGTTAAAGCTAGTTACCTGTCTCCTTTGTCTGCGGCGCTGTGTTCTTCTCACAACTTCGTTGATGTGAAGTACTGCCAATTCTCGAATGAGTTTTCGCCTCTTAGCTCTCTTTCTTGCTCTTTCAATCGCATCATTCACACATTTAATTTCGAACTGTATCATTATCGTGACACACACGACACACAACAAACACATAGCTCCGATCACGGCATCCTCCATCTTGTTGTTGTTGTTGTTCTATGCTGCGCAGAAGTGACGTCGCTATACCACCTGTCGGCCGGCTTACATCACCTCAGCGTTCCTACTGGCGGTGCGAAAGCAAACAGAAAAAAGGCCCTAGAACGAATGTAGTTCTAGGGGAAGCTCCACAGGGGGCAGTTCCTATCGGATTAGACCCTAGAACTGTTCGGTGCGAAAGCGCCCAAGGAGAGTTGTGGCTTTGCTTTCCCTCTTATCTCCTTCAGGAGATTCATGTGATACACCTAAAATTTCTTTTTCCTTTTCTGATTACAGCATTTCACAAGTCACTAGTCACTAGTCCCTGACTCCTTAATATTTCAAATGGACCTTGCAACTTGGGTAAGAGCTTATTGCGGGATCTGAGCAGAAACAATAGTACCTTTTGTTCTGATTCACTGGCTGTGAAGAAGATCAAGAGGTCCCTGGACTGGCTTCTGGTAGCAGCTTGCATCCAGTTCAAGACACTGGTGCTGGCTTACTAGGCCACAAAAGGCTCTGTCCCATCCTACCCTCAGTCTCTGATAACTCCCTACTCCCCAGCCAGAGCTCTCCACTCAACCACCTCTGGTCAGTTGGTGGTCCCCTCACTTTGGAAACCTAGCAGCCGTTCCTCTCGGCCATGTCTCTTCTCTGTCCTTGTTCCGCGGTAATGGGATGACCTTCGAAGTAATTCATTTTTGTTTGTGTAATTCATTTTTGTTTGCCAGACTATCTATACAATCTACCTATGAACATAAAACAATACCACCAATAATAATAATAATAATAATAATAATAATAATATTAATAATATAAACCATATGAAATCATGTCCGGGGACACACAGTGGACCAATGGGGAAGGGTTTTAGAGGAGGGGAAAGGCGTTGCTCCACTAATCCAAAGTAAGACTTTTGACCAATTGCAGGATACCTGGTGGCCCAAGGTGTGAAGTGCAAATGTTCCCTTGCAAGCATCCCTAAGGGATTATTCACCATATGGCAACTAAGGGCTCTAGGCAGACCCCCAAACCAGGTACATATACAGGAGTATTCCATGCCGCGTAACAGAGCTGCAAACTGCTGGATACAGCCGATTATCTGTGGAGTATCCAGGAGTATTCCAGTCCGGATACACCTCTTTTCATGCAGTGTTCCTCAATCAATCAGGACTGCAGAATCTCCTGCCATCTTCCGCAGGAGACTGAAAACCCACCTTTTCAGAATCCACCTGTCCCCCACTGCTGAACCTCTCTTCCTGTGTTATGGTATTAAAAACCTCAAAAGCCCCAATGTCAGAAGTCTTGTTTACTGTTTTTCTGTTCTATCGTCGCAGAATATACAGGAGTATGGTACTGAGAATGATTAGTTTGCATTCTTAATTTGCATTCTTACCACAATCTTTCGGTTATGAGGTAATTAAACCTGATTGATGCACTTATTATAAGTCACTTTGGATAAAAGCATCTGCTAAATGCCAAATTGTAAATTGTAAATTGACTGACCTGCCATACAGGAGGTCAAAAGGTGAGAGCCCTGTTGAAGTTTGTAGTGCCTCTCTGTATACAAACAACAAGAAACAGGGCCACTTGTGACAATATTTTGCCATATCAGACACAAACTCCTGAAGCATAGAATTGAAAGTTTGGTTGAATCATTCAGCCAAGCCTTCTGTTTTAGACAATGTTTTTTTTTGTTTTTTTGTTGTTTTTTTTCAGACTGGTAATGACAAGTTGTTGTTGGAACTGTTTCATGAGGTGGGAGGTAAAGTATGTACCTTGTCCAGGCATTAGTTCCTCAGGAAAATCCACCTGTGAAAACAACTGGACCAGGGTATTGATTGTTTAAAAGGAACCGGCACGAAGGATATAGACTGGAGAAGTATTTTACGTGCCTGATGGACTGGAGTTGTCTTCTGGTAATCTGGACACATGTTGCTCTACCACTTGGTAGTTTATGGAAAGATGTAGGACTAAGGGTCAAAGAGCTGTTGGAATTACCAGGTAGTGATCAGAAGGATCTGCAAGGTACAGTGTGTTATTGTTAATTATGTGTTTGTCTGTGCCAGTGAAATTAACAGGGTTTTTCCTACAATTCAACCTTGAAAAGGAAGGCTAATGAAGGATCTGCATGCTGTAGGGCACTGATGTTTTTAGGGATCTGTCATTTGCCTACATTAAGGCGAGTGATGTCAGGTGTATGAGAGGGTGCACCTTTGGTCTCATCTATGCCAAGTCACTGCTGTGACTTTCATGGTTCGTTTGTACACTCCTGAAATAAGGTGTCATCTGCAGGCAAAACATATTCAACCTCAGCTCTAATTTGTGACTTAGTTACAGCTGGGCAAGATAGATTGATTGTTTTCCCACCCCTGATTAAATCCCCCAACACAGTAAGAGATCAGAGATCAGTCTTTAGACAAATCACTGACAACTCCCATCTGCATCAAGAATATCTGCTCATTCACACACACACACACACGCACACACACACACACACACACACACACACACACACACACACACACACACACACACACACAACCCAGTGCAATGTTGGCTCAGGAAAGATTTGGTATCACCCTGAGCACATTGCATTTTGGTTTTAGAGCCAACCAAGACATGGAGGGTCCATACTTGATCTCAGCTCCATGAACTCTGGATGAGCCTCTCTTCTCACTTCTGCTGAGAGCCTGCATCAGTTTGAGGCAGGCATTGTTTTAGTGATCCCAAACCGTTGTCCTCTTCAGGTGTAGTTATTTTGATGTTTAGTAATCAATAATATGAGTAAATGGAATATTTGTACAAGTTGAACAAAGCTAGCCGTGGGTGAAGTGGGTAAATGTAAATACTACTAAATTAACAGGTATGGCTAAGTACTGACCAATCCTTCACAGCGTTACACAGAGAAGTGAATGAATGACAAAGTTTTTAACCACATATCCAATGTTGCTGGAAAACACCAGTTACAGTAGGGAATTTGGTTTTGGGGGACAAGGGAGAATTGTTTTAGGGGAATGTACTGGGGCAGAATCACTCTGTCACATCCTTCTAAAGGAAACACAATCAAAAAGAGCAACTAATGAGCATAATAGAGATTTTGTATTGTCAGCACAAAATGCATGGGCATTCTGGACAGTCAATGATTAAATAAATATCCATAGAACCTCAGATAATATTACTGGTTTAAGCGCAGACCCTCGATTATGTGGACAGGTTACTGACTTTCCTGTTCTCAAACTGACAGAGGATCAGTTCAACCATCACTGGTTGGCCACAGTACTTCACACTTCACGTATCATAACTGAACTCTTGCCACCATTCCGAATCCCAAGAGAAAAATAAAGGTATAGAAAGTTCTGAAATTTTTCCGCAATCATTCTCCAGCAAAATTCCTCCCCCATTTTGTATTTATTTCTTCAGTTATCATTTATCAGTTTTAACGCAGAGAGCTACAGATGTGAGGGAAGAATGCATCCTTGTGACCAGGCATGGCCCATTCATATGGGCAGGTGGGGCAGCCAAAAACATAGTTCCTCCTCATAAGCTATCTTTCCACGTTAATACAACGAAATTTACATTGAATTAAATATTACCTGGTTTCTGTGAGTTAAACAACGACTTTTGATCTTTGAAAATTAAATTTCGTTTCAGTTATTAGGTCTCAATTTAGTGCATCGCGCCATATTGGCGCAGGAGAACTCAGCAACCTGCTTTCGCTGGCAGGTTTATTACATGGCCTTGTGGCCAAAGATGGGAACTGCAATAAGCGCCAATAAAGGCTCATTGGGGCAGCAAAGAGTCTGCCCTACTGCCCTACTCTGCAGCCCTCTGGAGTTAGTCCACACATTTAGACTACTGCAGAAATGGCCATCAGCATTGTTGCGCCTGCTGGCTGTGTTTAACAGTGTAGAATTTATTTATTTAAAAACAAACAAACAAAAAACAACAACATTTGAACAACTAAAAGACAAATTAGTAATTAAGCAGCTTGGCCCTAATAGACCAGACATTAACATTACTCAGCAAACGAAGGACAAAGGGAAAACCTTGGGGACAACAGGACATTTTTGCGAACATGGTATGCCAATAAAACATGGCTATGTGGTTGCTCAGCACGGAATACAGTATTCTGTTTTCCCTGCCTATTGTTCTGCCTGTTGTTTTTAATCACTTATTTTCCCATTGAGAATAAACAGGGAAAGTTTTATGGCTCTGTTGTGACAAGGGTTTGAGTTATTAATGTGACAGCTGAATGTACGTATTCTGACAACTGATGGTTGATTCCTGTTTAATTATTGTAATCTGGAATTTGAGCCAGAGCCGGAGTTACAGGAAACAGGGTTCAATAACCTAATAGAAACCATTACTACAGTCAGAAAACATGTTTTACACTGAAACATTCAAACAAACAAATCCAAATAAACATATGGATATTACACGTATGGTGACTGCTGTCTCTGTGGCTCCTGGTATATTCTGAGGATAAAACCATTGCTGGATCTGTAAATGGTTGTTGGTTGTTAATCATGTTTTTTTTTTTCCCCAAATAGTCATCAGGATGCTGAACTCCTCCCTCTAGTACACTCCTCGAACACTTCTGGCATGTATACCTAATGTATGTGGTATGTGTAATATTGTATTGTATTGTACTGTGTTGTTTTGTTTTTCTTTTGTATTGCTGTACTGTTATAATTGTGTACTGCTGCTAATATGTGGAGTGTCTGCTGTCCATGTATGTACCGTGCTGCACAGTTAACATACTGTACCAAAATCAAATTCCACCGGCCTTGGTTTTGTTGCTAATAAACAATCTAATCTAATGTAATCTAATCTAATGTTAACAGCGTGTAACCAGCCAGAGTGATACTGTTGGTTAAAGATAGTTCCATTACCTCCCATAACATAACACGGTTAATTTACCAACCTGTATCTTCACATTGCAGTCATTGCAATGTCTGATTGTACAAACAGCTGAAGGACTGCAACATGTTGGTCATGTAAATGAACATCAGTACTTAAGTCATAACAATGAGAAAAGAATATTTTTGTCATATCATATAATACCACACATATTTGCCACACATTAAAAATGCATATAAAACTCTTGAATGTTTCTGGAGCAGAACACATGCCTCGTCTCTGACAAGTCGTATTCAAAATTGTTTTCTCTCAAAACATAACACGGTTTACTCGTCTTTGAGACTTATCTCTGATGGGAAGGCCAAACAGGGTTCTTTTTGATGTATTGTCTTTTGGACAGTTTGGCAGACATGTCAGCATATTCTCTGTCCCCTCACTGTAACAGCTGTCTGCCTGTCGCTCTGCCTCTCTGCACAGGCTTCCAGTGGCCCCTGACTCCCTTTCACTCAGCCCTCTAAAGAGCAACCACCCATAGATCTAAATGTTAGAAAAGGCTTGTACATACAGATCAGGCAGCTTGCGTAGCTTTTATTCAACTATGTAGTCTTCATCTATTAGCTTCACAGTAAAGTCAATTAGTTAACATTATGGATACTTGACAATATACTGGAAACTCCTTGCCTTGACCAAGTAAAATCATCGTCAATAGTTTCAGTAACTACCTTAACTAACTTAACGTTTGAAAACATTTTGGATATGTCATGTATCCTTTTAGTGACTGAAAAATGGGGTGAACTTGATCACGTGCACACATATCAACCAGCTGCCATACTCCAGGCCTGGGGATCCTGCAGATGAACAGGGCCTAAAGTATCTAATGGATAGTGATATGATACTGCCATCGGTGTACAGGACCATGACCTGGGCCAACCGGGAGCTCTGATACTAATGAAAGCTTTTTCTCCTGGACCTGCAAGGGAGAAATGATTAGCTGAGCGATGGTGACATGGCAGCAAAGTAGGCAGAGTGAGAAAGAGAGAGAGAGAGAGAGAGAGAGAGAGAGAGAGCGCATTATGAGATCATCTTCACTGCACTCTGACATGGTTTCAGCTGCTGCCCTAAGGGCCAGTGCGTGGGAGACAGGGAGTAATTGCAATTGGAAGTGCAGGGTTGATCCCTTGAAGAAGGATCATATACTGCATATGGGAAAGACCTTGTGCCCTGTAGGAGACCCAGTGGCAGGGCAGAGGAAGAGAGGATGCAGGGATGGGGTCATGTTGTCACATCTGAAACATTAGATATACAAAGTCAGCACTGGTAAGAATGTATGTTTTAGGCTCAGCCTGTTTTATTGTTCTCTCTTTCAAAAATAAAATGTCTCAAGTTTACTGAGACACTTAAATATCTGTATAAGTGACATTAAATAAGATTTCATTATTTACTTAAGTTAATGGTAAGGAGCAGTATATCTTTTCATGGCTCACTCTTTCACTGTGGTAAAAGAAAGGAGTGCTTTCCTATTTTAGTTTTCAGAGCTTTTTCCAACATATTCTAAACCACAGGGATACAAAAAAAAAAAATTAATTATGCAGCACAGGTGATAATTCCTTTGAAAATGAAATTCTCTCCTATGCTTAGTGATTAAACATGTTATTCTTGTGCATAAAGTTATTCGTCGGCAATTCATCTGTAATCTGTGAAATTATACACTGGTAATTTCCACCTAGTATATGATCTAAAAACACCCGCTGTCTCGGAGAATGAGGGCCATGTTTGACCATGCTCTGTCTTAAGGAGCTCTTTAAAAAATACCATTTAAGGCAGAATCAGTGCTAAGAACATAAGAATGTTTTTGATCACTATTTGAATACAGTTCGAAGGATATTCCATGTAATGCAGTGAGGCTTTTGGGTCAATAGGAGGCTTTTTATGTGGTTTCAAACAGCCCTGTTTGCTCTGAATCACATGTGTTCTGTAGCTGTACTGATCCAGCTCTTTGGATTACGCCATTCTCTGAAGTGTGTCAGACTCTTTGCTACAGATTTGTCAAATATCCTATGTCAGTATTGTCTTATGCAGATTCAGATGGCATCTATCAATGGTCAGTGCTAAAACCACTGTCCTAGAGAGTTAATTCTGTCTTTATCTTAAGGTAAGATGGACTTCAGCTATTTACTGCAGGTGTTTAAAAATTCAAGTAACTTTGACTGAGTCCCCATCTAGACTATTTGTCTAAAAAATGTATTTTCTTCATTGAGTTTCCTTTTTTCTCGCCTTTTCACAGCCGTTTCACTTTGCCTGTACAAAGATATTATGCTGAAACAGGAAAAGTCTCTCATCAGGACACTCTCAGTGAGGTCCCAAATACCATGTGTGCCAGGTAGAGCATCTGGACCTCACCCTTAAAGAAATTCCCTAATCGCCTGTAATCCTTCTGATTGTGGAATATTAGTGTGTTGGAATGTTGTAGCATCCAAGCTGACGAAAAGAACATCATCCTCCAGCAACTGCAGTCTTTTAAGAATATTAATCATGTCCACAGAGTCTCATGTGTATCTTGGCAGAGTGACAACAAGGTGTTTGAGAAATTAATAAAGAAGAGTGAACACCCTCTCTGTTAGGGGACCCGCTGAAAATATCATAGGTCTGTCTAGTGGCACCTGTGCAGTTTTGGGAAGAGTGTCTGGGGGAACGGGGCAGTCATCTTTCAGTAACTAAAATTCATGTTTCATGATCTCTCCCACTTCTCAAAGTAATAATATTGGTGAGCATTTTTGTTCAGAAATTGTTCAGCATTTTCTCTCTTTATCTACATTCTCTTCTTTCATTCAACATCTAAGTTACATCTTGTTCTATATGTGTGTGTGTGTGTATGCTTGTGTGTGTGTATATAGATTAAGAATGTTATTTCAGGTGGTCTTGTGAAAAGTATTAGAATTGAAACATGCCTTACAGAAAAGATTAACAGCAGCTTGGCAGTGTGTAAAAAAAAGAAACAGCTTTGAGATAAACACACAGCTAGACACAACACCTTGACGTTTTTCCCAGGTGGATAATTCTACCAAATCCATGGTAAGTTCCACAGGTGTCTCTTGATGCTTTGTTCACCCCCATTCAGGACACAAATTGGACACATGAGTCGATATCACAGGGAGGCAGAGTACCTTTGTGCTACTGTCAGTCTATCACACACATGCTGTCTCTGAAGCAGACTGTTCTGTACTTTGATCATTAAGCATAAGTCTCCCTGACATTGTGCCGTCATTGGCTGGTTAAAGGACACATCCTCAGACCCACAGATGTCACTGGGAGTTTATTCCCTCTATCGTGAATGTGAAGTTGAGTCAGTCATAATGGATCTACATGATGACTTAACCACGCTGCGTGCTTTGACCTTTTCCGTCTTCTCCCTCCTGCGACTGGTCTGGCATT
Organism: Chanos chanos; assembly: GCF_902362185.1. NCBI lineage: Eukaryota > Metazoa > Chordata > Actinopteri > Gonorynchiformes > Chanidae > Chanos > Chanos chanos. Next base: position 23,023,771 of record NC_044501.1, on the reverse strand, counting down.
TCGTTTCCGCCTGCAGGAAGACAGGAGGGATTGTCCGTCATTTACAGTTAAGTGCATACTGCATGTGCCTGAGAGACAGTGTTGGGTTTGAACCTGTAAGGACCTGCAGTCACAAGCAGGTTTTGTCCAGCAGGTCCTGGTCTGGTAGAGAGATCAGTGAAGAAAAGGAGGGACGGAGCTCCAGAACGTTCTGCCCCTCATACCTCTTCACCTTCAGCATTTATCAGAACATTGCCTGGATTTTAAGACAGGTATTCAGAACTCAAGCATTTCCTTTCCCTCTTCAGAAGAAAGATTTCGTCAGCCACTACAATTTTCCACAAATACCGCGTCTGTTCACACCAATCTCATCCAACCCAAAGAAGCCATCTGTCTGTAGAGGAAACAAATTACCCCAAACAGCACAAACAACGTCCCCTGTTCTCTGATTTCAAATATTTATCAGCTTTCAGAGAGAGGATCCCCAGCTACTGTGGAGAGGATTTTTTGCATGTATCTAATATTTTCAGTTGTTCAGCTGTTACAATAACAGAGTTTGTGGCCGAGCATTAGTCACCTTGGGTTCACGTAATAGTGATCTCACACACTTGTTCTTGTCCTCATCAGATGAGAGCTTTAAGGACTCAATGCTGGACTCATTTCTCCAAACAGAATCCTGTTGTTAAGCGGGCTGGACTCATATTGCTCCAAACAGGATCCTGTCTGTGTCTTCCCACAGAAGCACCTCCAGTTTCTACCAAGTTTAAGTCATCCATGACCTGTTATTGGCTCACATATGGCAGGCATTCATTTCTTCCAATTCAGGCACAATATCCAGTTGTGAAATCAATATGTTGTTGCATATTGCTGTTACCAAAAAACCTGTAATTTATAAAATGCAGTATCACACTGTTAAATTATAACAGTTCTGTTTTTTCCGGTTGGTTTTCTGCCATGACGGAAGCATTTGTTTCCCTTGATACATTTTAATGGCCTGAAGACACTGATTACCTAAGGCTCCTGCTAAAGAACCATGACACAAAGCAACCACTGATATGCATATGTTTTAATCCCTGTCTGTTTTTGTGTTAACTGTGCTGTCCTGGTTTACATAGTGAAGTGATATGACAGTATACATGAAGTTAAACTGAAGGGAATTGAAAGTGCATATTAACACATGATGTTTGAACTGTAGTACCACAGAAACCAGCATAATGATAAAACATCTATTACGGGAAAGCTCACCTGACCATGTACAGGTTTTATCAGCTACAGGATGGATATAAATGGCCTTCATTAGTGTTGATTATTCCTCTTTAGACACAGTACACACAGAACATCATGTCAGAGAATTTCATTCTGTCAGTGTCCAGTGGGAGAAGAAGGTTTTTGGGGCTAAATAGTTATGATCACAACTTTGGGCCTAACTGAGGAGTGACAGAGCAATGCTGTGGTGAAGTTACCCATGCAGTTTTATCAGCTGTCATGTGACAATCACCTGGGAGTCACCACGGTAACGTTTCTGACAGACCACTGGCATTCTGCTAAGAGATAAAGATGTCACTCTTGTCAACTTCTCTCTCTCTCTTTCTGTCTCTCTCTCACTCTCTCTGTCCCCCGTCTCTCTCTCTGACCCCCATCACACACACACACACACACACACACACACACACACACACACAGTCAAACATTCTCTGTGTCTGACAAAGACAAGTTTCTGAAACTGAAAAAACCTTTGAATTAGAAGTATAGTCTTACATCAGATCTGTTGCAGTGAAATGTTTTGACGCAGTGAAGTCAAGTCAGCTGTATCAGCTTGAGGAATTCTTTTTCTTTTTTTTTTTTCTTTTTTTTTTAAGAATGTTTTGATCATCTTATATTTAAAAAAATGCAGCTGGACTGTAAACTACAAATTTACTTGATCCCAGTAGTTTTTAAAAATGTCCTAACAAAATTTGTTCAACTAATTACATGTATATAGCATTTAATCACGATAATATTTATGCACTGTCTGTATCTGCAGGGACTATTACAGGAGAATCCCTGTGCTGTGTGCCGCCTATGTCAGTGATTGATAAATGACTTTAAAACAGGAACAGTGGGACTGTATAACTGCTCATATAAAACATGCAGTTCACTGCAGTGACAGTGATTGGCTAAAACATGGTATTAATTGTAAAAAGTGGATAATTTAGCCAAATGATTCAACATTAGTGGGGGTCACCTGTTATGAAGATCAGGATTAGGGGTTTGGGCAGAGTTTTTTGGCCCTCTAATGGTAATCTATATTCTGTGAGGTTAAGCAGGTGATGTCTGAGCAGTGCTGGCAGGGAGTATACTGTACGTCTGTGGTATAGACCAGCAGGATTCCTGAGCCATGTTCAGTGGAATATTTGGAAAAGACCTTAAGTGGCTGCAATGATGGAAACTTTGAACATGCACAGTCAATGTGTTTTCAGTAATGAGCCTCTGTATTTCTGTAGCCTTTTTTTTTTTTTTTATAAATAACTGTATTACCATTCTGCACTGGGGAGACTGTGAAAAACATTACCATTCTGTACTGGTGAATCTGTGAAAAGCAGTGGCTATAGCACAGAGGCATTTCAGTGAGATCTGTGTTGCTGTCTGTCTTTCCACACAAATATCACACTCTGTACATTTTAAAAACTTGCCTGTAATGATTTAGCCAAAGACATGTTCTGTTTGAGATTACAGAGACGATAATAATCCTGATCTGTTTGAGACAACTGAGAGAGATTAAAGAGACAAGTATAATTTGGATTGGCCTGACATTATAGAGAGAAGACTATAGAGAAAAATAAGACTGTCATTGTTTTTTATGCGTGGTGAAATGTCAAAGAAATAATTGAACGCATCAGAGAGGGTCTATGAACATATGAGCATGTGTGTGTGTGTTCATGTGCATGCAGGTATGTCATCATTGATTATAAATCTAACTTAACTTTCCTTGAAAACATCACTGTGACTTTACATTTAAGTTTATGTGTATGTTTGAATTTTGTTAAACTTTACTGAAACATGCACTCTGACTGACCTTTGAGCCACAGTTGACAGGGACCAAACCAGAAGATTCTGGTGGTCTTCACTGATTTACAGCATGCTTCCCTACCCCTCCGTCACTGTCAAACACCCACACACCCACAATGCTTAAATCAGCATTTATTTCTACATTTATTTATGAATAATTAGCATGCTTATTCCTTCCTCTTTCAGTCATGTGAAAAAGCCATTAGGGAGGTGAGGGGTAGTCCCATGGGAGAGGACTGGGGAGCAGGAGAATCTGCTTTAAAGAGTAATCTCCAGAGAGAGAGAGAGAGAGAGAGAGAGAGAGAGAGAGAGAGAGGTGGGGGAGGAAAGAAAGTATGTGAACCACAGAGAAACTACAGTTTAGCCAGACTGGACTGTTCCCATTTCTCTCTCTCTCTCTCTCTCTCTCTCTCTCTCTGACTGACCTGTGTCCTCCTCCTCCTCCTCCTCCTCTTTTTGTTCCACTTTACCTCATTAAGCACAGAAGTGTGGGTGTCATCGGCACACTGTAAAATCTAATTTGTTCACTGTACTCGAAAATATAATGCAAACTCATTCCCTTGATTAAATCAAGTAAAATGTTATTACTTTCACTCAAGCCTGAGTTTGCACAAATCTAATGTGAGTTAAGTGTTTTGAGATCAACACGTGTAAAAGAATTGGTTTGTACTGTATTTGTTGCAATTTTAAATTCAAATTCAAATTCAAATTCAAATCTTATTTGTCACACACACAGCCATACACAGTACAACGTGCAGTGAAATGCTTTTTCTGACTGTCTGAATGATAAAAGGAGCAAGATAGAGATAAGGATAAAAAACAGAATATACATAAACAGAATAAACATTACAAAAATAGAATGTAAACAGAGTATGAGGAGTGTAATATAAGAGAAATTTTAAAAATACAGTATGAAATATATAAGAGAAGGTAAGAAAAGTGCAGATATGTGCAGTTTATGTGCAAGGTAGTGAGCTGTGCAACATCAACATCAACATCAGGCTGAGGAAGATTAGTGAATGAGATGAATAGCAGACTTTTACAATAAATAGTGCAGATAAAAAACAGATGCAGTGCAAGGTCCAGATATGGGGTGTAGTGCAAGGTTCAGGGTCCAGTCCTAGTGATAGATAGGATGGCATTTATGGGGTGTAGTGCTTGCGGTACCTCTTATCTTGTCTATCTTTGTCTTTGTCTGTCTTGCCCTGTGTGTCTTATTAAAGTGTTGGGCAGTATTTTGTTGTGCAAGAACTGTTTTAGTTACCGGGAATGTGAATGTTTTAAAAAAAAAGTATCTGCAAAGTCTTCCCTCCCCTCTGGATCGTCTCTTTATCCTAATAAGATGAATGAAACTGCCTTGGTCTACCTGTGAGAAGAGTTGCATTTACTTACAGACCTGTGAGTTTAGTTGTTACCTGTTCTCATCTTAAAATTCAAGGTCTGATGTTATTGAATTATAATCTCTCAACTCTGTGTTATGGGAAACAGTAACACACAACTCTGGTTAGGCATAACCAGTGTTGGGGGTAAGGAGTTACAAAGTAACTTGTTACTGTATTTATATGACTTTCCTCCATTATGAAGTAAGGCATCACAGTTCAAATTTCAGTAATGACATTACAGCTACTGGATTATTAAAATGTCCTTTACTGCATTACACACACCTTTTCAAAAGAATGTTTTTCATGCTGAAAATTTAACTTGTAAAACGGATAGTTCCGGTCCTGGGTGCTAATTGGTCAATACAGTGTGCCAGCAATATTTTAAAGTACATGATTGTAGAAGCAGCTATGATGCGACACACTCCTGTTCACCTTAATTGTGTATCTATAATATGACTATCCACTGTCACTAAGGAGAGACTGGGTCCTTAACAGCAGCTCCTGTTAAATGGGACAAGACTGACAACTGGTTAGTTAGCTAGCCAACAAGGTCTGCTACATTTGAGAAACCCGAAAATATGGTGTAGCCAGCCAGGACAACAATATGGAGAGCTTTAATGTTACTTTTAATCACAAAATACAGATAATGCAACTATCGGCTGATGATGATACCAAAACGTATTACTAGCTACCTCAGAAACTACTGGTAGTTAACCATTGAAGCTAAATGACAACATCCCAATTAGTAGCTAGCTACACTATACAAAGTTAACTATCGTTAGATGGCTAAGCTCGTGTGTTTCTATTTTTTGTCACTGGTCAAAAATGTGAACTCATGAATGAGGCCGTGCTTTACAGTTATTTAAGAGCAGCTAAGGGGTGTTCTTAGGCAGCATGTGAAGCTATTGCATTGAAAATGAAGTCATGAAAGGACTATTATGTAGTAAATTGGGGACTTTAACCCAAAAGGAAAGTAATGAGTAGTGTAATTACTTTTCAAAAGGAGTAACGAGTAAAGTAATCCCATTACAATTTAAAGAAGTAATTGGTAACTTATAACTAATTACTTTTTTTGAGTAACTACCCCAGCACTGGCATCACAAACAACTCTGGTTAGATGTAACACCTAGTTAGGTGTAAGCACAAAAGAAAACCAAGAGTTTTTTCCTATTTAAAACTTACTTCATTGTCCAGTCTGTTAGCCATCCCACCAAGTTATCTATATCCTTTGATTAAAGGTCAGAAGTGACTGTTTGGATGTGAGTAATGATTCCTGTTGGATCTTTCATGCAAACAGTGTAACGATCGACCTGGGAATTGAACCCGGAGCTCTGGCTTGAAAGCCCAGAGCCTTACCCTGGGGCCAAGTTCAAGACCCAATTGCAGAAAGCAACACAAAAGCTTGCAGAGCAAGTGATTCCTTTAATAGGTTAATCAGGGCAGAGGTATCCAGAGGGTCAGGCAAAAATCAGCAAACCAATACAGGCAGAGGTCAAAAACCAGAAGGCAGAGAAAATCAGTGTCAAAAACCAAGAAAAGCAGCAGGCAGAATCTTTGTCCAGTCAAACAGGTTCAGCAACAGGAGGCAGTCCAGGAAAACACAAAAAAAAACACAGAGTTTACAAGAAGGCTTGATCTAGAATCGAACGCAGGGTAACAACTCAAGACTGAGCAAGGAACTGAAGAAAACAAGAAACTTAAATAGACAGGCAGAACAAGACACAGGTGAAAACAATACATCAATGATGAATTAACAGGCACAACCAAGGACTGAGGACACCACATGGCCAAAACAGAAACTACACATCCCAAAAACATGACAGGACCCCCCCTCCTAAGAACGTCTCCGGACGTTCCTTCTGGGACGATCAGGATGTCTCTGGTGGAAGTCCCTGATAAGGCTGGGGTCCAGAATGTCCCGGACTGGAACCCAGGCTCGTTCTTCTGGGCCATATCCCTCCCAGTGCACCAGGTATTGCAGCCCTCCCCGTACCCGACGAGAGTCAAGGAGGCGGCGGACAGTATAGGCGGGTTGCCCATCAATGATCCGAGGAGGTGGAGGTAGTCGAGTTGCGGGAGCAAGGGGGCTGGTGATTACGGGTCGTAACCGAGAAACATGGAAGGTGGGGTTGATCCGCATAGCTCGAGGAAGTTGCAGACGGAAGGAGACCGGATTAACCCTTCTCAGGATCTTGAAGGGACCCACAAACCGAGGAGCCAGCTTGCGGGACTCCACCCGCAGGGGAAGGTCCCGTGAGCACAACCAGACCCTTTGCCCAGGGCGTAGTAATGGTGTGGGCCTGCGCCGGCGGTTGGCCTGGAGTTGGTGGCGTCGTGCAGACCTAAGAAGGGCCAATCTGACCCTCCGCCAGACACGTCTGCAGCGGTGGATGAAGGCCTGGGCCGAAGGGACTCCAACATCAGCCTCTTGGTCCGGAAACAGAGGAGGCTGAAACCCAAATTGACACTCGAAAGGGGAGCGACCTGTGGAGGAACAGCACAAGGTGTTATGAGCATATTCTGCCCAGAGGACATACCTGCTCCAAGACAAGGGGTTTGTGGAGGCCAGGCATCTGAGGGTGGTCTCGAGATCTTGGTTGAGCCTCTCCGACTGACCATTAGACTCCAGGTGGAAACCAGAGGAAAGACTGACAGTGGCTCCAATCAGCTTACAGAAAGCCCTCCAAAACTGTGAAGTGAACTGGGGTCCACGGTCAGAAACCACATCTACTGGGAGACCAAAGACTCTAAAAACTTGCTGGCAGACAATTTCTGCGGTCTCTTGAGCAGAGGGGAGTTTGGGTAAGGGGACAAAACGACAGGCCTTGGAAAAACGGTCCACAATGACCAGGATGACTGTGTTTCCCTGGGAAGGGGGGAGACCTGTAATGAAGTCCATGGAGATGTGGGACCAAGGGCGTTTGGGGATGGGTAGGGGATGAAGGAGACCATGGGGAGGTGTGTGAGGACTTTTATTTTGGGCACAAACAGGGCAGGCAGCGACGAAGGACTGGACATCAGCATTCATCCCAGGCCACCAGAACCGCCTCTTCAGGAACTCTAACGTCCTGCCAGTGCCGGGATGGCTGGTTAACTGAGAGGAGTGCCCCCATTGAAGGACCTGGGAGCGTACAGAGGCAGGGACAAACAGACGAGCCAGAGGTCCGTTACCAGGGTCAGGTTCCCCCTGCTGGGCTTGTCGAACCACTGCCTCAATTCCCCAACGAACAGGAGCCACGATCCTGGAGTCTGGGAGAATGGGTTCCGGGGTGCGTTCTCGGTCTGTGTAGGGAAACAGTCTGGACAGAGCATCAGGCTTCTGATTCTTAGAACCGGGGCGATAAGTGAGCACGAAGTCAAAACGATTAAAAAAGAGGGCCCACCTTGCCTGCCGGGGGTTTAGACGTTTGGCCTTCTGAATGTACTCAAGGTTTTTGTGGTCTGTCCACACGAGGAAAGGATGCTGGGCCCCTTCAAGCCAGTGTCGCCACTCCTCTAAAGCTAGTTTAATGGCCAGCAACTCCCTATCACCCACATCGTAATTTCTTTCAGCACTGGAGAGGCGAGAGGAGAAAAAGGCACAAGGGTGGAGCTTACCATCCGCGGGACGCTGGGAGAGAACAGCACCCACTGCCACATCCGAGGCATCAACTTCAACTGTGAAGGGGAGAGAGGGGTCAGGTAAGGTTAGAATAGGGGCTGAGGTGAACCTCACCTTAAGCTCTCGAAAGGCCCGATCTGCCTCCGGAGACCAAAAAAATCGGCCTGGCGACTTCCGGGTCAAGTTAGTGAGTGGGGCGGCCACCGAACTGAAGTTTCTAATAAACTTTCTATAAAAGTTTGCGAAGCCTAGGAAACGTTGAACCTCCTTGATAGACGAGGGCTGGGGCCAGTCACGCACAGCCTGAGTCTTCTTAGGGTCCATACAGAGATTTCCCTTGGACAGAATGAATCCTAAGAAAGAGACCTCAGAGACATGAAATTCACACTTCTCAGGCTTAACAAAGAGGTGGTTGTCTAGAAGACGCTGGAGGACCACTCTGACGTGGTGGACATGCTCATGAAGGGACTTGGAGAAAATAAGGATGTCATCTAGGTAGACGAAGACATGCCGGTTCAACATATCCCTCAGGACGTCATTGATGAGACCCTGGAAGACAGCTGGAGCATTGGTTAACCCAAAGGCATTACCAGATATTCATAGTGCCCTGTTGGTGTGTTAAAAGCCGTCTTCCACTCATCTCCCTCCCTGATACGTACCAAGTGGTAGGCGTTGCGGAGGTCCAACTTAGTAAAAATCGTGGCCCCTTGGAGCAACTCAAAAGCAGAGGACATCAAGGGTAAGGGGTAGCGATTTCTTACTGTGACCTTGTTCAGCCCACGGTAGTCAATACAGGGCCGTAGACCGCCATCCTTTTTGCTCACAAAAAAGAAACCAGCACCGGCAGGAGAAGAGGATGGGCGAATGATCCCAGCTTCCAGAGAGTCCTTGATGTACTCTTCCATTGCCCTGGTTTCTGTGGGTGAAAGGGAGAAGATTCTTCCCCGGGGGGGAATAACTCCAGGGAGGAGGTCAATTGCACAATCATAAGGCCGATGAGGGGGCAGTGACGTGGCTCTCTTTTTACTGAAAACTTCACTTAAATCATGGTACTCGGGAGGGACTCGGGACATCTCGGGAGGGACTCGGGACAACTCGGGAGGACTAAGAGACTTCTGAGGGGAACTCGAGATTCTAGAGAGGAGACATGTGGCTTGGCAAGAGGGGCCCCACTCGATCACAGTTCCAGATGACCAACAAATGTGGGGACTATGGAGGGTCAACCAGGGAAAACCAAGCACTATTGGGAACTCGGGAGACTGAATGAGGTTAAACTGAATTTTCTCTTGATGACGTCCCCCTATACACATAAGGAGAGGTGCCGTAAGGTGGTCAACAGTACCATCTCCCAAAGGTCTTCCATCAAGGGCCGTCACGGAGAGAGGATGTTCCAATCTGGTTACAGGGAGGTGGAGGGCTTTGGCTAAGGTGATATCCATGAAATTACCGGCCGCACCAGAATCAATGAGGGCCTGAAGTTCGTGGTGTTGCTGGTGACTCCAGGAACTTTCAACAGGAATCCGCAGGCAGTTGATGGGGGTTATGGGAGTAAGGGCTGCTCCCGTCACAGTACTCCCCCTCCTGGACGGGACTGGGCTTTTCCCAAAAGCTCGGGACAGGACGATCTAAAGTGATCAGGCTTACCACAATAGAGGCAGCACCATTCTCTCATCCGGCGGTTTCGTTCAGCCTGAGAGAGACGTGTTCCTCCAAGCTGCATGGGTTCTTCAGGACTAGGGGAGAAGTTCTGGGGTTCCTGAGATGACTGCCATGGGGTCGAAGTGGAGCCTCCAGTCCAGGGGCGGAGACGAAACTCGGGCTGTCGTTCCCTCCTTCTTTCTCTCAATCGATTGTCCAATCGAATAGCCTGATCAATCAGAGACTCTAGATCCATGGGCGGCTCTCTCGTCGCTAGTTCGTCCTTAATGGAACTTGACAGGCCGTGATGGAAGGCAGCCATGAGAGCTTTCATATTCCAACCACTCACTGCAGCCAGGGTGCGGAAGTGAACCGCATATTCAGCCACTCTGGTGTTGCCCTGGTGCAGCTGGAACAACCTGTTAGCTGCCTCTCTGCCTCCCTCTGGATGGTCAAATACTCTCCTCATCTCGTCCGTGAAGGTGTTGTAGTTGTTACAAACGGGACCCTGCTGTTCCCAAATGGCTGTGGCCCAGGCCAGGGCTTTTCCAGTGAGGAGAGTGATGATGTAGGCGATTCGTGTCCGATCCGTAGGGAAGGTAGTGGGCTGGAGCTCGAAAGAAAGGGAACATTGAGTCAGGAAACCACGGCAGTCCTTCGGGTTACCATCAAACCTCTGGGGAGCAGGGAGTCGAGGCTCGGAGACAGGCTGACGTGGGGGATCAGGAGGAGCTGGAGGTGCAGGAGAGGGTTGGCGATTCACTACGGTCTGTAGGGTCTGGAGGATCTCATTGAGAGCACGCTCATGTCGGTCAACTGTAGCATGGTGAGTGGCCAGTTGTTGTTCGTGTCGAAGCACAGTGGCATCGTGACTTGACACGGCGGCGGAGATCTGGTCTATCTGTGAGCGTCGGGGAGGATGCGGCTCTGCTGGGTCTTTTTGCATGGCTCAGTCTTGCTGTAACGATCGACCTGGGAATCGAACCCGGAGCTCTGGCTTGAAAGCCCAGAGCCTTACCCTGGGGCCAAGTTCAAGACCCAATTGCAGAAAGCAACACAAAAGCTTGCAGAGCAAGTGATTCCTTTAATAGGTTAATCAGGGCAGAGGTATCCAGAGGGTCAGGCAAATATCAGCAAACCAATACAGGCAGAGGTCAAAAACCAGAAGGCAGAGAAAATCAGTGTCAAAAACCAAGAAAAGCAGCAGGCAGAATCTTTGTCCAGTCAAACAGGTTCAGCAACAGGAGGCAGTCCAGGAAAACACAAAAAAAAACACAGAGTTTACAAGAAGGCTTGATCTAGAATCGAACGCAGGGTAACAACTCAAGACTGAGCAAGGAACTGAAGAAAACAAGAAACTTAAATAGACAGGCAGAACAAGACACAGGTGAAAACAATACATCAATGATGAATTAACAGGCACAACCAAGGACTGAGGACACCACATGGCCAAAACAGAAACTACACATCCCAAAAACATGACAAACAGTTTGGATTTGGCTTTCTGATTGCAGCTGCAGAGCTGAGGATTGTGCTTTTGATACAGTCCAGTTCCTTTACAGAGAAGAGGTGACAGTGGTTAGTGTTGGGAAAGACTCTTAATGTACACATTGAATATAATGTGTATAGTCTTCACTCTGTCCTGTGCCTCAAACAGGTGATAGCCTTTCTCTGTAATGCCGATTTAAACTGTTCAGTCATAAAGCTTTTCACCACCCACAGAGAGCAGTGTCTATCCTACTCATCCAAACTGGATATATCTTTTCCTGCCCCATGACAGCAGCTGATGCACTGGACATTTTTGAACCATTGTAATGTTTTCGGTCACTCATTTATTCACCAAGAAAACAGAAAAATTATTTCCAGCCACTGGAACCCTGGAGCAGCGAGCCTTGCTGAAAAGATTGATTGTGTTCACAAAAAGCTGTATTACCTAAAAAAAAAAAAAAAAAAAACTATTGCAAACCCCAATCTTTAGACTGATGCCTCATAGAACAGCGCACAATGAGAGAACCTGACTATTAGACTAACAATCTGTATTGATTCACCCCAGGCCTTTTAATTACCTCTGCTCTTAGTGTTTTTACTTCCACAAAACTGTGTGTAATGAAGCCCATTGCTCTAATGTTTATGGCACTGCCTTTCCTTCTCAAAGCAGAGGAATCGATTCGTAAACTGCGAGATGAAAGGTCCTTACTCATGAATAGCACGAGTCAACATTTTACACAGACAACCTTATTAAAAATTCATGTGGAGGAGAGCTTTTTAATTAGGTTTTGTCATTTCAGTAGAATTTTGTGCTTAAGAAATGCAGCATATATCAATGCTTTACACCTAATTCTGTTTTCAGGCATGATTAGTAACAAGAGAACAGCTAATAAAAAAATTGTAACAAGTAAGAGGAAAAAATCATATTGTTTAAAATACATTGTTTGAATGGACTTTCTGTGTCAGAAACAGAAAAACAAGATGTCTCTCATAAAGAGATGTTTCTTGTGATCTGTGAAGGTGTTAGTGTGACATAAGAAATATGGCACATTTTGTAGTTGTTGAGTATTTTAGTCTCATTTACCACTTTGCCAAAAACATTACTTGGCAAAAAAGCATGAAAGCACTCTGCTGACTTTGGTAATTCATTCCTTGCTCCTTCTACTTCTTTTCCTCATTTTTTTCTTTCATTTTTCTCTTTCTTCTTCTTTCTCTTCTTCTTGATCTTCTCCCTCTTCTGTAATGGAAGTCTACAACTACCAACAGAACAAACATATGCCCTGGTCATCTCAGTCACCACAACTCAACTCAACAGAACACTTAAGGAGACTTCTGTAGCCTTAGCTAATTTCTCCACCACCAGCAACAAAATGCCAACTGATGGAATTCGTCTTGGAATAATGGTGCTGTATCCTCAGGTAGAGTTCCAGGCACATGAATCCATACCAGACATGTAAATGTGTACCAGGTATATAAAAGTTGGACAGGTGGCCATTGATGGCCCAGTCAAAAGACAAGTATTTGCATCCTTTATTTCAGCACTTACCTGTGCTTAGACATTTGTGTTTGGCCTGATGTCACATCATCAATGCATAAAAAATGCATTTGACATTTGGCAAAACTGATTTCAACCATATTGTTTTCCTAACACTGGAAGATATGTAAGATACATAAGAACTGAACTATGACTTCTGACAGCAGTGTGTGATTTTCAAAGTTGTCCATCTTGCGTCTTCAGTCAGCCTTACAGTGGAGCTTCTGCTCCTTCTCTTATTTTATCCCCTGTGTTTTAGTTGACTGTGCAAAGTGATACATGCCCAGTACACCTTTCAGTGGGGAGAAAAAGTAAAGACATTGCTTGGGAAGGTGAAGGAAAGACCAATGTGCACCAGATCATCTCCCTCAAAGTGTCTGTCAAACAAATGTGAATGTGATACACACAGCGGTAGAAGGCTTAGACATGGACAAAGGGTCAGCATGATTTTGGCCAGTCAAATGTGACAGTTTGGCCAATTAGACATAACACATCAGTGACAAGCAAAGATCAAATGAAGATGTGGTCCACAATCAAATGAAATCAGAGTGCGATTTGTTCAATGACAATCAGGGGCTATACACCATATGATATATTGGGGGTCCAAGTCTTAATTAGGGGGTCAGACCCCCCAATCCCCACCCGTAATTCGCACCCTGGATGAAATGAAACCAGTTGTACCGTACCAGGGAACAGGATGTGTGGAGTTAGCCTTTTGTTGGCTGTTTTAACCCCCTCCCCACCTCTGATTTATACAAAACACCGGGATTCTGATTCCTGGCTAAAAGCAAACATACTGAATACCTTTAATACCATATAATCTTGTTGAATAACAATAACATTTCCAGCATTTTTTTGGCTTTAATCTTTCCACTCTATGTCTGACGAATGAATACAAAACTCGCAAAGTGTCCCAAAATGCAAAGTGCAATCTGAATAAGTAATTGTTCATGTAATGGTCTCTGGTGATGTTTCACCGTTATTTCTCTTCAAGAGCTTTTTCCATGATCTCTGTGCCTAATGCCACACAATTCCACAGCAGGTAATAATGCATGCAGAGAATGGTGGCTACCATTTTAAAGAGCAGTGTTCATGAAAGACTATTTTCTACGGTGGGCTGGAAACCACAAAGCAGATCAACAAATCTGAAAGCACAAAAGTTAAAGAAAAGCATAAAACAAATTTAGAAGATTCAAAGATATTGCAAACCAAAAAATGAAACACAAGTAAAAAAAAAAACAAAAAACGCTTGCACACAAAACAAACAGAAAAAATGTAAATGAAAAGGCCAACAAGGAAAAGACAGAAACAAAATGGGAGATCAATTCAAATTTCAAACCAATCAAAGGCATCATGACCAAAGCAAAAGGTAAGGCAACAACACAGCAGAATTAATGCTTTAGAAAATATTCTGTTTAGGGAACATAAAGGGAAATTATCCACTAGTTTGGGAGCAGCGTACAAACGGGGGTGACCCACTATCTTGGAGGCAGTGCACAAGACTGAAGACATCTGTAATATCAGCCTTGCTTTCTAATATGTAGAGGCATTTGGGAAAAATAAAATTTAACTGAGTTGGTTCACCACGTACAGAAGAGGGGCATCAGTGTTTTTGCTGAAGCATATCACCTCTGTTTGATGGCAAACAATGTTTTAAAATTTCTGCCTCAAAATGTATTCATTCAGGATTCTCACACTGCCCCTGTTTTTTTTTTCTTTTTGCAGTTTGTTTGTAAATGTTTCTCTTGTATTTTCTGTTCTGTGATTGTTGATTTGTTTTGCACATCTGGACTAAAGTGGTTTTCACCATCAGTGTTGTTTCTTCATATGGTTTTAGGACATTTCATTCGACAGCCCAAAACACAGTATTGTCATAACATATCTGACAGGCCCTCTGGATGTCTTCATCCAAATTAAGCCTTCATATGTCTTAGTCTAAGTATTGAGTCTTTTCAGTGGTAGAATGACTGTATTTTTTAATGTGCTAGTCTCTGTAACAAGGAATGAATAGAAATAGTTTTCCCAGGATAGGTTCCTATCTGTTAATCCTGATGATGTGGTACTCTTCAAATTCTCAGATACAGTCACCAGGTCTCTCTGTTACACTTCTCTCTCTGTCTTTCAATCTCTATCTATCTATCTATCTATCTATCTATCTATCTATCTATCTATCTATCTATCTATCTATCTATCTATCTATCTATCTATCTATCTATCTCCCTCCCCCTCCCTCTCTGTCTCTAGTTCTTTCTCTCTCTCTATTTCTCTCACTGTCCTTCTCAGCCTACAGGCAGTTCAACCACAGAGCAAATCTAACTCCCAAATCCACATTAACATACATGTTTCAAGAGATAATAATTTGTTTTAATAAATAATGGAATCTGATACCTTTAGGGTTTTGAGAATAAAAGATGTAGTTAACACAATTCACAGCATTGTCACTGAGGTGTGGTGGTATGACAGTGGAGCTCTGATATCAGTGGGTGTATATTTGATTTGTAAAGGTTTAGTATAATGTGTAAGAAAGGATTAATGCCTCTCCGCTGACCTTTTCATGTTCAGGGTCCCCACATAGTCTCATTTTGAAATTCTAATTCATGCTCATTCTGAAAGCTATTTTCAACCCCACTGATCAACCCCTCTTACCAGCTGCCACAACACACAGTCCAATTAAGCTGTTCTTCATTGATCATCTTTTCTTAAGCTATTTTACTTGACCAATCACAACCCATACAGAAAGGACAAATTGTGAATATTCAGTGGTCCGGCTGGACTGACCTATCACAGAGTGTGAGAGTAGTGAAATTTTAGAGATGCTAACTGACATTACACTCAAAAATACATGCACAGACAAAAAGGAAGTGTAACATATAAGTGCTGATGTAACATCCTTGACTTTGAATGTCATAAACCTATGAAATGTAAATGATGTATTTGCCATTTTTAATGATAAAACTGAGCTGTCCATCAGTTGATGACATCACACTTTGCTCCAGGCAAAGAGAGAGAGAGAGAGAGAGAGAGAGAGATTGTCTTTCATAGTAATAATCACTGTTTGTGTCTTTAGTGAGTGTCTTATTTTTGGCATGCTAATGAAAAACATGGACCAGTCGAAGTTCTGGGACTGTAAAAACAATTAAGGGCAAACAGTTCTCGCTATGGAGTTTTGATAAATGGTATGGAATATAAATAGAATCCTAATATTGCATTTATCATAATTAGCCCTCTCAACACCAAAGCCAACACTGGATCATTAATGTTATTAGATCATACAAGAGAATATAAGAAAATATACAATGAGAAACACTGGCATTTCTGAAGCCTCATTAAGTTAACATCTATGTTGGAATTTATAGTGGTGCTGAGGAAATCAAAAACACACAACTCTCGAATAAATCAGTCAAACACTGGGCTTATCATTGGGAATTCTGATGTGACAGCTCTGACAAAGAGCAAAGGACTATAAGGTAGACTTCCTAGTTTTCCTTTAAGAGGATTTTTGTAGATTTTTGTAGTCTGTAGAGGATTTTTGTTAAAGAAAAGGCCCCCGATAAGGCCTCTTAGTGTTGCAGGCACTAAATGAGTCTGACAATAGTAGCTGTACTGCCTTCTGTTGAACTACACGGAGACAGCTGAGAGTGTAGCACCCCCTGCTTGGTCAGATTTGGCCAAGACGCTCAAAGACTTCATCATTTTCAGCTTCTGCCCGAAAATGCTGACAAGGTGCACAACAACTGTTTGTGTCTATCAAACCCCCTGCCTTGAACCAGGCACATCTCCAGCATCAACAACAAAAACCACCTCAACCACAAAACTGCCCCTCATTCAGTTTCCAAGCATTGATCAATTGATCAGTTTCACTCCTGCTCTTCTGGCTCATTAAAAGCCAATAATGCTAGTGCAGTAATGAGGATCGTAAATCTTTTGCAGAAAGACATAAGCAAAATTATCCAGTTTGATGAGTTGAGAGACCACCAGAGCAATAATCAATGTCAACTCTGATAAGAGGACACATTTCCTCTGAGACCACACATCTCACATCCATCTATATCCATCTATCAAAGCATGATGGGTCTCCTTGTACTGCCAACAGGAATCTGGAGCAGAGCACAAGCATGTTTATCTAAAAGTAACGGCATAAAACATTTCAGAGCTTATCACTGTTTATGTGAGATGACTTCTGACAGTGCTAGAATTCTACTGACAATCAGGATTAATCAGGATTAGCAAAATAGCGACAGTGAGTGGAATATTCCGGAAACCTTTGGAATTTTTTTTGTCACCCAAAGCACTCAGGTTTCACACAATACACATCAGAAATGTTACAAATTTCTTGGAGGCTTTAGCCGATTTTCTTTTGCTAAATATTGTTTCATCAAATCAATTTCCATGTTTGTGTCCATACAAAGAGCTATTAAACATTTATATAGTTCTAAACCAGATATAAAGTTCTGAGTGTTATTTGGCAGCATAAATCAGCATTTCAAAACACTCATCAGAGGAACATCATGTGAGTTCAGAGGAAATAAAGTTCCTTGAAAAAGAGGAATGACAGAGGACTGTGAACAAGAGACTCAGATGAATTCAGTCATTAAAACCATCAAATAAGCAAGTGTGTCATAAAAAACGCTAAAATAAGTGCCTGAGACAAAGCTAATAAATGTGTGCTGTGGGTTTATATGGACAGGGTATCCTGTAAGACAGAGACAAGAAAGACATTACTGCACTTTTAAAATGAAAAGTCTTCTGATGAATCTTCTGGGATTCTTGTATGAGGTTATGCTTCATTTTGGAGATTTTTGTACTTATGGAATGTTTTTATGATTGAGAGGGGTCTTTTCAATATCCTTTTTTTCTGATAAAGTTTCTGAAAAGTTGGTTGTCTGAAACATTTTTGAAAATTAGTTTTCTGAAAGTTGGAATCTTGAAGAAACTTCAGTATAATACAATATTCCATTCAGGGTTCATTACCAACTACCGATGACACAAACCAGACGAGTGTTGAGCCTGTTTCCAGCAATGAGTCACCTCATAGTCTGAGGCCTCAGCTGTTACTCCTTTGTTTCAGCAGAGATCTTGTTATTCATGGTGAATATCAAATAAAGTGAGATATTTTCGATATCTAATATCACAAATTTTTTGGCTGATCACAAATTACATCAGGAGAAGAAAACAAAAAGAAAAACAAATGATAAAATTAGCTTTTTAAATAGACATGTTATTTGCTTTGATTTTCAGCAGAACAAAGATATCCTGTTCTATTAGCATAACTGTCTTTGGCCTTTGATCTTCTTTAATAGGGCTCTTTGTAGAGAAAGCAGACACACATGTGAGCCCCTCACTGTAGCCTCCCTGTCACGTCACATAATGCATTACACACTGGTGCTTCGACCAAGCACCCTCTCTCACATGTCCTAAAATGAGCCATATTCCACACCTGCACTCTGAAACCTAGCTTCTTGATGTTTCTGCAGCTATAGAAACTACAGAATGCCACAAGAATGTGTCAGAAAATGGGTTTTTGAAAACAAATCATATATTCACAAACTATTTGTGCATGTTTTGTTGTGGCTGTTGCCACCACTACTTGTACTCTACAATAATAAATATAACAGTAAAGAATTTCCATTAACTTGTTTCCATAAATTCATCAGATTAGCTCACAGAACATTCCTCTGGGGGGGGTAGCAAGCTGAAGAAAATGAGAAACAGGAGAGAGTATTGGCCACTCATTTAGATGATGTTGAAAAAGCTGTGAAAAACAAACTGTGAAATGCTCGCATGCAAAACCATTAACTTTCCATTAATTGGCAGCGTACGGTGAGCAACATCTTCACCTAAAAAGACAATACCTGAATGGGGCCACTTTTCTGTTTATACTGGAAAATTCAACACGAACTAAAGTGTCAAACTCTCACTTACCGAGGACGTAATCTGCAGCAGAGTATGTTTGTCAGGTGGGGGCAATTTTTAAACCCTAACACATTCAGAAAAACAGACTTTTTTCATCTTAGACTGCTGTTTTTATGCCCTCATTAACACTAATTAACACTTTGGTGTGTAATACCTCAAGCAGTTCTGTCATCAGTCATGTATTGCAACCTCTAACTGTGAAATGAAATATGTTACATGTAAACAATGAGATGAAAAATGACAAGTTCAGCCGAGTTAAGCACCACCATGAGTGAATGTTGAGTTTGAAATGAAAATGACAGAAAAAAAAATTAAAACTGAATTTGAAGAGGATACTCCAGTGCCCTTGGTGTGTGTGAGTATATGTTTTAACACAACCCATCAGACTTTATTGAAAAAAAAAAAAAAAAGATGACTGAATAAAGGTTTGACCCTCAGTATGTCTGTGTGTGTCTGGACATAGGGGTCGTGGTTTTCACCTCTGACCTCTGACATTACAAACATTAGTCTATCCATGCATGGGTCATTCCGTAATCCATTTCCTCAGACACACACACATACACATACACACACACACACACACACTCCACACTGGGACTAATCACACTGTAGTCATATTGTACAGCACTTTCATTCAAGCTCAGATTTATCAGTGAAGGTGTGCTGATAAGATCAAATAAGCTCACACAAACTCCTCTGTCATCAAAGTGTGGTCCTGCCTCCTTCTTCTGCTTAGTCAGTGGTGATGAAATAACATGAGCAAGTCAGCTTGTGTCATTAATCACCACTGACATAAAACAGCGGTGGCCTCTTACACCACAAATAGAAGGCAGCAGAGACATGGTCCTAAAAGAAAGACAGCTAAGGTTGACTGAGTGGAAAGACATGAAAGATAACAGGAGTGATTCATTTTCACATAGCCCCATTTGATCGCTGATCCCTGATCCCAGACTGATCGGAGCTGGAATAGTTGCATTTGTCCTATGCATCTTGTGTACCACAAAAGTGAAACCTGTGCATAGACCACATAATCACATTATCAGCCTGACCCCAAGTTGCACAGGTTACTATGGCAACTGCGAGAGTTAATCGCTCCGATATAACGCTGTCTTGAGGCTCAGCATTTTCGGATCATATTATGCTAAATTTTGTACCAGAGATAAGCAGGTCTCTTTCTGTGAACCCTAATGCCAAACGACAAATATTGCCTCTCGAAATGGCAGTTCACAGATATCAAAGCAACCCTTTGCTCCGCAATCATTAAAAATTCATTTTAGTTTGAGTAATGTATGAATAGCAGCAGGCAGGAGAAATCAGTGGCTTGTTTCTTTGTTCAAGAAAAAAAAAAAAAGAAAGACAGTTTAACTTAATTTGTTAGTGGAGCTAAGTTAATATCTCATGGTGACCTGTACTGTTGGAGAGTCCTGCTGTATCCGTTCCTCTGGGGACTGTGTGGGGACAAGCTTTATCGTTTATGTGAGATGGTGGTCCAGCCGGCTCCATGAGCGGGCTGAGAGGGCCCCGTGGGGAGCTACAGGGGTAAAAGGTTTCTGTCAGTGCTCCTGGGGATATTATGCCTGCAGACTTTTGCTTTTTCGTGCTCTAATTCAGGCCTGACAGAAATGTAACGTAGCAGAAGACACAGTTCCCAACTCTCCAAACCCACAGAATTGCATAGAAGACTTCTTCTTTTTTTTTTTTTTTTCATGTGATGTGCCAAAACTGTAGACTGAAGCGTTGTATAGTTGCCCTGTGGGCTGAATCACAGTTTACAGACTCACAGTTATTTAAGACCCCACATTAGCAGATAAGAGCAGTCTGTATTCTAACAGTCTGAACCAGCCCTGCTCTCTGTGAGCCACGTAACCATGGAAATGAATGAAAAAGACTGAAAGCTGGTCATCAGCTTAAAGCAGCGCTGTCGCAAATATCTTGCTATCTCATGACAACCTGAATGTCAAAAAATGTCCTCATTTAGGTTGCATTAATCTTGCATTTTTGATATTGAGATCTGACACGACATTCCAAATACACAGGTCAATGTAAACTGAGATTTGTAAATGGATCTGAATGGACAGTGAGGGGGCCGGTATTCATTCAGTCTTCCATCTTGTGGCCTGAGGCAGGACAGGCTCCTGCTCCTGTTGAATTTTAATAGACTTGACTTCACTAAGATGCCTCATTTTGTTGAAACATTTTTAAAACACAAGGAGCATCCAGTGAGCAGAGGCAGAGACACTCATTAGCTCTACCCTAGTTGCTGGGAGATCCACTGATACATGGCCAGGCAGCTGGTTGTGTCTTGTGGTGTAACCCCTGACATGGTCAGGGAGCTGGTCGTGTCTTGCGGTGTAACCCCTGAACTTACTAATGAGCCATGTGCAGAGAGAGCGCAGGTTTGGGTCCTCCCACTTAAATATTTGACTCAGCCAGCGTGTTAACAAAATACTTGATCAAATTGGTCAGGACCTGAGTGAGGGTGAGAGTGGTACACTGTTGGGTTTTGTGCCATGTGTAGCGCTCCCAAACAGGGTGGAACCTTTCGCCGAATTGGAACTGACCCCCTGACCTTACTGGGTTTTAATATACAGGTCGACCACCGGAGTTGGGGGTGTTCTAAAATATGTACTGTTAGAAGGTTGATGGGTAAACACTATACAGAAATCTGCTAAAGGTCTTAAAAAGTGAACCATGTGAGGGAAATCTAAATCTAAAACACAGTGCAGGGCTACAGTTGATCTAGGACCAAAATAGAAACCAAAGGGAAGATTTTTTACGAACCACTGCAAAAGAAAAAGGTTGGTAAATGGTGAAGAATGCTACATGGATGTATATTCACAAACAGTAGCCATAAATACAAGTGGGGCACACACTGGCTCCAGCACCTGAATTGCTAACCACGCCCACTTTTGATACTGCTATTTTAATAATTAAGTATCTTAAATACTTATTATAGTAATTAAGTATAATAATTGCTAAATTAGTGAAGAGACAGTACATACTTGTAAACATACCAGCCAGTAGCCAACACATTTCAAAGATGAACTAGAGACGCATTTCCGCCAGCAAATGCAATGGACCACAGCATCCGTTTTTCAGTGAGACTTCATAACTGACTTGTGCTTTAAGTCTAAATATCGTGGAGCAAAAGTCCCTTGAATCCAGCTATTGACTGCCGCTGTGTGCAAACCTTCATCGTACCATTAGAGACCTAAAACTTTTCTCATTCATTTTCAGTTGGAAAATAACCGATTAAAAACGGCAATTCAAAAAACCAGTGGACCGATTAAACAAACAGCAGTCAACAATAATAGGCTAATACTTAAAAAGCAAATTTTCTCTGAAAAGCTCTGTGCCTTTTGCAAAGAACCAGTGATTCTCAGCTACAGACAACAACACACTGGTGACGTGAGCTTTGATAACAATCGTCACTATGTACATTCAGCAGTCACACCCTCGTAGTACCAGAGCCCTAAAACTTCCCAACAATAGGCAGGGAAAACAGAATGCTGTATTCCGTGTTGAGCAACCACATAGCCATGTTTTATTGTCATATCATGTTCGCAAAAATGTCCTGTTGTCCCAGAGGTTTGCTGAGTAATGTTAATGTCTGGTCTCCCTAGTGGAACTTCCAGCTGAAAATCCAATAGCTAGTCTATTGGGATGAACTGGTCTCAAATAGTCTGTACCGGTTTCAATTGGTTCCAACTGGGTTTTCAGATTCTAATGGTTTGCCCAATTAAGAATACCAGTTGAAACCATTTAAAACCCATTTAGACCAACAGAGCCATGGGCAGTGGCTGCTTCACCAGTTCCACCCAGATGAAACCAATAGGATGTAACTGGTGTTGTCTGCTATTCATTTCAACTGGAAACAATTGGTCTCAACTGGTCTAACAAACCCAGTACCTGCACTTGGTGAGAAAAGTGCTTTACATTGAGAATGCACTCAAAAATAATGAAATATAATTAAATGAATTGTTTGATTCATCAATTAACAATGTACAAAGTGCACTGGAATACATTGGTTTCTTTTTTGAAAATGTCAAGTCATTTGTAAAACGTTTTAACCGTTAGTGTTTCTTTTAAAAATAAGTGTTTTTAAATTGAACATGAATTCATATTCAATTTAAAAACACTAATTTTTAAAGTTGTATGTTGCTTAAAGAAAGTTTTCTGCCTTCCTACTGGTCACTTTTTTAAATTATATTTTGCCGGCTATAAACTGGCCAAAGAAGTGCACACACTGTTTATTTGGACATGATCACTACTTACTGAAACAATTATATTACATCAGAGCAAGCGTTTTGGTTACATGATGAGCTTGTCCTCCGTCTTGACTGAAGAGATACCTAGGAAGGGGTCGTGGCTCATAGCCCTTCTTGAGTAATCTGATTGGTGTATTCATAAATCCTTGCTGTAACGTCGCACGAAGGCAAGCAATCAAAACCCGCGAATTTGGCTTCGGGTAAAACGCAGCTCTACAGTTACAGCCTACAGATAGCCTAACTTCACAGTAAAAAAAAAAGTTTGCTCTGGTAAGGTACTTGGAAGATAATTATCGGGTTGTTGTTCTGATTTCTCTTAAAAAAAAATTCGATTTCGACAAAACTACCAAGTACTGGGTGTTTGGACGACGGGGCATATTACCTGGCCTTAAGGCCAGGTTTTGCTACTGGTAAGCTACTCGTTGCATTAAGTGTTTAACATATCTTACTTAACTTACTTTAGCTTTTACATATGACAAAAACAAGTACTCACTTCGTGGGCTTGTATGCTCGTAGAGTTATATTGATTGTTAAAGACAGATGATAACGTTACCGAATCAGTTCCTGTGTGTCTCCGCGGAGACTGTATATTCAATGTAGCACACGCTTGCTGCTGTTCGTTTTTAGTTAACAATAACGTTAGGCTGGTCAGGTAACAGCTTTTTGTAGATACGGCTTTATATTGAGTATGCCTGCTGCTGTTAATGCGTTTAGTGAGTACGTAGTTACGGATTTTATATAATGCAGCCGAAGACCGAGAACTAGCTACGACAGCGGAGAACAAGAGGTCCCCCTCCCCGAAATAAGGACAAAAACAGCGTCACCCACCAGGGAGGTCACCGCTATTAAGAACGACAAAGGCAGCGCTGGATTGGAGGTCACCGCCATTAAGAACAACAAAGTATTTTAAAAGTGAAATTCTGTATTGTACCATTACCAGCGAATCTTGTATGCCTGGTTAACCATGTTTAGGCCTATTAAGTAGCCTAGAATTTGACACTGCTGTTTAAATGTTTTGAAATTTCCATCCTCCAACGTACTGCCTATTAAATCAATCAAACAAAACATTTCCTGAGGCACTGCACTGCCACTTAAAATGATTTTATATTCGTATTTTTATGTTTCTATATTTTCTTTATGTTTACATTTTGTAGTTATATTTTAATTCCTTCTATGTTGCTTGGTACTGCACTGACTCTCGTTGTACATCTACGATGACAATAAAGGCATTCCTTATACATTTACTTGTTGCCTGTATTTCAGTATTCTCTGTTAAATTGTTATTATCAAGGTGTATATATAGATTGCAGTATACAAAGGTGTGTGCGTTCTGGGCCTGTGTGGAAGTGGTGGAAGTAAACTGTTAAAACATAAATTACATGCAGTGATGTATTCACTATAATTCCAGGTTCCACCAATTGAAATTAGTTTAATCCATTTAAATACCAACTGTAACATTTCACACACCACGTGAGTTCATGTGAACTCAATAACCCAGTTGTCTCCAGCTAAAACCAATACAGACTGTTTGAGACCAGTTCAACCAATACAAACCATTTGAGACCAGCAGTTTCTATCAGTTGTTTTTCAACTGGAACCAGACCAATACATTCCAGTAGAAATTTCTATTGGTTTTTCTACTGGGCATTCCAGTAGAAACCAGTTATGAAACCAGTTGAATGTGTTTCAGTTTCCCTATAGAAACCAGTTAAAATTTCTATTGGTTTTTAAACGGTTTTCTACTGGATTTCAACTGGAATTTCCACTAGGGCTATCAGGGCCAAGCTGCTTAATTACTAATTTGTCTTTTAGTCGTTCAAATGTTGTTGTTTTTTGTTTGTTTGTTTTTAAATAAATAAATTCTACACTGTTAAACACAGCCAGCAGGCGCAACAATGCTGATGGCCATTTCTGCAGTAGTCTAAATGTGTGGACTAACTCCAGAGGGCTGCAGAGTAGGGCAGTAAGGCAGACTCTTTGCTGCCCCAATGAGCCTTTATTGGCGCTTATTGCAGTTCCCATCTTTGGCCACAAGGCCATGTAATAAACCTGCCAGCGAAAGCAGGTTGCTGAGTTCTCCTACGCCAATATGGCGCGATGCACTAAATTGAGACCTAATAACTGAAACGAAATTTAATTTTCAAAGATCAAAAGTCGTTGTCTCACTCACAGAAACTAGGTAATATTTAATTCAATGTAAATTTCGTTGTATTAATGTGGAAAAATAGCTTATGAGGAGGAACTATGTTTTTGGGTGGATGATTTTTTTAGTGGAGCTCTGCGCCACCTGCCCATATGAATGGGCCGCGCCTGTTCGCAAATGCTTCAAATGTCTCTGCAGCTTATTCTGCTCGGAAATGCCATTGCTTGTCTGTTAAATAGAGTATAACGATATTGCATTGCTTTGCAGAATGTGGCAGACTTTCTTCTTTGTTTAGACATCTTTATACAGTTTTGTTTCTCTTGGTGAATTCATCATAAAAACCCATTTTGTGATTTAAATAATTTTGGGTTTCGCAGTATAGACTTCAGTTACCACATGTCACATTGGGAGAATGAATAACTATTATTTATTGCACCAGAGAGAACAAGTATGAGCAAAGACAAGAGCAGAATCCCATGACTGCTTTTAAGATTTTAGTGAAGTCCTGGCTCTGAGTGGGTTTTAATCTCCATAAAGCCATGGATAACCTGGACACATGCATGGCACTGATGCTATGGTGGTGCTCTCTGTTCACTGGTTGATGGAGAGTTATTTTTGGTTAAGGAATTGGTGGAATTCTTCTCTTGAGTTGATTTCATGTCTTCATCATTTTTATGCATCTTTCTCATATTTCTGTCTTCCATTTTTGTTCATGTGAACTGTGACGCTTTGTAAATAGAACTTTCCCACGGTGATGTTTGTCAGAACCAAAGTGAAATACACACATTGCCAACAGACTTTGTGCTGGAGAAAATCTTTCTCCCACTTTCACTGGTTTGTGTCTTTCACCTACACTGAGGCTGCTGGTCACACCATTAATCTATTAGGGTGTCTGACTCTGTCTCTGAAGTGATTTCCTAGATCATCCCATCTGTTCTATGTCTTTCATTGGTCTAAACTCTGACTCATCCCACCCATTGAATCTCTTTCATTGGTCCAAATAATGGCTTGTCCCAGGCGTACTTTCTCTTTCACTGGGACAAACCCTGACTCATCCCATCCATATGATCTCTTTCATTGGTCCAAATAATGGCTTGTGCCAGGCGTACTTTCTCCTTCACTGGTCCAATGCTTGACTCGTCCCACATGTACTTTCTCATTCATTTGTCTAAATCCTTAATGTCTGTAGTGTTCTTGATGGAGAGCATATGTAATTATAGATCAGGAGAGGTTAATCAGGGAGACATTCTTCTCCTTCTGCAGAGTCCACGTCTTTACATGGGTCTTGTTCATGGTCACTGATATTTCATGACAAACAGCCCACCAAGGATTCTGGTGCCTATTAAAGGCACCAAGGCTCATCAAAGCACCCGTGCCCAACAAAGATGCCATTGCCCAATGAAGATGCCAACGCCCATTACAGACATCAGTGCCCACCAATGCAAACATGCAGAAGTGCTGTCCACCAAAACAAATGCGTGCAGAGGTGTTGTCAACCAAAAGACCTACGTGCAGAGGTGTTGTCAACCAAAAGACCTACGTACAGAGGTGTTGTCAACCAAAAGACCTACGTACAGAGGTGTTGTCAACCAAAAGACATATGTACAGAGGTGTTGTCAACCAAAAGACATACGTACAGAGGTGCTGTCAACCAAGAGACATACGTACAGAGGTGTTGTCAACCAAAAGACATACGTGCAGATGTTGTCTACCGAAAGAAATGCATACAGGAGTATTGTCCACCAAAAGACATATATCCAGAGGTAGAACAGCCTTATTTTTTGTGAGTTTGGATGGGATAATGCATTTGTACAAGGCCATTTTCTTTTGAAAAGTATCAATACTTTTATTATATTAATCATGAATACCAAAGTTTATCATTAATCAAATAGGCCACTGTAAAATCTAAAGTAGGTCACTACGAGCTTAGCTTAGGGCACTGGTGTGGATTGTGAGACTTCATTAGCATGGTCAGTTTACTCACCACAACCTACTTTACCAAAACAAAATCAATATTTTATTAATGGAATAATAAATGTACTCTCTAAAAACTGGTATCATGCAATTACATGAAACAGTTTTATGCAACTGAACAAAAATAAGTAGCACATCCTGCTGTGAAATACTAAATTCTTTGATTTGGCTGGGTCTAGGTTTGTTTGTTTGTTTGTTTGTTTGTTTGTTGTGTATGTCTTAAGGATGGAATTAGGCCAGCGCTCAATGCTCGCAGTTCACAATCTGACATAATGGTGTGTATGAGGAAGACCAGTCATTTTTTAAAACATTTGAAATAATGAGATGAGAAAATCCTCTTTCTTCACCAGAGGCTCCTGTTCTTCAGTGCACTTGTGAGACTTCTTCATGATCTAGCTATGTCCAGTCCTGAGAGACCTTTTGACCAGACTCAGCCTACTTTGGTGGGTGTGTGATAACAGTGGTCTATACTGGTTTTAGAGACTGAGGGAATACAGGAGCATGCCAGGCCAGCAGAGAATACTCGGATAGGAAAAATGTCACACGTCCATGCACACTTGCACACTTATTGTAGTCATATCAACATCAGACAGCATTATTTGACTTAATGTTCTTTTCATCATCCTGAGAAATGGTTAACCCATAAGATTTTCCGAACTGATATTTGTGAATGGCTCAGTAGGACAGCTTCCTTTTCTACTGAATTTGCACTGCCACCTACAGGTTCTAGAGAGTTATTCTGCACTACTATACTCTGCATAGGCATAACTGCGGCATCTGTAGTTGCATTCTCTCTCTCTCTCTGTCTCTCTCTCTGTCTATTTATCTATTTCATGCATACGTGTGTGTGTGTGTGTGTGTGTGTGTGTGTCAGAGAACACCTGAGCACCCATGCATGTGTTATTTACGTAAATCTTTGAGTTAATCCCGCCTCTTCATTATAACTCCACTAGCCCATCTGTGATGTCTTGGGAGGTGTCAATCAACATGCTAGGTAACAAGAAATAAAGCAGAAAGACAGTTCTGTATAGCATTTCATTTTTTGTTTTTTCATCATTTGCTCATGTCTTTTTGCATTCATTCGCTTTGTCTTTTAGTGCACACAGTGGTTCTTTAAAGTTCTCTTCTCAGCAATACCACTAGTAACTTATGTCAAATTTGAAATCACCCTCGCTAAACAGTATTCCAGTCACATAGGCTATATAACAGAGTAGTCGAGAAGAACCTGGATGACCTGGTACACCAGGCTGAAGGACATCACTGTACCATGTGGACACTACCCTGAGTAAACCTGCTAAAGCATTTGGCTGGAGTGGCAGTATGTTTGTGTCACATCCATAGCTATCAATCCTAAGCTAACCAGCAAGCTCATATTAGTGTTATATTCTAGTCATCAGTCAGTCAGTAACCCACTGCACTGGTGTGTTGGATAATTAAGATGTCTGCTGAGACGACAGGGACTGTTTTGGAGTTCAACAGCATGATATCCACCAGTATCATTACTGGCTAACCTGATGTACTATAAATGATACAATGGGAGCTAACACATTTTGTCAAAAGGGGAATCAGAAAACTGCAAAGTTGTTTTAAAGTTGTACTCTTGTATTATTTCCAAGTCATACTTATGCTGCTTTTTCATTAAAGACATAATTATTAAGTATTTTGTTGTTTCTGACTTGCCTGTGGTTCACACCATTTGCACAGAATTCAGGGCTGTCACTCTTTCTTTGGGAGGTTCTGTGAGAAATATGGGCAACTGTGTACTGAAACATTTTGTTTCTTTGGATCCCCCCTTTTCTGTCCAATTTTGGATGTCCAAAATTAAAATGAACACTTATAACCCCCTTCCAACATGGGAACCGTGCACAGCACAGCACTGAAGAGCTATGCTTCTCACAGGAAAGTATACAAAATGTACATACAATAGTCCCTACTTGAAACTATGTAAGTGTCTAACTAACCACCACGAAGCACTGAAAAGAGAGATCTCAGCTGCCACATACACACTTTTTAAATAAGTATGCGGGAAAAAACACATTTTTTTTAAATAAGTATGGGGGAAAACACTTTTTAAACAAGTATGGAAATAGAAAACTGTGAGATCATCTGCTGTTGTCTCTGTTGCTCTGTGCCACTCCTCCATCTCTGACTTTCGCCGCCCTGTAACATTCCATCTCTGACTTCCACCATGCTGTAACACTCCACCTCTGACTTTTACTGCCCTGTACTGCTGTAACACTGCACCAGCGCTTTCACTGCTCTGGATCAGTCTGGAGGGTGAGCCTCTAATTGTAGGTTTCACAATTTAACACAAGTCATATTATTAATCTGAATATTATATTTTCCCTGTGTGACACAACTGCCATAAAGCATTCTTCAAGTTAAGTTCAAGTTCAAATTTACTATCATTATATTTGGCAGTGTAACGAAAAGCATATCTGTTAATGATCCCAGTACAATTTTAAAAAGAATCACACACACAGACATACAAAAATAAACGTTACCAAAACGCAAAAGAGAGATGTTTCCGCCCGGTTTCGAACCGGGGACCTTTCGCGTGTGAGGCGAACGTGATAACCACTACACTACGGAAACTTCGAGGTTCCATTGCGGCCTAACTATATAACTGTTGTCAGCCTTATGCCTTTTAAAGAAGTAAAGCATTGTGTTGATGACTTTTTCTGATCATTTGAGACAAATTGTTCTCAAGGTAACATCAATTTATAATTTTGCCTCTTGTGTTTATTTCATAAACCCACGACATCGTTTGAGTAAGCGTCATTAAAACGCATCTGGACAGTTGTGGACAGCTGTAATATAGTGATCTCTAATACAGTACCTCAAAATATAGAAGTTATAACATACTTATGTAGAGAGATTCTTTATGTGATGAAAATAGATCACTACAATTAAGTGGAACGACATTTGAAGTGAAACAACCCATCCAACCGGATTTGAAATATATTTACCTTTGCTAACACCCCTTTGTTTGTATCTGCCATCAAAGTTAAGAAGAAGAAGAAGAAGAAGGCGGGGAAGAAACTTATTTTACAACACGTAAAGTCTTGTGCCCGTACTCCCCGGATTAACTGATCGTTCATCAGCCTGTCGCCCCCATTACGCTGGTATACGGAAGACCTCCATCCAATAGGTGGCGTCTCCCAAGAACAACGGTAATATGAGTACACCGGTCAAAAACTCTTAATTCAAACAATTTGACTGCGCAATGGTCCAAATAAGATTTCTGTTTGATTTAATGGGTTGATTTGAATTATTATATGCTTTAAAGTTTCTTAAAAGTCTAAAACTGAAATGTTTTGTAAGCACGTTGTGTAATTTTCGGTGAGGGAGGGGCACAATTGTACTGACATCCGGCATAGTCTTCTCCTTCCACAGTAGAGACGAGAAGATGGCGGCTCTTCGGGTGGTTGTGTTCTCTGGGAGTGGGAGAACCCTCCTCAGTACATCAAAATCAATCCAGACGCCACGGGTAAGACAGTATTTCTTTTTCACCCATCAAGGTACGAGGTTATGACTAAATGTGGGCGAAATATGTGGCATTTAGCTGCTGTTTACGTGCGTCTATACGTGTTCATTTTTCGAAAGCCCTCCAGACAAGCTTGCTTAGGCAAGGTCATAGCGATAGCGGTCCACGTTTCCTCAATTCGTCACAAGGTTTAGACCGGTTTTGATTCTGAGTATAGAAACATGACTTTATTCACTCTCAGATTCTTTAGCTGATGCAGGTTTTTGTCAGGCAGGTGTAAAATAGTTGACACCGGCTAGTAAGCTAGGGGACCCCCTTCTACAGCCAGATATCCTTCTTTCTCGTAATCAAGGACAAATGATCGTGTGTCACTGAAGAGGTTACGGTTTGGTCAAAGAATGTTTTTAATCACTCTGATTTGTTCTCCAAACATTTGACTATCTGGAGTAACTTCGAGTATCTGGGCTAATGTTATAGCTGCCAAGTACGATCTAGCTTGCTAACGATCAGTGATGGTCCACGCTGTAAACGGTAGGTAACGTTAGCTGTCTGTCTAGAGTTAAAAATGAATTAACAAGTTGCGGTATTCTACATTCGTCTAATGCTTTCCAAGTAGTCTGGCCCTTATGTCTTGATTAAATCACAGCTTGTCGTGTTAGTTGCGTAAATTAACCCATTGTAATTCAGATTACATTGTACTCTTTCCCTTCAGATTGTGGAGATATTACCATTTATTCATAATCTGTGAGTAGGAGAATTAAATGTTCATGCTGGAGATATTCTCACAATGTGGTTATATGGTTGGTACTCAGTGTAATTTAGTGATGCCGCGCAGTACCGGTCAGCGTTGTGTAACTACCAAAACATGCAATGACGCTCACTTTCATAACCTACCAACGTCACTACGGTCGATTATTTAATGGGGTTAAACATAACCATTTCTAAAACTCTTTTAAATGGCAAAATGCGAGCATTTTTACTACATCTTTTTTAATACCATCGTACCTTCTCGTGCCCTCAATTAAGGACACCAGACGTGTCAGTTAGCAGTACCCTTTCCAAGCCAATGCAAAATCGTCCAAATGGGATAAATTGTATGTCTTCAACGATGCAACTGTATGCCTTGATCCATGTATATCGCCTACTACCATCTAGTTGTATCTACAGAGATTTTGATTTCTGTAAGTATTTCTCAGAACGAAAAACTACTAGGTGAATAAACATAGGTGTCCGTGTCTTTATTCTGGATAAAATTGCCGTTATTGTTTATGTATAATCTATAATTAACATTAATTGTACAGTCAGTTCTCATTCTGTCTGTGTGTAAAGAAACCATATCTGAGATGTCCAAAATTTGCAATCTGAAGTATTATTTCATTGCCCTTTTCCTCCTTATCCATATCTGGTCCGGAGGAATGTTGTCTCCTTTGACACCAAAGTAATTTCAAATCACAGATTTACATTTGACTTAAACTTCTTTCCTCTGCTGTATCAAAAACATTGGAACCATGCTGGCAGAAAGGTGATTTGTGCCCAGGTGTCAGTTCTGTGCACCATTACAGCCTTGGCCTGCTTTCTTAGAGTTCACAGAGCATGGATTTGTGATTCACTATAGCAAGCATGCACTTGCAAGAGCTTTTTGACAGTGCAGCTTTGTTAACAAATTGCCTTGTTAATGAACTCTAATTAATGATATCCGTTCATTATGAAGCCAGCATCACAGTGACAGTTAATATACACTTAAATGTTCAGCCCCAAGTCTCCGCATAATACTGATGCTTTTTTCCCTCTGCAGGCCAACATGTCGTTCGCTAGCTTGCCGAAGGGCAAGAAGGTTGCCCTGACCACCCTGGGGGTTATCACCACAGGAGGGGCAGCCCTGGCTCTTGCCCTCCAACAGTCTGTCAAAGCCTCTGACCTGGAGCTTCACCCCCCTTCCTACCCCTGGAGTCACAATGGGTTACTGTCATCCCTGGACCATGCCAGGTACAGACCCCTGCCAGACTGACCAAATCCAAGTTTGTAAAGAGAATGGCATATCATAAAGAAAAAAAAGACTATTGAATTGTTTATGTTGAAAAGTTGCCTGCTGTGGGCTTTTAATTTAATACAGTTGAAATATAATGTCAGAGCACTGTTTTGCCTCCAAATAGAAAGCAACATCACTAACCCCATCGGACCTCACTCTGGGTCGTACTCCCCCTAGTGGACAAGATTGCTATTTATTGTTTCCGTAGTACAAACTCATTTAGACTATTTGGTGTAAATGGAATATTAAATGTTGCTACATTTTTCAAACACAAGATAAATTATATAGGATCATATAGGATTTTCTGTTGGAAAAACCGTTGAAATGTTTTATTAATTTTGCAGCATTCGTCGTGGATATCAAGTGTACAAGCAGGTGTGCTCAGCATGTCACAGCATGGAGTACCTGGCCTTCCGTAACCTGGTGGGCGTGTCCCACACGGAGGCTGAGGTCAAGGCCATTGCAGAGGAGGTAAATGACCCATCACTGTTCACAGGGTCATCTTTCATCATTTTCTGTCACGTATGGGTTAGAGCTGCCTGCCTTCATCCTACTTCATAAATTACTCTTCTCTTTCATCATTTCACTTGTACATGCTCTCTTTCAGCATTCATGGGGTTGTTTTTATATGAAATTGTCCATATATACCAAACATATTCATGCATATGTGCACACTTACTTATAGTACAGAATATGACCTACAGTAAGTTGGTTGCACACACACAATTTTTGTCCCGGTCCTCCCATGCAGGCAAAGCCGTTCTGAGAACCGTAGATGTTTTCACTGTACAAGTCAGACTGGACTTTATGACCTCCCCGACATTGGAGGTCACAGGGTCAAATCAATACAAACTCATTTCCCATTACAGGCACAGAGTGCCAAGCTGCCATTCCACTGACAAACTGAATTGTCTGGAGTCTTAGAAAGCAGACCCTCAGGCGCATGTCTTGTTTGTGAAGGTTATGAGCAAGTTTATCTAGAATAAAGACATTTATTATTTGTTAATTCCACATTTTCATTGTATCAGTAGGGTTTGAAGCCTAAGCTTGCACTAGAAAGATCTCTTAAGCCAGACACGTAGCTCTGCCCTTCGACCCATGAAAGGCAACTACCAAATCAGTATGAGAGAGAGCCCAAATCAGACACCATAATATGAATGTTGTGGCTTTTGGGAAGACTGGCTGTCTCTGACTCTCTGTGTCTGTCAGAGAATGGCTAATAGCCTGCATGTAGCATCAGTATAGAGTGGCATAAATCTGGATTTCTGACAGGTATGTTGGGTCTGAGCAGGCTTGAATCACAGTGTTTTTTTCTCTGTACAGATCGAGGTGGTGGATGGACCAGATGAAACCGGAGAGATGTTCACCCGTCCTGGAAAACTCTCAGACTATTTCCCCAAACCCTACCCCAACCCTGAGGCAGCGCGTGTGGCCAACAACGGAGCTCTGCCCCCTGACCTCAGCTACATCGTCAACGCCCGGTAACATCACGTTCCTTACACTCCTATGGAGAAGGAGTTAGATATCAAAACAGACACTGAATTTCCATACAAATGTATTTCTGCACAGATATGATAGTGCTCATGGTTGAGGCTTTAGATCGTGCTGTTGTTCTGAAGCTCATCTGAAAGGGCTGTTGAATTGGTGGTTTTTCCTGGCAGACATGGCGGTGAGGACTACGTGTTCTCTTTGCTGACTGGATACTGCGACCCCCCGGCTGGAGTGACAGTGAGGGAGGGGCTTTACTACAACCCATACTTCCCTGGCCAGGCCATTGGCATGGCCCCGCCCATCTACAATGAGGTGCTAGAGTATGAGGACGGTGAGTGTATATATGACATTCTTGGGAGAAATGAGAGAATATACGATCAAGTGAAAGAGGCTCAAAAACAATGTGTTGATTAGGGCTGAAGGATTAATCGATTTCAGATCGAAATCGCGATTTGAAACAATGCAGTTAGCAAATCAAAGGTTGCGATTTAGGATGTATGTTATGGAGTGCATCTGGCCTTCGGTTCCTCAGAATGCTGCTGAAACTTGCATTGAATTGAATGGGCCATCCCAACGTTTGGAGGTCCGATATTCCTTTATAATGACAGCTGAAAAAAATTAATGACCACTGCCATTGGCAACGGGTTTTGTGCTTCTGATTCACACCTTTATATCGTTCTGTAAGAAGTCCGTTCACTTGTCATAATGGAAATAAACAGCCTATCTGCAATGAGTCTACAAGTAGCTTGACATGTTGCTATGCAACACTTTCAACTTAAAAATTCTGTTTGCTAGGACTGTTTTTCTCAGTGGAAGGTCCACTACACTTTTAAAACTCACTAGTTTCATTGCACACTAGTCTATTGCCAGAATCAGGTTTCTGTGAAAGTGAGTC
This sequence comes from Chanos chanos, assembly GCF_902362185.1. NCBI lineage: Eukaryota > Metazoa > Chordata > Actinopteri > Gonorynchiformes > Chanidae > Chanos > Chanos chanos. The sequence continues at coordinate 22,988,901 of NC_044501.1, read as the reverse complement.
ACCCATTCCTACTGGCTAACCCTCATGTGAATTCCCCCGTCTGTGTGGTGCTTTGCAGGAACCCCCGCCACTATGAGTCAGGTGGCTAAAGATGTGTGCACCTTCCTGAGGTGGGCGGCCGAGCCTGAACATGACCAGCGTAAACGTATGGGTCTGAAGGTGAGCCTGTCCTTCAGCTGTGTCCTTACAATTCTGCCGTGTTTGTCGAAGGCATCAGGTCCACGTTCTGTGACTGCTCTGCTGTTCAGTGCCATATTCTGGCTGCGCTTAGAGACCATCACAGCGTTTTACTGGGCCATTCATGTCTGTAATACTGTGAACAACTTCCACATAGCTCTGCTGCCAGTCTGCTGCCACAAAGGCTGATCAAGTTTTAATCTCTCATTTCAAAAAGACGATGAACAAGTGTCTTCAGACCTGTTCTGGCTAAATCACTGGCGTACAGATATTTTAAATAAAATGCTTGAAACACAAAACACAAGCTGTGGAGAACTGCTCACACTGTGGAGATAAGGTAACTAAAACAGTATAGGATTGTCATGCATTTAAAACAAGCCCCTAATCGTTGTTTTTTCTTTTGTTTTTTTTCCCTCTCTCTCTCTCTCTCTCTCTCTCTGCATGGTAAAGCTGCTGCTGGGCTCTGCTATCCTGATTCCTCTGGTGTACTACATGAAGAGACACAGGTGGTCTGTGTTGAAGAGTAGGAAGATTGCATACCGACCTCCCAAATAAGGCCCTGTGCCTGCCTCACCACTGGCCTGAATGCAGCTCGCTGTTCTCTAAAGATACTTCAAATACACATGCATTAAGTTAAGGTTGCCCTAATCAGTAACTCCTGAGTGTCCTCTCAGTTAAAGTGTCTTTCTTTTATAACGGAGAACAGACACCAACAGAACCAACATTTTGTTATACCGTTATAAAAAACAATATTTGAGAGAAACATTTTAAACTGATCTGGTCAATGATCTGTTCTTTAAAGGGGTGTTTAGAAAGGTGGTAAAACCATAACCTCATGCAGCCTTCTTGTGCTTGTGTTGTCTGTCTTTCAGTAGATCTTCTACACTTTGTGTAAATATTTAACAAACCTAATAAAAAAACCCTCTTTAAACACAGCACTATGAATGAGATTTTTTTTTGTTTGTTTCTTTTTGTAATGTATGGGATTTTCAAATATTCCTCGCTATATGTAAAAACATTGTTTAAATTCTGCCCTCTGAAGGTATGTCATGAAACAGTTCAGAAGAGCTGCCTCAGTCGCAAAGATAGTGTTTTAGGAGAACCTGAACAAGGATGACATGCACGTGCGTAGCACAGGTAGAACCTAATCAAAAACGACAGTTGAAAATTTTCAAAGTGTAACTTTACTTTAAAGTTGTGGTTAAACATCGCTCAGAATAACCATGATAAAATAGAGTTTGAACCTAATCCGAATGAAAATGATTTCTTTTTTGCATGTACTACAAAAAGATTTAACATCCCGGAGCTCTGAAGTTAAGCCCTAAACAAAGCCTGGCTCAGGGACTGGTTCAGCCATTGCGTGGACCGGTTACGCGGTGCAATTTGATTGGTTAGCTTTGACACGCTCCGTAACCGGTGTGTACCGGAAGTGAATCAGTTGGAATCGGTGGTAAGGGATCCTTTCTGTTGGCCTGCGAGGGAAGATGGACACATTAAATAAGCTAAAACAATTTGATGCTTATCCGAAAACCCTTGAAGATTTTAGGATCAAGACATGCGGTGGTGCCACAAGTGAGTCGTTTGGTTGTGTTTAAATAAATAGCGAAGCGTGTGCGAGGTGACATAAGATGGGAAGGAACTGTTAAACAAGACAGCCAGCTAGCTCGTAAACGCATCTTATTGCTTCATGTTTGTAAGCAGTACCAAAGTGTTATTGTGGCCGAACAGTGTTATTGTGGCCAGCTACAGGAAAACTTTAAGGTTTCAGGTGTGCCTCACATAATTTCATAGTCCCACTGTCTATAAGCAGACAGTGATTTTCTTAGTGTTGACACATGACTGCTTTATGTTGATATTACTCTCACACCGGCCCTCTCTCCATTTCACAGTTACTATTATCAGTGGTCTGATAATGCTCATTTTGTTCTTCTCGGAGCTGCAGTATTACCTCACGAAGGAGGTACGTGTTTATCTGTCGATCAGTCCCTGAACCTGCCCCGCGATACGTCCTGCTGACGTGGGAGACATCTTAATTAATTCTTTAACTTCCTGCCCAGATTTTTAAAAATTTACATTGTTCATATAGTAAAATATAGTCCATACTATAATGTGGTCTTCAAATTTTCTGAAGGAACATTTAATAGTTACATGGCATGCTTAGAGAGAAAAGGCAGTCTGGTAACTTGTTCGTTTCTAAGAGCCTCACTCTCTTGTTGGGGTTTTGCATTTCACAGGTTCATCCTGAACTGTTTGTGGATACATCAAGAGGAGACAAGTTAAAAATTAACATTGATATCGTGTTTCCTCACATGCCATGTGCCTGTAAGTATACAAGAATTTAATTACATATCACTTTTACACCTTCACTACTGTAAACATAATGAAAGAATAACTAGTCCCTCTACACTTATTTTCTTTGGGCAGTGAATATTATGAAGATTGATTTTGAAAGTAACTATATTTTATTTAACACCATACCTAACAGTTAAGATACACCCAGTGATCTGCAGGTGTTACTTTAATAGCAGGAAGTGTGTGTGTGTGCGTGCGTGTGCATGTGCACGCTTGCGCACATGGGCATTGACATTTGGTATATGCTAAGAAACTGGAAAACCTGCTCTGTGGTTACCATGGATACATGCTGGTTGCATGGAACATTTTTAACTCACTCTGCCTTAGCCCTTGTGAGCTGACCCTCCCTGTGGGGTGCAGCATTTTAGAAATGACCTCTATTTACTTACATACACACGCAGGTTTTTTAAGGCCTCACATACTACTACGACTACTACTACTACTACAACTAATAATAATAGCTGGGTAAACTGGACCCCAGATCAGCTGAAACCTTCTAGTTTCTGAGAACAGGGCTTCTGAGAACAGTGTTTAAAATGGGTTTCAGTCAGTGGTCATATGGTATATTCCTACACCTCTGCCATGTTGAAGGCTTTTAAGCAGTCTCTCTGTGCTTGAAGCAAAGTATTCAAATGTTTATTTACACCTCAGCTCCTTCAGTATTACAGTGTGCTAAGATCTCAGTATTGATGCTATGACTTCTAATGCTGTGCCCTCAGATCTCAGTATTGATGCTATGACTTCTAATGCTGTGCCCTCAGATCTCAGTATTGATGCTATGACTTCTAATGCTGTGCCCTCAGATCTCAGTATTGATGCTATGACTTCTAATGCTGTGCCCTCAGATCTCAGTATTGATGCTATGACTCATAATACTGTCCCCTCAGATCTCAGCATAGATGCTATGACTCCTAATGCTGTCCCCTCAGATCTCAGGATAGATGCTATGACTCCTAATACTGTGCCCTTAGATCTCAGTATTGATGCTATGACTCCTAATGCTGTCCCCTCAGATCTCAGTATTGATGCTATGACTCCTGATGCTGTCCCCTCAGATCTCAGTATAGATGCTATGACTCCTAATGCTGTCCCATCAGATCTCAGTATTGATGCCATGACTCCTAATGCTGTCCCCTCAGATCTCAGTATTGATGCTATGACTCCTAATGCTGTCCCCTCAGATCTCAGCGTCGATGCTATGACTCCTAATGCTGTGCCCTCAGATCTCAGCATTGATGCTATGACTCCTAATGCTGTCCCCTCAGATCTCAGTATTGATGCTATGACTCCTAATGCTGTCCCCTCAGATCTCAGTATTGATGCTATGTCTCCTAATGCTGTGCCCTCAGATCTCAGTATTGATGCTATGTCTCCTAATGCTGTGCCCTCAGATCTCAGTATTGATGCTATGACTCCTAATGCTGTGCCCTCAGATCTCAGTATTGATGCTATGACTCCTAATGCTGTGCCCTCAGATCTCAGTATTGATGCTATGACTCATAATACTGTCCCCTCAGATCTCAGCATAGATGCTATGACTCCTAATGCTGTGCCCTCAGATCTCAGTATTGATGCTATGACTCATAGTACTGTCCCCTCAGATCTCAGCATAGATGCTATGACTCCTAATGTTGTCCCCTCAGATCTCAGTATAGATGCTATGACTCCTAATGCTGTCCCCTCAGATCTCAGTATTGATGCTATGACTCCTAATGCTGTGCCCTCAGATCTCAGTATTGATGCTATGACTCCTAATGCTGTGCCCTCAGATCTCAGTATAGATGCTATGACTCCTAATGCTGTGCCCTCAGATCTCAGTATAGATGCTATGACTCCTAATGCTGTGCCCTCAGATCTCAGCATAGATGCTATGACTCCTAATGTTGTCCCCTCAGATCTCAGTATAGATGCTATGACTCCTAATGCTGTCCCCTCAGATCTCAGTATTGATGCTATGACTCCTAATGCTGTCCCCTCAGATCTCAGTATTGATGCTATGTCTCCTAATGCTGTCCCCTCAGATCTCAGCGTCGATGCTATGACTCCTAATGCTGTGCCCTCAGATCTCAGTATAGATGCTATGACTCCTAATGCTGTGCCCTCAGATCTCAGTATTGATGCTATGACTCATAATACTGTCCCCTCAGATCTCAGCATAGATGCTATGACTCCTAATGCTGTGCCCTCAGATCTCAGTATTGATGCTATGACTCATAATACTGTCCCCTCAGATCTCAGCATAGATGCTATGACTCCTAATGTTGTCCCCTCAGATCTCAGTATTGATGCTATGACTCCTAATGCTGTCCCCTCAGATCTCAGTATTGATGCTATGACTCCTAATGCTGTCCCCTCAGATCTCAGTATTGATGCTATGACTCCTAATGCTGTGCCCTCAGATCTCAGTATTGATGCTATGGATGTGGCAGGAGAGCAGCAGCTGGACGTAGAGCACAACCTGTTCAAACAGAGACTGGACAAGGAGGGCAAACCTGTCACTGCAGAGGCTGAGAAACATGGTGATGGACGTCTCCAGTGTTTTCATATTAACTTGTTTCTCTTCAAACAGCCATAAAAGGCCACAAAGCTAAAGTTAATTAACCTAGTGATTACCAGATTTTATGTGACACTGCATGATTCTTCAGTCTTTCTTCCAAACTTCCTTTTGCATGGGTACTTTATTTTTATCATTCATTTTTGGCTGAAAAAGCGCCAATTTCCCCTGCAGAGCTGGGAAAGGAGGAGGGCGAAGTTTTTGACCCCAGTAAACTGGACCCAGACCGCTGTGAGAGCTGCTATGGTGCAGAGACTGACGATCTAAAGTGAGATGTGTTTTGTCCTTGAACATGCTCGTAAGATGTTTCTGTGTGTGTGTGTGTGTGTGTGTCATCGGACTGCAGCTAAGGGCAGGGTACAAGTGAATAGTTCATAACTGACCCAATCCACCTTAGTCTTTCCCTTTAGAGTCAGTAAAATGGGCCATCATTGGTCAGGATAACTTGTACCTCAGCTGGTCTGGGCCTGTGCCTTTGTTCTGTAACTGTGGGTATATTTGTCAGACTAAAACATGAAGTGAGGGTGACAGGGCGGGGATTGAGAGTGTGTCCTGCGTCGTAGGTGTTGTAACACGTGTGACGACGTCCGTGAGGCATACAGACGAAGAGGCTGGGCCTTTAAAACCCCAGACACAATTGAGCAGTGTAAGAGAGAAGGCTTCAGCCAGAAGATGCAGGAGCAGAAGAACGAAGGATGTCAGGTGTATGGCTTCCTGGAGGTCAACAAGGTCATTACACACTTAACTCTGCACTGAACCATACAGTCTGTTCTCTCTTGTGATTGCGCTTGAAATAGAGAACCTCCAGAATGCAAACTAGTGCAGAACTACACTGTCATTACTGTCTAGGAAACCAGCTGTAAGAGGTTTAGCCAGGCATTAATCCACCACTTAAATCTGTGATTTTTCCATTTCAGACAATGTTTATTTTTCCCTGCAGGTGGCCGGAAATTTCCACTTTGCTCCTGGGAAGAGTTTCCAGCAGTCTCACGTCCATGGTAGGAGCTCCACACGGTTTTATCCTCCACCCCAGCCACGCTCATTCACCTTTACTCCTCACCCTCTCCTTTATCCTCCACCCCAGCCACGCACATTCACCTTTACTCCTCACCCTCTCCTTTATCCTCCCCCCCAGCCACGCTCATTCACCTTTACTCCTCACCCTCTCCTTTATCCTCCACCCCAGCCACGCACATTCACCTTTACTCCTCACCCTCTCCTTTATCCTCCACCCCAGCCACGCACATTCACCTTTACTCCTCACCCTCTCCTTTATCCTCCACCCCAGCCACGCTCATTCACCTTTACTCCTCACCCTCTCCTTTATCCTCCACCCCAGCCATGCACATTCACCTTTACTCCTCACCCCTCTCCTTTATCCTCCACCCCAGCCACGCTCATTCACCTTTACTCCTCACCCCTCTCCTTTATCCTCCACCCCAGCCACGCACATTCACCTTTACTCCTCACCCCTCTCCTTTATCCTCCACCCCAGCCACGCACATTCACCTTTACTCCTCACCCTCTCCTTTATCCTCCACCCCAGCCACGCACATTCACCTTTACTCCTCACCCCTCTCCTTTATCCTCCACCCCAGCCACGCACATTCACCTTTACTCCTCACCCTCTCCTTTATCCTCCACCCCAGCCACGCACATTCACCTTTACTCCTCACCCCTCTCCTTTATCCTCCACCCCAGCCACGCACATTCACCTTTACTCCTCACCCTCTCCTTTATCCTCCACCCCAGCCACGCACATTCACCTTTACTCCTCACCCCTCTCCTTTATCCTCCACCCCAGCCACGCTCATTCACCTTTACTCCTCACCCTCTCCTTTATCCTCCACCCCAGCCACGCACATTCACCTTTACTCCTCAGCCCTCTGCTTTGACCTGAGGACAAATCAGCTACAGCTTCAGCCTCAGCAGAAACCCCTTGTTTAGATCTTTGTAAACAGCTTAGAATATTTTGAGGGTTTGAAAAGGCTTTTTTGAAGGCTTTTTACTGATAAGGAGGCACTTTCAGAAGCTCAGAAACACATTTTCAGTGTGGCACAGAGCAGTCAGGGTGTATTAGGTCACTTTGTACTTGGTGCTATCATGTCGTTTCACAGTGAACAAGAGAATAAGGTAAGTCTAGTCGCCCTGTTGTAGGTTCAGTTCATTTTAAATGATTTTGACCTTTGACCTTGTAGTTGAACTACATGCATCCTGTCACTCCTTTCTTACATCTGTCAGTCATCTCTGTCTCTGTCTTACATCTGTCAGTCATTCCTGACACTGTCTTACATCTGTCAGTCATCTCTGACACTGTCTCTGTCTTACATCTGTCAGTCATCTCTGACACTGTCTTACATCTGTCAGTCATCTCTGACACTGTCTTACTGTCAGTCATCTCTGACACTGTCTCTGTCTTACATCTGTCAGTCATCTCTGACACTGTCTCTGTCTTACATCTGTCAGTCATCTCTGACACTGTCTTACATCTGTCAGTCATCTGACACTGTCTCTGTCTTACATCTGTCAGTCATCTCTGACACTGTCTCTGTCTCACATCTGTCAGTCATCTCTGACACTGTCTCTGTCTTACATCTGTCAGTCATCTCTGACACTGTCTTACATCTGTCAGTCATCTCTGACACTGACACTGTCTTACATCTGTCAGTCATCTCTGACACTGTCTCTGTCTTACATCTGTCAGTCATCTGTCTCTGTCTTACATCTGTCAGTCATCTCTGACACTGTCTCTGTCTTACATCTGTCAGTCATCTCTGACACTGTCTCTGTCTTACATCTGTCAGTCATCTGTCTCTGTCTTACATCTGTCAGTCATCTCTGATATTGTCTCTCCTGCTCAGTCCTCAGGTCATTCATTTCCCACATTCTATAGAGGTTTTAATTCACTGTGATTTCATTCATTCAATACAGTGTTTCTCACTGACTAATTCATCATACTGAATTACCAGTAGAGATAATACTTCTACCATGTCAGGCAAAGCCTGTTTATGAGGTTCTCACTCACCCGATTTCTGCAATACCCATCTTCACACAAAGCAAAAGTCCCCTCGCTAACTGTGGCCTGTCTGTGTGAGTGCTAATGCATGGCCCTGTGTGTGAGGGGTGGGATCGTGGTAATAATTAGAGCCTTTCTCTTCACTGGTCACATCCATAGCATAAGGTGCATGCTTTTGATTGGTTTGAGGAAAAAAAATAGTGCTGAGTGATGCTTTAGTGTTGTTAATCAAAGAAATTAATATACAGGTTGAGTATCCCTTATCCGAAACGCCTGGGACCAGAATACACTAAAATAACGATAAAAAAGTATAGTAAATACATAAACCGGTGACAGTTGTTTATTATCATTATCAGGTATTATGTACTGTACATAATTGTATGTGCTATACTTTTATGCGACTGGCAGTGCAGTAGCTTTGTTTACACCGACATCACCACAAGCGCGAGCGGATTAGGGATGCTCAACCTGTACTAGAAAACTGGTCAAGCTTCTGGAATGATCATGAGGGGAAAATGTGATTGCTCCTGTGCAGTAAATTCACTATTAACATGTTACTCAATAAAAAAAACATCAACTGAAGTAACAAGATATAAACATATGTACATCTTTCCCTAACTCTTCCAAATGCATAGTTTACTAAAGTAAAATAAGATTTCGACATGTTGACTTGATGGCCCTCTTAGCTGTGGGTTGATAAATGTCACGTCATGTTTGCGATGTATCTGACTACAGAAAAAAGAGATAATGAGCCGCTTTGGCGTCAGTGAACGTGAATTGGGCTGTCTCAGGGTCCTGTAGTGCTGAGGGAGTGAATGATTGTGTAAGTGTGGCTGCCAGCAGAAGGCTGTCATAACAGCAGTTTACTTTACTCCATTGTCCCACTAGGACAAACACTGTGTTCCAATACCAAAACTCACCTAGTGACTCTTTTCTCTTCTTTCTGCAGTGCACGCTGTGGAAAGTAAGTTTTTCCTGTCCTGAGATTTACGCTTTGGCATTTTAGACAGCACTGACAGTCATAATATTCTGTTACTCAGCTGATGTCTATGCCAGTGTTATGTCTTAACATTGTGTGCCTACACACTGGCCCTCTCTGCACTGCTACAGTTAACACGTCATGTAATCCAGTAAGCTCATGTCTTGTAGAGTTAATCATTTTAAATGGGAAGCGCTGCTTCTATGCTGATTTTCATAGTCCAGTCAGAATCAAATAATCATTTTCTACTAACCTAATTAAAAGAACATACAAAGCTTGATGTTATGTTTAGCACACAGTTAACTGTCGTCCTTCTTTTTCAGTTCACGACCTACAGAGTTTTGGACTGGACAATGTAAATGCATATTTTTTCACTCATTCATTCATTATTTGTGTTAATGTATATTTTATTTATATTTTTATATAATTTATATATAATTTATTTATATTTTGTATAATTTATATTTTATTGTGTTCTATGCCATTTACCATGTCTGATTTGATTCACTTCCTGTTAACAGATCAATATGACTCACACAATAAAGCACCTGTCATTTGGGAGGGATTACCCTGGGATAGTCAACCCTCTGGATGGGACCGACGTAGCCGCCCCTCAGGGTAAGTTCCCCCCTCCTGTCAAACCCTTATACACGGCACCCAGCAGGTCAGTGAATCTTTTTAAATCACAGTCTTTATTAGCAGTTGGTTTGCCTCCATGGTCTGTGTTTGTGTGTGGGATAGTGACAATAGCTGTAATGAGGAAAATGAAGTGTGTGTGTGTGTGTGTGTGTGTGTGAAGTGTGAGGACGGGGAAGCGGAGTTTTAGCAGCGGATGCCCATCCCAATGGCCATGAAGGTCCCAAATGTGCCACCACTTTGCATCATGGTCTTTCCCACGCCACCCATCAGCTCTCGGCCCCTCATCCCGATCCTAACGATGACACACACACACAAAACATGAAGCAGACACTAAAGCTAATGTGTCAAAGTCACTCAGCAAGTCAGAAATAATCTCTAACACAACAGGAGGTGAAACTTTTAACACCACTCACAAGAGGACCCCTAAACCCTAAAAACCCTAAAAATTAATACTGACCTAAAAACTGGCTACAGATTCTGTTCAGAAATTGGATTTCTTTCTGTGGATCTGAAATCCACTACATCTCCTTGAGTAAAATAAGTCTGTAAGATAAAGAATATGGTGGACCAAAGTCCTCTTTATCCAATCCCTATTTTAACAACGAGGGTTTACACATTCCCTTGGCCTATGTATGTAACAGAGAGGGAACAATATTTCATTCTCCAGTCCTTCTGTGGATGTTCTCTGAGTCAATTATATTCACATTTCCTGGTGTGTTTGGCAGTTAGAATCCTGGTCACTCCGTTGCATTTTAAAACAGCAGCCTACACAATAGAATAAGCACATTGTACAGGGGAAAGCAGGGATAACTCTCTCACCTTAAACAGGAGAATGTCCCAAACATGGCACCTGCAGCCATTCCAACAGCGAACCCCATCATGAAACCCATCTTCACCCTGTCAAAACAGCTGGGCTGGGTCTGCCCGTACGGTCCAACCGCTACCGGCATCTGTGTACAGGAAACAGGTGTGCTTCAGTAGGAACAGCCGAAGGACAAGACAAAACTTGACTGTTTGCAATTCGCCGGTCAAATAGTGAGAACCAAAGAAATACTAAAGCTTTCACGAGACTGTCTGCTATCTATCTCAGTTATAGACACCAACCAATCTTACTGTATAGGTTAATAACTTTGACTCATAACTAAGCTTACGCATAGCACGGCTAGCAACAACAAAGCATACTGTCTCACGCCATATAAATGATCATTATTATTTTGACTCGGATATATGCTTGCGGGTTTTCTAATACCCTGACATGAAACATAGGAGATGTGAATATGTTTGTCATGTTCAGTTTAACAAGCAGGCACCGTTCGCAATTCTTCAGGCAGCTAACTATCTGTTAGCATGTCGACATGGTTTGGCCTTGAAAAAAACAACTGAAGGTGGCTTCGACGACGGTCGTTGAGAAGAAAAACGAGTAGCCAAATAGAGTTTAATGCTCATTACCTTGCCTTAGAAACGATTAGAATTCCTCAGTAAGTGCCTTGTTATTTCAGCGCGAACTTTGGACTTTCTCCACCGAATGCCAATGATAATACTCGTTTACAAAGACGCCATTCCTTGAGAGGAAATTGTCATAGGAGGAAGAGGGAGGAATCCGATTTTAAAAAATCTTTATCGCCCTCTATCAATAAAATGCAGTACTGCGTCATGTTAAACCGTACATTGTAACGTTTTTTATCAGTTTCAGTAATATTAATGATTTTATATCTCTTTTACAGCCTCCATGATGTATCAATACTTTGTGAAAATAGTGCCAACCATTTATGTTAAAGGAGACGGAGAGGTAAATCCACAGACAATGTTAATTCATTGTGTAGCTATTACTCTTTTCCTAACCATGTCTCTTCACACATTATCTATATTCAAAAAAAGTTTAAAACCACATGCTCAACATAATCCTGGTCAGAGAATAATTTGTAAATAGCTTCTGAATTGATGACATTTTGTTTTTAGGTGGTAAAAACAAACCAGTTCTCTGTGACACGGCATGAAAAAGTGGCAAATGGGTTAATAGGAGATCAAGGTTTACCTGGTGTGTTTGTGCTGTATGAACTGTCTCCCATGATGGTCAAATTCACAGAGAAACATCGGTAAGTTACCAAAAAAAAAAAAAAAAGTAACAGTTAAAGTGTGCCAGATGCTGATGGACTGATTGTCTGTTCTGTTCTCCTCCAGGTCATTCACACATTTTCTGACAGGGGTGTGTGCCATTATAGGTGGGGTATTCACAGGTGAGACTCTGCACCTAAGTCCTCAAAGTTTTACGTTTAAGGAATATCCAGTTGATTGTTATTATTTGGTCTGTCCAACACTTATTTTTGAGCCTATATGTCTCTATTGTATGAATGCTTAAATGAATAGTTTGAATAATTTTATTCATCTTTATTGACATACACACAGACACACATACTTGCACATGTGCACACATACACACACATATATATGTATGTATGTATATATCAGTGGTGTGCAGTGTGTTTTTCACTTAGGCAAGCAGAAGTCAAGACCCCCCGCCCTGCACACAGATATCCAGATATCCACACACATGGTGCCTGAGGTGGTCCATTACAGAATCAGCCAAAAGAGTTGAAAATTAAAATGAAACATACCGTCTTATGGCCATGCAGCATAGCCCTACTGCTTTTAGTCTGGCCAATATGGTACAACTGTCTGTCTCATGGTTTTCTATTGTCTGACTTGCCTGTCTTGAAAGTGCCTCTCCTGTGTCTTGCTGCACCCTGCCTAACCCAAGGGAAAAAATTACTGATATTGTTTATTTTAACTGACACTAAACTTTGCATTGCACTTATCTGGAGAACCTTGCTTGAAAAATACATTACAGGGAAACCTTCCACACCTTCTACACAGTTTTGTGGTAATCTTCAAAATGCTCACCATTTGATGTAGGACCATGGACTTTCCTTTCTGCACATATTATGTCTCTCAAATCTACTGTTGCCATATATAGCTTTGTTCAATCCAGTAAAAAGGCTATTAAAATTGTCTAGTGGATGACAGTCTCTACCAATAGACAGTTTTAATCATTTTACCACCCAACACAGGCACAAATACACAACTGATCTCAGAACAGGGCAAGCAGTTTCAAGAACGCTTACCTTTCCTATGTTTCTGATGTTAGCTGTCTGAGGTCAACTGTAGTGAGTTCAGTGGAAATGTCGTTAAAAGTAGCATGCTAGTCGGCTAGTTATCCCATAGTGTCATAGTACAGTCGCAATGCGCAGGCGCGAGTGTTTTTCCAAGCTTTTAATGCAAAAACTGATGTCAGAACAGGGCAAGCGATTTTAAAACTGCTTGCCTTCGTCTACACTTTTCAACAGGACCCATGACATCAGCTGAACAGATCCACCACTGAGTTTAACGAGCTGTAGGCAAGCACAGCTTATTCTTGGCAGAAAAGCACAGCGAAACAGGGCAAAAACGCCACAAGAGAAATGCATTAAAGTAGACAGTAGTAGATTGTGTATTGTACATATACGTAGAAAATTATCACTCTTAAGAGATATATCTTTTGACATTTATTTTCGCATAGGAAAGTTAGGCAAGCAGTGCTTGCCTTGCTTGCCCTGACGGCACACCACTGGTATATATGTATATGTGTGTGTGTGTGTGTGTGTGTGTGTGTGTGTGTGTGTGTGTGTGTATATATATATATATATATATATATATATATATACACACATACATATACATGTACATATCCTTTTTTTCACTTCACCATTATGTATGTGCCTTAAAACAAACCTAGAATAGCATCCTTTGTCTTAGATAAGTACAGTTATAAACAGTGGGAAGATATGAGACATTAATGACATAGGCTTTCATTTACATTCATTAACCAGCAGTCCCTTTTTGAATTAATTTTACTCTTCATTTTCTGTCAGTTCATATAAGAGAACCACCTGTCACTGTCTATGTATATACGCACTGACTCTCTCTGTTTGTGTAAACAAGCACTGACTCTCTGTTCTTCGATTCTTCCACAGTCGCAGGGCTCATTGACTCTTTAATATACCACTCAGCACGAGCCATCCAGAAGAAGATCGAACTTGGCAAAGCATCCTAGCAATGTCTCTGTTATGGCAATGAACAATTATAGCGTGTTACTGTTTCCAGCAAGTTCTGTCTGGAGAAGGGAAACAATGACAAACTACCCCCCTCAACCCTATCCCTGGTCTGTGTGCAAAAGCATGAAATGTCTGATCTCAGATAACATGGCTCCCACCTCAACAGTTCAGTGATACTTCAGTGCTACCCTCACTCTGGCTAAGAAACTGGATGCTGGATTTTGGACTTTGCCGTTGCGGGGGAGGATCAGTATCAACAGAAAACTCACAGACCTATTGAACAGTTACAGTGTGGGGACACAAAAATGTATGATTTCTTTTGAGATTTCCCTTTGGTGTGTTTCAGGGATTTTTTTTTTCTTTTTTCCAACCTGCCCTCTTGGTCCAGTCCTCGTACTAGACGATAATTGTCTAGTTTAATTATAATCTTTGTCTTTGGCATCTGAAAAACGGACCAGTGTGAGATTATGTTGACCTAGAGCGAGTAAAGCTCTATGTGAGGAAGTCATCCAGTCTATGGTGCTGTTTGGTTCAAGTCCAGGCAGCCCGTCTCCTGGAACACACTGGTTCATTCCAACCTGGATCCAACACTCCTGACTTTCCTGAGCCAGTGTCATTTGGCTTCCCCGTCCACAGGCCATTCCCAAACCTTAGCAAAACGGTTCCCTCTGCAGCAGAAAACCGTTTGCTCCATAAGGTTAACCCAGGTTAATAAAGTTGAATTTGATTGGAATGCGGTTACGAAGTGACAATTTGAAGTGAAGTAATGTAACTGAATCAGGCAGCAGTGTGTCTGTTTTGCTCCAAAAGAAAGACCCTTTGTTTGTTCTGCTGCTCTCCGTGAGAAGGCAAGCTTACCTTTGTTTTGCCCTGTGATGCTGAAGTTTTCAGTGAACCGATTGGTTGATGTAGCGGGTAATCCATGTGAAACTGGAGACAGGGCACCGTAGACTTGGCTGGAAGTGTTTGCTATTTGATCACATTAACTGCACACATTAAGGGGAAGATGCTTTACACTGCTCTCTTCAGTCTCTTTTGTTGTAGATAAAATTGCACCTAACATTGAATCAGGGGATGGGGTGTGTGTGTGTGTGTGTGTGTGTGTGGGGGGGGGGTGCGTGGGGGTGTTTTTCTGTGGTGCTGTGGACAGTCTGTGTTGTGTGGATTCGCAGGGGGAGTATTTATATTGTGTTTGTCAATAATGGTTTTTAAAAATGAAGAGTAAAATTGAAACAATATACATTTTCTTGCTGTCTTTCATATGTTGGCTTAATATGGAATATGTGGAGTTATAAATGAGAGAACATATCATTTCCACCTCCTTTAAGTAGGTTACAAAAAAAAAAAGGCTTATGCTAAACAACCACAAAAGTGTTATCTGGACCAACAGTTGTGACTGCTTTGCCATATCTTGTCATTTGAACAGGCATTGAAATTTGCCCAGGGAAATACAAGAGATAAATCCTCTTTATTCAGAAAAAACAGCTTGAAGCAATCACATTTCTCACTCACTGTGTAATCTTATGTCAGCATGTTGCCGTAAGATACAGTTGAACTATGCAGAATCTCTTTTTAAACCATGTGTGTTTTCAGTGTTAACAGGTCATGATTGTTCATTTATTCATGTGACTTATTCAGTGACCTGCTTTTAGCCTAACTGATCTCAATGAGCCCTGTGAAAACATTCATCAGCTCTCTTCTCTTCCTGAGAGCAGGTTGTACCCTCAACCACCAGAAGGGGGCGCCCTTTGTATACTCTAGGTATTTCACCCAGAAACGTTGCCTTCTGTGGTCAAAGTCAAATACAAAAAGGGAAAAAAAAAATAGGGAAGCACATTTCTGACAGATCTTACCGTCAGCTCTGAGTAATTTCCTGTCTGTGTGTCATAGTACCACATCTATCAAACATTTGGTCTTAAAATGATCATGGCGGACCAAGGAGAACTGCAGCGGTGATGTGACTGCTAAAAAACGTTTTGGATACTGTCAGACATACTCCGCTGGGAGACTACAGCTGAAATTCCACATCCGCTCTCCATAGGAACACCCATGGTCTGAGTCAGGATTAAAACACAGACACACATAAGAAAAGAATTAGCACGCCGCCTCAGACAATTTTGTTTTCACGCACAGCAAAGACAGGATTTTTAAAAGCGATTTTATGATAACACTATTTCATGAGAGGAAGTGCTGCATGCCAAGGCACAGTGAAGGTGTGGTGTGAAAGAACAGGAAAAGAGAGAAGAAAGAAGGGAAAGAGGGTTTTCTGTGTGAGATTTGGTTTTGTGAACCTAGCCATATGGAGTCACTGAGAAAGTGTCCTGCTAGTTAATGACTATTTCAAATGATATCCACCCACTGAGAGGCCATAGAGAATAGATAAATGCATTTCATACAAACTCTGCTGATTAATTCACAGTATTACCAATTTCCACAGAACCTTTCTCCATGATGTATGTTAATAGTGGCAAACTGGGATTCAGTCTGGCATGTGAACTGCTAGGTCCTACACCCATAGTTCCGTGAATGAATATCAAACAAAGTTGCAAGTCTAGTTTATTTTAATCAAGGAATGTGCGTTTAACTTTGTGATGTCTAGTGTCATTGGGAAATGTCCTATCTTGCCAAAGGGAAGCAAAGGAGATAACACAGAGAGACAGGCAGACAGAGATGTTTTACATAGAAGATGGTCTGTGTTTCTCTGTTATTGTTGCCTGTTTTGTTGTTGTTGTTGGGTTTTCTGGTGAAGCTCATGCTGTGTACTATCAAACTGTTCTGATGTCATCCGTATGATGTCATGCTTTGAGCACACTGCACCAATATGTTACGATGATGAAGCCACACCATCACCATCAGAACCAACAGAAATCTACATCACAGCCCAGCATCCATGATAACTGTGACTTTTTTTTTTTTCAGGAGACAATCACATGGAATTTGAAATGCTGCTTGACCTCCCCCATACCTGTAATCTGGGAGGACAATGGCACTTTCCTTTAATCCTTTCACTCCTGAGAGTTTAGGGTGTGAGACCAAAACTGACTGCTGAGTATGCAGGAGCTGGCTCCTGTTTGAGTAGAACAGGGTGGGGATGGAGACACACACAGACAGCTTACTTACCCTCATTCTCAGGGCAGTCCTCATTAATTGGTGAAGACTCTTTTTTTTAGGGGGGGTGTTCATTTCGAAACAGAGGAAGACAAAGCATCTTTTAGTCACTAAGTGTCTTTGGATATGCAAATGAGTAACACAGGGAGTAGTCGGCAGGAAAGTGGAGAACTGTAGAGATTCAAAGAACTAAGAAGGGGCTAAGTTGTGGAGCTTCATATGAAGATGTGCTCCTGTGTTTCCCAGGACGAAAGGTTGCAGTTAGTGCTATGTGAAACAAACTAACAAATAAATAATGACATCACTAACGTTCATTCTGCAGGATTATAGAAGCTGAGGTGTTTGTGGCAGTTTGTGGCAGCTACTCTTAACTAAAGAGGATGAATTCCAGAGTCATGAAGCACTACTGTCTGTAATTATTGTCTTATTGTATTGTCATTTTCCAGATGTTCTCTTGGGCGTCAATGTCAAACCAGGTTATCATAAACCCTTCCTATCGTAAGGAAGAGGAACCTGTGAGAAGTCGATCAAAGATTGTTCAGACCTCACCTGACACATGAGCATGGCCTTGAAGAAGTGACCTACAAATGTAGTGGAGGGGCTTTGAGTAGGGCAGTCAGAGCCAGGGAAAACCGGAGCGAGGGAAAACCTGTCCTGAAATGACAGCAGTACAGTGGGTCATACACACTCAGTACCACCCAGCTGCCATTCCTAATCATGAAGTCTACTTAACTTTCCAGAGCACTTCACTGTGTCCTGTGCTCCCATTCCAGGAGCCTTAACTCATCCTGTGGGAAATGCTGTGGTATTTTGCCTTTTTCCACCAAGCATGCATATGATACTCAGTAAAATAAATAACTCCACAAATACCCTTTTTCCCAGCCTTTTAGTTTTTCTGAACGTCATCATATAGGCTTTAGTTATCTAAGCTTCAGATATAACTGATTTTGTTCAGATGTATTAATCCTGAGCAGAACAACCGGGGGAGCACAAGGACAAACTCTCTGGGTCTCTTCAGCAGCTCCACACCGTAGAAGCTTTAGCTTGCCTTACAAATACACAGTAGACGCTTTAGCTTGCCTTACAAATACACAGTAGACGCTTTAGCTTGCCTTACAAATACACAGTAGACGCTTTAGCTTGCCTTACAAATACAGAGGCCTGTGTTCTCAGAACTTGGTGCGTATCATCAGTGAAGAGGCAGCTTTGTGTGTGTGTGTGTGTGTGAGTGTGAGTGTGTGTGAATTGCACACAAGGCCTAGGGTTGTGGGGCAAAGTGCCAACTGGCCTGCTTCAGGTCTCTGCCCTAAAAGGAAAAGTGTAGAGTTCTCATGACCACTGCCATGTTGCAGTGATGAAGCTAGCTTGTGTCATCAGAACCTTCTGGAATCTAGAACACTTTTGCCTTCTCTCTCTCCCTCTCTCTTTCCATGAACTAAAAATAGGATCACTACTACAGTAGTGCCTGCTCTCTCTCTTTCTCTCTCCTTCCCTCTCTCTCAATCTATCTTGTTTCCACTACACTGCTATTACCACAGAAGTGCCTTCTCTCTCTCTCTCTCTCTCTCTCTCTCTATCTGGATCTATACATTTTGTGCTCTGCCTGCCTGAACGCTTTTTCCCCTCACACAGCCACACATCATATCCCTGAATTCCTAGAATTATATCCTCCTCCAATTCATGGAACTGTCTCTGGCCAGAATATCATCTTGTACTTTTTTCCTTTTTTTCCAGACCATTCCACACATCACACATGTGGGATCCATGTGAGCCCCACAGTAGTGGAGTCCTCTCACTCTTTCTCTTTTATTTTGTTGTGGTTACTTTCCTCTTTAAGTCCCCTTCCTTTCTAAAATCTGTCAGGTCAGCTAGTCTGTTATTTTGCATCTTCTCGTTTTCTCTCCAATTTTCAGTATTTGTTAGCATGTGCGAAACTGGAAGGACAGCAGATTAACCTTAATTCGACTCTCTTCAGTAATATTTGATTAACTTTGACACAGCTTGCTTCCATTCAGTTCCATTTGATAAACTTTTATTCAGATTGATTCAGTACACCTGGATTTGATTAACTGGATTTGATTGGCTTTCATCACTGAATCAGGATGCTTCAGTTTAATCCCATGTTATTGATCTTGACTCAGCTCACAGTCTGCAGTCCTGTTACATTTCATTAGCATTAATTCAGTTTATTTCAAGATACTAGTTGGTAGTCGCTGATTCAGTTAAAAAAACTGAACAGCCCACCCTGTCCCGCCCATCCCACATGGCTCACTCTGTAAATCTTGACACAACAGCCCTGTCTGTCTGCGCACATGCACTTCAGGCCTGTCTGACTCATTCAGTGTGAGTGGGGATGATAAAAGACTCCCCACTTTCTCATAAAGTATCAAGCTCGTTCTTTTTTTTTTTTTTTAATTGGTGGGTAAATTATGCATCTATTGTGTGACTAAAGTTAACGGCTGTGTAAGACAGATGCCCTGTATCAGTGCAGTGTCTAATTGTTCAGAATCCAGCTGGTTTCTCACATGTAAACACATGCCTCAGCCAATGAATCAAGTGCTTAATAAATGAATATGCAAATGAACCCTTTGACAGGTACTTTGTCATGCAATGTCTTATCTAGCACCACTGTCCAAAAACAGTTACCTTATTCTCATTCATGTACAAGTCTTGTCAAGCACAAGACATGTACTCTAGGGACCAAAAAGAATATATATATATATATATGTATGCATGTATGTATGTGTGTATGTATGTATATATCAGACATAAGTTAAAAAAAAAGCTGTATGCAAGCATTGTGTAAGCACAGCTTTCTAACTGCTAAATTGGTCAACTCAGTGTGTCAGTGGGGCCCCCAGCTGAGATGTCATGCAACCGTTAATGGGAAAACGAGAAGTGAAACTGCAGAAAGTACAGCCAGAACTAGAACAAGCACCGGAAAGCAAGATTATTTCTCTGAAAGACATTCATAAAATGCCCTTCACACTTAGGTCTGTGACCTCTCTTCTTTCATCATCAGCCCAAGTAATTACCAGGACTATCTCTATGGAGAATGCTAACATTAAGAGTCAGCAACAACTGCTTCAGTCTGACACTACACACACTACACTGTCACTGTCCTGTAGATTGACACAGACAAAAACAGTTAAGTTGCATTGCCTGATTACCATCTTATGGTTACACCATCTTATAGATAAAAAAAAGTCATTCCCTGCTGAATGGACTCCGTTGGTGAAAACATTGAGCTTAAAACTACAGGTTTTGAATGAGATTTTTTTTTTTGTATCTTTTTGACGCATTTGAAAAATTTGATGATTTGGGAAAGAAAAGAACATGTAATGATAGCACTAGAACAAAGCCAGTGGTACAAATATCAGGATTCTCATCCCAAGCAAGTATGTGTGGTTGGTTATACTTGGAGGAAAAAAAACTTATTAGGTGTTAGTTCATCATGAAATATTCAGCAATACAGAGGCTACAGACGCAAACTCTGGCTGAGGCAGTTCGATTAGTGTGGGCTCTCTGACACCAGCCTGACAGTCCTCAGTTGTCACTGCCCTCCAGAAGAACCCAGTTCTGAGAGAAGAGGTCCTGTGGTGTCGCTGACCTGTACATATCATTCTTCGAGAAGAATCAGTTGCATGCTGAATGCAGAGAGATAAGGACAAATCCTTAGGAAGCTTATCTTCACCCCAAAACCTTGGATCATTCAAAGTGAGTCTATGGCCACCTCAGCCCAGCTCCTCTATCACCCACCTACAGAAAGCCAAACTCATTTCCTCTAACACCCTCCCTGCTCTCCACACTCTCTCAGGACACAGAAGTTAGATATGTTGAAATGGTTGGTTTCCTAAAAAGCGCAGACCATCTGCTCTTGCAAAGGCGACGTTATCAGGGAGAACAGAAATGATGTTGTAAAAACTGTGCAATACAAAAAGAATGATTGTGCGCCATTGCAGTGGTCAAAAACTGGTCAAACACTGGTCAAAAAAATGAGTCTGTAAAGAGGTCACACTTTCCTAGAGAAGTTCAAAACTCTCAATAAAAGCATGTTCAGACACAAAACCCGTCACTGAAGTGTTCGCTCCAATGGCTCCTAAAGAACGTGTTGGTTCTAATATTCACGATACATACTAACATCCAGACAGAAAAGTGCAGTTATCATCATGAAGAGATATTTGCAATAATATACTGTGTTGTAGGGCATTGTAGCTTGCAGTTCTTGTAATATTAACGATGTCAGTGAACACTGGACACTTCTACAAAGTTTAGGCTATGCTCAGACATTCTTTTCTCTGTCACTCAGAGGATTACAGAAAGGAGGGGGCCGATAAACCCTAGTAGTAGTGATTGGGGTTTTGCACAGAACCTAGTCAAAAAGCGTGAATAGAAAACCGAGTCAGGGAAAGACAGGGAAAGCTTGTCGGTGATCGTATTTAGACTCTGCTCCAGAGAGAAGAGGATAAAGTGAGGCCTCTTGTTATCTTTTATTGTACAATGTGCACTCCCGTGACATCAGCGTATCTCGTTGCTTCCTTTAAAACTGAAAACGCATTACCTTAAAGACAGCGCCGTAGTTTGTCTTAGCGTTTAGAAACCCTACAACACAGACTTGACTTTTCAAATTGTCCATCCTCTCTCTCCACGTTCTCTTCTGAAACACATCAAGTATCTGGACGTCTTCTTGAAGTCAAAAGCCAGTCTGCTGACAAAGGTATTCTTTGTAACATTCATATGACCCTCGTTGTCTGTCTAGGCCTATAGAAATGTAGGAGAGCTATTCCTGAGATGGCTGCAAGCAATGAGTATGACTGCAACAGGGATTTAAAATGTATCCATAACAGAGTCTTTATTTTCTCTGATTTCCTGCTACTGAGCATTCCACTCCCACATCGTGTTCCCCACATAATACGGTATACAAAGGGGAACTCACCCCGAAAGTGACGTTACTGTTTCAACGCGATTAATTTGTAACGCATGGCCACTACGTGGCCCTATATCACCAATATATTTTAAAGGACGGCCAAGCGTTCATTCACAGCCAACAAATTAACAGTGCTTTAACATGACAACGCTAACCCATGCGAATTTTACCAAACCGTCATATTTTAAGATGCCGTAATCTATTACTCGGTCTCTACACAAAAGAATAGGAAGATCCATATCCTGCATTCCGATCAGGACAGGCGAGTCTGAGGGGTCCATGTGATCTTACCTCTATACAAAGAAGTAAAAAAAATATTTTCAAAATAATGTTTCGTCATTTTAAGCTGCGATGGCGTCTAACTGTGGCCATTAGTCGAGCCTCGTCCTGTGTTACTGACACTCAAGAGATTACACATACATTAAAGTTTGTAGTTTAATTCTTCACATGAAAATCGACTCAGTGAGACCAAAACTTGGTCATGGCACCTAACTAAATCGGTACAACATAAATCATAGCCAGCTGTGCGAGTCGAGGATGCCGTATTTCATGTTCTACTTTAGACAATGCATCTATGATCGTAAAATGCTAGGACAACTGCTGCAGATTCGCTGCATTTAAAGGTCTACTAGCCTCCTCTAGATGGCACAGTAACCTACTGTAAGACATGTTTGACACCGTGCCATCGTTAACTGAGGGTAACTTTTCTGTCCCCTCTGACTCCGAGTATGGCTGAAGGCAATTCCATGCGCATTCTCATTTCATGCCATTGCTGACAGTCTAAAGTCCTCATATCTACACGCAGTCTGTTTGGCCATCCAAAGGACAGCAAAAACCGAAATTTACAAGACCCTTATTTAAATTAACTGAGCTTTTAAGTTTTGATAGGAAATCTAAACGTTTACCCACTGAAACCGAGAGACACTGGTCTCTCAAGCTGCCGAAACATATTGTCATGTTTTGTGTTAGGAGGCTGATTTTAGTTTTCAATACAGGAATCAATTCCCGGATGCCCCAAAACGTGTCGCGTTCATGTGCAAAGGCATAGCTGCTGTACCGTCCCCCACGGTGTGATTGGGGAACACCGCTGCACGTGTAGTTTTGAATGCACATACATTTCACCACTGGCTTCTTTGTTACATAACCGACGTATATCTTAAATATAGTAGGCAAACAAAGTTCAAGCCTCGCAGACTTAGGGTAATAATTCTACTGTAGTGCTATAAGTATTCGCACCATTAGATTCTGTGCCTATGTGTCCTCAATGTAGTGTTTCAGTCACGGAATGAATGGACGTAAAGAAACCACAGCCTGCATTCTTTGACCACCCTCGCAGCGCAACGTGACCGTAACTTTCTTGTTTCGGCAGTTTGAACTGCAAAGCCACTTGGTGTCAATCATCGGCATCGGCTTCTGTGAACTAACACACGTGTGTTCCCATCCCGCTCGCATTTTCTTGGAATTATGGTGTTCCGTGTCTTAAACTTTGAGTTAATCCGCGTGTGGCACTATATTTGCGATCCAACCTCGTCTGGACAAAGTTTTGTCGTACCTTTTGCTTTGTAATTCGGTTTTTCAGCTGTAGTCTTTGACACTGTATAATTACATGTGATAATACTGATGATTTTGATTGATAAAATTTACTACAACATTTTGCCGCGTTTTTCTGTTAGGTGGAAGGATACCGTCGCTGTCGCCACACCCACCGTTGTGCACTACCCAACCGCATGTGATTTTTCATGCACACTGAAATAGTGTGCCGGCGTCAGGGAAGACAGTACGTTTTATGCAGTAACGGTTATTTTGTTTTTACTCGTGATCGAAATTCATAGTGTATACTGAACTGAACATTCATCACCATCTTGTGATAAAGGTAAGTGAAATGTTTCGGCAGCATGCCATGCAAACGTGGAGCAGTAATGTAACGTCATCTTGCCAGCTCTTTGCTGTTACGTGTCTGAAGACAAGAGTATTGACTGCATGCATCCTAGTTGATCGCTGTCCTGGACAACAGGAAAGAAGCTGTGTTATTGAACGACAAGGAATTTTGGGGTTTTGTACTGTTGTCTCAAAATTCAGACACTGCAAGCCGTAATCGTGTATTTACTCTTTAAGTGCAAACAAACCATGGGTTTCATATCTACACTCTACAAAATGTGGTTTGAATGTCATCTGCTTTAAAACTGGTCTCTGTATTCGTCTCTGCGGGAATCTCCTGTTGCTCGCTTGACTGTGCTGAAACGTGGAAGGATACTGAGCTAGTAACGCACGGAATCATTCATTGCTAATTAGAATGTCGTTGCTGTTAAAATTGTTGTAATGATAGATGTGTGCAGTTAGACTGTACTTTCAACTTTCTGTAGATTCCGCATGCATGGATAAAGTCTTCATAGAACAAAATGAGGAGTAGTCCAGCTGGTGGCCGTAACGAGTGGCCCACCCACAAGGCGGAGCTAAGATGTAAACATAAATAAAATCTTTGCGCTTGCCGGGAAAAGAACAGTCGGTGTTGAGAAGTGGGGTGACGCGTGAGTGCCTACAGGCTGATAGTGCAACGTTGATACCGTTAAAGTAGCCCTAGTATAGGAACAGTATAGCTAAATCATACGGAGCTTAAACGGATTGTCTTATTCTGCGTTTGCCGTTTTTCAGGTTCTGCCAAGATGTTGCAGAGTTGTTTGCAGTCGCACGACTGGTTCTGTGAATCGGAGCCTTTACTCTTCGACGAAGAGTTCTGTCAAAGTCTTATGAAGGACTTACAGTCAATCCCCACGCCGCCTCAGTCGCCCCCAATGAAGGCTGGTCTCGGCAAGTCTCTGTCGAATGTTGACCAGTTGGAGTTGGTGTCGGAACTTCTGCTGGAGGACAGCGATTTCCCACTGAATTGGAATAACGATTTTTTCGACGCAAACGTTTGCGATGCAGATTCCAACAGTCAGAAAGATCGACGGACAGAGGTCTCGGACGACTGTTTGTGGCATTGTCTTACGGACAAACCAGGCGAGGAGAAGCTACCATCCGTACTTTCCACCAGCCCGCTGCTCTCAGAAATCGACCCCGACTTTTTTGAGGGGATCGCTGTGTCCACGTTGGATTGCCACAACGCGGCGCTGGCGTGCCAGGCACTGGAAAGCGAGGATTTACTACCGGACAGCCAGGAACACAACGAAACCTCTTCGGACTACGGCTCGCTGTCTGCCGGTGGTGAATCATCAGCAAGCGATTCGGGTAAGTTCTGTTCTTTAACTCTGTCACGTATGTCACTTTTTCATATAGTTACATTGTATTCACATGTGTGCCCAATCATAAGGACTGTGATATTTGTATTAAAAAAGCGTGTTAATACAGTGTAATATAACGACCATGATGGTAAATTCGCTCGTATTAATGAATCAAGTGCCATAGATATTTTGCACAGATTGAAGCTAACACGGCAGGAAAAGCTCTTGTCTTTTTAGTTTGTTGAAGATCACAGTAGAGTGTTGCGAGCCTGTTGAAATAAGTACCCTCAGATGAGCCATGTGGTCTGTGTAACGTGAAAGAGAAAGGTGTCTGTGAGAGCCAGTTTAAGAGCCTTTGTGTGCATTCCACAGATGATGAAATAGACGTGGTTACTGTCAGGAGGCCGTCAGCTTTCACCCGCTCCCAGCAGCAACAGCAGCTAGAGGACAGCCGGCGGGAGCAGCAGCGGGCTCTCAAACGCTGCCATCTGGAAATCCAGCAACAGCATAACTACGCCGCTCCTCGCCCCGCCTCACCGCCCCCGCCCGAACAGCCTGTGTATATCCCCCAGCACAAACGGCCACGTGGGGGCAGTGGAGGAGACGCCCACCGGCACCAGCCCGGCCGCTCGCGGAGCCTGGCCTCCCGACAGTGTGTGGACACAGAGGATGAGGAGGAGAGGAGAAGAACGCACAATGTGATGGAGAGGCAGAGGAGAAATGAGCTAAAAAACTGCTTTCTGAGACTAAGAGACAATGTACCTGAACTGTCCAACAATGACAAGGCTTCCAAAGTCATCATCCTGAAGAGAGCCAAAGAAAGCATCCACAGCCTGGAGGCAGAAGAGCGCAGACTCAGCTCCAAGAAAGACAGACTGAAAGAGAAGCAGGAGGAGCTGAGAGCCAGACTGGAGCAGCTGAAGAGGCGGTGATTCCGTGGCTGAGGAGTCTGTAATAAGATTGTGAATGCCTGTGAAGACTTAAGTCGTTTGTTGTGGATACTACACAAGCTGAGGACCTGTGTTAGTTAGTTAAGATTGAAAGTTGAGTGCATGTTCTGCACAAGACTACTTTTCATGTCATCCTACCCCTGCTATGTTCAAACTGTTGTTCATCCAAGTCTAAATGTGGCCACAACCTTTTCATATACTGTTTGTTTTAATCTCTTGCCAGTCAAAGCAACAATCTATTTAAAACCATGGAGGAAGTTTTAAACACATTCCCCCTTTGTTAATGTACCTGTTTTTTTTGGTGTTGTTTTTTTTTTAATTTTGTATTATTTGGGCTGGAACCAGAATTAGTTTTTTTTTTTATTTGGGGGATGAATGTAAACTACATCAATCTTCTATTTTTATTATTTACATTGTAACAAATTGATGGTTTTGTTCAACTGGCCTAGACTGGAATAGTATGTCTGAGGTTGTTCATTTCTTGTTTTTTGCTGTTCGTAGAGGAGGCTGTGGTGTTTTTTTTTTTTTTTTTTTTTTTATTGTTAATATTATAAAGGGCTTGAGACTTCAAGCCCATTTTTGTGTGTGTGTTTTGTGTTTTTGGCTCCCCTGTTGTACTGTGTTTTATGTTTTCTGTTCTTTTATTCTTTCTCTGTTAAATGATGTATGATTTTTATCTACCTCCACCAGCAAACAAGCCTGGTAATGTTTTGCCTTCATAAAGGTAACTGTAAAAAATATTTTTTTCTAATGTAAATAGTAATTTGTTTATTTTACATCATAAATTATTAGGCATTTGTTTTCTTGTTCATTTGCGAAGAATAATAAAAAAAGTTCTGTTTAACAGTACTTTGTTTTTTAATATAATAAAGAATGGGCAAGACATGACATGGGTTTTGGTTTTACTGCTGCTTTCTGACTTACACAGTGCTCTTAAACAGGCTGGCCATTCGGATGCTCTCCTCCATACCTTATTAGCTCCTCAAAGTGACCTATCAGTGGAGGAGCCGTGATGCCGTGCCTTATCCTATAGATACTGCAGGTATTTGTTTATGGTCGAGATTATGCAGTTGCACAAGCTGTTGACAGACCGTGAATGTGAGGCATGCTGAAAGTAGCATTTGGGTCAAGGTGAGCGGATGGGTGACTCATTTCATAGCTGTATGACAGAAATGCGAGGAGTGGGACCATAAAAGCCAGTAAATCTGGAAGAAGAGATAGCGGATGCCTTTTGAAGCCAGGGCGTTTCTCACAGTGGTACTCATTGCTTCTTTCGCACTAACACTGGCTTAATTCCCTCTCTTGGTTGTCCTATATTTGCAAAGATAATGCTTCCTTTACGTGGTATATTGAAACTGCACTTAACCAGATACATGTGAACTTCTACCCTCTGGGTGAGTATAGGACTGTTGTCTTGAGTGTCCGAGTGGTTGGCTTTAGTAGAGGAGCTGAGGAAAGCAGGGACATGATGTAGTCAGTGGAACAGACAGAAAATATAAAGAGTGTTACAGGACAGATGTGTGTGTGTGTGAATGCTAACATGCTTCATTCACCATTAGGTCTGTTACCTGACACACAAACCTGGTGTCCTGCATCAGTGAGTGATCGTTAAATTCTGATCCAGGTGAAAAATGATAAATTGATAAAAAAGCACACAGGAAAAGCAAACATGAAGTGCCTGAAAACCCAGCACCAGCTTCCTCCAAATGTCTCCTCACAGTCCCTCATCTGTCAGCCACTATTCTCAAAACCCCTATGTGATGCACACACACTCTGGTTAAGGAGTCCTGGGTACTGGCTGTTGTTATTGTTTTTTTGTTTTTTTTTTGCTGTATGTCTGTAATGTTCTGACTGAAGGGACACTGATCTGACACTGGTAAATGATGGTCTATGGTACTCCAGGCATATTCAGTTGGCAGCACGTGGGCCAAGTCTGTCCCCAGAGACATCTCCAGTGGCACTGAGGCCCTCACAGTTACAGTGATATACACAACAGTTAGTTCCAGTCGAGTAATTTGATTGGACAAAGGCGTTCCACGAGTGCACATATATACAATGTAACAGCATTGGGACATTTTATCATATATATCAGTCTGATTTACAGCATCATAGACATTTTATTAGCCACACAAAGCTGATTAGACCAGTGTAAATAGGTAAATGGAAACAGGCTGCCAAGAAAATTCTGGCCCATGTGTAAAGGACCGGTTTTGAAATTTGGTCCATTTGTAATTGAATAGCTCAAGTCTGTGGTTAGACCTGCAAGCTGATTGGTCAGAGACCATCACATTCTCATATGCATAACAAGGTAAATGGAGAGTCAGGGAAACCCCAGACATCCCACTCGAGTGGAAAACCTGCCAAATGTCATGCTTTAGTTCAAATCTGAAAGTCTTTAAGTGTCAATAGCCAACACTGTGTCTGCAGTCAAGGCTGCAAACGATCTACGTGCAAAAGTAAACACACCCTAAATCAACAGCTTCAGGTAATGACACCCAGTCAGAAGTGTGTGAACGGGCTTAAGAGCTCCTTTCATCCTTTTGTGTCCTGAAGTCTTTGAGTGGTGGACAGGATCTTGTTGGGCTGAAGTGAGGAGACGTGTAGACTCCCTGTATTGTGACTTAACATGCCTTACTGCAGCAGAGGATACTGGGTGAGGGAGATTCTTCCTTTAGGATGCTAATGTGCTGTTAGGTAGATGACTATCTCCACTGGCACACACAGACACTGGAATGTCAAAGGATTTTTTAAAAATACTAGAGATTTCACACAGGTTTTTTTTTTTTTTTTTTGCTTTTTTGAATTTATGAAGAATAAAATGAAATTAATATCTACAATGTCAGTTTATTTAATTTAACAGCTCATCCCAACAAAGCATCTTTGGTAAAGATAACTAAGTAAATACAGACCCAAAAAAGACAACATTTTTCCAAACCAAATCAAAAGTGTTTCTTTGCGATGAGTAAATTGAACTGGATTAGGGTTTTTATTTGTTTATTTGTTGTTGTTGTCATTGTTGTTGTGGTGAAGCTCATACAGACTATGCATGTAAAGCTGGAACATGTTGCTGGGAGGTGTGGAGATGCAAAGCTAGCGTGACTGTGGGTTGGAATAAGTGTCTTCACTGTAGGAGGAGTGAAGTGAGAGAAATGAGTTCTGAAAAAGCAATCCTGGCAGCAACACTCCAGATCCATACACCCAAAGCACAGTGGAGGACCAAAAGGCTTGTTGCTTGTTTTTACAGAGAGGTAGCATCTGGAGAACACATAAAACACACACACACACACACACTTCAGCAAATGCCCTGAAGACCTTCTAAGGACAGATCCAGAATAATTTGAGATTACACAGAGAGAACAGAGCTGAGACCTGCTGATAATCTCCAGACACTCATCTCGGCTCATACACAATAAAGAGGGGGAAAACAATGAGATAAAACCCTGATTAGGAACGAGTTCTTTGTTCAGGAGAGACAAGTGTTTCCAGCTGGTCCCACACCATAAACATCTTAAAACTAAACCAAAAAAAAAAAAAAAAACATCTTTCACCGAACAGTTTACAACAGGGGCATGCAAACCTCTGTAAAGCAGATCTCTTTTTAGCCTCCGAACTCTGCTCAGCAGATGTAAATCAACTGCATTATGCCAAACAAATGAAGAAAACCAGTTCACAAAACACAGCAAAGTGCTGGTCTGAACACCAAGGTTGTGAATCCGTTACATTTTGTGATGAATCTGTTCCGTTCAGACTCAAGTGTGAAAGCAGTGAGCTGGTGTGGAAAC
The DNA here is from genome assembly GCF_902362185.1 of Chanos chanos. Taxonomy (NCBI): domain Eukaryota; kingdom Metazoa; phylum Chordata; class Actinopteri; order Gonorynchiformes; family Chanidae; genus Chanos; species Chanos chanos. The sequence goes on along the minus strand of NC_044501.1, from coordinate 22,959,105 downwards.
TTCAGCTCAATTCATTTTTTCCCTCACCGATAAAAAAGTGATCATTCTTCAGTAGCACAGACTTACCACTGATCCTCAGGCAATCAGTGGCAAGTCTGTCAGTTCAATGCTACAGGTTTATTATGAGATAGAAAAAAAAAACACTTGCCCAGAACACATATACCACTGCATCTTTTAAAAAGTATACATTTATGTTCTTCTTCTTCTTGCTGAAATACCAGATTAAATAACTAGACTTAGGTGATAGGCATGACTGTAGTCTTATATCACACGTGATACGAGATACGGTATACACATACGGTATGTGATGTGTGTGTGTGACAACCACCATTTCTGATGTCATAAATGAACCATTGTGTCAGGACACTTATACCATTTAATCTATGTATGTCACATTCTTCTGCAATGTCCTTACAATATTTCAAAAATCTCTCATAAATGCATGACCTTAAAGAAACACATGTAAGTATTGGAGTTGGTGTGTATATAAACGAAGGCATGGACGGAGATTGTGGTGACCTGTTAGGGCAGAGGTCGGTCCATGTGTTTCCAGGTGTTAGGGAGCAGTTTAGGACAAAAGTGAGGGATTAGCTGCTCCTGCATGACGGCTTCTGTGGGATTCCTCTGTTGGCCCCTCAGGGCCTTACACACATACACACACACTTCAGTAAGAGCCTGTCTCTGAGGACGGAGATGCACAGCAGCACAGCAGCACACGCCCATCTGAATTCACTCCCAGAGTCAGAGCAGGAGAGCCGACAGCACCTGGTTTTACGCCAGCCCTATGTTTTTTTTTTCTTTTTTTTACACAGCATAAAGCCACTGAAGATTTTGTCAGAGTGAAAGTACAAAGGAGAGGTAAATGAAGAAGTAAATCAAAAAGTTCAAAAAAAGAAAAAAAATCAGAGGGTGGTTTCATTTCTTCTGATTCTTTTCCTTTGACGGGCCTCACAGTTCTTTCCCATCATGTTCCAAAGCATGAGGATGTGGTAGACAGCTCCCTGAGTCTGTTCACTCACATTCATTCACATTCATTAGCACTGAAACCCCCACACATGAGTGTGTGTGTGTGTGTGTGTGTTTGGTGGGTGATATTTGTATTTACATTTATCCCCCCACATTTCTCCTTTCCTCACTGTGTATCATCACCTTGAGCCGTTAAAAAACATGAAGGAGTTGCCATTGGAAGGTGGGGGTGGGGATGGGTTTAAAGGTTTACCAGAAGGTCCTCAGAACGTGTGTAAACAGACACACATCACCCCCATACTTCACACCCAGGACCCCTGTTCTGTGGAAGGAAATGCATCTGTGAATGTTTGAGGGGAACTGATATATTGATGTCCTTACAGATGTCTGTTTTTTGCTTTTCTTTTCTTTGTTTTTTTTTTTTTTTTTCAATATCAACAGTCGTGGATATGGTTATTTTTCCTGAGGGGATCTGTTTTTCCAACCTTACAGAACCTTCTCTCTCACACGTCGCATGCCTCACATGCCTGACTCAGAAATTTTGTTGTGTACATACTCTGATCGTGGATCTGAGCCTCTGGTCTGCTTGACATGACAAATATCCCAGTCTTATGGCTGGAACTTACAAAAACCCTACAGTCACAAACTAATATATATACACTAACATACAGATAGATAAGTAGATAGATAGACAGATAGATAGATAGATAGATAGATAGATAGAGAGAGAGAGACAGACAGATAGAGAGGGGGGGGGGAGAAAGTGCTATGTGGATAAGCAGGCACTGAGAAATAACTCTTGTCATGAAAGCTATGTTTAAATGATTTGAGCGTAATTACAAAACGTGCAGAATTCTAAAGTGCTTGTTTCAGTGTAAATGTGACTGATGTCTCAGTAACAGAGAACCAGCCAGACAGTTACAGCTTGTCAAGGCCCTTCTCTCCATAACTGTGCTGGGAAAGGCGATGAACTGTTACTGTTGCCTAAAGGGTTTGAGTCAATCACTGCTGACACTCAGAGAGCCTGCACATGAAGGAGACATGTGTGGATGTTTTCTGACATGTGTGGGTGTTTTTTGGGGTAGTGATCATGGACAGGTGTTGGATCGGGTGAGAGCTAACATATCACTAGCAACGAATCACCAGCAGGATGCATGAAAACCAGTGTGTGTGTGTATGTGTGTGCATGTTTGTAAGTGTGTGTGTGTGTGTGTGTGTTTGTGAGTGTGAGTGTGTGTGTTTGTGAGTGTGTATGTGTATGTGTGTGTGTTTTTTTGAGTGTGTGTGTTTGTGAGTGTGAGTGTGGGTGTGTGTGTGTGTGTGTGAGAGTGTGTGTGTGTGTATGTGTGTGTGTGTTTGTGTTTGATTTACGATGTAAAAGGACACAGGCCTTGGGGTAATGTGAGTGGATTGCAGGTTACTCCATCAGTCCTCTGACACTGTAGTACAGAGGAGCTACATGCTCCACACAGCTGGAACTGAATGTCACTCTGACGGACAGACCGACCAATCAGCATGCCTCTTATATAAGACAGTTTTCACTGTCAGTGTTCAGAGAATGGCTATAATATTCTCTGGAAAGTGAGCAATGTGCAGTGCAACACTGTTACAGCACTGTAAACCTGAAAAGCTTTACATTCAAATGCTCAAACATTTGAAGTGTAGCTTTTCAGACTGGCTTATCCTCTGTGAATGCTTTGTCAGCATCACAGCGCCAACTTCAATCCCAGCCTAATCTCTGCTCTAGATTAAGATCATAGATTTCCAAATTGTTTCCATTTTCTAACAGAACTGACATATTTGAGATTGACTAAAATGATGCACTGATATGAGAACAGATGAGGTTATGGATTCGTATCTTTAGATAGTTTAAATAATTTCCCATTGAAAGCAGTCTGTTTTTGAAGTAATTTGTGATAGAATAGTCAGTTAGAGGAATTATAAATTGACCAGCAGTCTATAAACCACCGAGGCATATATAAGTCATGTATGAGGGGTTGTGCTAAGCTATGAGATAAGCATAGACTGAAGGCAATCATTATAGCTATCCCCATCATCATCCTCTCATTGACAAAATCACACATAAATCACAAGAGATGAGTGTTTTAAAAAGACAAACAAGTTAACCTTCAGACTGCGTCTTATCATGAGTGGTTTATCATGAGTGGGTTAAGTACAGAGTACAGGGTACATTCACATTATAAATGACAGGTCCGTTCTCTCTTACCACTCACGTAAACAAACACAAACACAAACACAAGCACTCTCTCTCCCTCTTCCTCTCCCTCTCCCTCTCTCTCTCCCCCTCCCTCTCCCTCTCCCTCTCCCTCTCCCTCTCCCTCTCCCTCCCTCTCTCTCTCTCCCTCTCTTGCACACACACACACACACACACACGCACACACACACGCACATGCACATACACACTCTCTCTCTCTATGGTCGCTGGTTACCCAGAAGGGGAAAGATTTTGAGTACTAAGGTAAAAGAACAATAATCCATGGGAGATCAGCTTGAGAGAGGGAATGAGGGAGTTCAGGGGTCATTCCCTAATGAACCCAAATCCCCTGTGGGTCAAAGGTCATGCTGTATCCACTTTCCCAAACAAAAAAAGTCCTTTCTGAGGTGGACACGAAGTCTCCTTTTATTCAGG